>NC_137789.1:92391347-93052148 GCF_963383645.1 Muscardinus avellanarius | reverse complement strand
CCTAAGGTCATACCCCCATGGTACAGCAAAGTACACACAATGCTATGAGGATGTTTAGCATTTTGCTCAATTAGTAGAGGGTGTGCTTAGCATGTAGGAAGCCCTGGGGCCAATACTCAGCACCATTAAAAACAAAAACAAAAACAACAACAATAGGAAGGGATTACTTACACCTGGAGTAGAAACTATACCAAGCATCAAAGAGGACGTGAAAATTTGTGTGTCCTCAAAATGTAAATAAGACTTTTGCCTTGGAAAGGAGAAAGAGAGAAGGAAAGTCTAGAACATATATAAACAAAGAAAAATGATGTCTTTTTTCTAAAAATCATCCATAGTTTTTATTCCTTCAAAACAATGTTTACTAAGTACCTACTATGTGCAAGGCATGCTTATAGGAACTTAAGGTTCATGAAGGTGGCCTGCCCTTGTGGATCTGTGTTTACAACACACCAAGGAAGCTTCACACACTTCAGCAAGGAGAAGGAACTGCCATTTCTTCATGTCCTTGCAAGCAGACAGACCAGGATGTCCCCCTTAGCCAAGACAGCTAGCTCCAATGTTTTCTACATTCTATAAAGAAGAGAAAAGCTAACTTTGATTTCAGCCATTACTGCCTGCAAAGAGCAGGAAAACCACCTAAAAGGCCCTCAAAGGAGCAAAGAACTGAAAGCCCTCCTCCATCAGTGAAGACATCAGCCCAGGTGCACACAGAATGGAGTGGAGTGTGTGTGTATGTGTGTGTGTGTGTGTGTGTGTGTGTGTGTGTGTGTACATGTGAGCACTTGCATGCATGTGCATTGTGTGTGCCTGGTTGCACACATACTCCGGTCCCAGAAGCCCAGGACCAGAAAGGCAGTGAGGATTCAGTCTTCATTGGTGGTTCAGTGGCTCAAAGTTTGGTGGGGTTGACTGAGCATTAATAACGCAGGGAAGAGGATGGCATCTCAGTTTTCAGTAAATGACAAACTTGATTAAAGAGGAGGAAAGAAGCAGATACTTCCTGTTGTTTCCCATAGCTATTCAAGAGGCAGTTGGACTTCAGCAAAAGACTGGAGAAGAGCAAATGTCCTTTTTCCCAAGGATAATTGAAATGGTCTGTACTATTTTATTAGGAAAAAAATCCTCCCTCCCAGCTGGCATTCTCACAATTATGTACTGAAAATTTCCAAAGGAAAGTCACACTACAAAACATGAATTTTAAAGATAATTATTCTTGTCATCTGTTCTTGGAATCTGAGTTCTGGGATTTAATTCAAAACGTGACTCTCAAAAAAAAAAAAAAACACACACACACACACAAAAACAACTATGTTGGCCTTTTCTCCCTGAATCCTGAAAGTGTACACTCAATGCTATTTCTTTTGAAAGCAAATAAATTCCTACTCATCACACAATAATCTATTCATTCATTCATTCACTCATTCATTCATTCACTTAACAAATTTTTTGTAGCACCAGATATTGCTACGTACTTTGCTAGGCAGTGAAGATAGAGGAGGAATGGGACAGTCTTAGTCCCTGTTTTCAGGGAGCTCACAGTCTGGCTTATGACTTGTATCTGCAGTGGAGCTAATAAAGCCATGTTTGGGAGGAAAAAGAGCCTTAGAATGTTTTAGGTCTAGAATTTTCTATAAGACTTCCACATAGAACAGGCTAGCACTCCCTTCTTCATGCAAGCAATTTGGTATTCACTTTCTCCTTATCAAACTACCATTTATTTTAATGTTACTTTATCTAAGGACATTGTGTAGCAGTTGGAAGCCATTAACTCCAACTGGAAAGTTGTCCAGTTGGCCCATTAAGATGGCCCTATATCCTGTAGCTGAGACCCCAGACTCAGGTTCCAGACTGCCTAAGGAAATGAAAGATATAATCATTTTTAAGGCCAAACAAAACTTTGTACGACTCATATCAGTCTACCATTCCTTAGGCACTGGAAAAAAGTAGATATGGAAAAATTATCTTGATAAGAATGTGTTTTAATTATGGGAGAGGCAGATTTGGGGCAAAAGTAGAAATAGGGGCACTTCTGTGCTGATAATTAGTGACCCCACTGAACTCACTGCAATGATGGCCACATGGGGCAGATTGATGTGGCCCATTCTGCAATATTTATATCCTGGCATGTTACTTCTGGGCCTCAACTTATCCTAGAATATGTAATGATCGTTTTGGAGCCAGAGAGGGTAAGGTTCAAATCCCAGGTCAACCATTTATTAACCATGTTATAGTAGGGGTAACATCTTCAAGCCTCATTCTCCTCTTCTCTAGACTAGGCCTAGTAAACTTTATAGGATTTATAGGAAAATTCAATATTGTAGCATGATATAACCTATCTAACATGCTGGCTGGCACAGGGTGGGAGCTCCTTATTGATTCCTTTTCTGTGCTTTCTTGGCCTATACTGAACATTAAGATCAAATATGGAGGCAAAAAAGAGCCAATATCTGTCAGAACTCGGTGTTGGGGGGGGGGGGGCTGTGAAATGCAAAGGATCCTGCTCGCCTTTGTGCCTTCGTGATGATCTGGGGCAATAAGATTCGACAGAAGCCTTCTAGCTCCATACAGAGGGCACCCTCTCCTTGGAGATTTTTGGTAGTATCCAGCTGTCAGCAGTGAGGATGGAAGTGGGGGTAGGAATGAGTAGCAAAGGTTAGAACAATCTATTACTTGGTATCTGAGTGGAGTATGGTGATTCTGGTAGAAGGTCCTGGGTCGACTTCTATTGTATCCCATAGCTGGCAGTGAAGGCCTTAGTAAGAAATGCTTAAATCAAACCAAATGAGACCACAGTTAGCCAATAGCATTCTTCAAGTAAATCACACTTAATGTCTCTCATAACTGGCATTTTCTTGAAGGATAGGAATTAAATGTTGATTATAACACTTTATTGCTTTTCTCTCATAATCTAGTGCTGTTTTTAATCCAATTTCTAATCTTCACAGTGACATCATCCTCTGGAGAATTGCCAGACCAGGGCCCAGCGGCCACTTTTGTAAGGTTGGTCTATGTCCTGGCCCTTCCTGGTTGAAGCCATTATAAGTCAATTAATGAGTTCTGGCCAGCCAGGGCCATCCTGACCTGTGTTTTGTCTCCACAGAAGAATCTTGTCAGACAAGTGCTTCTCAATACTGAGGTCACTTGTGCACCACCTCCTTGAGCCCTTGACCTACTTCTGTCCCAGGTTAAGAGGTGTCTAAGAAACTCAGATGTAATGCTCAGAGAACATGCTGGCTCTGAGCATAGGTTTTGATTCCAGCCACCTCTCTCCAGAGGCCACATGCCCAGTTCCAATGTTAGAGTAATGGTCTTGCTTTAACACTCTGCTCTTTTGGAACTGTCTCAAATCTGGATTGGTCAGTTTAGTCTGCCAAACAAAATACCATGGACTATGCTTAAACAACAAAAATTTATTCCTCACAATTCTGGAAACTGGAAATATGAGATCCAGGTGCCAGTGTGGTCGGTTTCTGGTGAGGGTTGCCTCTGGCTTGCAGAAAACACCTCACAATAACCTCACATGGCCTTCCCTGGGTGTGTTGGTGCAGAGGGGAGAGAGAAAGAGAATCTTTATTTCTTCCTCTTCTTATAGGGCCATCAATTTTATCAGACACAGGAGGCCCCACCCTCATTACAACCTTAGTTAACCTTCTAAAAGCAGAATCTCCAAAAATAGTCACATTGAGGCTTAGAGATTTAATATCTAAGTTTAAGGGGAGCCCATCTAATTTCATAGCAGTAGATAGTCCTTCTTTTCTGGGACTCACCTAGCCTTGTGTGTAGGATGCTGATTCTTGTGGTTACCCTTTACTCTGGCTATTTGACAGGTTAGATTCTTCCTTTACTTCCCAGTAACATGCCCCAGTAGCTCACCCATAAAAATACAGCACCTTTCCCCTGAACCTGCCCTGTGCTGGTACTATGGTGTTTGGTTTTGGGGTGCTCTGTCTCACCACCAGCTGGGCTTCCATCCACACTGGAAGGGGAGGGAGGGATCAAGTTAGAGGACTAGAATTGACCTGGCTGCCCTATCTGGCTGTATCAAGTACTGTGGTAGACTCTTTAAGTAAGGATAAAGGAGAATCTTTAGGAGAACTTACCTCTGAAATAGAATAAACTAGAACCTGGATTTAAAAAGGTAGCAAAAGTAGGACAAGAGATTTTAGATCTTTGGCAACAATCACAGAAGAAAAGAAGTAAAAACTTTATTTACTTGTATTTATTTGCTGTTTATAGTACAGTCACAGTTATAATCGATCAGATTATAAATGAGGAGGCTAAAGTAAGTTCCTCATTTCTCTCAGGGAGACTGTTTTAGAACACCAGATAGGACCCCCCAAAGAAAATCCCACATGTTGTAAATAAACAAAATCACTTTGTATTCCTAATTCTTAGCTAAGAAAATACATATGTGATATTCCATTATTCAACAAAGTTTATAAACCATCTATTGTGTATGAAGCCCTGTGTCAGGTACTTTACTCAAATACAACTTAGATTTGTATAAAATAAGAGAGAATAGTCCCATCAGAGACAACCAAAGTACAAGCTGGAAGAGCCAGAGAATGGTAAACAAACTGTAAAGTATTAGAAATTGGAAACAATCTTTCTGCATTTGTAAGGTTTTTTCAGTGATAGTTGCTCTGAGAACAGAAAAGAAGCGAGTTCATAGTGTTTCACATTGCACTCATTTGTTCCTAAGTCACATTTTCAAAGTTTTCTTAATATACTAGGCTATGGAAATTAAAACGCATTCTGGTGAAAGTTCTGGTAGGCTCAGGCCTGGCTCAACCTAAATAAAATAGGTAGATTCATTGCTGAGGATTTAAGACTGTTCTACTCATAAACAAAACTGCTTCATACAGAGGGTTACAACTTGGAACAGATGGCTGAATCTTTCACCAGGTCGGGTGCAGCTCCTGACCACAATCATTCTCCCATCTCATCTCTGGCGGTGAAACGCTGGACAGGACTCCTAATGGCTGGCTAATGAGCATGATTAAAACCTGGTAATTACTCATCCTGGGAGAAAATGTTCAATCCTGCCGAATACATTCTGCTTTATTATCTGTGAACTTCTCGCTGATGGGGAGTGGAGATTGACGGACTTCCATTATGTGGAAGGTGCATGGTTTGCCGGAAATGGAAGGTATCTTCAAATTGTCACTGCTGGAGACTTGGAATACTCTCCTGCAGACAGGGAGGCCCCTCCCAGGGAGGTTAAAAGGAGTGCTTTTATTTTATTTTTCTCTTAAAGCCCCACCTTCTGATAAGGCAAGAGAAGCAGTCCTTGAGTTTAAACAGAAATGTGTTGTTTTCTGGGTAGATTTGATTAACACCGTGCTGTGGAGTCTTTACGGTCAGGGCAGATTATATTACAGGCATGACAAGTAGTTAATGAATTTACATTGACTAATCCATATAATGCTAAAGATTTTCCTGTCAGGATTAATATCCAAAATGTGCAGGACACTCTGTCTGGTACATGGCTCTGTTTCTTCACCCTTGTGATGAGTGGCTGGTGTTTAATGTCCCATGATCACAGCTAAGTGACCTGGACCCTCAGATTTAGGATGGCGTGGTGAATTTTGCAAACAAGTGCGAAGGCTGGTCTTAGTCCTCTCTGACTAGGCATCTGATATCTCAGTTTCTTCTCCTCCAGTAGCCAGAATAAATACCTTTGAGTGCCTATGGCATGGCTAGAAATGGTCGTATATTTTTCTTGTTCCTGTCTAGTTATATTTTCTTACCAATGCTTCCCCTGGCCCTTCATTTTCTTCCTGTGTCTACTCAACATGATTCTGACTTCTTGCCTTGTTTGACCTTAGGTGCCTACCATTCCCTCCACCCAGACGTAACACACTCTAGACTGTTCACCTCTTCCTAAAGCCCATGCCACCTCGACCACCACCTCACCCTCCCCTCTTGCCTAACCTCAGCTCTTACACATCCTCTCTCCAGACACCTGAGCCCTGTTGACAGCTGCCACTTGGTACTGGTCATCAGCTCTGGAGGAAAAAATCCAAGTGTGATGGAGTCAGCACTGTGGAGAACACAGAAAGCAAGTCCCATCCCCATCCTGCCCCTTAGCTCTGCAGACAGTACCATGGAACTGCTTCTTATCCAAGTATGTGGAATTCTTCATGTTTGATACAAAGGTGTACATGATACACATTTGAAAGATTAAAAATGGCCCTCATCACATCATCTCCAGCAGGGCCCTTTCTCTTGGCTGCAGTATCTGTGCTAATAAGTTTACTGACAGGGTAATGTGGGTAAACAGCCATTATGAAATCAACTCTCTGACAGTAGACTATTCCAGCACCATGAGCTTCCTTTTATTTCTCACAGCTTGATCTAGGCCTACAGAAATCAAACTCTTTGGCCATCACTGGCCTTTTCCCCCCAAAGCTTATATTTAGTTTTGGTAGTTAGAATTGATAACTCTCACTAGATGAGAGACCTTTTAAAATGGAATATCTGTGGAAGGCCCCAGTGAGAGTTTATCAGGGGAGAGAAGAAGGGGTGGGCTGATGGTTCCTGGGGATGCAACCTGCAAATGAACATTTGTATTTTGCTTAGCTGTGAATATGGGGCTCACATGAAATTTACACGAGTCCACAGAGTTTGGTTTATATTCCATACAAATGGAAATCAGGGTAGGAAATAGGATATTATCTCTAAAGATTGGGGATGAAGAAGAGCAGCTTGAATTTGGCCTCTTTACAGTCCTGAGTCTGGGGCATATTACAACGGGAGCTGATCTGTACTGGGGACATGATAGGGCCTGGGACTTGACATGTGCCACTCCCTTTACTTTTCACAAAAAGCCCTGCTGTGAATAAAATTGCTACTACTTACTACTCAAGAAAATTCAGATTCAGAGAATCTAAGTAGCCTGTTCCAGGGCACCCACATATCAGAACCAGGACACAAACTCAGTCAACCACTGAAAAGCACTGTGCCTTTGAAGACCGTCATTTGTTCTGAAGCTGTAGAAGCTTTCTATCTGAAAAACTGCACCATAACTCTCAAGCTTCCTATCTTTCCTTCTAAAGGACAAGCCTTAGTTGTCTTCTTTGAGTAGACAACACAGGACTATTGAGATCTACCAAAAAGTGGACTGACCAATATATTACCATTATGTTAAGTAATTATCTAAGACTTGGGTCTTAAATGTACACATTATCTTTTCAAAGTAAATCTCAGCAGTGTACCTATAATAATCACATGTGTATGCATTCTTCAAGTCTCTGAAGTTTGGGTGGAACACATGCTACTTTCCCCTGTTGTTTTCCTGTTTTATTTATTTGTTTTTGTTTTTGTTTTGGTGGTACTGGGGTTCCTGGAAACCCTTCTACCTCCGGGCTACACTCCCAGACCTATTTTTATACTTTTTTAAAAAAATTTGGAAACAGGGTCTCTTAAGCCACCATGGCTGACATCGAACCTGCACAATCCTCCAGTCTCCGCCTCCCAAGCGCAGGGATTACAAGCGTGTGCCACCAAGCCCGGCTGTTTTCCTGTTTTAAAGGGTGCTCAGCTCAGATGCCTCCTCCATGAAGCCTTCCTGATTATGCAATTGCAGCTTGCAGGTTCCCTCTCAGCACTCCAGGGTCATTTCTGGCCACATTTTCATGTTCTCCCACGGAGATTTCTTCCTTCTACATCCAGATGCCCCGCCCCAGACTGCATATGCTAAAGGAAAGAACTGGATTTTATTCACTTTTGTCCAAAGCCAATGTTCAACAAATGACAGCTGAATTCCCAAGTGAGGAATAAACCATCTTGCTAAAATGGATTCTTTGCCCAAGGCCTCATACTTATTATGAATCACAAGAACCTGATCTTTTCGACTCTTGAGAAGGCAAATAATCACAAATATGCAGTGCAAGGGGTTGATGGAGAGACTGGTGTTGGCAGAAGCACAGATGGCCTCAGTCAGCACCTCTGCCCTGGGTGGTGAGTCCCAACCGGCCCAGACCCAAAAGGGCAGATCTGGGCAGCTGGGAAGAACTCTCTCATTTCTCTGCACCACAAGAGGCCCAGTTTTGTTGGTTAAACTAGGCAGTGGGCATGTTTCCTCCTATTTCATGCCAAATCAGTGGGCCCATGTTTATTTTCCCTCAGAAGGGGTCTGTGCCACTGTAGCGTTCCCACCCTGTCTCCTCTAAACTGCTCTCAACAGTCCCAATGGCATTTTCCACTTTCCAGGGCCTGAGCCACGGCCTGGAAGAGCCTCTGGGTCCATGTCAAAGGCTTGTCCCAGCCTGTGTATCCCAGCTCTGGGGCTGGAGCACCACTGGACTTCCAAGAAAGCTCATAAAGGGGCTGGTTGTAACGTTCACACTCCCTCAGAACACATTCCTGTGTCCCAATTAGTTTTTGCTGAAGGAATGGTTGGCCCAGAGCAAGGAGGCAGACACATTTCCAAGTCCAGCCCACGTGACAGACGCTGCAGGGACCTTGGTGGGAGACCTTTCTTCATTCCCAAGGTGGCGCCTTCCAGCTCCTTAGCATTCTTGGCATTTGTACCCTCAAACGCCATTATATCTGGCTGTTGTGTGATGTCTGTTTGAATGTTTCAGACTATTCCTCCCTGGTTTGAAAACTTTTCTTTAAGCCAGATTTTGGATTTGTTTTTTGTTGAGTGGAGACATTACTGCCATTCTTTAAGCCGAACTGCTGAAAGGTCTTGCTCATCCTGTGTGCACCGCTCCAAGAGGAGAAAAGCACATCAAAACATCATTCTTCTGCAGGCTTGGGATTTTGTTGGGAAAATGCTAGTTCTACATCTAACTTGGGAATCAGCCTTTTAATATTTACTCATTTGACTTGATGTTATTAAGCACTTCCCCCTACATTTGGCATTGCATAGGGCACCAATGTGCTAGAAAGGAAAATGATGTTCCAGCTCTTGGGGAACTCTCAGACAAGTTGCAGATGAAAAATCTCCCCCCAAGAAAGAGCAGAAGAATATAATTTTCAAGCAGTGAAAGTATTCTATACATGAGATCCCAGTGTTAATGTACAGGATTTATGTATAATACTTGTATATTTACAATATGTGAAATATTTATTTGTGTAGAAACAGAGACACACATATGCTTTCTTTTTCTGGGGAGAATAAGCCATAGTTTACTAAGATTCTCAGAGGGGCCCCTAAGTAAACAGCATTGAGTTAGAAGTAATTCTCCACTTATATATTGGGGCTCTGTTTCCAAACCTGCCTTTTCAGGCCAAAACATGCCAATATAGACTTACCCATCTTGCCTGTCTTCTTACCTTTTACCCATCATCTTGGATTTTGAAAAGAGGGTTTCAGATTATACTTGTTCAATTATTATTATGTATTAAAGGCATATATTTAAATACAGAAAGACAAAGTTTTGTCATGGACAGGATTTTCTGATGAGTAATTTTCTCTAAATAGCTGCAGTATCATTGCTTAAAGTTATCTTTTCTGGGTTTTTTTTTTCAGGTTAAAGAAGTAGCATTTGACTCCCTGCACAATTCTAATGACATTTGATTATAATAAAACTGTGTCTTAATGGAATCCTCTCCTGAGAAAAAAGTGTAAGTTCCCAGAGGAGGGAAAAGTTATGTCTTAAATAGTTTTAGCATTCCTCAATGCTCTGGATTTAAGGCCGCCAACATTCCTTCTAAATCATCATAAATGAATATCATAAGGTCTGGTTTCTCATCCTTCACTGGGCTATCTCTGGTGACAAAGCACGTAGTAACTTTGGAGCCATCCCTGGTAGCTGGGATGTCCCAATACATAGCCATAATTCCAGTGGGACCATCTGAGGTCATGAAACATGTCAGCCCAGATGTGGCCACAAACAGGTTCCTCCTTATATCACCTCACTATACCCTGGCATGCTGTGCCTTCTGGAAGATCTAGAACAAGTTAAATCTTTTTTGTTAATAGAATTTCTCCCAGCATTATAAGCTTCAGTTTGGAACCTAGCAACAGGGAGAATGTAAGAGTAAATCAATTAGAGAATGAAGAAGTTTCTTATTGAACCTGGGCTGTGTCAGAGAGACCATGGAAAATGACCGTAACCAGAGTGACCCAGAGCTTGTTTGTTAGGGAAGCTCACAGTTCCTTCTACAGTTGCTTCCACTCTTAGTTCAATTATTTTCACTTCTTATCTTGAGTGTCTAGGTCTGTTGTTGGTTGAGTATTTAGAGGCCAGGGCCAAATCCCAGATCTTAGATGTGGTCCCTCCTCCAGTGCACCTCTTGTTATTTCTTTCCCTAGCTAAGGACTGCATTAACTAATTGCCAGAAATATTTTCTTCTTTATCTTTAATACACAAACATGCACTACTCTTAAAACTTTCTTTAAAAGAATATAGTTAATGTGAATAGAAGCATAGGATTTAAAATCTGAAAGGAAACCTAGGCATCATTTTTTCTCATCTTCTATATGATCCGTGCAGCTTCTCTTTAATATCTTTGACCTGTATTTACTCATCTTTCTTGACTGTGATGATGTATGCACTTTCTAGTCATCACAACTACACTACAAGATTGGTGCAGCTAACATAAACATTTTACAAACACAAAAGCTTTATCTGAGAAGAGTTTGGTAAGATTCCCAAGGTCACATGGCTTTTAAGTTGAAGTAGGTAAGTTTTAAGCCAGCTCTGTCTGACATCAAAGAGTTTACATCTTAGTCACTGTTTTCTCCTATATCACTATTTTACTCTCCTCATTGACAGGGTTTACTGTCTTTCATTGATGATGACTGTGAGAAAGTGGTTTTCCACTCAAATTTATTTAGCCTATATTCACTACACCATTCAACAAAAATATGCTGTGTGCTCTGTTCCCACTTCTGGACCATGTGATTTCATACAACATAGCTCTTCCAGATTGTCTGTCTGAGGCCATGCAACAACTCTCTTTCCTTAAGATATCTGGCGGTTCTGAGTGTGGTGGTGCATGCCTGTAATCCCAGTACTTGGAAGGCTGAGACAGGGGCATCTCAGCTTAGAAAACAGCCTTAGGTATAGCGAGACTTTCAGCAACCTAGCAAGACTGTTTCCAAACAAAAATAAAATAAAATAAAGAGGGCTGGGGCTATAGCTCAGAGGAAGAATGTCTCTGGGTTCAGTCTCCAGCACCAAAAAAAGAGAAAGAATGAAAGAAAGAAAGACAAAAGAAAGAAAGAAAGACAAAAGAAAAAGAAAGAAAGAAAGAAAGAGAAAGAAAGAAAGAAAGAAAGAAAGAAAGAAAGAGAGAGAGAGAGAGAGAGAGAAAGAAAGGAGAGAAAGAAAGGAGAGAGAAAAGAACAAAAAAGAAATTTGGAGTCAGCACAGATGATACTATGAAACATGTTCTTTGATCACAATGCCCCAAGTTCTTTAGAAGCTTTCATTTACAAGCTGGGTGCCAGCTGCATCCCTCATCCAGTTATTCTGGAGACAGTCAGGGAGATCCCAAGTTTGAGGCCAGCCTTGGCAACTTAGCAAGACCCTCGTCTCAAAAAACAAAACACGAAACAGAAGCTCTTCCTTTAAGACAGTTCTCATGCTTCCTCCCACTGAGTCCTCTCTGCTATCCATGCTTCATCTTTTCACAGCTCTGTTGGTGGCCAGAGACCAACTGGATGGAACGGTGCTTTCTCAAGGAGGAACTCTGATGACCGGGCCTCCGGGCACAGTCATTCCAAATGATGTCCTAGTTCTGCAATACACAGTAACAAACAAAAATGATGTAGGTTGAGGCTTTACTGTGTACCAGCTACTATCTGAAGTGCTTCCCATGACTTCACTTATCTCTTCTCATATCAAACCTAGAAAGTACATATGATTATTGTTCCCAACTCGCAGATGAAAAATCTGAGGCTCTGAGAGGTCTATGCACTTGTCCTGTCATTCAGGGAACTGAATCCAGGCAGTCTTGTTCCAGAGACTGCATGCTATCTCTCACAATGTTTGTTTATTTGTTTGTTTTTAAATTAGAATAGGAAGGATAGTTTCAGGGACTGTTGGCCCAACAAGACCAGTTCTCCCTCAGCACAGCTCCTTCTGAGAAGACTTTTCTTCCAGAATTCACAGAGCAGACTTAAGACATTTAGTTTGCACTCAGTTGTCTCTAGGTTTTCCATTAATGGATTAAACCAACTTTAAGTTGAAAATGTTCAGAAAAAAATGCACTTATACTGAACATATTCAGATTTTCTTGTCATTTCCCCTAAATAATACAAAATAACAGCTATTTGCATATCATTGCCATTTTATCAGGTATTATATGTTACCTATATATGATTTAAATTGTATAAGAGGATATATGTAGATTATACACAAATATCACACTCGTTTATACAAGGAGCTTGAGCATCTGATGATTTGGGTTCCCACAGGTATCATGGAACTGGCCTATGGATACCGTACTTTCCAGTTAAGCAGCCACCTTACCAGCCTCTCTGTGTTTCATTTTTACCTGTCCAAAGCCCCTCTCCGCACTCCATACTCAGTTTTCTTCTGAGGGCACAGTACACCTTATCTGAAAGGATGTCTCCATTCTCCTTTCCCAAATCCTCCATCAAGGAGAAAAAAATATAAACTTATTTCTGTTTCAGCAACCCAGCAGCCCAAAGGGAGCTGGGTATACTTATGAACTAAGCCATTGAGCTCTTGAGAACATGTGTTCCTTAAAGCAGCAGATATTTTATTTTATTTTATTTGTTGGTACTGGGGTTCCTGGAAACCCTTCTACCTCCAGGCTACACTCCAGAACTTATTTTATATTTTTATTTGGAAACAGGGTCTCTTAAGCCAGCAAGGCTGGCTGCGAATCTGCACGATCCTCCTGTCTCTGCCTCCCAAGCGCCGGGATTACAAGCGTGTGTCACCACATCCAGCTTAGCAGCAGACATTTTAGAAAGTTATACTATACAGTTTTTTTTAGTGACTTCCACAAGTACTTCTTTTAAACTATTAGTGAACATTTAGTAGTTGTGCCATTCTCAATAGGAAAATGTTTTTGAACCTCCTGTTATATCTGGGCAGAATTTTCTCCCTGAAGAGAGAAACTACACAAATTAATAGCTTCTTTATTCATAGCTTAAAGATGATCCTTTTTTTCTGAGCATGTATAATTTATGTTTGTACATTAATTCTGTAATTAATGGTTATAAAATACATCAAATATGTAAAGTGTTGCATAAGCGCTTAATTAAAATAAAAACAAAAAAGTGATGATAATTAATTGTACACCCTAAAGGCTAGACAAGATGATAGTTCACAGTGACTATCAATTAATATTCCTATTGTTAATAATAAGCTCAAATTTTTATGTAAAATAGAACATGTTAAAATTTCCTGTTTAAACACGGAGTCAAAAGAAAAGAAAGTTCCTAAAAAATATTTTCATCATATAAAATCTCTGTGGGGAAACAGCTTTCAAATTTCTCATTTTAGATCTTTGGTTGGATTTGGTTTCATTATAAATTTTTTGACTCGGAATTATACTATTATAATACCACCATTTTAAAATTCCTATTTCTCCCCAAGGAATCCTGAAAATACAGCAAAATTCAAGGAAAGTAATTGTAGTTATAAATGTAGGTTCATTAGTGTTTTAAATGGCTATTATGCAACAATGCCACCAGTATGGAAAAGGAACTGTCCTATGTAATTTGTGAGGATTCTTTTGTTTTTCTGGTAAATGTCCGAGTGCCACTGCATGCTGCGCACTGTGCTATGTGCCAGAGGTAGAACAAGGATTACATGCTGCCCCCATCCCAACCCCCACGGTGGTTACAGTCTAGAGATAGGTACAAAAATTAAGAATTATAAACAGTATGAGGAACCCAAAAGAGCCTGCTCTGAGTTCTGCTTCCGTAGATAAAGCAGTATCCCTACCAGTTGGTAGATGACTGATTATTGTCACTTAATTCCCTATTTTGTTTTTCAAATTAATTTTATTGTAATCCCCTGCTTTTGAAAATATCTTCATAAACAATCCACCTGTTTTGACTTTGTTACCAAAAGAGATTATGAATGGTTATTATTTTACTTAGCAGGTCACTTCACTAAAAATAGACTAATGTGTGTTTTTGGAGAGTTGGTCATTCACTAGTTACCCTTGCGAGTTCATTGGACTCCCTCAAACTTCCTCTGTAGGTTGTACAGAGCAGCCATGACTGACAGGTCACTGGGCCCGCCCACCTTTTCCTTGGCTGGCTGGAGTGGAGTGGTAGGGTGAGATTTGGGGGAGCTGAAGGGAGCCCTGTAGAGATCCAGCTTTCTTAAGTCTCAGTTTTTGCCGCCTATTTTGCAGGCTCAATTGCTTCTCCCTGCTCATGTCCTCTTCAGAAACAGTAGGCCATTAAAGGAGACAAATAATCTTATTTTGAAAAGTAAAATATAACTTCCTGTCACTATGCTAATGAAGCAATAAAGTTAAAATTCATAAAGTATTGTATTTAATGAAAATACTGCCAAGAAAGGATTTAAGTGTGGTTCATTCTAGAATACCCACCCACACAGAGCTCTTCTTTCTGTATATACTTTGGCAGCACATCTTACACTTTCAGTCACAATTCTTTTAACTCTATGTTAGAAGAATTCTTGCTCTCAATAAATTTGCATCTTTTATACTCAGAAGACCTCTTGGACCCACTGGCAGGAAGGTGTCCAACACTCCACCTGGAAATACAGTAACACCCTGTTGTCAGCCAGCTTCACCTTCTCAGCCTCAAATTTTTGATATGAGGCCCATGGATAAACTTCAAAAGCTTAACTGACTCTAGAGACATAACTACATTTTTAAGTAGTATCCACTCATCTTGAGGGAGTTTACATTTTTCCTTACTTGGCTCACAAAATGGCTTACTGATTTACAAAAATGTTTAAAAACATTGCTCTTTCTAAGATCCTGTGGTATGCTCCATTAATGATTAATCACCTTTCTTCTCATACTTCTATCATGTGATTTTGCAGTTCTCACTGCTTCTGAAGTAGAGTCTATGTTCCTTCTCCTTGAATTTGGACTCAGTGGGTAATTTTGATTAACCAAAAGAGGAGATTTAGTGTATCAGCCCCAAGAAATAGTTTATTTTACTTATTTATTTATTTTGTGGTACTGGAGATGGAACCCAGGGGCATTCTACCTCCATTCTACAACCCCAGCCTTATTTATTTATTTATTTATTTATTTATTTATTTATTTATTTATCTGTTTGGTTTTTTTTTTTAGAAACAGGGTCTTACTAAGTTGTGGAGGGCCTCACCAAGTGTGATCCTTCTGTCTCAGCTTCCCAAGTACTGGGATTACAAACACCTGTCAACATGCTCAGCTTCTGCTTTTTTTTTTTTTTTTAAATCTTTTTAACTTCTATTCCCCTGGAATAGAGCTAGGCTGAGCTAGGCTGCTGATCCAAAGAGGATGAGGACATGCTGAGCTGCCACAGCTGAACTCTGCTCAGAGCAGTCCTCTCACAAACCTGAGACATATGAGCATGCTCAACTGAAATAAACCAGACAAAGGCTCCATGAGGATTGGTTCACCTCAATGATGACCCGCAGACACGTGAGCTATGATAATAAATGATTGTTATTTTAAACCACCTAGTTTGGCTTAAAGTTTAGAATGATTTGTTACACAGTAGTTGCTAACTGATTCAACACCAATACTTAAGGAGAGATTCCTGGTCTGCTCTAAAATGTCCAGAAATTCCTTAGGATCTAATACTCCTGTCAATGTTGGCATGTCCTCAAGTTCAGTCTTTATTGATTTCCCTCTATGCCTGAGTCCTCTGCACAAGTATTGAGGATGGGTTAAAAAGTCTATCCTCCATAGCGTGAAACTAAAAAGTTTCTTCTCATCAAAGGAAACTATCAATAACCTAAAGAGGAAGCCTACAGAATGGGAAAAGATACTCACCAGCCACCATTCTGATAAGGGGCTAATATCCAGATTATACAAAGAGCTCAAAAGACTCTACACTAGCAAAACAAACAACCCAATCAAGAAATGGGCAAATGAACTAAATACTTCACAAAAGAAGAGATACAAAGGGCCAATAGATACATGAAAAGATGTTCTACATCATTGGCCATCAGGGAGATGCAAATCAAAACTACACTGAGATTCCATCTAACCCCAGTCAGAGTGACAGGCATAAAGAAATCAAATAATAACAAATGCTGGTGAGGATGTGGGGAAAGAGGAACTCTTTTACACTGTTGGTGGGAGTGCAAACTAGTTCAGCCACTATGGAGATCTGTGTGGAGATTCCTAAGAAAGCTAGGAATAGATCCACCATATGATCCAGCTCTACCACTCCTGGGTATTTTCCCGAAAGGGTTGAATCCAGAGAATACCTATGCATACCTATGTTCATAGCAGCACAATTCGTAATAGACAAAATATGGAACCAACCCAGGTCTCCATCAACAGATGAATGGATTGCAAAACTCTGGGAAATACACACAATGGAATTCTACTCAGCCATAAAAAAAGAACAAAATAATACCATTTGCAAGAAGATGGAAAGTCCTGGAGAGCATTATGTTAAGTGAGATCAGCCAAGCACAGAAGGAGAAGGTACATATGTTCCTTCTAATATGCCCAAACTAGGGAACGTAGAGGATACCAGTGGTACTCCAGGAAATGGAGGGGAAATATCAGCAAAGCTTGAATGGAAAGATAGGGAAGGAGGAAGACTGAACTTGATTAATGAGGGTCTACATCCGAATATGTGTAAAACTATGAATATGGCATGGTTACCCTGGACATTCATTGGTGGGAGGGGGGAAGGGAAAATCAGGGGCAGGAGGGAGAGGGCACCAAGTATAGTTTAAATTTATACCACTTATGTTCAATAAAAAAAATCTATCCTACAAATTGTTCTATCGATGTCCTGATGTGAGCTTTCCTGACATACTTCACCACATGTCCAGTGACTTCTCTTCATACATTATTGTAGACAGAACTCATGTGAAAGAAAGGCTTCTATTAATTCAGGTTAGTGATAAGAGAGGACAGTTCAGTACAGAGGTGAGACCATAACACAACGCAAATGCTATTGAGTTACTGGGGCCACAATGAGGACAGGTCCCTGATATCTATTTTCTGTTTTAATGCTTCCTAGTATCTTTCACTATATTAAGAGTAAATTCTCATGCCGGGCATGGTAGAACATGTTTGTAATCCCCGTGCTTGGGAGGCGGAGACAGGAGAATCACACAGGTTCGAAGCCAGCCGCACTGGCTTAAGAGACCCTGTTTCCAAATAAAAAAATATAAAAATAGGTCTGGGAGTGTAGCCTGGAGGTAGAAGGGTTTCCAGGAACCCCAGTACCACCACCAAAAAAAAAAAAAGTAAATTCTCATCAGGGCATGGTGGTGCATGCTTGTAATTCCAGCATTTGGGAGGCTGAAACGGGAGGACTGAAGTTCGAGGACAACCTCAGTTACTTCGTGAGACCCTTTGAAACCCAGTGAGACCCTATTTCAAAATAAAGAACAAACAATAGGGCTGGGGGTGTAGCTTAGAGGTATAATGCCCCTGGTTTCTATCTTCAGTACTTCAAAGAAAAAGAAAAAAAAGTAAATTCTCTCCGGTCAGAGTTGGTCAGATTGGTTCTTTGGACAGAATCCATATAATTTTTACCTACAGGATCAATGTTTCCTCCATTTCTGTTGTAGAAATACTTATGGAAGAAGGTTCAGGTCAATTTCCTGCTGTCTAGTTTATTTATGATACAAACCATAATCTACAATACAAACTAAACAGATACTTCATTTCTATCCAAATGACCCAAGTTGCCCCTCCTCCCTAGCGGTTCCTCCACATCCAAGCGCCCTCTTACATTGTCACTGTATGATGTTAAGTAATTCTCGTCATCTTTACAGTCACAGTTTCCACTTTTGTAAAACTAGGGAACTGGATCACTAGATGGCCTTTCTGGCTTGCAGTCATAAAATTATCTGGTAAGTCTTATCTCCTATCCAGATTTATATATGCATCAATTATTAACTTTAGAAGGAAACTTCAAAACCATCCAGCCCCAACGCTTTGACTTATGAAAGAGAAAATAGAGACCCAGACAAATAAAGCAATTTTCCTGGGCCCACCCAGCAAGTTAATAGCAGAGTTCCGATGAGGGCCTGGGCCTTTCTTTTCAACATTGCCTCTCATTCAGCTTCCTTGAGAACAGGGAATACTTTCAGATGGGTCCTTTTAGTTTTTGTTTTTGTCTTCAGCCACACATCCTAGAATTGTAACCAAAACTCAATAAATCTCAATAAATATTTGTTGACTTGAATTCTGACTGAGTAAGCATTGGTTACATGGCAAACAACCAAATTTCGAGGCTGTTCAGCCAAGAGATGACTGCTACATTCTCTGGAGTCTTCTTCCTGCATGTGGAGGGAAAGTATGCTCTGGCATAACTAGTTTCTTGAGTTACACTTTTGATCAAAGAGCCAAAGCAATTTCTTATCCAGCACTATGTTGACATCACTGGGTCTTCAAACACTAGCACAGCTCTCCACAAAGATGTGGTGGGCCATTTACACGTAATTTTTCACTCACATTTTAGGCTTTGAGAGAAGAGATGAACTGTGGGAAAGAAAACAATAGATTACTTTAGACACATAGCCACTAAGAAGAATGTTTGGTTTCAAGGG
Organism: Muscardinus avellanarius; assembly: GCF_963383645.1. Taxonomy (NCBI): domain Eukaryota; kingdom Metazoa; phylum Chordata; class Mammalia; order Rodentia; family Gliridae; genus Muscardinus; species Muscardinus avellanarius. Next base: position 93,033,495 of record NC_137789.1, on the reverse strand, counting down.
GAGCTAAAGTGTCTCTAAACAGAAATAATGTATACCTCTTAAAAAAGTAATGCAAGGGAGTAATCCATTGAGAAGAGCCAGGTTTGGGATTATTATTTCTCATAGTCTCAAATATTCTCCTGTTCCATTTTTGGAAAGGTAAAATGTTGAATATGGTCTCCTCCTGGGTGGCATTGCTGTTGAAATGGAAAGATAGAGAATCACACATCATCTTGGCCTGTCTCTTGGGAAACTGTGTTAATAAAGCTCAGCTTACTCCAAAATCAGACTCTTAAACTACCCCAAAGGCACCAGTTCTGCATGGTAATAAAAATACCACAAAGTCAATGCCCTGTCCACAAACATGTTTAAGAAATTCTCAGCTGAAGAAATTTTTAAAATTCATTTTCATTTTAAAAATTATGTGAGAAATGTTATTTGATACCGAAAGAGAATATAGGCATATATAAGTTATGAAGCTTAATGATAAAATAAATATTCATGAACTCTAGTCAATGTAAAAATGAGATCATTGACAGTAATCTCTGAACCTACTCATCAAATCTTCCCAACGTCCTCAACTCTCCCCACGTGTATGTATGTGTGTATGTATGTGTGTATGTATGTATGTATGTATGGATGTCTATGGATGTTAAAGACATTGTTTAATTTTTATTTCTTTGTCATTTTATAGAAAATGAATCATACTATACATAATCTTCAATGACTTGATTTTTCACTCATCATTATATGTCTAACATTCATCCATGTTACTGTGCATAACTGGAGTTTATGTAGCTGTTATTGTTCTTGATATGAATGGCGTACTCTTTTATCTTTACTTCTGTAGATGCCCACTTTTAGCGATTGTGAGTAATGTGGGAATGAATAGTCCTCTAAATGAGTCCTATGACAAATATATAAGAAATTGTCTAATTTGTACATCTAAGAGTATAAATGTTGGGTCCTAAGTAATGTACATGTTTAAGTGTACAAGATAAATGGCACATTGTTTCCAAGATAGTAATTATGATGTATTCTTTACTGAAGTCCAGAACAACAGTATTGTATTTAGACCCAGACAAGAGATCTCTACCCAGGGACCTCAGGGGGTTGCACATTTCCAACTACCTTCCTGAAAAGTTTCTAAGTAAGCTTCCTTATAGTGCCTACCACTGGTTAGGACCAGGAGTGCTGTCTGGGCAAGGCAACCTAAGCTTTAACTCTCATCCTTGGTGCTTTTTGATCCTCTAATCTTCTCCCACTCCCACCATCTTACCACACACACACAAATCATTTACCAAATGCCTTGAGGAGTTTCTACCACACTCTCAACTATGGGGTTGGCCTAGGCCTCCCAGGGTGGAGCCCCAATACCAAGGCTCACTTGGCTAGCACATTACTTCTGCCGGCCAAGGCAGAATTTCTTTCGCAAGATTTCATGATATTGGGCTGCCAATATAGTGCTGACAAGTTGATTTGGGTTGATCGTTCATGTTTATATGGATGGAGTCCTTGAAAAATATATTTGCTAAGAAGCCCACATATCCTAGGGGAAGGAGATTTGTAAGAGTTCCCAATATTCTACAATCTCATCACTACTCAGCACTGTCAAAGTTAATTTTTGGAACTCGGTGGATATGAAATCATTTGCAGTGATAAATTGCCAGTCTCTGATAACTAATTAATGTGATAATTTTCCATATTTTTATTTGTCATTATAATAACTTTTGTGAGATGCCTTTTAAGTGCTTTGACTTTTTAAATTTTGGTAAAACATATATAATATATATATTTTTTTCATTTTAAAGTTCAGTAGAATTGAGTGTACTCACATTTTTGTGCAACCAGTCTCCAGAACTTTTTCAGCTTGCCAAACTGAAACTCAGTGCTCAGTAAACAACAACTCATCATTTCTCTCTTTCTCAGATCCCGGTACATTTCATTTTCTTTTGTCTGTATGAATTTCAGTACTCTAGGTAATTTATATAAGTGGAATCATACATGCAGTGTTTGTCTTGTGGCTGGATTATTTCATTTAGCAAAATATGCTTGAGTTTCATATATGTTGTAGCATGTGTCAGAATTTCCTTTCTTTTTAAGACTAGATAATACACCAATGTATATATGTACCACATTTTTTTTATCCATTTATTCATCAAGAGGTTCTTGGGCTGCTTCCACTTTTGACTATTGTGAACAATGCTATTCTATACGTGGGTTCTCAAATATCTCTTTAAGACCCTACTTGCAGTTGTTTTGAAATACACCCAGAAATAAAACTACTGCTTCATATAGTAATTCTACTTTAAATTTTTGAGGAACCAGCAAATTGTTTTCCATATTAGCAATGCTAGTTTATATTCCCATCAACAGTGCACAAGCATTCCAATTGCTCTACATCTTTGCTACCACTTGTTCGTTTTTTAATAGTAGCCATCCTGACTGAACATGCTAGTACATACCTGTAATTCTAGTGATTGGGAGGCTGAGACTGGAAGATCGCAGGTTAAGGTTTAAGTCACCACAGTAACTTAGCGGTGACTCTATTTAAAAAAAAATAGGGCTAGGGATATAGCTCAGAGGTAGAATGTCCCTGTGTTCAGTCCTCTGTCTGTCTGCCTACCTGTCTGTCTGTCTCTCTTTCTCTAGCACAAACATGTACACACTAATAACAGTTAACAAAATAAAATAGAAATGGATATGAGATCATATCTTACTGTAGTATTGATTTCACTAGTGATTAGCAACATTGAGCATTTTTTCATATGCTTGTTCACAATTTGTAAATATTTACAGAATATCTATTGGAGTCCTTCACCTATTTTTAAATCGAGTGATTTTGTCATTGTTGTTGAGTTGCAGAATGTTAAATTTTAAAGTATAATGTCCCTTGGTCCTCATGTTCTGGAAGCAGCCATATTGGAAGGTGGATCCCTGGAATTGTGGTCTTGGGAACTATATATATATATATATATATATATATATATATATATCCCCAGGCCCCTCCCCTTACTCCCTCTGCTTCTTACCATCCTGCCCCAAGGACCTAGAGCCCTGGCTCCTGGTGTAAAAAAAAAAAAAAAAAATATATATATATATATATATATATATATATATAATGATATAAAATGATATATATGGTGTAAATGTATGTATGTATATATATATATTTCACTTACACCATATGTATGCCTGAAATCTTTAGACCCATAGCAAATAAGCCTTTCTTCTGCTAGTGCTGCGTGTCAGATGCGTGAATCACAGTGGTGGGAATGTGAGGGGAACACAGCAGCTGCTTACACATTCTGAATACTAATTTCCTATTAGATATAGGATTTGCAAAACTCTATTCTGTAGATTTCCTTTTTTATTCTGTTGATTCTGTTCTTTGATACACAGTTCTGATTTTGATATAGTCAAAGTTATCTCTACTTTTGTTGCGTATGGTTGTGTTTTCATAGCCAAAAATCATCAAAGCCAATGTCATGGAGTGTTCTCTTGTTTTACTTCAAAGTGTTGTATGGTTTCAGGTCTAATGCTCAAGTGTTTTTTCTATCCATTTGAATTAAATTGTCTATAAGGCATAAAGATCCACATCCATTTCTTTATGTACAGATATTCAATTTCCCCCATATTTATTGAAGGCATTGTTCTTTTCCCATTTAATGATGTCAGCGCCTTTGTGGAAAGTCATTTGATAATAAAGGTGAAGATTTATTTCTCTAGTCTATTCTGTATGTTTGTCTTTATGACTGTATCACACTTGTTTTTGTTTGTTTGTTCATTTTTGTAGTTTTGTTTTGTTCTGTGGCATTCTACCTCCAAGCTACAATCCCAGCCCTTTTTCATTTATTTATTATTTTTTTGTTTTGTTTTTGAAACAGGATCTTGCTAGGTTGCTGAGAGTCTCACTAGGTTACTAAGGCTAGTCCACCATGCTTTGCTACCACACTGCTTTGATTACTGTAATTTTGTAATAAATTTTTAAATTAAGAATTGTGTGATCTCTATCTTTGTTTTTCATTTTCAAGATTACTTTGACTGCTCACGGTCCCTAGAGATTCCATATGGATTAGAATATTTTTTATTTCTTCAAAAATATCAGGATTTAATAAGGACTGCATTAAATCTGTAGATCACTTAGGGTAATATTTAAAAATACTTAGCCTTCCAATTTGTGAATATAGGTTACCTTTCTATTATTTGTGTCATCTTTAATTTCTTTTGGCACTGTTTTTCAGTTTTCTATGTTGAAGTCTTTTGCCTCCTTTGTTGTTTATTCCTAAATATTTTATTCATTGTTGGTATACAGAAATATCTTATGGTGTATTGATTTATATTCTGAAATATTTGCTGAATTTATCAGCTTTGAAGTGTGTGTGTGTGTGTGTGTGTGTGTGTGTGTGTGTGTGTGTGAGACCTTTAGAGGTCCCATTAAATTCTTTATTTTTTTTAATTTGGAAAAGTTCATAATGTTTTTATTGTGAATCCTTCAATGGTAACATGCAACACAGACACTTTTTACACTCCTTTTTTGTTCTCTTTTATTATCCTTCAAGGGATAAAAATATTAATTTTTTGCAGTCAAATTTAGCAAGTTTTTAATTTAAAAATTATTTCCTATCTCAATTTAAAATATTCTCATATATTCTTCCAAATTTTAATTGTGTAATGTTTATATTTTAGTGTTTAATTAACCTAAAGTTGACTAAGTGTGTGGTATGAAGTAGGTATACAATATAATTTATTTATATTTCATAACCAGAATCCGTTACCATTTACTGTTTCTTTCAGTGTTGGAACCTTTCTTCTCTGGGATATATTAAGGGTTAATAATGCATGCATGGGTATAAAAATCAGTAGATTTTCATATGTTGATTTTGTATCCTGAAACTTAACTGAATTTGATTATAATTTCTTACAGTTTGTTGGTGTAGTCTTTAGGTTTTCTGCAAATGAAGATAACTTGACTTCCTTTTTTCTGATTTGGATATCCTTTATTTCACGCTACTAATATAATTAATTTTTATATGTTAATCTGGCCACTTTTGAAAGCCCTTCTTAATTTTTATAACTTATCTTTAGATTCTCTTCAGTTTTCAATGTAGTCCTTTTAATATCTGTTTTTGAATTATTTCTTCTTTCCCATCTTTATACTTTTTCCTTTTTTTTCTTAATATTTTAAATTTTTTATTTATTTATTTATTTTTGGTGGTACTGGGGGTGGAACCCAGAGGCTTTCTACCTCCGGGCTATACTCCCAGACCTATTTTCTATTTTATTTGGAAACAGGGTCTCACTAAGTTGCTGAGAACTTCACTAAGTAGCTGAGGCTGGCTTCAAACCTGCACGATCCTCCTGTCTCAGCCTCCCAAGTGCAGGGATTACAAGCGTGTGCCACCACGCCCAGCTGTCTTTCTTACTCTTTTCTTTTTTTCTTTTTCTCTTTCTCTTTCTTTCTTTCTTTCTTTCTTTCTTTCTTTCTTTCTTTCTTTCTTTCTTTCTTTCTTTCTTTCTTTTTTTTGTGGTACTGGGGTTCCTGGAAGCCCTTCAGCCTCCGGGCTACACTCCCAGACCTATTTTATATTTTTATTCGGAAACACGGTCTCCTAAACCAGCGCGTGCAGCTGGCTTCGAACCTGCGTGATCCTCCTGTCACTGCTTCCCAAGCGCGGGGATTACAAGCGCGCGCCAACACGCCCGGCTCTTACTCTTTTCTTACCGTACCAGCTAGAATTTCCATTATGATGTTTAATGGAAATGATGATATTGAGGCTTTCTTTTTACCCTTAACTTCTTACATAATAATTATGACTTTATTATTAAAAATAATACTGGTTATAGCTTTTCATTAAATATTTTTATAGCTAGGCATTGTGGCGCACACTTTTAAGTACTGGGGTGGCTGAGAAAGGAGAAGTGCAGGTTCGCAGCCAACCTTTGCAACTCTTGAGACCTTCGGCAACTTAGCGAGATCCTATTTCAAAATAAAAATAAAATGAGGCTGGGTGTGGTGGCGCAAACTTGTAATCCCCACGCTTGGGAGATGAAGAGAGGAGGATCACACAGGTTCGAAGCCAGCCTCCTGGCTTAAGAGACCCCGTTAAAAAAAAAAAAAAAAAAAAAATATATATATATATATATATATATATAATATATATATATATATATAATATATAGTAGGTCTGGGAGTGTAGCCCGGAGGTAGAAGGGTTTCCAGGAACCCCAGTACCACCAAAAGTAAGTAAGTAAGTAAATAAATAAATAAATAAATAAATAAATAAATAAAATGAGGCTGGGGTGTAGCTCTGAGATAGAATGCCCTTGGGTTCAATTCCCAGTAACACACACGAACACATACACAAACACACACACACACACACACACACACAGCTTTTATAAAGTTAAACATTCATATTTCTACTTTTTTGTTCATTTTCTTATACTTAAATGTTTCTGTTTTGTAAATAGTTGTTAAATTTTATCCAATAATTTTTTATAACTCTTAGATATATATTCTTTCAATTTCCAGAAAAACAAAACTTTAAGCATTTTAATTGATCACTATATTTTCTCAGTAAATATTATATGCATATCGTCACTTTTGAAAAGTTGTGAACATCTGTTTTATAGACTAATATATGGTTAATTTTCTGATTGTTTTCTGTGAGCTTAAGATGAATGAGTGACCTCTAATTATTAAGCACAGGGAAATGTATATGTCCATTGAAAGTACTTGTTAATAATATTATTCAATTCTTTATTTTACCACATTTTGTTTGTTTTTGTTTCAGTAATGGAAAAGCATAGATGGCATTTGTAACTGAGTAGTATACTTAAATTTCTCCTATGTTGGTAGATTAATGTATTTCTATATTATATTAGTATTTTGTTTATATATCTGATAATTTACATTTTACAGTTGTTATATCTTCCTGGCAAATGCCATTAAAAAATTATACAGAAGCCACACTTGGTGGTATACATTATAAGTTCAGTACTTGGGAGGCTGAGATGGGAGGATCGACGGTTTGCAGCTGGGTTCACCTACTTAGTGAGGCCCTCTGCGACTCAGGGAGACCCTATTTTAAAATAAAAAATAAAAAATAGGGCTGGGGGTATAGCTCAAAAGTAGAATGCCTGTAAGTCCAATCCCTAGTATCACCCCCCCACACACACACACAAATACACACACACACACTAAAAAATTAAACAGAAACTGTTCTTTTCCTTGATACTAGTTTTTATCCTAAAACCAATTTTGTGTGATTATAAACTATTTTAGTTTTCTGATTGTGTCCGTGATATTCTATATATCTTTTAAAAATTATTATGGAAATTTTAACATACATCAACATAGACAAATATTACAATCTGTTGCCATAAACCTATTACCCAGTTTCAACAATTATCACTATTTGTAAATTTTGACAAAATATATACCAACATTTTACTTTTAATTTTTCTAGGTCTTCATGTTTTGTGTTAATTTTATATTTATTTGTTTTAAGTAGTGGATAGCTTGACTTTGCTATTTGTAAATGTTAATTTAATCTTTTCTGTGTCTTTAATGTTGAGTTTACCCCATTACTACTTATTGGGATGATTGGTATATCTGAAATAACTTCAACTTTTTTATTTATGTTTTCTATTTATATTGTATTTTCTATTATTTTATGTTTCTTTTTAATTTTATTTTTTCTTCCTAAATTTATTTTTTTCATATAATTTTATATATTATTATAACTTCAACTTTGACTTAATTTAAATTAATTGCATCCTTTTTCAAATAATATATAAAATTTAAAACATTTTTAGCCTAGACAATTTACCATAAAAATTTATACCTGACCATTTATATACTATTATTTCCCATCATTTTGTTTTTGTGCTACTTTTGAGACCCTCAGAATTTTCAATTAATATTGTTACTATAATGAGCATTTTATAGAGATGCTGTTTGTTTAGAATTATGTACATAATTACTTATTTGTATACAAATTTGTCTACCTTTTTATTTGTCAAAGAACTTTTAGATGTTGTTTGAGTGAACGTTGATGGAAATTGTTTGGCAATCTCTCTCTCTCTCTCTTTTTTTATTCTTATTCTGGAAAGATGGCTTTATTAGGCACACAACTCAACATCATGTATGTATTAGCCATCATCTTCTAGCTTCAATTATTGCTATTGCTTTAATCTCATTTTGATTTTTAGGTGTCCAATTTTCTGTCTTCAGCATGATACACTTTTTATTACATTATTTGTTAGAATTTTATGAATTTTCTGCCATTAAATAGCATAGATATTTCTATATCTGTTAATTAATTATTTGGATGAGGTTTGTGATATCCTCATCCAATATATCTCCACTTTTTGATCCTTTCTTATTAATATCAGTCTCCCAAATGCTGGGATTACAAGCGTGCGCCACCACGCCCGGCCTTATTAATAATCTCTTCCTCTGAGACTCTAGAAGTTTAAATTCTAGACCTTGTTATGTTATTCTTTATGTCTCGATATCTCTTTTATGTTTTCCTCTCCTCCCTTCATTTTTCTGCACTGCATTCTGAATATCTTCTTAAGATCTAAATCAAAGTATTCTAATTATCTTATCTGCTACACATAATCTCTTTTTAATCCATTCACTTTTTTATTTCAATAGCTATATTTCATATCTCTAAATTACCTTGTCATTTCTTCTGCATGATCCTACTTGATAAATTCTAGCTACATTGTTTTAAAACTTTTATCTTTTACATCACAAATTTATGTTTTACATTTGGAAGTTTCACTGTCTTTATTCCTTAGTAATCTAAATATGTTGTAATATTTTTCTGCTAGTAACTTATTTCTGAATTCTTCCATGTTTTGTTAGGTTAAATGGTGAATTCACAATTAAGCTAAGGGAATTTGAGTTAAAGGTGATACCATTCTTTGTTCCATTAGGATGTGAGGATTTGAGATCACTTCCGCCAGTGTCTGGTGTACTGACTTAGTGAGGACAGTTTAGATTTACTTTGCCCCTCCTTCTTGAAAGCCCAATCACAATACTGCTACTCTTGCCACTGAGGTTTTGCCTTCTACTTACTCATCACTATTCCTGTGTCAGTTTCTTTTTTCCCCAAAACACTTCAATTTACTTTTAATGAGACCCTTATATTCATATACTAAAATTGTATTTGTGGTACTTTTACAGCTGATTTTTTTTTTTTTTGAGGAGGGTACCAAAACTCTTGAATGGGGAAAATAATTTCTTTAATACCTGGTGTTGCAAGAACTGGTCTACATGTGAAAGAATGGAGTTGAACCTCTACCTCACATCATATACATAAAATACTTCAAAATGGATCATGACCTAAAGACCTTGAGTTAAAAAACTATATAGTTTGTGCTCTCTCTCTCTCTCTCTCTCTCTCTCTCTCTCTCTCTCTCTCTCTCTCTTTCTCTCTCTCTCTCTTTCTCTCTCTCTCTCTCTTTCTCTCTCCCTCCCTCCCTCCCATTATACTGGTTATTGAACCCAGCTGCCGTCTACCTCTAAGCTATACCCATGCCCTTTTTTTTTTTTTAATTTTGAAACAGCAGCTCACTAAGTTGCTGAGGCTGTCCTCAACCCTTTGATCTTCTTGTCTCAGCCTCTCAAGTACTGAGATTACAAGTATATGCCACCTGGTCTCAGTCATTTCAAGGATGTTTGTTATAATCATGACCAAGAGAGGTTCTTCATTCATTAAAAATCCATGCAAACTCTATTCACCTTATGTTATTTTAGGACAGAAAGAGTGAGACACAGAGAGAGAGAGATTCGTACAATATTGAAAGCATATTGGGTTTTATTTACCACAGAGCTCATCTGGCTGCATCAGAGTATCAGGTTCAGGTCAGTTATGAATCTGGTCCAGATCTTCAGGCCTGACCTTACCCAGTGTTCAACCAGAACCCAAGGTGTGGAACTTTCCAGTAGCTACCAGCACAGCTGCTGGTCGGCATCCAGCCTCATTATTGGGTAAGAGTTTTCAGCCTCAAGTGCTGACAATTATAGTCATCAGGTTGCTAGGGACTCCATGTGGTTGTCAAGGTGTTCCTGGTCAGCTGGGCAGTGGCCACTGCCCCTGTGCATTACCTAGCAAGCCTGGACTTTGTACCTCATGCCTAGTGTCTGTGTATTGCCCCTGACACCCTGGGTGTTGCTCCATGCCTGTGTGTGCTGGGAGAGTTACATCTGTGCACTGAACATCATTCTGGAGCGTGGTGAGCCACACCCAGGTGTGCTTTGGCTTTAATGAAACCCCTTTGTGTGTACACACACACACACACACACACACATATATTTGTGTGTGGTGGGGGGTTGTGTGTGCTCCATAGGAGTACCCAATGCAGAGTCCACAGGAATTAAAAGCAATGCTTTGTATTTTTAATGATAAGTGTTTTATTTTTAATATTTATTTATTTAGTTATTGTGCACGTGCATATGTGTGTTTGTGTGCATAATGAGGATTGAACCTAGGTACATTCTACCATGGAGCTACATTTTATTTTTTATTTTGAAACAGGATCTCACTAAATTGACAGGGTTGTGGTAAATTGTTGAGGCTGGACTGGAACTTGGCAATTCTTCCATTTCAGCCTCCCAAGTACTAGAATTACAGGCATGTGCCACCAGGCCTGGCCTACCTCAGATGTTTTAATATACTAATGTGTATTGACATCTCCCAAGTAAGAGAAATTATTTTCAGAACTTTGGGAAGAGAATGGGTATGAGGAGTGTGGTCTTAGAAAGAACTCGAGTGCAGCAATGGTTGCTGTGCTCATGGCTAATACTGAGTGCTGGCTGCATACTGTGCTCTATGTATTTTACACTTCAACTCCCATAATAATTATAGCCACCCTGTGAGGTAGAATACATTATCTCTATTTGTAGATAAGAAAACTGAATTCTGGGCACTAACCCATATAAATTTGGTTTCAGTCTAGCACTTGGATCTGTCCACTAACCAGTACTCATAGATGGAAGGTGACGGTACCTAGCTAGTCAAATACCTGGGGCAGCCATAGCACAGATAGAATGCTGATCTGAAATAAGGGCTCTGCGAAGCCCCCAGGTTGTCTCCATGTGAGTTCTACTGGGGAGTTACGGCAGGTGGTGGGTTTCTGATTCTTGCAGTAATCTGAGTATGTCCTTCCCTCAAGCCAGATGAAGTCCTTGTTCCAGAGCCCATCTTCCTTTTTGCTCCTCCTTTCCCTAGTTTAATCCAAGTGAATCCTCCTACCTCTTAATTAGGGTAAAATATATACATGTATGTATATATGTATATATACCTCTGGCATGACTATCATTTATATACGAGCTCTAAGTTCACACTGTTTTAGGGACTAGTACATGCTTCTGTGTTTCTTTAAGAATACACACCACAGTGGTAATTCAGTTCAGGCATTGGTACCAGGAAGGAAGGTCGACTTGGGATTGACGAATTTTCCTCCTGTGCCTCCCCATAACCTGCTCCTCAGCCTCCTCTCCATGGACTCCCATCACCCTCGGCTCCATCCATCACAGCTGCAGCTCAGCCGGGTGATGTATTACACTAACATATCATTAGTGCAACGGCAGAGCAAGGAGCTTTGATGATGTATTGGGGCCATACATCATCAGAATGAGTCACTCTGATGATGTATAACTCAAAAGATGGTACTATCCAGGGAAATGTGGACATACCATAAATCAGGGACAATGTTAAAGAAGAAAACCCAGGACAGCCTCGGAAGGAAAATAAAGGTTCAGGGGTCTCCCGCAGTAGGGGTTGAGAGACAAAACTAGTAAATTCTTAACGGCTCAGATTTAAGCTTTCTGTTAGCTGTGGCTTCCTTAATGACTAAACCAGATCATCAGCATCCCAAGGTGACAGTTGGATTTCCTTTCCATCTGGAAATCAGTTTGGCTTCTGCTTTCCTGCAAAGTCCCCTTGTCCTGATGGAGAGGCAGAACTCGTCAGATCAAACGGAAACTGTTCCAGGCCTGCACACTATCCAGGTCCTCTTGGGTTCCTCATGCAGGCAGAGGATTGTAGGGGCTTCTCAGACTAGCCTGGTCCAAGCTTGCATTCTTTCAGACATTCTCAGCCATTGGCCATGAAGTACTGAAATTCTCTTATTCAAGAAGGAATGTGAAATGTGAGCTTGGCATTAAATTGTAAAAATCAAGCTAGAGGAGACTTTGCTTGTTCCTAGGAGTTATAAACGTTTTTAACGTAGTTGAGAATTTTGATTTTTCACTAGGATGCTGCGTGTGTGTGTGTGTGTGTGTGTGTGTGTGTGTGTGTGTATGTTATTGGGGATTGAACCCAGGGGTATTCTACCTATAAATTATACCTATACCTCATTTGGTTAGAAACACTAAGATGCTGAGAGCCTTGCTAAGTCACTGAGGCTGTCCTCAAACCTGTCTCAGTCTCCCAAATATCAGGATTACAGATGTGTGCCAGCATACCAACATACCTGGCAGCAAGATAAATCTCGATAAAACTTTATTTCTTCAAAATAGTCACAGAAAGAGGAGTGGTCTGTATAATATTTGAAGGCATGATGGAAAAAAAACTTTCAATTAGATTTTCATGCTATCAACTACTCGATGGGGCTAGGAACATTGATACTCGGGCATGGAGCCTCCATGAATTTGCTAGTATTCTAACTCTCTACCCTTTCCAGCTTTATTATAACCATAGAAAGATAAATTATAGAGAATTGTCAGCCTCCCTTTTATATCCTTAGACAGGGAGTGTGTGCAGCATTTTTGTGGTCAAGAGCATAAACCTCTTTGTAACTTCTAAAAGTGGTAGATAAAGAAAGGGAGTTGAGAGCCATAGGGCAGAGGGGGAGGTAGGACCACACGCAGGCATGCTAGGGGAAAAAAGTTTAACATTTGCGTTTAATGCTTTATTTAATGCTGAGCTGTCAGCTTGAGATCTGAAGCCCAAGCATACTGATTCTATCCTTCTACCCATACAAAATAAAATAAAAATCAAAGCCTAGGTGCTTCAGGACTGGAGAATATCAGAACTCAGCCCTTGGCATATGGGATCCATTACAGGCAAGAAGTCTCCCTCTGGGGGCTCCTGCTCATGGTCCCCACGCACACTCCAGCAAGGAAAGGGGCTGCAGAGTCTCTCCCAGCTACCCCAGGTCATGTGCTGTGACTCATGGCCTCTGTTTATCGCAAATTCTGCAGTGGGCTCTGTCCTGGAGGCTGGCACAATTGTAGACCTCTCCTGGAGGGAGCAGAAGAAGGGCCAAGCCAACCATAAAACACAGTGACCCCTCCTCCTCTCCCTGTGGGAACAGGGAGGGGGGGCTTTACCACCTGAGCAGCAGTTAAGAGAACAAAATACCTTTTTTTATTGTTCTCAAATAGTTGTGCCTTCAAAGGCTTTTAAATGTTGAAACAAAACAGATCTTTGCCTTTACTCTTTATTTATTTTTTGGTAGGGGAAGGAGAGGAGAATTAAGGGTCTGATAAAGTCACCACATTCCTTGGGACTTGTTTATAAAGGAGCCAGCACTGACCAGCATCTCATAATGCTTTTGGCTATCTCCTATGTCTGACCATGAGCCCTCCGTCTGTGTAGTGAGGACTTGAGATGCACAGGGCATTCAGCACCAGGAAAGTGTGGCCAAATGGGCAAAACCAAGGAAATGATCACAGACAATACCAAGGGACTGGGCAATGAAATACTTGGGACCTACAGAACAATATCTCAATGGCCAATGCGGGAAAAGCAAGAACACACACAATTTTTCAGAATGATTTCTTTAGCCACTGGTATCAGTCAGCTTCATTTCAGGCGTCTTGAGTTGAACCATGTGGTATTGTAACCATGAATTTATCTTTTGGATTTGGCCTCCTGGGTCAGTGCTGTGGGTTCAAATTATATGATGCTCTATTGCCTGTGGGTTTCAACAGGAGCAGTGGCATCAGTGGTAGTGACATACATTTACCACAATGATCATGCGCTGATGGTGTGTCAGTCAGCTTACACTTTACCCCATTCCATCTTTACAATACCTTGAAGGGGTAGTTTTGTGCACCCCATTTGTAGGTAGGTAAACTGAGGCTAGCAGGCCAGCAGAAAAGAATTTCTGAACAAGAGTAGAGATACAGACAAGTTTATTTAGGGGAAAATAAAACTTAATATTCAGAGAATGTGGATCAGCTTAGGAGAGGGATTGGCAGAGACAGAGGTTGACAGTGGTGGTAGCTGGAGAGAGAGAGAGAGAGAGAGAGAGAGAGAGAGAGAGAGAGAGAGAGAGAGAGAGAGAGAAGGAAAGAAAGAAAGAAAGAAAGAAAGAAAGAAAGAAAGAAAGAAAGAAAGAAAGAAAGAGAAAGAGAAAGTAAAGCTGGCCATCCTGGAGGGGTAAGGGCTTTCTTTTATAAGAAACTTTGAAAGGAGTAAATAAATGGTGTCATAGGGAGGGAGCTTCTTAAGTAGGGTAGCTGAGAAGAATCTTTGAAGTTGTTCTTGGAGGGGTGTAGGGCTGCTCTCTCCCATTGTAACTTTTTGCTGTCTGAGACAAACACTGCTGTCCAGTGAAAATGTGACATTTTTCAGTGCCTGACAGAGGTGAGCCCAGGATTGTACAGAGTATGATCATGAAGTTTTGGGTTCAGAGCTACTGTTCATTTATCTGTCTTTCCAACTTGGCTTCCTCTTATCTCAGTTCCCCTTTCATTGGCAACTATCTGTTCTGCCGGCACCTGCTGAAAAGGTGGCAGAGCAAATTTCAACCCACTTCCTTGGGCTTCTGAGCTTCTGTGGACACCATATGCCCTGCAAGCTGAGGCAGAGCTACAAGGCTCTCGCACAGGCCTTGACACCCCACCCACCCCATTCCTTCTCTTTCCAAGTGGCCTGCCTTTGGAAATGGTAGATTTCCATTCTAGAATTCTCTTCAACCTCTCTAAAACTTGGAATGAGAATTATTTATCTTAAAACCTGTCATTATATCCAGCCCTTCATTGTCCGCCCAGTTTGTATCCATCAATTCACCCAAATATGGATGGAAAATATTTGGGGAAAAATGTCTTTGTATCGAACATGGACAGACATTCCTTCTTGTCTTTATTCTCCAAACAATATAGAATAACACGTATTTATATAGGACTTATGTCACATTAGATATTTTAAATAACTCAGAGATTATCTAAAATATATGAGAGGATGTACATAGGTTACATGCAAATACTACATATTTATTTATTTATTTATTTATTTATTTATTTATTGGTACTAGGGATTGAACCAGAGGCATTCTACCTCCAAGCTTCACCCTCATTTCTATTTTTTATTTTGAAATAGGGTCTCACTAAATTGCAGAGGGCCTCACTAAGTAGCTGAGGCTGGCAACAAACCTGTGATCCTCCTGTCTCAGCCTCCCAAGTACTGGGGTTACAAGTGTGCACCACTGCACCCTGGTAGTACTCTGTTTTATATAATGGACTCAAGCACCTACAGATTTTGGTATCTATGCCAATTTATGAAGCTAATTTTGGATATAGAGGGATGTCTGTGGGGTTTTTTTTTGCATGCATTAAAGAACAGGAAAATAGTCCTAAAGACCAGAGGCCATTCCCCAAAGGCACAAAGTAAAGGAACCAAAGAGTTAGGTGTGTGGGTGTGCTTAGGCAGTGTCTCCTTGCATGGCTGAGGGCTTGGGTCTACTGCATGCTTGAATATCCATTATCAGTTCTGGAGCTGGTCTCCAAACTGTGGCCTGGCCCTTTGACAACATGCCCACCCTTCCCCTGTCTTCAGAGAGCAGCCACAGTCCAGACGGTAGTAGAACCATACGGAGATAAACAATTAAAATTTTCTAAATTAAGTGAATCTTCAGAATAAATAATAACAATAACAATAAAAGCACCCTTGCTATGTTATTTAATACCCCCCCTCAACATAATAATGCATGGTTTTACAAGATGGAGGTGCAAGAACTAATAAAATATATGGTTTAATTAACTAAACTTATGCTGTAATCCACATTAGAAGGCCATGATTTAGCACACACTCTCATCCTCAGGACAGAATAATGCAAACAGCATAATTAAAAGTTGATGAGAAGTATATTTATTGGGCTCACAGAAAGAAGAGACACCCAGATTTATGATGCCTAAAGTAAACCTTTAGTTTACAATATAATTAATATTTTAAAAACTCCAGCGTGCATATAATGCAGCCGAAGAGTCGGCCTCCGCGGAAGGATAATTTCTTCGGTGCTGATCTTGGCCCCATTTAATAGTAAATTATGTTCCTGAGCATATACAAATGTAACATGATCTATTATGATCTAGAGATGATGCTCATTGAGATGACTGCAGCTATGATAGATCATGCTTGCGCATCTCTGAAGACACGGAGGATGGTTGAAGGGCCAATTATTTATCTGTGGCATGAATTCCATGGCTATTAGTCACACATACTGTGACACAAAATGAGGGTATGCCACTACATTTTAATCAATCCCTGCTCAAGAAAAACCCTCGTTAGCAAAGAGCCGAGGATATCAGGAGTTTGCAGGGGAAGAAGAAGGATGCAGAAAAGGAAGAGGGCTGGGCAAGGGGAGAGGCAGGCTCAGGGTCACAGGAAGTACCCAGTAGCCACTGGCCTGGAAGACACATCTGCGTTCCTGAGCTAGGACTGTGGGTTGAATCGCATGTAATCCCCATAGCAACCTTATGGTGTATGTACCACCTTTCTATCACGCCTCCTGTGCAGACAAGGATGCTGAGGCCCTGAGAGAGAGAGAGAGAGAGAGAGAGAGAGAGAGAGAGAGAGAGAGAGAGAGAGAGAGAGAGATTACTATGCAATATGTAAGGGCAAAGCCAGAATTCTTCCCAGCCAGGCCCTAGAACTCACTCTGTTCCACCTGGGGATTCCATGGAGGGTCTTGGAGAGAGATGAGCAACATTTTCCTGTAATCCAGTTCAAGTATCTCCTTAGGGTCCTGGAACCCAGTGGTCCTCCCGCATAGCTTCTGTTTCTCCTCTCACACATATGTAGACTACCTCAGTGGGGACAACTCTCTGCCACCACTCACCCTCTACCTTTCCTTTTTACTCTTGGAGTACTGCTGGTTCTGTGGTGCCTAAAGCATCTCCAAGGACATTCCACATAAGCTCATGAGGATCTCAGCCTCCACCCCAAACTCAAGGATATTCCACATAAGCTCATGTTGGCTGCCATTTAATAAATACAGTTGTCCCTGAAAAAATTGCCTTAATATATAATAAAAGAAGCTAATTACCTTTCCATCTTTTATTTATTTAAATCCTGGGATTATGTTTAAAATATATACTTGTATTTTCTTTTTACTGAAACAGAGATATTACACATTTGATAAAAAAGTAAGATGACTTTTGTGTGACGGGCCCCGCCCATCAGCCAGTAAGTCCGAGAGCTAAGATGGCGCTGAGCGGAAATCTTCCCCAGAGCACTTAGGTGGTAAACAGCTTTCAGGAAGTGACGACAAGAGCATGAGATACACGGGAACACCGCATGCCATAGGGCAACAGCCAATGGACTGGCTGTTGCCATGAGTTGTGCACGTGAACAGTCTGCTGATTGGCTGTTGGGCTCTATATAAGGGGAAGATTTCTGGGGGGAGGGAATCTACGGGAGGATCTACGGGTGAAGATGAAGAAGATTTACGGGAAGAAGATTTACGGGAACTGTACAAGAACCTGGGGTAATAAAACTGCTTGAGGAAGATCGTGTAAGAGTCGTCACTGCGCACGACACTTTTGTACATAATTTTTAGTATCCACCCTTTCTATATTTTCCAAATAGATCGGTATACCTTACCCCATGGGCTTTAAGGAATGCTAACACAGTGTTGGTTAGAAAAGTCCTCTTTCATTCATCTACTTATACCTTTTGTCCTATAATCTGGGTTATTGCTACAGGAGCCACTGCAGGGTGTTAAGAAAAATTACCTGGCTAAATTCTCTTATCCAACATATACATATCATAGGTCATGGAACAGTTATGAAAATCTTATGGAGAATTTAAAAATCATGTTCAGACCTGGTGCAGAACTCCTAGGAATCACAAAGGCTTGGATTTTGGATCCTGTTGCTTCAGCCACCCCTCTCTCCCAAAAATCATAACCACAGACTGGAGGGGTCCACTGCCACAGCACTACAGCTTAGGGTCAAAGTGGAAACCGGCATGGCTTCCTTGGCCCCAGGAGGGACCCCTTTGGCTTGAAGCTTTAGTGGGGATTCATTGGACCCTGAGTTATATGAAATCTCTTGAACAGAGCACCAGGTCCTGGGTATGTGCTTTAAAACCCCATTGTCATTGGTGATCTGGACAGGATACCATCCAGCTTTCAAATCAAGATGTTTACCAAGTTTTAGTGGAACTAAGTGAAGCATTTATCTAAAATCCTAATGTTGGAAACACTTTCAGGGAAGAGGCAAAGAAAACATACGAAATAAATTAAGCACAAAGCAGATAAAGAAAATAATTCGAGTTCTTCATTATCTGGTTCATTACACTTTTTAGTGCTTATTAAAATCATTGTTAAATGATTTAATTTTGTTTGGAAAAAAGTGGATGAAAAGAGGAATAATAGATTAAGGAGATAAACTGCTGAGGTTTCCATTTTGGAACTGGTTGCAGAGCTAAGCTGCGATGAGAAAATTAATTTCTAGGTCTCTCTGGAGGAGCAGTCAACACCAGGCACCACAACACATGCTATTTGCCTTATTTTTTGCTTAATTGGCATGGCCTTCTCTGGGGAGAGCTCAGGCTAAGCCAAGTAAGAGGATAAATCACTTTTAGTGTGGCCCCTTCTGGGTCACGGATAATTTTTCTGACAGCCATGTCAGATCAGGATGCTAATGTATCAGCTAACTCCTCTGTATACCTGCATTGAGAGTGTAATTTCCTTCCTATTAGCACACATACTCACACAAACACGTTCCCCAGGGTGGTTTAATGAAAACCCCTAGTATGGACTTGGGGAAGAAGAACTCTCAGAGAGCCCTGAGTGTTCTTTGCTAGTGTACATGGCAGTCTGCTTCAGAACCACATTTATGTTCCCCTCAACATGGCCTCTTTCAATCCTATCAGGGATATAATATCTTCTAGTTGTCCTGGATGCTCTGAGACATGTCCACATGCGATCTGGTAGGTTTGTGGTAGTCTTATGTGGTTTTGTGTTTTCATGGAACACATTGTCTTTACCATGTGCTGTGTTTTGAATACGGTCTGAGTTTGTTCCCTCAGGTTTCATGTGCTGGAAGCCGAGTCCCCACTGTGGTGGTGTAGGAACAATGGTACCCTGAAGAGGCAGGATCTAGTGGAAGATAATTAGATCATGGGGGCATGACCCCAGAAGGATTAATGCTGGCCTGTGTTGTGAGTTAGTCCTCATGAGAATGGGGGTTTATGCAGGAAGTTTAACTCAGCTCTTCCTCTTGCTTTCTGTCCCACCATGTGGTCTTTCTCTTCTGCATGCTGCTGGTTTTCTTCCCATTCCTCTGCCATTTTGGGATGCACTTGGAAGCCCCTTGTGAGGATGCTGTTTCTAGGTTGTTTGGATCCTCTAGCCACCCGAATCATGAGCCAAATAAACTTCTTTATAAGTTATCCAACCTCAGGGATTTTGTTATAGCAACACATTATGGACTAATACTCCAAGTAAAATATTGGGGGCTTAACATATGCCTTTATGACACCATGCTTGAACAAGTGTGGATAACACCAGTGGTTAAAATATTGAGTTGTAAGACAAGATCATAGGAAGGTATCAGGAAAGGGGAGACTGTATGTCTTCAAAACACAGCATATAGACCCTGGTAGACCCCAAAACTCTACTTGCTACAGTTTGGATGTCCTGATGATGGCTCTGGATATTAAGAGGTCCAGGTTAGGTTTCAGAAAGAACTTTTACAGAAATAAGTATTTTTAGATCCAGTGCAGGATCACCAGATGTTAATATGTAATTCTAGCCAAGGATTTAAATATGCCCTTGGCCTCCTGTCACCAGTCTATTTTCCATCTCACCTTAACTATGACAACAACTATTTGACATTCTTTGAATGTTCCATGCACTTTTTTTCTGTGTGAAGACTTCTTCTCCCTAAGACAGAGAGGACTCCCCTTTTTATGTTTCCTTGCTTATCATACACTCATTTACTAGAACAAGCATGGCTTACTTGTATAATACCCTTCCTCAGCAGGCTCTGGGCTCCTTGCAGATGGGGACATTTGTGAAATGAATATTATAGATATCTGGATCTGAAATATATTAGGCCCTTTCATGAATGCTGAATGTATTTTGTATGACATGATATAAACTTTCCTCAAAGAAAAGTAGAGGAGAAAGGTGATTATATGATTACTTCCAAGGCAAGGTAGAGAGTGCCAAAACCCTTCAGTGAGGTTCATATCTTAAAGATTATAATTTTTTGGTGGGAGAAAGATCTAAGAAGTGCTGTGCTACCTTGTGTGCCTCTCTTGACTCTGATCATTCATCATTCTGAGATGCAGAAATGATTTCATCATAGGGCATGACTTGGGTCAGATTGGTATCAGATGCAGATTGCCCAGCTCTGCACAAAAGCTCACAGACTCCAGGGTCAAGAGCATTTTCTCTTAAAATTTTAGAAGTTGATTTTTTACCTTCCTGCCAAAACCAACTCTTCCAATGATATCAGACTCTCTATAATATTAAACTCTCCCATCTCATTCTTGGTTCATGCTCAGTGGGATAACCTTTAAGAGCCCAGCCAATGGACAAAGGGTATCCAAAGACAACTATGAGTATTCAACCTGACAATGACGACTCCTAAGGAAAGAGAAAGGAAGCCCTTTGCTGCCTCTAACAATGGAGAGAAACTAGTCAAACAGGCTGAGGACTTGGGAAGACCTTCACATAACTCAACATTATCCCCCAATTGACCATCTGATAATTCCAGTCATATTAAATGCAGCTAATTTGCTAAGTTCTTTGCTGAAGACACACTGTGCAACACTCATATATTTTCTGCTACCCAGAGACTTCTGCCCATTGCTCGGTATGAGCAAAATAATCAATAGAAGAGAAAACCAGGAAGATGCTGGCGCTGACCATCAGCAGAGACAGAGGAAGGGCTAGGCTGATGGGCTGAGCAGCACTTATTGGGCATGCGCCAGAGATGAGCCAAGCAAAATTTCTCATTTATCCTGATGCCTCGCCTCCCAGGAGCCTTCCGTCTCCATTACTAAATCCTCTGCAAACTGCAGCAAGGGCAAAAAGCCAGCCTGTGCCTTTCATAATGGATTTGGGAATAAATGAGGATTGTTCCTAGGTAACTCACCCTGCCCTACTTTCTCCCACCTGCTTTCTAACAAAGTCGACCAAAGAGCAAACAGACCTGGGCCTGAGATTTAAAACAGAAAAAAAATCTTTCCTCTCATGGCACCTATACTTACAAATATATATTCTGTATTTATACAGCATATTAAAACCCAAAACCTACAGTAATGCAACATTAAAGTCAAGAAATGCAAAAGTGAAGGGTTTATGGCATTGTTAGCTTGCCACATTGTACATTCTGCATAATGAACCTCAACCTTGAAATTCAAACCATATACCATGCGGCTGAGTTCACCCCACCAGGCAAACCTTAAACCTTTTGCATTTTGTGAATTTCATTACCTTGAATTGCAATATTAATAACCGAAATGTGCAGCTGAGAAAATGCTAATTTTCTGCTTTTCTTTTCATTTTTTCTTTCATCTATTTCCCCCTCTAATTAAGCAAGTAGGGAAGGTAAAGAGATAAGGGAGGGGAAATTGATGAGAAAGGAAACTTACTTTATGAATTCACAATATTGGACAACTTTATGGGGGAGAAACTGAGGCCCCAAAGGGGAGGCAATTTTCCCAAAGTTACTCAGCTTGGTGATGGCCTTAGAGTAAGCTTCCTCAAATAAACCCACTGCTTTTTGGCTACATTCTCCTGCCAATTCTTTGATGAGACCCCAAATCCCAACAGGGAAATACATCTAATAGCAAATAAAAGAAAAGACAAATGCCAAAATTTATTTGAGCCTCGAACTACTTTTCTTTCATTTATACTGGTTATCTGATTTATCATCACTTAGCATAACTCTGATCTCAAGGGTGCAGAATCACTCTAAATTACTAGCAATCAGAAAAGACTCATGTTGCAAAGAATGAAAGAATGTGTTCCTCTTCGACTATGTAATTCACAATGAGAATAATTTAGCTCATAAAGTAGCCTGCATGGACAGAGCCCCTGGGGCCATGCACTATAATCGGTAATATTCCTTTCAGCCCAGTGAGCTGGCATTCGTGCAGAGAAGGCCGCTTCCCATTTCTCCGAAAGAAACAGATACAAAGTCTGAGGTGGGAGCCGCAGGGAAGCCCATGTATAACTCTCACTTTCTCTTGAGCAGTCTATTGTCAGGATAGACTAAGGTCATCTGGAAAAGAGAAAGGGTCGATGTGATCTCCAGTCAGACTTCTTGGTAAATTTAAGCCAGAGTTGTTTTGAAACTGTTTTGAGTTGAGTTTTCACAGAACAAATAACAACAAAAAAAATTATACTGTTGGTGGGATTGCAAATTCGTTCAGCTGCTATGGAGATCAGTGTGGAGAGTCCTTAGAAAACTGGGAATGGATCTACCATATGATCCAGCTATACCACCACTAGGTATCTTTTCAAAGGGGTTGAACCCACAAAACTATGGTAATATATGCATACTCATGTTCATAGCAGTACAATTCACAATAGCCAAATTATGGAACCTAGGTGTCTATCAACAGGTAAATGGATTACAAAATTATAGAAAATATACACAATGGAATTCTACTCAGCAATAATGAAGAACAAAATTACATCATATGCAAGAAGATGGAAAGATCTGGAGAAAATTATCCTAAGTGAGATTAGCCAATCACAGAAAGTGAAGGGTCATATGTTTTCTCTAATATTTGCACAAGCTAGAGAATAATTGTGACACCAGAGGGACTCCAAATAATGGAGGAGAAGCCTCAGTGGAGCCAGAGAGGAAGGGTAAAGGAAAAGGAAGACAGGTTAATTAGTGGAAATACTACTGGAGACAGGAGGATCGCGCAGGTTCAAAGCCAGCCGCACTGGCTTAAAAGACTCTGTTTCCAAAAATAAAAAAGTATAAAATAGGTCTGGGAGTGTAGCCCAGAGGTAGAATGGCTTCCAGGAACTCCAGTACCACCAAATAATAATAATTAATAATAACAATAAAATAATAATAATAATAAATAATAATAATAAATTAAAAAAAGAAAAAAGAGAAATACTACCATCAACTATGGGTATACCTGTGAATATACCAATGTCAATCTGGGTACTTGGTATTGAGAGGGAAGAAAATGGGGAGGTAGGGGAGGACACCAAGTACTATGTGCATGTATGTCATTGTCAATATGATTTATGTTATGATGTGAGACTATAATGCACCAATAGAGCATTGAAAATATACTGATGGTTTTTTATTCCAAGAAATTTGACCATAAAACATACACTTCTCTTTTTCTTGGATAGAACACAGTGGACCATGCCAACAAGTTGAAGTTGGCCCAAGTGAAAGAAAAAGAATGAGATGAGGGAAAGGGAAATTAACCCTCCCCCCCCCCAAAAAAAAAAAACAGAAAGAAGTGCTCGTAGATGATAAGCAACAACTTCTAGAACTTTCTCCACCCTAGTGAATTGAGGGTCTCCCTCTAAGGAGAACTTTTTATTGAGTTCTTTATGTCTTACCCACCTTACAGACCCATGGACCATTCTGTTTTGTGAGATGGTTTGAAACCACGGTGCATTGCTTTGTGCAGGAAGGCTGGAGGCTCTTATGCTGGGTCCGTGCTCTGCACAGATGTTTGTGAGGAGGAGGGCTGGACAGGGTTCCAGTTCCTTCCCTGTTCACTGGGGCAATGAGAATTAAGTGCTCCAAGTGAGAAGTAAAGGACGGAGAACATGGGATCCCCAAAATTTTGCTGAGTTTAAGAACATCTTTTCAAATGATCCCCAAACCCATAGGATAGATTGGAAACAGATTTAATGAGGCATGAGATGTGGGGTAAAGTGAAAACATCCAAAAATGGCAGATGAAAGTCAGAAACTAATGCCCATCAAACAGGACACAGGAAGAAAAGGAATTTTCCTCACTCCATCAATCCTGTTGGGAAATACCATATCCTTTCTTGGTCAGTTTATTGAATCCAAAAGGTGCTTACCTCAGCCAAGACAGTCTTCCCTCCCTTCCCCCATCCCTCTCAAGTCCCTGCTCTCCTCCTAACAGATGGTAGCACACATGAGCATTTTTTTTTCTCCTGATGCTAAGCATGATTTACAGGCTTGAGTTATTATTTATCATTATTCATTTTCTGTCAGCAGTGCATTGAAGGTTAATAGAAATGCCAGCATGCTCACTGATTTACTTAGTAAAATATTTGTTCCAAGGTTTAGGTCATATGATTGGTGTCTGAGTGAGTTTCAGGTTTATGCATTATGAAAAGCAAGATGACTTGACCTTCAGCCACCAACACTAGCACCATATATTACTTTAGTGAGTGACCTTCAGAGCCCTAAGACGCGGTAGATGTATTCAACACATGTTAGCCTTCTCCATATTGTGGCATTGTATACATACCAGCTGAGTTTATGCGATGTAAGCTGAGCCCTGGATCCCATCTGATGAATGGGAGGCAGATGAGATGTAAACTCCAGCTAAACCAGACCCTCTTCTTAAGATAATAAACTGGCTTTGCAGCCCAGCTGCACCAAAGCTGTGTGTACACAGGGACTAATCGTTTCTCATTGCCTTCTGGGCTTCTTGCGGCTCAGCAGAGAAAAGGATGCAGACAAAAGGGCAATTCTGAAGAAATCTGACTGAGATGGGTGATTGATGGAGGCTCCTAGGGGAGAAGAGGCTTGGAGAGACCATCCTGTTGGCATCTCTGTTCTGTGATTGCAGGCTGGTGCTGCAACGTTGAGGAGATAGCAAACAAGGAAGAGACTCAAGCCTTGTTCTCTAGAACCTTGGAATCTGGTTAGCCTAAGAGACCTAAGTGGCACTGCAGAAATATAAACATAAAAATGATTGCAAAGACAAAGAGGGATAATTACTTTGTGAGGTGTCAGTTTGTAACCAATATTATAGAGGTAATGCAGGTTTAACATGAAATGATTCAAGTCACAGGACAGTGAAATGAAGTCAAGTCACAGGATGTGGTTTGAATTCCACTTAGCTCTTCTCAGCCTCAGTTTTCTTATCAAAATGGGATATCTGTACCAGCCTCTTGAGGCTGTTGAGAGAGTCAACTGAGATAATGGATGCAATGTAATACATACAGTACATACACTCCCTGGACCAGTTCTATTCACCACAAGTTCACCATTATTATGACTTCTATGGATGGATGGTGAAGAATTTACTGAGCATATTTGGAAAATTATCATATTTGGGACAGGATTTGGGATTTGATCAGCAAGTGGAAAAAGAAATGATGTCAATTAGGACCAGACTAACATAAGTTGGGATGAACAGAAAACCTACAGGGGACTAGGAACATGTCATATTCTGAAGCTAGAAACAAGAATTCTGAAGCTAATCCAATAATCTTTTTTATTTCTAAACTGTATTTCTTCTCTAAATTTCTGAAAAATAACCATCAAATTTCTTTATCAACAGTTAAACACTAGATACCATTTATTTTCAAATACAAAGAAATTTCTCAGTCCTTTAGAATTGCCTCAGATATAGTTTTAATATTCAAAGATCAACTGAAAATTTCCAAGGACTTCTGTCAATCCCTCCCATCTCTCCTGGTTGATGACACAGTGCACTACCAGCTGGCCTTATCACCTTACAGGTGACATATGTCATGTCCAAGTTCATCCTCCTGGTTGTAAATGACTAAGCCTACTTGAAGGATTCATGCCAACAGAAGGAATTGTTTTATTAAGGTATTGCTGTGGTGTCTTTTCAGGTCATTCTTTATTCTTTTTTAAATTTTTATTGGTGCATTGTAGTCATACATCTTAATGGAGTACAAGATGGTAGAGGCATATATGCACACATTACTCATTTAGCCCTTCCCCAATTCCCATCCCATTCCCTCCCCCTCCTTGCTTGACTTTGGTATGTTTGTTAATGTACAGCATGTACCTTAGGGTATTAATATCCTAAGAACTCATCCACTCATCCTGAAAGTGGTATGACCTCTCTTCCTCATGTAGTGATACTAAGGGTATAGCTCGCATTGGGCAAGGGTCTGGAAAAGTGGTTTAACATACAATGGAAATATCCTAACAAGGAACTAAACACTAGGCTATTATTTTCTTTTTTTTTTTTTACCAAGGAGATAAAAGACCTTTATAATAAAAATTACAGAAAACTGAACATGATCATAGAGAATGGAAAAAAAAACTCCCATGTTCTTGCATAGGCAGGTTAAATATTGTCAAAATGGCCATTCTACCCAAAAGCAATTTACAGATTCAATACAATTCCTATCAAAATGCTAATGTCATCCTTCACAGAGCTAGAAAACGAAGGTTGTAAAATTTATATAGAAGAATCAAGGACTCAGAAAACCCGAAGTAATCCTGAGCAATAAGAACCTTGTGGAAGCATCATATCTGATTTCAAATTATGCTACAGAGCTATGGTAACAAAAACAGTATGGCACTGGCATACAAAGAGAGACATAGCAGGACACGGTGGTGCACGCCCGCAATCCCATTATTTGGGAGGCTGAGTCAGGAAAATTGCAGATTCGAAGCCAGCCTTGACAACTTATCAAGACCCTATTTTAAGGGCTGGAGGTGTAAATCAGAGGTAGAATACCCCTGAACTCAACCCCTAGTACCACAAAAACAAACAAAAAGAAAACCAGACACATCAACAATGGAATAGAAAATACAGAGACAAATTCTGACACTTATAGCCAGTTGATTTTTTTTTTCTGTGTGGTACTAGGGATCAAACCCAGGGGGACTCTATCTCTAAGCTACAACCTCAGCCTTATTTTTTTTTTAAATTTTATTTTATTGGTGCACTGTATTCATACATCATAGTGGGATACAAACTTTTGTAGACATACATGCACACATCGCCAAGTCAGCCCCCACCCGATCCCCACCCCATTCTCTCCCCATCCCTCCTTCCCATGCTTGGCTTAGTGGTTGACATCTAGTATTATAGCAATTTTTCCAAAATTAAAAATGATAATCTCACATAACAGTTTCATTTGTCTGATACCAAGCTTTTGATGATTCAAAGATAACATTTCAATATTTCTTTTTGCTTTCTTTCTTACCAGAGAATCTATTTTTTTCTATTTTTTAGGTGAAACTATCATATATTTATATATTTATTTTTCAGAAAAAAAATCTATCCTAATATGGAATATGGACTCTAGGTACCCACAACGATCTTGAAAAAGAACAAAGCTAGAAGATATATATTTTCTGATTTCAAACCATATAAAGCTACAATAATTGAAACAGTGTAGTACTGTTCTAAAGGCAGATATATAAACCATTGGAGTTAAATGAAAGCCTAGAGCTAAATTTTTCCCTATATTGTCAAGGTATTTTTGACAAGGTTTCCACGAACATTTGGTGGTGGAAATAATAATCTTTTAACTAAATATTGTTGAAAAATAATAATTACATGGAAAAGAATAAAATTGGACCCTTACCTAATCCCACATACAAGTATTAACTCAAAATAGATAAAAGACCTAAATATAAATCTTAAGACTATAAACTTTTAGAAGAAAATCTGGGTCATAAAACCTCACAACATTGAAATTGGCAGTGATTTCTTGGATATGATTTCAATGGCACAGGCAACAGAAGAATATACAAACTCCCTAAAAAATAAAAAAATATTGTATATCCAAAGACAATGTAAACAGAGTTAAAAGTTACTAACAGAATTGGATAAAATATTTCCAAATGCTATATCTGAAGGTATATTAATATTCCAACTAGAAATCCTAAAAATTAACAACAATAAAAGCAAACAATACAATTTAGAGATAGGTAGAAGACTAACATAAATAATGAATCTCCACAGATAACCAATCTTAGTTGTCTGTTGGATGGAAAATCTTGTTTCTCTGGTTCTGGTGAGTGTTACCTATTTCTTCTTTGTAGTTAATCTCTTTGAGTATTTTCTCTAGCGCTGGTTTTGAAGACATAAATTCCTTCAGTTTCTGTTTGTCATGGAAGCTTCTTATTTCTCCATCTAATTTGATAGAAAGTTTTGCTGGGTAGGAAATTTTTGGCTGGAAGTTGGAAGTTGTTTTCTTTCAGAGTTTGGAATATGTTACTCCAAGCCCTTCTGGCTCTCATGACTTGGTTTGGGAAGTCTGGAGTGATTCTAATTGGTTTGCCTCTGAATGTCACTTGGCCCTTTGCTTTTGTTGCCTTTAAGATTCTCTGCTTGGCTTCCACATTGGTCATTTTGACAATTATGTGGCGTGGGGATCCTCTTCTCCGATCCTGTCTAAAGGGAGTTCTATAAGTTTCCTGGATCTGTGTATCAACCTCTTGCTCTATATTTGGAAAATTTTCTGCTATTACTTCCTTGAAGAGATTGTTGATCCCTTTGGTTTCACTTTCTTTTCCCTCCTCTATTCCAATTATTCTTAGGTTAGCTCTCTTAAGAAGGGCCCATATTTCTTCAATGTCAGATTCCTGCTGTCGGATATTTTTTTCTAGATTAGACACTATGCATTCATTTTTGGATTGCTCATCTTCTAAGAGCGAGATTCTGTTCTCCATGTGGTCTAATCGGTTGTTTGTGCTTTGAATTGAGGCCTTTACTTCATTAATTGCATCCTTTATCTCTTTTTGGCTCTCTCTGAGTTCTTTTCGAAGCACCTCTATTATTTCTACAGTTATTTTCCTGATTTGATCTTCTAGAAATCTCTGATTTTCTGTTTTATCGGGTTCTGATGTTGTGGGGTTGTGCATATTCATTATTCCAGTGTTATTCCTCTTTCCCATGATTTCGGAGGTTTGTGCCTTCTCTGGGTTCTTCCCTTGGGTCACTATGGCTTCACTTAAGGTGCTCTGGATCTCGAGTCTGTATTATCTCAGACCCCACTACTCCTTTACTGGGTTGTATCACAGAGTCTCCGACCCAGGGAGTTGATAGAGGCTGCTTTAAACTATGGGGGGTGCCAGGTTGCACGTTCTCCTATGGTGTGATATCTCTGCCACCACCACTCCCTCACTGGGTCAAGTCCCAGGAGGTACAGTACTGGGATTTCTCCTCTGTGGCCCGCAATTTGACTCACTGTTCTTGAGTACGCAGATGTAGCTGTACTGGACTCGTTGAATTCACTGCTGCTGTCGCCGCTGGTAACAATATGGCGCCGCTGCCACGCCCTCGGCCGTGAGGCTGGCGTATTTTTTCTTCTCTGGTTTTGATTTCCACTCTGAATCCCTGCAGCATGTGCTGAACTCGGTCACTGGGAGCTTTAAATGCTCTCTGCGCCGAAAGATCCCGCCTGGCTGTTCCGCAGCGGCTCACCTCAGCTTGCTGTAGCCGTCCGTTGAGTTCGCCACTGCTGCCGGCAGTGTGGCGAGGCTGCCGCGTCCTCGGGCGCATGTGTCTCCTCTGTGGCCCTGAGCTCTGTTCTCAGTCCGCTTTCTCTCTGGAGCCTGGTGGTTTTTTTGTTTTTCTGGTGATGGTGTTTTCTGGCTATGAAAGGCGCTGGTTTTGTGTTAATGGAGACTGGTTGTTAGCGGGGCTCTTAAGCCCCGCTTTTCTCGGTAGCCATCTTCCCGGATAGGCTATTATTTTCAGAGAAAGCAAACATTGATAATAGATCTAGAGATTTCTTGTACATCAGCAAATAGGAGGAGGCAATACTGAATTTAAGATAAAAAAAAAAGATCCTTCTCTGGGAACACTGAAGTGAACTGGAGCCATTCCACAGAGTGGAAGACTGCCTACTGGTTATTCATTCATCCACTGATTCTAAGCATTAGATTTGCTAACGGGGAAAAGGAACTTCTATATTCAAGACATTCACTCAGTCTAGTAGTCAGACTCCTCAGAGTCAAGGCCATGATGCTGGGACTCTATTCTTCATACTTATTTGTAATTGAATTACTCATTATTAACACTAGAAAAGATCTGAGAGGTTCATTGAGTATAATCTTTTCCCTGTGACAATGAGAATTATGATGCCTGGATCTGTTGATTTGTGATTGATAGTGACAGAGACAGGCCTGGGACAAGATCCCTGTTCTAGAGCTGACCTTAATGAAGAGCTAGTTACTGTGCTCCTGCTGCCCAGACTATAGGCCCACTCTCAGGAGATACACCTTTCCTCCCCCTTGAGCAAGGCTAGAAATGCCAAGGAGCCCATGGTGTGTCAGAAATGTTGATGGTAAAATACTGCAATGTAATAGCAAATGCAACCTTCAGAGGAATTAGGAAACAAAGCAATTTAAATATCATTTAAATAATTTCCCCTTCTTCCCCATCTTCACCCTAGACTGTTCAAAGAGCCAATCTGAATTCTGAGGGCATGTTCATTCTTCCACAGTGGGGGTTGAGAGCTGGAAATGTCCTTTCATTTAATTTCCAGTACTAGCTAAATTATCTATTGCCACGATCTGTGATTGATTTAGTTTTTATTGCTTTTGGCTGTGACAATCTATAAGGACCCAGCTGATTTTCCCTTTTTGGGTTTAGGCTTTATTGCTGTCATTTTAATGACAGATATTAAACACAGAGAATTCTCATCTGTATTTTCTCCAACAGTCTGAGCTGTATGCTGTTTGAACAGGAAATTATCTCAGGAACTGGTCCTTCTAAAGTCTCCTTCCCTGACTTCCTCTGTGCAACCATGCTAGGAATCTATGCTAGTTCTGAAGATGAACACTGCATCATGAGATTAATTTCATTACAATCTACCAAATATAGAGTATATAACAACTAAATATTTGATACATTAATTAATGAAATGAAGACTTCATGAACTTTGCCATGTGGACTTTTCCATGAATCTGCCATTAGTCCTCATTTTCAAATGCTAACTGAACATCTTTTGTGCACACACATTTTATAAAATGATGCTATGTGTTATAGTTTGGATATGGAATGTCCCCTGGAAAATCTCATGTATTGGAAGACTTAAAATGTTCATGGATGATTGATAGATTGATAATTTAAATAGGTTTATTTGGTGATGATGTAGGCATATGGGCATGGTTAGAGGAAGCTAGTCTTAAGGACTATGTGCTCATGGGCCTCTTCCTTTCCCTCTCCACACACCCTGCCATCTCTACCACCACAATTTATGCTTCAGAGTCAGCCCTATGGACTGAAACCTCCAAAACCATGAGTCCTAATAAATATTTCTTTGTCTAAGCTGTGTGTGTCAGATGTTTAGATCCCAGTGGTGAGAATACTGATTAACACACTAGGTATAAGAAAATTAAAAGAAATATAAGATCCTACTTTCCATGATCTTGCAAATAGTTGATAAAATCCAAGTGTATACATATTAATATATGATATTATAGATTATAAATTGGGTTATACTACATAATAAGTGAAATTGCAAATTTCTCAAGGATGTAAAAGGGGGAAATAATCCTTTGAGTTGAGGAAGACAAAAAAGTAAAGTAGGAAGGATAAGTTAAATGGAAAAGAGATTTTGATACTATAGTAGGTCTTTTTTCAGCTACAAGAGACAGAAACCCAATCCAAGTCAATCTATTGACTCACATAACTGGGTTCAGACACTCTTGGGTTAAGGCCTGTTACAATATCATAGGAAATAAAATGCATGCCACTACAATACCAGAGGAATGATCATTCTACCCTACATCTGTGCTCCTTCTAATGGAATTTCCAATTAAATACTTCTTTACTCTTTAATCTTGAACACAGCTTTTCTGAAATACGAAATATAAAATTTCTAATTTTGCTTTTAAAATGAGATGTCTTCTAAAAGTTTGGAAAATGTATGCTCATCTCAGGCACAGATAAACTGATGGAAACCCCAGAATACAACTCTGCATTCTGTTTATCAGTTCCAGCCCAAAGGGCGTCCTCTCCTTTTACCAAGCACATGTTTATGCAACAGATTGTTCATTGAGATTCTAGCTTTCATTTTTGTTCCTGATGATATTTAATTTGTTAATAAATATGTTAGTCTCAGATTAGACTGAATCCATTATTAGAACTGAATTAATCATAAGAGAAAAATAATTATTTCTTCTTCTTTTAGAGGGAAAAGAGGATGGGAAAAGATTGATCAATGACTATTAAATTACAGTTAGATAAGAATAAAAAATTCTAATAGTCATTTACATAATATGGTGACTCCAGATAACAAACTTGCATTTTACATTTCAGAAAGCTAGAAGAAAAATTTAAAATGTTTTAACCATAAAGAGATGATAAATATTTAAGGAGATAAATATGTCTAATGTAATTTAAACATTACATAATGTATACATGTATCAAAGCATCACATTATACCCTGTTAATATGTCTGATTTTTATAGATCAATTAAATAAAGAATTTTTTGGTAGTGGGGATTAAATTTAAGGCCACAAGTATGCTAAGCAAATGCTCTACTACTGAGCTACATCCCAAATCCTTAAATACTTTTTCTATATGAAATTATTTATACAGGGTAAGGGTGAGAAGGAGAAAGTTACATCTAAAAAAATTTAATATTGGCTGGAAGTGATGGCACACACATGTAATTTTAGTACTTAAGAGATTAAGACAAAAGGATCACAGGTTCCAGGACAGCCTTCATAACTTAGTGATACCCTCAACAACTTAGAAAGACACTGTTTCCAAATAAAAAATAAAAGGGGCTAGAGGTGTGACTCGGAGGTAGTATGCCCCTGGGTTCAATCCCCAGTAAAATAAATAAATAAATAAATAAATAAATATCCATCCCACACACAAATTTGAATTTTTGCCTAGTCAGGAAATAAAATATGTATAAGTAGTGCTCAGCCTCAAAAGCATTGGGATTATAGGTATGTGCTCCACATCTGGCCAATACTTAAAATTAATGTAGGCTTCTGTATAAATATATATTAGATGGTAGAAAAAGGTAACTTTAAAAAATGTTTTATTGATATTATTTTTCTTATACAAAGACTTGAATATGATGGTGAAAGCATACTCCTCAAATCAATAGATGACACAAAACATTGATAAAGGAATCTGTATTTAAAGAGATATCTACAGTTCATTTGGAAATGGTCTCTTAAGCCAGTGCGGCTGGCTTCGAACTTGCGCGAGCCTCCTGTCTCCACCTCCCAAGCGCAGGGATTACAAGCATGCACCACCACACCGGCTACCATTTCTTTCTTTTTTAATCAGTATTTTTTATTGATAAGAATGTTTGATTGAGTTAACAAGTAATATCTAGAAACCTGTCAACAAATTCACTAATTGTTGAATAGAAGAAAACAACTGAATAAAAGAGAGAATACCCTACAAAATGTAATACACTGAATCGCATTAAAAATAAAAATTGCATTTTTGCAATTTTTTGTTTGGTTGCATATCAAACTATTTACTCATATTGTGCCCAGGGTTCAATTAACTACTTTTTTCTACATCTTGACAGCTGTGGTTTGCTGAAGAGGTAGAGTATTTAACCCAGGTGTTTGGACTTTACATTATTAAGGTGTACTTATTCATCTTTATTTTGTAAGTAGTTGTCCCAGCTGGTTCTAACTCTAAGCAAGACTGACTCAGTTCTTGAACAGGAGTGCACAGAAGAGGCTCTTTCCAAATCTCCTTGGCTAGCTCTGGCTCTGATGGTCTACCAGCAGATGGGTACTTGTTTTTTAACACTATCCTCCCTTTGAGTAATTTGTGTTTCTGTGTTCCATTCTCCCACCACCAGCCTCAGGAACTCAAATGCCCAGGTCCCTAAATTGTTTTAGGTCATCAACTGAACTGATGAATCTCTTATCACTCCTTTTTATTTTTCCAAATGCTTCCAGTTTTATGTCAGCTATAGAGGCCTGAGCTTGGAACACAACTTACAAAGAGCAGCCTTTCTTCTGATAAGAATACAGCTTGAAGGTCTGAAAAAAATTTAACATGATTTTGGAGGTGAACATGGGGTTTTCCTTGGAAAACTTTATTTTCCTTATTCAGAGAAAAAGGGCTCTTTGAACATCTGACATTTCAAAATAGTTCAAATCAAATCAAATTTATCATTCAATAAATGTTTACTAAGTGGTTCCCATTCTCTATTCCCAAAGCAGTTAGGAGGACAGTTAGTTAGGAAAATCAATAATCACATATTACAATGTGCCTGGTACTGTGTGCATATTATATTTTCAACAAGAGGCTTAAGTCAGAAAATAAATTGGAATCCCAGGTGTGATCATTTTTGTTGTGACTTGAATAAGAGTTTAAAGCATAGTGTCTTTTAGCATTATTATTACTACTTTACAAACAGTAGTTTTGCTACTACCATAACTACTGTTATGACTGCCTTTGTGAGTGTTATAAAATTTTTCTAAAATCTTTATAAAATAGGTATTACTACACCCATTATATCAACTACAAAAAAAAGAAGCAAAATTGAGTCAAAGAACTATTAAATAGATTGACCAAGGTTGCTATGGCAAGAAAATTGTGGCACTAGAACGTGAATCCAATTTTATCTGATTCTAAAAACTTTGTGTTTATCCAACATTTCATACCACTTATAGGGTAGACAAGAATCTAGCTCCTTTAGGACTAAGGAAGAGAGTCAGAAGAATGGCTTCCCAAGACCCTAAATAACAAGAAAAAATGACAAACCCTCTCCACAGAGCAAAAGAGACCCATAGAGCTGTGGCCCTGCCTGCCTCAGACACCATCCAGAAAGGCCACCCAAGCTTGGAAGGCTTCTCATGTGTCGCACACTCTTGCTAGCGGCCTAACCACAGATCTTGCCTTGGCCCTCCCTCTGTGGAACATCTTCTCAGCTCTGCTTTGGGGATTTAGACTGTAAAGATTGCTGTTGGATCATCTTCTCAGCTTTGCTATGGGGATATAGATCTCCAGTGTAGTCAAATGGTCCAAGATGGTTACCATTTAAAATGCGTGCTCCTATAACTCATAAAAATATTCTAAAAATTATGATGTGTATGTGTCCAAAAATGCCTTAGACTGACTCTCACACTCAGAAATAGTTTTAAAAAATCAGAGCCAGGTATGGTAGCACATGCCTGTGATTCTAGTGCTTGGGAGTCTGAGACAGGAGGATCACAGGTTTGAGGACAGCCTTAGAAACTTAGCAAAACCTTTCACAATTTAGTGAGACCCCTTTTTAAAATTAAAAAAAAAACACATAAAATGGGGCTGGGAGTGTAGCTCAAAGGTAGAATGTTCCTAGGATTACTCCCCAGTAACACACACACACACACACATACACACACACACAATACTGATTTTTACATTCAATTTAGTAAATTGGCTAAAGCAAGATACATCCCCTGTTCATCTTTCTGTACCTTTTGCTGATGACCTCACAGAAAAGTTAAATGTCTTGAGTCCAAGTAAAAACAAGGGACTCAAAGGTCAGTATCCTGAGGATGGGAACAGCCAGATCCAGAAAGTTCCATAAATACCCAGGGTACCATAAATAACAACGACAAGAGAGTACTTGCTGCTTGCATACCATTTGACATAATATCCTTGCAAAATCCTTATGAGGAAGGCCAGGTGTCCTACAGATGAGAGGTGGGAATGCACAAAGGGAGGGCAGGGATTTAGTGGCCTGTGGGCAGGTGTTTCACGAGCTGGCTCATTTACCTCTCCCTCAGAACTGGCAGGTGCAGGTGAATTACTTTTTCTCTTTTATCATTGAGGAAATTCATGTTCAGCTAGTTGATGTAATTTGCCCAAGGTCATGTAGTCAGCCCATAGATACCCGATCAAAGGCATTCAATCTATCTCTGGGTCCATACTATCTTTCTCTTGAGGCTCCATAACCCCATTCTCAAGAACACAATTTAGGGAATGCAGACCCAGTTCCTTCACTATAGAGAAGTAAAAACATTTGGGTAGACCATGAAGTCTTCTGTATTTGGGAATATGTCTTTAAAATCAGTCAGTACTGAGGTGTGCCAGCCCGCGGCTAAAGTGTGGTTTCATTGATGAAAGGCTTGCTCAACAGATCTCAGATCTACAGAGCTGGTGAGGAGCCAAAGGTGCAAGCCAGTCCTCACAACTTTAAAATTCAGCACAAACATTTCTCATGGTCTTTCATTCAGAGTAGCCAATGTTTCTCATCTAATCATTTTCATCTCCCCCAAGAATAGAAAACTGAGACATGAGCCCTCTTTCTTTGGAGAAAATCAACCTCCAACACAGTTTCCTACTTGGGACAAATGGCCCCTGGGAGAAGCCAAGTTTTAACCATCTTATATTAAATCCTCCCAATTTTTAAATTAATGCATGTATTTACTTTATTGTCATAACAATTCTATAATGACTTTTATTTTTATTTTTTAAAATTTTTTTATTAATTTATTTTTAAATTGGTGCATTGTAGTCATATATCAATCACATTGGAGTACAAGACTTGAGAGGATATACAAGCACACATCATCCAATTAGACCTCCTCCAGCCCCCATCCCATTCCCTCCCCCTCCCTCCATCCCACGCTTCTTTGGTGATTTACTTTGATACATTTGTTTATGTACCTCCTGCGTTTTAAAGAGGCTCCGTCCTCCAGTATTACATACCCTCTGATTGGTCACATTAGTTGCTTCACTATAGGGCCCTTTCTATAGCTCAACCTCGTCCTGTTGCCCTTTTCCTCCTAGTTATTGCTGATTAAGAGAAGCGTCTGATTTATATTTTCTGTGATAATTCTCTGTGCATGCTGCGTTGCAAGTACCGATCCCACTCTTGATGGTCCCAGTAGTGGCCTGGCTACTCAGTGGACTGATCCAGACCTCGCTGGCTCAAGCAGCAGCCTTGCCTCATGGGAGGCCCCGGTTCTGGTCTCGCTGGCCCCTGCACCGGTCTAACCCCTAAGCTGGGTTTGGTCCCGGCCTTGGAGGCCGCAGGAGTGACCTTGCCTCATGCCAGGCTCCGATGCTGGCCATTGGCCCCTGCACCGGCCTAACCCCTTGGCAGGATTCTAATCCCGGCCTCGGAGGCCCTCGCACCAGCCTAGCCTCACAGCAGGCTCCAATGCCGGCCTTGTTGGCCCCAGCACCGGCCTAACCCCTCGGCAGGTTCCGTTCCCGGCCTAGGAGGCCCCAAGACTGGCCATGTCTCACGGCAGGCTCCGATGCCGGCCTTGCTGGCCCCAGCACCGGTCTAGCCCTTCGGCAGGTTGTTATCCTGGCCTCGGAGGTCCCAGTACCGGCCTTGCCTCACGGCAGGCTCCGATGCCAGCCTCGCTGGCCCCAGCACCGGCCTAACCCCTCGGCAGGCTCTTATCCCAGCCTCGGAGGTCCCAGTACCGGCCTTGCCTCACGGCAGGCTCCGATGCCGGCCTCGCTGGCCCCAGCACTGGCCTAACCCCTTGGCAAGCTCTTATCCTGGCCTCGGAGGCCCCAGTACCGGCCTTGCCTCAAGGCAGGCTCCAATCCCGGCCTCGGATGCCTCAGCACCGACCTTGCCTCATGGCAGGCTCCAATGCCGGCCTCGCTGGCCCCAGCATCAGCCTCACCCCTCGGCAGGCTCCAATCCCGGCCTCGGAGGCCCCAGTACCGGCCTTGCCTCATGGCAGGCTCCAGTGCTGGCCTTGCTGGCCCCAGCACCGGCCTAACCCTCGGCAGGCTCTTATCCTGGCCTCGGAGGCCCCAGTACCTGCCTTGCCTTATGGCAGGCTCCAATGCCAGACTCGTTGGCCCCAGCACCAGTCTAACCTATCGGCCGGCTCCGATACTGGTCTCGGAGGTCCCAGCACCGGCCATGCCTCATGGCAGGCTGCAATGCCGGCCTCATTGGCTCCAGCACCGGCCTAACCCCTCGGCAGGCTCTTATCCTGGCCTCGGAGGCCCCAGTATTGGCCTTGACTCACGGCAGTCTCCGATGCCGGCCTCGCTGGCCCCAGCACCAGACTAACCCCTCGGCAGGCTCTTATCCTGGCCTCGAAGGCCCCCAGTACCGGCCTTGCCTCACGGCAGGCTCCGATGCCGGCCTCGCTGGCCCCAGCACCGGTCTAACCCCTCAGCAGGTTCCGGACCCGACCTCGGGGGCCCCAGAACAAGCCTTGCCTCATAGCAGGCTCCAATGCGGGCCTCGCTGTCCCCAGCATCGGTCTAACCCTTCGGCAAGTTCCAATCCCGGCCATGGAGGCCTCAGTAGTGGCCTTGCCTCACAGCAAGCTCCGATGTCGGCCACTGGCCCCGGTGCCCGCATAACCCCTCAGCAGGTTCCGATCACTTTCTCTGTGGTTATTATTTCAAAGGTTCCAGGTGTAATGTATCAGATCTCTGCCTCCCCTGAGTATTGGCCACTGGTATTGCCACTGCCACTACCGTTTCAAATCCTTCTCAGGCTCTTTTTCCACTCTGAATGTTGTCCAGTGTTCCTAAGCATGCGTGATGGTAGCATTAGACATTTAGTGTAATTTCTCCAAAAAAATAAAGTTGGTAGGATCTGGTTTCTGCTTCTCTTGAATACAAGTCTCCACCACCATCGCGGAGAACTCTTTCAACACCGCATTTCTCCTTGGTCTCTGCTAAATTCTCTCCTTACAGGAGATGTCTGAGATTCTTAACAATATAGAGAAATAGCAGTCCTCTTTCACGGCGAATTTTTCCATAAGTTCCAGTGCATTTAGATAAGTTTTGTCTGCATCTCCAGTGTCCTGGCATCCATAACGGCTTTCTTACCTCCTCTCCAATATTTTTCTTTATCTTTTTCTGTTCTGGGCCCGGTTTCTCCAGGGGTCTGGCGTGCTACTCGCAGTTCGGCCCGGGGCCCAGAGTCCCGCGACCCGGGCCCCATGATGACTTTTATTTTTTAAAAGAGAAAACTGAGGATATGAATTTCCAGGTGTCCTCAAATTGGAAAGCCAGGCTGGAATTCAAACCAGGTCCTTCTGGTGCAGCAGGGACTCATTGGTAGCATCCCTGCATCTTCACAAGTCCCCTGTTGAACTCACAGGTGCAATCTAGGTATTATTGAACTTTTCTGTAAGTACTTGTTATATTTCTGTTTGAGATGGAGAGTATGGGATATGACTACAGCTTCAGCCCTTTGAGGGGTGTTTTGAGCTTATAGGCTAGAGTTTGGGTTTACTTTCCTTCCTACTGCTGGGCTGTCTTGCTGAAGCAGCAGGTGCTTGGTTTTATTGCATGTGCATTGTGGAGGGGCTGTGAATCCTAAGCTATTCCATTCACCAGCCCCTCCACAATGCATGTATAGGCTATGGCATTCTGCAGAAGCCAAGGAGAAGAAGCATGAATGCAGAACACGAGCCACATAACCTCAGTCCATCCTTCCCCAAGCGGTCAGCACATCTATTCAGGACCAACTGCCAAGCACAAGCAGCCAGAAAACTCCCTCCAATGTGAAAGCCCTTTGTTCTCTTGAAAACTTGCCTTCCTTGGCGAGGTTGCTATTGTTGTGGTCTTGGGAGGGAGGAATATGCCGACATCTCTAGTTTTTAATATGGTAAATGTCAGTGTTTATGCCTGCACGGGCTGGCCTAATTATCCCGTGTCCTCTAAAATCTTCCACTGTAATTACCACTCACCGCCGTGACACCTACTGCTAAAGGGAGAGCCATCAGCCGCAGGAGCGCAGACCCAGAGCACACTCAGCAAACTGCAAGCGACACCAGCAGCTGTTTCTGGTTTTGAAACGGTGGGAGCTTCACGAGCCATTTTCCCTGGTTCTCTCCGCAGTAAATGCCACCATGGTTGAGGAGTTGGAAATGTTTGTCAGGCCCAGAACAAAGCTGTGAATGAATACTACAGTAATTTGCTTTCCCACAATCCCCTCTCTTTAAACCAGCCACAGAGGCAACTGATGGGGCTAGAGAAAAAAAAAAAAAAAGACGATTAGCCCCAGTGATATCTGGTACGTTGTTGCTATTAGGGGTATAATAGCCTTTGTGTTATCTACGTATGTACTGTAATGCACAGAGAACTAGCTGAAGAGTTGAGACAGCTCAAGAGAATAGCTTTTAAGCAAAACACTATGTTAAAGAGACTGATCTTTCTTGTGGAAAAAAAAAAAAAGATGCCCATTAACACACATGGGTGGAATTGAATTGTGTCTGTAGTGTAAAGGGAATAGTTTGGCCTGGCTTCTATGCCTGTAGTTGCACAGAGGAGGAGGAAAGGAGAAGAAGGAGAAGAAAGAGGGAGAAAAAATCAATAAATTCAGTGTAAGCAAAGTCGCAGCAACCTTTAAAATAATAAGACAAATCCATTTATTTCACAAATGTCTTCATTTCCAAATGCCATTGTTTGGGGCACTCTTGCTGTCATTATCCGTGACATTTTCGAAAACTTGGCTCTTAATCATTTAGGTGTAGCCCGAGTTCTCCTGCAGCAGCCAAGTTAAAAGATTATACATTCACCCCACTGCTCTGGCAGGGAAGATCGACTTTAACAGCCTTGTCCTGTGGGGTGAAGGAGGGAGGCTGGCGGTGGGGGAAGAGGCTTGGAGAAAGACAAGGCTTAAATATGGACAGAAAAGCTCAGCTGTATTGCTATATACAATGAAAAGTAATTACGGAGAAAAATGAAAGCTGTTTCTTGCTGTTAGCAGGAAGAATAAGAGAATTCTGTACCTTTTTAAAGCTCTGAGTCCATTTTGATGTAATTGGTTCTGGAATTATTTATGACATTAATTGCTGCGCTATCGACTGCCTGTCAGTGGCTCTGGCAGTTAGTCCATCTTTCTTAGCAGAGACAGCCTGCTCAGCCCAAACTAGACTGACAAGCTAATTATACCCATCTTCCCCTTCAATGACAAATGCTGCTCATCGGAAACCTTTCTAGAAATAAGCTCTCATTCTTTCCTCTTTTTCCTGAGCCAGACATAACGGATATCTCAAGGTGCAGATCGCAGCTAAAACTCAGCTCACAGGGCTATTAGCTCTGAACATCTCACTTGAGCCAAAAAACCTAAGCATCTTATGTTATCAAACTGTATGTCATTCCCTGATGCTGGTTTTCAGGGACGAGCAGGGGCCTGGCCTGTCAGTCACAGCAGGGCAGAGTGAGCCCAGCCGACTGAATTAGCCAAGCTCTCCGCCATCCACTGCGTTGGTTCAGGTGATGAAAGGAGGCTGGGGAGATCCCCTTTTTGCTTTGTACACCCATGGCCAGGGCAGCTTGGGGGTGCCTAATTCAGGGACCCATTTTGGGAAGACAAAGTGAAGAGTTCCTCTGGATACTTTTTGGCTTTTTTTTTTTTTTTAAATCCAAAAGCTGCTTTGTGATTGAATTGTGCAATTGGTTTTTGCACTTAAGGTTTATCTTCCATGTAATTTTAGTAGACCAATTTAGGGCCATGACACCTACTCTGTCAGGCTCTGCTTTGGAAAGTGGGCACTCCTGCACATGAGGCCCTGAAAAGAGGCACAAGAGAAGAAGCAAGGGGATTTTTTGTTTTGTTTTGTTTTAGGAACAGGCAGGCTGGGTTGGAAGACAAAGCATGCACATGAACAGGCACACATACAGTGTCATGCATAACAAAAAGATACACTCTTCTTAGGAAATAGCACCTGCCTTATTCTCTGCCATGGGTTTTTGTTCTATTTTGTGTTGTCCGAAATAAGTCAGCAAAAATCTCTCTTTACATGCTAAAGACATCTCAGGAAAAAAAAAGAAAGGTTCATCTGGGCCTTGTTACTCAGGAAGAAAGACAGGAGACTAAAAATCATCTCCCTAATTGTGAGAGTTTGTGGGCAAGACACACACAATTCAAACCTGTAATATGAATTTAATAACCTCATCCTGCCTCCCAGACAAGGTGTGTTAGAAATACGCGTTGAAAAAAGGAAAAATATGCCACTAGCTGCCAAGTATTGCAATGAGAATGAGGATGAGATGCAAGCCCTGGACTTGCATCTGGTGCGGCTGCTTGAAGAGCCCTCAGGAGGGCTTTGAAATCGCGTGATTAGTGCATCAGGACCCTTCACACCACCTTGCCATTGTCTTTCATGCCATTAACCATGAGGGATGCCTCGAGAGGCCAAGTAGAGAGAGGGTGAACTGTGGTGGGTTCGTATTGTATCAGCTTAACTTATCTGGAACTACACTTTCCACAACCGCCTTTCCAGAGACATTGCATAGGACATCTGGAAGGGGAAGTCAGGATGTGGCCATATTTCTTTACTCTGGACGTTATTGGAGGCAGCCCCTGCATAATTGCTTATCTGCTGGGTTCCCTGTTTAGTATGGGGCAGTGATTCTGCTCATAGCTTCTCTGGTTCCTGCTGGGTCTCCTGCTTCAGTGTTTCTAAAGCCTGAACCAGATGCCAACAGGACAAATGGGACCAGATTCTCCTCAAAGTTGGAGACCTGTAGGAGATAAGAGACCAGCATGGGTTCCAGACTTTCCCCCTGAGTTCTAACTAGTTCACCCTTGTGGGTCCCAGTTGGTCCTTGTTTTCCCTGTTTCGTACTTTTCCTTCCTTCCTTGCTGTATGCTATGTGGTCCATGCCCAGTACTGCTATCCACCTGTTCCTTTATATCTGTGGGTTCCACATTCATGGATTCAACCACATTTGGACAGAAAACGTTCAGAAAGAAATATTGTGTCTGTATTCAACTCATCCAGACTTTTTCTTGCCATTATTTTCTAAATAATATAGTATAACAATTATTTGTACAGCACAGACATTGTATTAGGTATTATAAGTAATCTAGATATGAGTTAATGTTTATGGGGCTAGGTGTGGTGGCACATACCTATAATTCTAAGACAGGAGAATCAGAGATGTGAGGACAACCTCAGCAACTTAGGCCCTCAATAACTTGATGAGACCCTTTTTCAAAGTAACAGACAAAATAAAATAGGGCTGGGGATATATCTTAGAGCTAGAATGCCCCTGGTATCACAAAAATAAACAAGCAAATAAATAAATAAAGTATATGGAAAGATGTACATAGGTTATATGCAAACACTATGCCATTTCATATAAGGGACTTGAGTGTGTACTTTATCTGCAGAGGGTTCTGGAACC
Source organism: Muscardinus avellanarius (assembly GCF_963383645.1). NCBI lineage: Eukaryota > Metazoa > Chordata > Mammalia > Rodentia > Gliridae > Muscardinus > Muscardinus avellanarius. The sequence goes on along the minus strand of NC_137789.1, from coordinate 92,990,293 downwards.
AACACCCCATGAATACTTAAGGATGATTGCATTTATGTTTAGAAAACCTCTTAGGGGTTCTTTATTTATATAATATCCTAGTGGATCTGTTTCATTGATGGTACACTGACTGAATCACATCTTTCAGGAAGTACCAGGTGCCTTGAAATTACCTATTGTCCAGCTGGTGCAATACTCTGAGAGGAGAAAGATTCCATTACAGAGACGTAGGAGAGGGTGACAGGCACTATGTCCCAAAAGACATGGACACTGTGTGCCTCTCAAGATCTGACTTTCATGTTGTGTAAGGCAAACCAGAGAAGAAAAATTAAGTGAAATTTGAGCTCTATAACCCTAAATACATATTTTCTCCACCACACCAAACACTTGTATATCAAGAAAATTAGCTCTGTTTTCATGTAGATGTCAATACTTTACAAATGGAAATAACTGGTCCAAATCAAAGCACAGTGAGACCTTTTCTACAAAGGAGTATAAATGGGGTGGAGAGTTGTGCCGGTTTTCTCAAGATTAAGAGATTTAATGGGACATTCAGCGCCCAAATCAAGCCAGCCATCAGCACACTGGGATGGTAGGTGACCCTAAGTTTAAGGCAAATTTCCTGTTGGAAAGAGCTAGTGATCACAGTATTATAATGTTCTTAGCATCTCTGAGCCTGTTTTCTCGCCTCTGAAAAGATTTTTCTGAAGTTAAATTATTTAAATATATGTATGACATCTATCCTTATTCCTAACAATCAACAGTAAATATGCAGTTATTAATAATTGGTGACATTATCAGGAAAGGTAGTGCATGAGTATATAAAAATACAAAAAAAAATCCCAGATGTGATGGGATGAGTGTCAGCCATGCTGAGAAAGTAAGCTACCAGAATCGACTATGGCAATGTGATGTGCCGGGCATGAATTCTTGTTTTCATTTATTCAATGGCAGTACCTGCTCTGTGATGGGCACCATACTAAATTCCATGCTTGTCTTTAAAAAGTAAGTTTACATTTTTAGCTTATACATAAAAACATAAAGTTATTCACATTAGTAGGATGCCATACATGTGTACATTGTATAATGTTTAAATCAGGCTTATCATCTATCTCATCAAACATTTATCAGTCACTTCCGGGAAGATGGTGACCGAGAAAAGCGGGGCTTAAGAGCCCCGCTAACAACAAATATCCATTACCACAAAATCAGCGCCTTTCAAAGCCAGAAAACAACATCACCAGAGAAACAAAAAAAATCACCAGGCTCCAGAGAGAAAGCGGACTGAGAACAGAGCCACAGAGGAGATCCTCACGCCCGAGCAGCGCCATACTGCCGGAGGCACCGGTGAATTCATGGGACGGCCACAGCAGCCAAGGGGAGCCGCTGCGGAACAGCCAGGCGGGATTTCTCGGCGCAGAGGACATCTAAAGCTCCCAGTGTCTGAGCTCAGCACACGCTGCAGGGATTCAGAGTGGAAATCAAAACCAAGAAAAAAAAAACGCCAGCCCAACAGCCGAGGGTGTAGCAGCGGCGCCATATTGCCACCGGCGGCAGCAGCAGCGAATTCAATACAGCTACATCTGTGTACTCAAGAACAGTGAGTCAAATTACGGGCCACAGCGGAGAAATCCCAGTACTGTACTCACTGGAACTTGACCCAGTGGGAGAGGGGCGGTGGCAGTGATATCACACCATAGGAGAATGTGCAACCTGGCACCCCCCACAGTCTAAAGCAGCCTCTATCGACTCTCTGGGCCGGAGACTCTGTGATACAACCCAGTAAAGGAGTAGTGGGGTCTGAGATACTACTGACTCGAGATCCAGAGCACCTAAAGTGAAGTCATAGTGACCCAAAGGAAGAACCCAGAAAGGCACAAACTTCCGAAATCATGGGAAAGAGGAATAATACTGGAGCAATGAATGCTCACAACCCCACAACATCAGAACCTGATAAAACAGAAAATCAGAGATTTCTAGAAGATCAAATCAGGAAAATAACTGTAGAAATAATAGAGGTGCTTCGAAAAGAACTCAGAGAGAGCCAAAAAGAGATAAAGGATGCAATTAATGAAGTAAAGGCCTCAATTCAAAGCACAAACAACCGATTAGAACACATGGAGAACAGAATCTCGCTCTTAGAAGATGATCATTCCAAAAATGAACGCATAGTTTCTAATCTAGGAAAAAATATCCGACAGCAGGAATCTGATATTGAAGAAATATGGGCCCATTTTAAGAGAGCTAACCTAAGAATAATTGGAATAGAGGAGGGAAAAGAAAGTGAAACCAAAGGGATCAACAATCTCTTCAAGGAAGTAATAGCAGAAAATTTTCCAGACATAGAGCAAGAGGTCGATACACAGGTCCAGGAAACGTATAGAACTCCCTTTAGACAGGATCGGAGAAGAGGATCCCCACGCCACATAATTGTCAAAATGACCAATGTGGAAGCCAAGCAGAGAATCTTAAAGGCAACAAAAGCAAAGGGCCAAGTGACATTCAGAGGCAAACCAATTAGAATCACTCCAGACTTCCCAAACCAAGTTATGAGAGCCAGAAGGGCTTGGAGTAACATATTCCCAATTTTGAAAGAAAACAACTTCCAGCCAAAAATTTCCTACCCAGCAAAACTTTCTATCAAATTAGATGGAGAAATAAGAAGCTTCCATGACAAACAGAAAATGAAGGAATTTATGTCTTCAAAACCAGCACTAGAGAAAATACTCAAAGAGATTAACTACAAAGAAGAAATAGGTAACACACATCAGAACTAGAGAAACAAGATTTTCCATCCAACAGACAACTAAGATTGGTTATCTGTGGAGATTCATTATTTATGTTAGTCTGTTACCTATCTCTAAAGGGTATTGTTTGCTTTTATTGTTGTTAATTTTTAGGATTTCTAGTTGGAATATTAATATACCTTCAGATATAGCATTTGGAAATATTTTATCCTATTCTATTAGTAACTGTTAACTCTGTTTACATTGTCTTTGGATATACAATATGTTTTTTATTTTTTAGGGAGTTTGTATACTCTTCTGTTGCCTGTGCCATTGAAATCATAACCAAGAAATCACTGCCAATTTCAATGTTGTGAGGTTTAATGACCCAGATTTTCTCCTAAAATTTTATAGTCTTAAGATTTATATTTAGGTCTTTTATCTATTTTGAGTTAATATTTGTATATGGGATTAGGTAAGGGTCTAATTTTATTCTTTTCCATGTAATTATTATTTTTCAACAATATTTAGTTAAAAGATTATTATTTCCACCACCAAATGTTCGTGGAAACCTTGTCAAAAATAACTTGACAATATAGGGAAGAATTTAGCTCTAGGCTTTTATTTAACTCCAATGGTTTATATATCTGCCTTTAGAACAGTACTACACTGTTTCAATTATTGTAGCTTTATATGGTTTGAAATCAGAAAATATATATCTTCTAGCTTTGTTCTTTTTCAAGATCGTTGTGGGTACCTAGAGTCCATATTCCATATTAGGATAGATTTTTTTTCTGAAAAATAAATATATAAATATATGATAGTTTCACCTAAAAAATAGAAAAAAATAGATTCTCTGGTAAGAAAGAAAGCACAATGAAATATTGAAATGTTATCTTTAAGTCATCAAAAGCTTGGTATCAGACAAATGAAACTGTTATGTGAGATTATCATTTTTAATTTTGGATAAATTGCTATAATACTAGATGTCAACTACTAAGCCAAGCATAGGAGGGGGGCATAGGGAGAGAACGGGGTGGGGATCAGGTGGGGGCTGACTAGGCAATGTGTGCATGTATGTCTACAAAAGTATGTATCCCACTATGATGTATGAATACAGTGCACCAATTAAAAATTAATATGAAAAAAAATAAATTAATTAACTAAAAAAAAAAAAAAGAAAGGGCCCTATAGTGAAGCAACTAATGTGACCAATCAGAGGGTATGTAATACTGGAGGACGGAGCCTCTTTAAAACGCAGGAGGTACATAAACAAATGTATCAAAGTAAATCACCAAAGAAGTGTGGGATGGAGGGAGGGGGAGGGAATGGGATGGGGGCTGGAGGAGGGCTAATTGGATGATGTGTGCTTGTATATCTTCTCAAGTCTTGTACTCCAATGTGATTGATATATGACTACAAAGCACCAATTTAAAAAATAAATTAATTTTAAAAAAAGGAAAAAAAACCATTTATCATATCTTTGTAACAAAAATAAGCAAAATACTTTATTCCAGCCTTTTGAAATATACAACATAGTGTGTAGTGTTGCTTCTTGCAGTCAAGCTACTGTGCAATAACACACCAGAACTTCTTACTTTCTAGTCATGACTTAGTACTGATTGATCAACCTTTCCTCACCCTTTCATCTCCTTCTTAGTCTCCCCAACCTTTGGTAATCTTCATTATATTCTCAACTTATATGACACTCTTTTTTTAGATTCCATATCTGAATAAGATTATGTAGTTTAATTTGGTAAGCCAAGAGGACATGGTTCCTGCCTTTACAGAGCTTTTTAGAAAGTCAGATGTAAAACAAAGGACAATAAAAATATGAATATTAAGGGAGAAATCATTGTATGCCCTCATCCAGGAGATCTAATTTAGATGGACTAATCAGAGAGGGACTAATGAATTATCATTAAAAATGACTTCCAACAGATGAGACAGGGCCAGCTAGGCAAAAAGTGGGGGAAAGAGCAGCCCTTTGAAGAGAAGAAAACAGAATTTTGAGATGTAGTTTGGAAGAAGTGGAATTTGAAGTGGGTTTTAAAGAATGGAATGTTTTCTACAGATATACAGAAATCATGATTATCATGGGACCTTCATCTTTGTTACTGGTAAAGTCTAAGGATCCTTTTTTTTTTTTTTCCCCCGGGTCTGGGGATGGAACCCAGGGGCATCCAACCTCTGAGCTATACCCACTGCCCTATTTTTATCCTTCCTTCCTTCCTTCCTCCCTCCCTCCCTCCCTCCCTCCCTCCCTCTTTCTTTCTTTCTTTCTTTCTTTCTTTCTTTCTTTCTTTCTTTCTTTCTTTCTTGTGGTACTGGGGGTGAAACCCAGAGGCTTTTTACCTCTGGGCTATACTCCCAGTCCTATTTTATATTTTATTCAGAAACAGGGTCTCACTAAGTTGCTGAGAGCCTCACTAAATAGCTGAGGCTGTCCGTGAACCTGCGATCCTACAGTCTCAGCCTGCCAAATGCTAGTATTACAAGCATGCGCCACCATGCCTGGCAAGATTAGGGATCCTTTATCCATGCTTTAGGACCAGATTATTTTTAATTATTTTGGATCATTTGAATATATATGATATGTTGGGAATTGGACTTAAGACTAAACATGAAATTCATTTATATTACATATATACCTTATGCATATGGCCTGAAGGTTTCCACTTCAATGTCAGGTTGATGCTCAACAAATTATAAACTTGAAGAATTTGGACTTTGAAGGTTAGGCATGTTGAACCGATCCTGGGAAAATTCTTTTCATCTCCAGGCTTTAGATCCCTCCTCTTTGAAATAAAGACATTCATCTGAATAATCTCTATGGAGAAATCATGTCAATGTGATTAAATATTTCCAAGAAGATAAACATTGAAGAATCAAAAGCCAGCCAGGAGTGGTGGCACATGTTTGTAATCCCCGCGCTTGGGAGGCGGAGACAGGAGGATCGCGCAGGTTCGAAGCCAGCCGCGCTGGCTTAAGAGACCCTGTTTCCAAATAAAAATAAAATATGTGTGGGAGTGTAGCCCGGAGGTAGAAGGGCTTCCAGGAACCCCAGTACCACACACACACAAAAAAAGAATCAAAAGCCACTTGCTGCTGGGCGTGGTGGCACACGCTTGTAATCCCCATGCTTGGGAAGCAGAGACAGGAGGATCGCGCAGGTTTGAAGCCAGCCGCGCTGGCTTAAGAGACCCTGTTTCCAAAAATAAAAAAGTATAAAATAGGTCTGGGAGTGTAGCCCGGAGGTAGAAGGGTTTCCAGGAACCCTAGTACCACCAAAATAAATAAATAAATAAATAAATAAATAAATAAATAAATAAGCCACTTGCTATTAAAGACAGTCACACACAAGTATCCTGCAAGAATTGGAGGAAAATACCAGGCTCCTGTGGTTGCTATAGTCACTGCCCGTTTATCGAGTGGGTGAAGATTTCATCAAGACTGGAATAGATCTGGGGTGCTGGTTAAGCACACATCTGGTACATGGGCTGGCCTCTTTAGGAGAAATTTTTGGGGAATGATTTCAATGGGTTATAGAAAAGGAGATTATCTTTATGAAGTACCTTTCTCACTAAGAGGAAGAGGACAATTGAATAGCTAAACTGTGGACATTTTACACTACATATGTATTTTTTTTTCTTCTGGTAAACTCCCTGGAAAAACCCACATAAATTTAACATGAAGCTTTAAAAATTGGCTCCTTTAAACTACTCTCTGCCTATAAATTATGTTGTGCTAAGGGCAACTGTCTCGGGCTATTCTTTTTCCTAAGTGAAAAGTGCAGAGCCCCTGAAGTAGGTGGATCAGGAGGACAGTCCCACACAGGTCCCCGCCACACTCACAGGCCTCCATGGACTCCTGCCTGTGCATCTCTCAAAAACTGCCAGAAAAGGAAGAGATTGACAGTTCTCTCAGAACATTCAAGAAACCATAAGCCTCCAGGAAGGGAGACGTCTGCTATTATGTCCTAGACTCATGGACAAAAGTCTGACCCCAAATAGAAAGTGGTAAATATCTTTGAATGGACTAATTACATTTAAGCCAAGATCTGGTCTGATCTACTATGTCTAATGTAGAAATTGAGGAATGGCAATAGTACCACACAGAAGCATTTTAAAAAGGAGTAGCACCTTGACTCTTGGCAAGAAAGATTTTAGTCAAGCTGTAGAAGAGGGCTGCCTTGTGGGGCCCTCAGCAAGGTGACCTTCACACAGACAACTGTTCTCTATCTGAGTTCTGCAGGTAAACACTTCTCTAGATGGGAAAATGTCCATTTAAAAAAGAAAGTGAGCATGGCAAACAGTCTCTCAAATCTGTAGCTTAGATTTTCAAATAAACATTTTACAACATGACAGAGGATGGCTTAAGCTTGGCCCTGATGAAGACAGAAATCATCTAGCAGTTGCAATAAAAATATCAATAGTACCTTACAGTTACTAAACATATCAGAGACTCCAAAGCCCTTCTACATACATCATATCCTTTAGAATGGCAAAGCTACAACCTGTGCTTCAATATGGGAAGGGAGTAGAATTTTTGCTTATCACTGTATTCTCTTCACTTCAATAAATACATGTTAAATAAATCAATAGCAGTTAAGAGGATATTGAGGCTTAACAGTGCCGTGCAATTTTTCCAATGTCCTTCACTAATGGCAAAGCGGTTACTTATCGGCCCAGAATGTGTTCCAGGTGTGCTCATAACTCTACCATGCTCACCATGGCAGGTAGTCTTACCTAGAGCTTCTTTACTAAAGCCAGGTGTGGTGGTGGGGCATGAATGTAATCCCAGTACTTCGGAGGCTGAGACTGGAATATTGCAGGTTTGATGCCAGCCTCAGCAACTAGACAAGGTCCTCATCAACTTGGGGGGACCCTGTTTCAAAATAAAAATAAAAGAGAGCTGGGGGTGTAGCTCAGAGGTAGAATGCCCCTGCGTTTCATCCCTAGGACTATAAAAAATAAACGAAGAAAAATTTTAATTATAAAGAAAAATATGGAAAAATAACCTCATAATGCAGTCTATTTTATAGAAATTAGCTTACAAATCCAAAAGAAAATCAGATCACAGTATAGCCTTTTGTTATATTATGGTTTATCATGCTGTTTAGGTTGGTATTTTAAGGTTGATGAATACTTGTAAAAAAATAAGTGCTGACATAATATTTTCTTCCATAAACTCTCAAAATATATATACCAAATTTGACAATCATACAGATGATGCTTCTCATCTGTAAGAATCTAGAAAAATAATTTTGTTTATCATTCTACTCATTGTGTATGGAAGTCATCTTCCAGATGCTTCTGTACTGCCCCTGCAGAGGAAATCCCATACCCTGTCACTTAGAAGTCTTTGAGATGGCAGAGGGAGTTGGATCTTCACACCTTACCAAGAACAAACAGAAAGGTGACATTACTACACTCCAGGGAAAGCTGTGTATTCCACAGTGCTTTCTCTTTTACGTTTCTGAGTTTAAAGCTGCAGTTGAAAGGAAGAAAAAGACAAGAATCCCCTTTCTTTGATAAGCTCACATCAAGTTGCCCAATATCCACAGATATTATCATTACCCAGACAGGTGGCAGAAGGGGTGGTTTGCTCCTTACCCTATCCTTTTAGGTTTCAAATATTCTCAAGCCACGTGCAGTATTTTTTTCCTTCAGGTGAGTGCCACAAGAGATCTTATAGAAGATGCATTTGTTTTTGACTTCTAATTAATCAAGATAACATCTCTCTCAACCATTAGACAGGAAAATCAATACCTCAGGCAGCTGCACCGCCAGTTAGACTTATACACCAATACCTATTATTGGCAAATCAGTGATGTATTTAATCATGTTGTACTCTATCATTTTATAATATGTGAACAATGTGACCATGTTGAGGGTATGGAGAGAGGGCATTTTTCTGACTCTGAAACCAGTAATGGGATTTCTTTATGGCAGCCCTTGTCCCCCACCTCCCAAATCCAAGATGAGGCAATAATTCATCTTCTGGATTTTGATTGGCATGGAACTACTAACTCATTATAATACATACTAGAATCCAAGCATTTGAGAAACATAGGTAGAGAAAGAATCTTGGATAAAGCAAAGCAGCAACCATAAGAAATGTGGGGATATCAAGCACACCTTTCCTCAGTTGAAATACTGGCTGGATCACTTGGTGTTCTGGGGCCCAGCTCTCCAACTGAGGGAGAGTAGAGAAAGAAGCAAGAGAAAGAAGGAAGGTAGGCCTTTCTCTGGGAATAACATATGGAGGATCTGAGTTCTATATCAAAGGACCACATTTCTAGAGGATTCGCTGTCAATTTTGCATAAATGATACCTGCCCTGGTCATTGTGAACATTTTTTGAGATAGAAACCACCTGGTCATGGGTCCATTGCAGGGGAGGACTCTCTCCTTGAGGCAACCTGTAGCCTCTTCTTGTTCTGGGGGGTAGAGCACCGAGTACATGTTGTGTTCTAGCCATTGACTAGACACTGAGACCCTAAGAGGCAAGGGCAGTCTGTAATGGTTCTCCCAAGGCCCTGCCCACAGCCTTGCCATGTCTGTAGTCACAGGTCACTACTGCTCTTTTCTAAGGTGCCCCAAATCTCATCGCACTGAGCTTTCATCTAACTAGTAAGATTCTTGAAACTGTGATGAGTTCTAGGGATCCTGGGACCTGGAGAAGACCTTACCAAGATGAAGAAGGGGCTCCATGCATCCTCCCCCCTAGGGACATTATTTTTTTACTCCAACTTTGAATTTCCTTGAGCAATATAGTCTGTCCCATTATAACAGAATTTCCTGGGCAATGTAGATCCCAATACATTGGCAATAGGTTTTTGGAAACAAATTGGGGTTTTGATTAGTGGCCTGGTGTTTTACCTTCAATGTCGAACCTCACCCTCACCGTGAGTATGCACTGGGGATTGGAAAACTACTTGTCTGTGCAGAAAGTTGTTTGGCTGACATTTTAATGTTACAACTTATGTGCACCGTGATATAGGAGGCAAGCCATCATTTGAAGGAAGTGCTTCAAACTCTTCAAACTCTTCTAGAGATGTATTGGCAATGCAGCAATCCTACTGGGCACATTTAAACAGTCTTCCAATCCTGACCTCACTGTTTAAACCCATTGGTTTGAATGCTTTGTTTTTTTATCAGCAAAGTCAAAGGCAAATCTGGTCTTTCCCCAAACGTAGACCATCAGCTATGTCATTGTCCCATACCCTTCTGGCTCACTGTTCACAATGCAGCCTCTTCTTCTGCAGTTTCCTCAGGAATGTATAGAAGACTATAATAACCTGCCCTGTCCTAGCCAAGAACATGACCGAACCTTCCAATCTGATCTGACCACCAGTATCAACCATGTCTGTTTTCTTGCATTGATTCTTTATTTTTTGCATTTGATCATTCATGCATTTAACAAATATTGGTTTAGTACCTATTTCATGACAGACACCCTCTAGATGCTAGGTATAAAGTGATGGTCATGATTGACATGTCTTTATATGCATGAGCCTTATAATTTGGGGGGACTTGTAAATAGTAATAAAATACATAAAAATGCTCATAAATCATCATAAGGGCCAACAAGGAAAAGCAATATTATTATATAAAAAAGAATAACACGAAACCTACTTGCAAAGGGATAGTGGGAGGCAGACTGTAGATTCTCTACTTCATGATTAAGTAGTTCATCATCCCTTCCTCTAAAGGAACTGAGTTTGACTAAAGAGGGCTGTCTAGCCCAAGAAAACACACCTATCCTGGAGCACTTGAATATGATGACTGGTCCACAAGGGAATACAAAGGCCTCCTGCATCAGGGCACGGCAACCCTGAAGACATTACAACCCCAGCCCCAGGGGTGACTCCTCTGAGGCCTTTGGTACAGCTGCATTGGCTAAGCTTCTTCCTCTACCTAGACCTGTTTCTTCTTTCCCTTGTAGGACTTGACCCAGAGAGGACTTCCCAATAAACCTGCAGGCAAGCCTCCGAACCTGGTTCAAGGAGTACCTGATATAAAATACAACTCTTACCAGTAAGCAGCATTGAGCTGAAGCCAGCCATGGGACAAATAGGGAGACAGCTGTCCAAGCACAGGGAGCAACATCTGCAAAGGGCTGGAAGGGGAAATGCTGGGCAGCAACTGTAGAGGGCAGCCTTGCTACTCTGAGGGCCCTCCCTCACACTGATGTCCCCGGCCCTCCTAGGCATCCATATGCCTCCTGATCTACTTCCCCACACAAACTATACACAAGTTAGACCAGCCTCTCCACTACCTCTAAGGCACTGTGGGCTTCCTCCAGCTAGCAGTGTCTTAATCTTCCCTTATCAAATGTCATCTCAATAATTATTTATTTTTTATTAACACATTAATCACATGCTGATGGAATTCAGTGTGCTATTTCCCTTTATGCATATAACATGCACTGATCAAGACCAGTCTTTCTTTTTCCACTCCTTCCCATTCCAAACCTCTAGTAATCTACATTTAGGTCTATTTCTTTTCTTTTGGCTTCTGCATTATAAAAGAAAGCATGTGGTATTTGTCTTTGTGATTGGCTTATTTTACTTATCATAATGTCCTCCAGTTCCACACCTTCTACTACAAATGATAAGATTGTGTTCTTCTTTAAGGCTGAATAATATTTCTTTGTGTGTGTATAACACATTTTTGTTCTTGTATCCACTGATGGACACCTAGGTTAATTCCATATCAATGGAATGAAGATATCTTTTTGATGTGCTGATTTCATTTCCTTTGGCTACATACCCAGAAGTGGGATAGCTGAATCATTTGGTAGATCTATTTTTAGTTATTTGAAGAGCCTTCCTTCATGCTGCTCTCCATACGGCTGAACTGATTCCCATTCCCGCCAACACTGTAGAGACGTTCATTGTTCTCCACAATCCTCACAGCACTTGTTATCTGTCATCATTTTGATGACAGTCATCCTAACTGGGGAGAGGGGACATCTTATTGTACTTTGCTTTGCACTTCCCTGACAGCTGATAGGTAGCCTATTTCACACATTTGTAGCCATTTGGATTTCTTTGTGTTTGTGTGTGTGTGTGGCACTGGGGACTGAACCCAAAGGCATTCTACCTCTGAGATAAACCCCCAGATGGATTTTACCTCTTATTGAAAACAGAGTCTCACTAAATTGCAGAGGGCCTCATTAAGTTGTCGAAGCTGGCTTCAAACCTGTGATCCTCCTGTCTCAGCCTCCCAAGTACTGGGATTGCAAGTGTGCACCGCCATGCCCAGCTGGGTTTCTATTTTTGAGAAGTGTCTGTTCAGTTCATCTGCCCAGATTGTAAGCTGGTTATTCTACAACTTAGTATTTAAGTATTAATCATTTTGTATCTTATGCTGTTTAGAATTTTAAGAATATGTTGTGCTTGTATAGCCCTTACATCCCTGATAAAAGTACAAGATACTTCATGAGAGGAATCATATGGGTCTCCTACAGAATTCTCTTCTTCTGGTTTAAGGCTGAGAGGTAGGTGTAGTAGTGTACCAGTGGTGGTTCTTACGGAGGAACCTCAGGACCCAGCCTAACCAGTTTAAGGAGAAAATAAATTTATTAGAAGATATATGACATAATATCTGGGAGATCAAGAGGGTCAGATGTGGAAGATGTCCAGCTCCTTGGTGGGATATAGCAGTGGGGTCATCACCAATGCTTGGCCTGGATTTTGTGGCTCACGACTCAGCCTGATCTGGATTTAGCCACTGGAATCTCAGGAACTGCTATCTCTGGACCCTCCTCCAGATACATTACCTCCCAAATGGCTACATGGCATTCACTTTATTGAGTCATAGCTTCTGGTCAGTCTCAACAGGGACATCTAATCAGTATAACCTTGGACATCTGGTTGCCACAGAGAAACTGATAAACCAAATGTCAGGTTTCTACCCTAGGGTGGTAAAATTCTCAGGTGGGAAAGTTGGAAGCTTAAGAAAGGTGTTCAGAGGTGAAGAGCAGACAAAAATATTGACTAGTATTCCCTACATGTGAAAAAGAAGATGAGGGGGTAGAATTAAGGGATAGATTAAGAATAGATTAAGATGAAGTAGATTATAGATTAAGCTATCTCTAGCTACTAGAATTAAGGTAGATTTAAGGGCCTCTCATAGCAGCATAAAAAGTTGGCTGCCATATAGAGGTCCTTACCAACCCTTCTCTCTTGCTTCTCACATCCTGTCCCTGAAAAAGACCTGATTTAATGCTTAATGATTTCTTAAAACCTTACATCTCCCTCACCATCAATTTGCACACAAAATCTGGCTTCCCTCATGCTTTTGCCAATGAAGCTTTATGAAATCATAGCCATTCCCATTTGCTAACATGTTGCCTATGGCTACTTTTGCACCACCACAACAGAGTTGAGAAGCTTTTCTAGAGACATCTGTTGACAAAGCTGGGCAGGGCTACCTGGTCTTTTACATAAAAGGTTCAGTGATCCTGTTCTAGTTTAAGCAGCCATGGTCTTTTACTGTACCATTGCAAGAGCTTCCTGAAGAATCCTGCGCTTCTTATCAGCTTCTATGTTCTGGTACCATAGTATAGCCAGAAGACTCTTGCAAAAAGTAAAGATGATTTCATCACTCTATGACAAAAACATTCAATAATTTTCTTTATTCTTTTTCTTTTTTTTATTCCTGAGGCTGTTTTCAAACATACAATCCTCCTGTCTCAACCTCCCAAGTACTAAGATTACAGGCATGTGCCACAGTACCCAGCAAGCCCTTATTCCTTTCTTTTTTTTTTTTTTTTCTGGTACTAAGGATGAAACTCAGGGGCATTCTACCTCTGATCTACAACCCCAGCCCTATTTTTTTTATTCTTTATTTTGAAACAGAGTCTCATTGAGTTGCAAAAGGCCTCACTAAGTAGCTGAGGCTGTCCACAAACTGTGATTCTCCTGTCTCAGCCTTCCAAATGCTGGGATCCTTTATTCTTAATGTAAAGAACAACAGCCTCATTATGGCAAGAAGATCCTGAAAAGTTTAATGTACACAATTGTCCAGTGAGTGGGACAATACTATTAAGTGAATGACACCAACAGATGTTGTTAGAGGATGTGACATTTCCTGGAGGTTATCTGGCATGATATAAAAGGTTACTCCCAGACACAGCGGATTCTCCTTATTCCTCAGCTTTCTTATAGAACAACACCCCCATGGAAGGAATATTCAGCCAGCTGCAAGGAATATTCCAATTAGTGCTTGTAAGAATACCTTTCTGCAATGGCCCGTCTCTCTCCACCTCTCTCGTGTGAGGTCTGTGTCCTGCTTGCTCATCAGGCACAAGTGATGAATACTTTACATCCCAGCACACAGCTCTTCATTGCAAGGCTAGATAAATTGGTTAATTGTCCAGGCATGTTGAACTCCAGCAGGCCTTGCTTCAGTCATGCAAAAGGTCCACTATTGAAATTTAGAATCTAACCTAAGAAGAAATGGTCTTGCTGTATTATTTCAGCAGGTTTGGTTTACACATTTGCTTTCTTGGTTGATTCTTTTTTAAATCTCATTTTGTCTTACTAAAGTAATTTTTTTATATAATGGACATTCTGTTAGTGCCTGAATTTCACAGTGAGGGAAAAATACACTACTGAGCAATTGAGTCAATTATTTTATCAATTGAATAATTTTCATCAACATATTTTATTGTATTTGGACCCTTTGAGAATCATGATTAGATTTAGTTTCCTCACCAGCATTTGTTATTTTTTATAATAGGCATTCTGACTGTGGTGTGATGATATCATATTGTGGTTTCCATTTATATTTCGCTGATTATTACTGATATTGAGGTTTTATTCATATACTTGCACATTTCTACGTTTTTTAGAAATGTCTATTCAAGTCATATTTCCATTAAAATCAGATTGTTTTATTGTTTTTTGCTGTTGAGTTCTTTATATATTTTCTATATTAATTCCTTTTAGGATGAGTAATTTGCAAATATGTTCTCCAATCTATAGGTCTCTTTTAGTGTGTGTACAGAAAATTTTTAGTTTGATGTAATCTCACTTGACAAATGTGCTTTTATTGCCAGTGCTTTTAAAATTGTATCCAAAATAACTTTGTCTAAGTCAATGCCTTAAATTATATATTTTTTCTAATAGTTTCATAATTTGGGGTCTTACATTTAATTGTTTGATCCACTTTGATTTGATTTTTGAATATTGTGAGATAGGTGTCTGCTCTTTTCTTCCGTGTGTGAATATCCAGTTTCCCCAGAACCATTTATCAAAGAGGCTGTCTTCACTCCACTGTATGTTCTTGGTGACTTTGTCAAGGAATAGTTGGCTGTATGTGTATGGAATGATATTTGGGTTCTCTATTCTGTTCTATTTGGCTATGGTTTTCAGATCTTTGCTATTCTGAGATTTGCAATTTTAAAAGATGAGCTATAAAATGTTATTTTAAAAATTAAAATACAGATAGATACAAGAGGTTTTATGTAAGAATAAGTCATCATGACTCCTTGGTTATGGGGAACAAAGCCAAAGGAGTATTCAGTGTCATGCTGAGACATAGAAGCTAAACCAAGATGGTAGAATCAGAAACATAATTAAAAATACAGCCAAAAATACAGTTGATGTGAGGGAATAGATTAGTTCTACCCATGATGAAGACATTTCAGAGTTTACTATCAGGGTAGAGATGAAGAGTTAGACCTTGGAGTTAGACTGGGCAGAAGAACATATGTAGGAGTAAGTACTGTAAAAATGCAAACTAGGGTCAAGGAAGAGGGTAAGATCCCATGAGAGTATGTATATGAGAGGGTCTGTGGATTCTGACACAAGCTGGATCATCAAGCAGGCCCCCAGGAATAAGATATTTTGTTGGAAGAATCATCTGTGGTCATCAAGCACAAAACTAGACAGAAAGTGTATGAAGATATAACATCATATGGATTATAGATATAATAGCATATATGTTATAATAGCATGTGTGTTTTACCATTCCACAGTGAAGGTCACAATAAAAATATCTACTCAGGGCCTCTGCTGTTCTCAGCCTGACTTGGGTCACTGTGACACCAGAATTGTCTTTCCAATTCAGCATTGACTCATAACATTTGGAGAGTGAGACCAACACTGTAGTTGATTTATCACCATGCCTGGGGCCCAAAAGAGTTTTCAGTGAAAACTAGATTTCCAGCCTATATTTGCCTTTGACTTTTTATCAAATAATTTATGTCAGGTTTTTATTAAATGAATGTACTTATCAAGTCCTCATGCTATTTGAAAATAGTTAGCTACAAGCCAATATATTGAGTTAAAAACTATTAAGTAAATATATCCCCTGTTAGTAGGCTGGAAGGCTGGATTAAAGATTATACACACATCTGCTATGATCCATCAAGCCTTAATGCCAGTTAACCATCACTTCTGGGTGAGAGCTAATCAAGCCAGGCACTCCCATCAGGTGAACTTGGTTACCACCTGTTACTTTGGCTGGGTGAGAGGCTTGCCCATGGATTTTTATTTAACAAAAATATTTGACTTTGGCAGACTGTTAAAAGAAGCAATATTTCAAAATAATGCAAGAGAGCAATATTTATGAAACTATTTGCACAGCGTTACCGAGAACCTAGCTCTCCTCTCCCATGATAAATCATTCTCCAACTGAGTCAGAAGAGAAGCATTACAAAATATCCATATCCCAGAGGATCTTCAGCAGGGATCATTATATTAAAAGAATAAAAATTATCAGAACTTATTGTTGTGGGGAAATTATGACAGTGTGCATGTGCATGAGCATGCACACACACACACACACAAAAATAATGCAGAAATGTGAAAAATAACTGGCAGACTTGGAGGGCAATGCTGAGAACAAAGGGGAAAATCAGCGTGACAACTCTACCTCTGTTCACTACCTGGGCACAGGGTGAACACACCCGCATCGGTGGCCAATCCCGTGTTGTCCCAGTTCAGCAATATCATTTGGTCAGCAATGGATGTCTGAAAGTTTTCTGAACACTTCCCACTGGCTCTGCCCATTTGTAGCTGGAATTCTGGAACTGGGGTGTGACAAGGATTGGAACTGACATACACCAAACTCTGCATGTCCTAAAGCCAGCCTCGGTGGCTCTGCCACTGTCATGTCAAGCTCTGTCCCTCGTGGCCACTCAGTGTCTGCACCCATGACACCTGTCAGAAACTTTCAAGTGTCTGCTCGTTTCTTCATCAGGATTGCCTGCCCAGCCTGGGCAAGGAAGGGCTGACATTTGGGATGAGGGAGGGATGGGCAGTGCCTTCATCTTCTTGCCTCCTCCACCTGTCAGTTTGGGTTTTCTCTCCACATATCAAGATTTAGATCCAGTCGCCCTGTCATTTAGAGATTCATGCAGTGGTGACCAGGTCTGAAAACAATGTAGGAGAGAGAGAATTTGAGCAGTCTCCTTAGAGAAGGATGCATCAAGAGGAAATTAAACAAAAGAGGCATAGCGTCAGGCTATCTCTGCCCTTTGGAAACACGCTGCTCTGGGAGATGGGTGGATGCACTGAAGCCATCTATACACATGACTTCCTCTGCATTTCTTCACCGTGTCCAACAAAGTGGAATAATTTGGCATATGAGTTATCCAAAACAGCAGGCATTTTTTTGGTGAGCAGTTTGAGTTGTCTGTGGGTTTTCTTTTCTTCTTTTTCATAATGAACTCTTTTTATAAAATGAAAAATGAGTAGGGTAAAAATATGGCCTCAGATCTTAGTTTCTATAGTGATGCAAGCTCTGTATGAGTGCATGCCTGTACTTTATTCTGCCTTTTATGAAAATTTGAACAACTATGTAGATTAAAAAGCTGCTTCAAGCTGGGCATTGTGGTGCATGCTTGTAATCCCAGTATTTGGGAGGCTAAGACAGGAGAATCGCACAGGTTCTATGCCAGCCTCTGCTATTTAGTGAAGCTCTCATCAACTTAGTGAGACCCTGTTTCCAAACAAAAATATAAAATAGGTGTGGGAGTATAGCCTGAAGGTAGAAAGCCCCTGGGTTCCACCCCCAGTGACATACACACACACACACACACACACACACACACACACAAGTGTGGCTTCTGATCCATCTACATGTTTCCCAGTGGCTTTGATGGGTAGTACCACAGTTCCTTTGCCAGCGTTTTTGTTTTGTTTTGTTGTTTTTTTTTTTTTTTTTTTTTTTACTTTTTTGCTGGTCTGGTGATGGAACCCAGGGGCATTTGATCTCTGAGCTACGCCTCTGCCCTATTTTTTATTTTTTATTTTGAAACAGGGTCTCACTAAGTTGCAAAGGGCCTCACTAAGTAGCTGCGGCTATCTGCGAAGCACCACCCTCTGGTCTCAGCCTCCCGAAGGCTGGGATTGCAAGCGTGCGCCACCACGCCCAGCTTTTGTCAGCCTTTAACCAGGACAAATGTTCAGTTCTTTCTTCAATCTGTTTGAGCTTTACAGTTTTCCAAAGATATTTTACAAAATGGAACACTCAAACAATGTGTGCACTCCACCGTTTTGCCTCCCACATATTTCTCGTGGGCTTCAACTCTGGGTCTTGCCACCATGCCTTCCATGCTTCTGGCTATTTTTCGTGTATTGTTACCCCAACAGAACACAGCTCCTCTCATTTACTCAGGGCACGTTCCTACTCAAGAAGCTATGCTAAGGAGGGTACTCAGCCAGGGAGGGGGTTGTCTGGCTTCTTGTTGAACAGAATCTTGTATAAGAGTCCTGATGACCACTGTGTTCTCCTGTGAGGCTGTGCAGCCAGTTGAAAAATATGAACTTGCTGTGAAGTCACGTGTGGTATCTGAGCCCAGTCCTGCCACCTTTTACCTTCTAAATGTGGACAAATAACTTTTCCATGTTGTGTCCTGGATATAAAGTGGAAGAACTGAACCACTTGCCTTACTCATGGGTGTGTTTTGAGGCCCACTATGGTTGGATACAGAATGTCCCCTGGAAAAGCTCATGTATTGGCAATGCAAAAATATTGAGAGGTGAAATAATTGATTCAAAAGGGTTCTGCTTCCATCAGTGGACGCATCCCACTGATGGGTTAATAATTTGAATGGATTTCTCCAGTGGTAATATAGGCAGCTAAGATGTATCTGGAGGAGGTAGATTACTGGTTATGGCCTTGAGGACTATATGTATTCCTTTCCATGGCCCCCACTGCTCTTTCTCTTTTTCTGACCTCAAAGATGATGTGACGGGGCATCCTTCTGCACACCCTGCTCTCACTACCATTTGTACTTCAGAGCCAGCCCTATGGACTGAAACTGTGAGTCTCTATAAACATTTCTTCCTAAGTTGTGCTTGTCAGGCATTTAGATCACAGCAGTGAGAATTCTAACTGATACAAGGCCCAAATGACATAATAGTTATAATTTATATTAAAAATAATAGACATATAGGATTCATACAAGATGGGGGAAGAGGATTTGGATAATTCATACAAGTAGATCTTCTAAAGTCATCCCTCCATACCTAAGGGTTCTGCTTCCACAGACTCAGTCAACCTCAGATAGAAAATATTTGGGGAAAAATTGCATAGGGTCTAAATATGGATAGACTGTTCTTCCTTGTCATTATTCTCTAAATAATACATTGTAGCAATGTCTTACATGGCATTACTTTTTATAAGGTATGATAAGTAACCTGGAGATTATTTAAAAATATACAAGAGGCTATATATCAGTTATATTCCAATATTGCACCATTTTATATGAGGAACTGGAGCACCTGCTGGCTTTGGTATCTGTGGAGTCCTGGAACAAACCCCCTGTGGACACCAAGAGATGACCAGACTGTGAGTGGGCGGCATGGCTTGGATTCTCCTCAACAACCACATATAAGAAGCTAATGGGGGCAGGATCTATTTTGTCTTCAGAGTTGCTGGGTCACTTCTCAACAGTGAGAGGGAAGTGGAGATGCACAGCTAGTAGGAGAGATTGTGAGAAAAGTATAAAATGTCTTCATTGTTTGAGGTTGGAATAGGAGATTGCAAAAGCTTCCAAGTAATAAATATAATACAAGAGAGCTATTTGTAATGAAAAAGGAAAAGATGAAGAGATCCTCATAGGTAAAAATGAAAGTGGGAATGACTATCCAGGCCTTGCCTTAAAAGTAAAAAGGAAACCGAGATAGGATAGGAATATAAACACCTATCTCTAAAAGGCTCCACAAATACTGGAACCAAGAGACACATCAACATCAGCACACCTCTTTTTTTTTTTTTTTTGCTGGTCTGGGGGTGGAACCCAGGGGCATTCGACCTCTGAGCTACACCCCCTGCTCTATTTTTTATTCTATATTTTGAAACCGGGTCTCACTGAGTTGCAGAGGGCCTCACTATGTAGCTGAGCCTGTCCGCCAACCGTGATCCTCCAGAGCACTCCTCTTCTCTGGCCAGTTTGCCCCTCTTGGCTCACACCGTAGGCACAGCAAAGCCTTGGGGGTAGGGTTCACAGAGAGAAAACAAACCCACAGAGTAGACACCTCCCTCCACCTCCAAGCCTCTGATATCAAGCAACATGGCCCTTCCAGAGTGAGAGATTCCAAGGTAAGATCATGTGTCAGGAAAGACTGAAAATTCCCCATCTGAAGTCTTTGCCATAAGGCCCCCTGGACGAAGTGCACAATCTCCGGATACACAAGCTAGCCCACAGGGTGCAGCACCCACACAAGCTAGCCCACAGGGTGCAGCACTCGGCACCCCCTCATGCATGCAGGAAGTGAAGGCAACTGATCCCTCCTTCCTCTGCATGCTTTCGCTCAGTAAATGGAGATGACCGCTCCTTAGAGTAGCATCTCTTTCTATCCTAAGGGAGGAGTTTATCTGATGCACAAGCAGCTCTGGCCTACCAGGATATCCTTCTGTGATGTCCATCTGCCAAACTGTAGCACACTTATTTTACATTGCATTCTGGTTGTGGAAAGGTAGGGAAGCTCCTAGGGCAGAGTACCTCATTGTGTACTTGTCAAATAGGCTGTCGGTCTCAACTGTGACCATACTCCATGCTTAAATTTGATTTTACCCACTATAAAGTAAATATTCATGTCTGTTTTGATTCTCATATCTATGTTTTTGTTAACTCGTAGCAGGGAGAATTATTTAATATCATAATAGGAGATTCTTGCTGGTATGTCCTTAAGATGGAGAATATTTTCACCATCAGCAGAACAGTGAGAAGAGATTTAAAGAGAATCACAGGTAAGCTCTTGGAGGCAAGGCATTCACCTATGTGTTGACCCGTAAACCAGCTCCCCATGAGCCTAGAGGAAACTATCCTATACTGGAAGTGACTTTTTGTGTTAAAGGTAAAAGCTTATGCCAATCGTGACAAGTAAAATTTGTAAGATAAAACTATGATTGTGAATTTAATTCCAGAAGACAAACTTGACAATTATGCAATGAAGAGGTATAGCTACAAATAGAGGTCTACATGTAAGGAAAATTAGTGTTTGACAGTAATCTCTAAGATTATAAATGTGGATGACAATGAGACTTTTAGAGGTGGGCATTAGAGTCTCATCCTATTCTGTCCTCTGGAACTACTCCAGGAGTTTAGAGGGGAGGGTGGACACTTTGGGAAGAAAAAAAACTGAAGTAGGCTCAAAGAGACAAGAATGGGGTGGGATTGGGGTAGGGGTTAAATCAGCGATGAGTACATGTTTGTACACACGTTTTTTTTACCCCAATAAGTTGTATGAATATAATGTACCAACAACAACAAAAAAAAAATTAAAAAAAAAAAGAATGGGAAGGCAGGGACAGTGGCATCTGAGGCATAGATAGCAGTAGCCCTAAGTAGACTCCTAGAGAAAGGAGTCAGCCATGTGGCACTCATATGTAAGAGGGAGCTAGTTTGCTCACTGTGCCTGGAAGAGGACTGAATAGTGAATATAGGAAAGAGTTTTTGGTTTATGTTGTTTTGTTTTTAAGTAACTAGATATAACTGAAATAAAATGTCCCCGCCATGTAGTGAGTTTTTATTTATCAGACTGTAGTACAGATAGAATTCGTGCATTAGTTAAGGTAAGGCTTGAATGGGATAAATCATTATATAGGTATCCAAGTCTGATGTTCAGTAATTCTATAAACTACTCATATGAACCTTGTCTAGCATAGCCCTCTGATTCTGAATGTTAGTCCTTTTCTTTTACCCTTTGTCTATGTCTTTAAAAAAATTTAAGTGATATATAAAACTGTACATGTTTATGGGGTCTCATGTGATGGCTCTGCACATACACAAATGCACACACATTGTATAATATTCAAATCAAGGTAAACATAGCTATCTCCACAAATTTGTTTTTGTTTCTGTTTTGCTTTTTGCATTTTTGCAGTACTGGGGCTCTAACCCAGGACCTCATGCGTGGTAGGCAAGTGTCCTACCACTGAGCTACACATCCTCAGCCCAGTTATCTTTTCTTTATGCTGTAAACATTTAAATTCCTTTCTAACTATTTAAGGACAATTGACAGTATATTAACATTACCTCTTGTATCTACTGTGTAACAGAACACCAGACTTCTTTCTCCTATCAAGAAAGGAAAAAGCTTATTACCCATTCCTGTAGCTTATTACCCATTAATCAGCCTTTTCTACACCCCCCCTCTTCTCTCTCCAGCCCTGATACCACCATTCCACTCTCATACTCTGTGAGACCAGCTTTTATAGGCTCCACATATGACCGAGACCATCCGTATTTCTGAGCCTCTATATTTGACCACCTATGTTTGTCTCTCTGTAGACCTCTGTTTTTAGCTTATACCCCTTCATTGCATAATTGTGAAGTTTGTCTTCTGGAATTAAATTGACAATCATAGTTTTATCTTACAAATTTTACTTTTAGCAATTGGCATAAGCTCTATTAAGTTCACTTAATAAAATGACCTCCAGTTTTATTTATGTTGTTAAAAATGGTGCCATTTAATTTTTATGGTTACATAGTAATTTAGAGTATATATGTTGCACATTTTCTTTATTCTTCCACAATTTGATAGATATTTAGGTTGTTTCCATCTTAAGTGTTGTGAATAGTTCTACAGTAAGCATAAAAGAACAAATGTATTTTGAAAAGGCCAATTTCATCTAATTTTCTGGTAGTAGAAATGCAGGATAAGCTGGGTGTGGTGGCGCACACTTGTAATTCCTGCGCTTTGGAGACTGAGGCAGGAGGATCGCACAGGTTCGAAGCCAGCCTCGACTTAGTGAGGCTTTCAGCAATTTAGTGAGACCCTGTTTCTAAATAAAGTATAAAATAGGTCTGGGAGTATAGCCCAGAGGTAGAAAAGCCCCTGGGTTCCACCTCCAGTAGCATAAAAAAAAAGAAAAAAAAAGAAATGCAGGATAATAATAGTAGTGCCATTTTTAAAGTTTGAGGAACCTACATACTGTTTTACATAATGACTGTACTAATTTACATTTTCACCAACAATACAAGGATTCCTTTTTCTCCCCTTGCCAACATTGCATTGAATCTATAGATCACTTTGGCTAATATGGGTATTTTAACAATATTGATTTCCCCAGTCTAAAAACATGTCATATATATATATATATATATATATATATATATATATATATATATGTATGACACTTTTGTATTTTGCAATCACTGTTTTATAGTTTCAATTATAGACACTTCATTTCTTTGGTTAAATTTATTCCTAGATGTTTTATTTTTATTTTGCAGCTATTGTAAATGGAATTTCTCTTTTGATTTAAATTTCATATAATTTGCTATTGGTATAAGTAATGCTACTGATTTTGTATCCTGCAAATTAGCTGAATTTGCTTATTGATTCTAAATATTTTTGGTAATATTTTTGAAGTTTTCTATGTATAATATCTGCAAACACTGACTATTTGACTTTCTCTTTTTTAAATTTTGATGCCCTTTCTTTTATTTGTTACGAGTTTTAGCATGAAGAAATACTGAATTTTATCAATTACTTTTTAAAACTTTATTGAAATGATCATACAGTTCTCATCTTTTATTCTGCTATTGTGTTGTATCAGGGTAATTCTAGTCTCATAGAATATCTTTTGAAGAACGCTCTTCTCTTCAATACTTTGGAATGATTTAGAATTGGTATTTGTTCTTTTGTGATATTTGGTAAAAATCATCAGTGAAGCCATTTGGTCCCAGGGTTTTCCTTTTTGAGAACTTTTTTGTTAGTCTATTCAGACTTTCTATTTGTTTATCATTCAGTAATTTTTGGTAAGGTGATTGGAATTTGTAAGAAATTTGTCCATTTTTAGTAGGTTACAAATTTGGAGCATGTAGAATTCACAACAATCTCTCATGATCCTTTCTGCTTTTGTGTTATCAGCTGTAATATCTACTCTTTCATCTGTGGTTTTATTTGAGTCTCCTCCTTTTCTTAGGATAGCTAATGGTATGTTAATTTTATCCATCATTTCTAAGAACTAGCTTTTCATTTTTTTCTTTTGTATTTTTTTAGTCTGTTTCATTTATCTCTGCTCTGATTTTCATTATTTACTTCCTGCTAATTTTGGATTTGTTCTTGTTTTTCTAGTTCCTTGAAGTTCAATAATAAGTTACTTATTTGAGCTTTTTAAATTTTTTGATGTAGGCTATAAAATTCCCTTTTAGTGCTGCCTCTGATGTACTCGATATGGTTTGGTATATTAAATATCCATTTTTATCTGTTCCAAGAAATATTTCAATTTTCTTCTTAATCCGTTGGTTTTTAAAGAGTTAATTGCTTAATTTCCATGTATTTGTGTACTTTTCAAAGTTTTCACATTATCAGTTTCTAGGGTTTTTGAACTGTGGTTAGAAAAGACACTCAATATGACTTCATCTTTAAGAAACTGATAATAGTTGTGTTGTGTTCTATCATATGTTCCATTCTGGAGGTTTTTCCATGTGCTGATGAGAATGTGTATGCTGAACCTGTTCTGTATATGTCTGTCAGTTCACTTAGTCTAAGGTACAGTTTAACTCAGCTGCTTCTTTCTTAACTTTCTAATTGAATAATCTGTTGTTAAAAGTAGGATGTTGAAGTTCCTACTATTATTATATCTTACCCTTCCTTTTAGATCTATTGACATTTGTGTGTGTGTGTGTGTGTGTGTGTGAGAGAGAGAGAGAGAGAGAGAGAGAGAGAGAGAGAGAGAGAGAGAGGCATCTGAGTGCTCAGATATTGGGTGCACATATATTTATAATTGTTATCTCCTCTTGCTGAATTTGCCTCTTTATCTTTATAAATATTTTTTCCATTTTACTGCTTTTGATTTAAAGTTTATCTTACCTAATATAAGTATAGTTACTTCTGTTTTCTTTTGGATTTTATTTCTATGAAACACCCTTCAGTTACATTCTATGCATGCCTTAAAGGTAAAATGGGACTCTTGTGAACAACATATGGTTGGGTCCTATTTTTCTCCAGTTATTTACTCTATATTTTTTAATTGGACAAATAAATCTAGTTACATTTAAAGTAACTATTGATAAATAACAGTATTATTGAATAGATCTCATACATAGTTTTCTAGTTTTATTGTAGTTCCTTATTTTTTTTCTCCCTCTTGTATAGTGTTCTTTGATAGTTCAGTGATTTACTCTGGTAGCACATTGTGTTTTTTTTGCTTATCATTTTTGGGTTTGTTTATTAAAGATTTTTACCATTAGCATTACAAAAATATCAGTGGGTTGTAATAAGCTATTTTAAAAGGATGCTTGACATTTATTATATATACATGAAAAGAAACAATAAAAAAAGAAAGAAAAATTTGATTAAAAAAAACTCACTGGGTACAGTGGCATATACCTATTATCTCAATGCTTGGGAGGCTGAGCTAGAAGGTTCACAGTTTTGAGGCCAGTATGTAATAAGTTAGCAAGTCTCTGTTTAAAAATAAATTATGGCTGGATTATAGCTGGGAACATAGCTTAGAGGTAGAACACCCCTGCATTTCATCCCTAGTATCACACACACACACACACACACACACACACACACACACACACACCAGCTCTACACTTGGGCTATGTTCCTCCCCACATTTTGAATTGTTAATGTTCTATTTTACATCTTATTAGGTTGCATATATCACTTAACATATTAATGTAGTTATTTTAATTATATTTTTAGCCTTCCTCTTAAAGATATGAGTGATTTATGCACCATGCTTAAAATATTTGATTATTCTAAATTTGCTAGCTACCTCTGCAACGAGTTTCAGACTTCTTGACATATATAAAGGACAGCTTTGTTCAGGACAATGTTCTTAGTCAGTAGTTTTTTTTTTTCCCTTCAGTTCTGTGAAAAGGTCACCCTATTTTCTCCTATCCCATAAAATTTCTACTGAATAGTTTGCTTCAGAAGAACTAGGCTACCCCTATGGGTATTTCTTTTCTCTTGCTGCCTTGGATTTCTATTTTTTATCTTTGACCTTGAAGGGCTTGATTATTGTATATCTTGAGTTGAATATGATTGTTGGTCTTTGGTCTTTCTAGGAAGTCTTGTCATTCTACAAATTTGGAAAATTCTATGTTACTATTTCTTTGAATACAGTTTTTCTGTTTAAATTTCTTAAGTTCCTCTTGAGCCCTGATCACATATATTTGCTTTTTGAATGCTATCTCAAAGGATTCAACAGCTTTCTGCATTTCTCTTCATTTTCTTTACTTCTAATCATATATTTTCAAATAGTCTGTCTTTGAGCTCATGAATTCTTTCTTCTGTCTGATCTATTCTTTTATTGAGTTTATTATGTTTTGTATATAAAATATCCTCCAAAATTCTATGTGCTAAAAAAAAGTCTTGTTCACTAGCCCCTGGCACTATTGAGAGGTCATGGAACATTTGGGAGGTGGGTCTAGTGGATGGAAGTTAGATCATTGGGGTATGATCTTGCAGGGGATATTGGGACCCCCAACACCTTCCTTTTCTATCTTTGTTTCATTGGTTCCATTTCCTTGAGTTGAAAATAATTCTTCTGCATGAGCACCCAGCATGACATATTTTGCTGTCACAGGCCCAAAGCAATAGGGCCAAGCGACCACGAACTGAAACTTCTGAAACAATGAGAACAAGTAAACCTTTACATTAATATAAACCACTTAAAGGAAGATCTATAACACAGCTTCCTTATTTCATGTTTTTATTTCATTTAGTGTACTTTCCAGCTGAAGGATTTCTATTTGACTTTTAAAATTACTCCAGTCTCTGTGTTGTTTCTTTGTTAGATTGTTGAATTGTTTCAATGAGTTTTCTCAAAGCCTTAAAGTTTTCTTAAAACAATCATTTTGAATTTTTCATCTGAGAGAGTTTGCAGACATTAGTTGCTATCTAGCCAGTTTCTGGCCAGTCATTTGCTAGGTGAGGTTATGGCTCTCTGAAAGTTCTTAACATGTGTTGGCACACTATATCATCTGCATATTGAAGGATTGATATTTATTTTAGTGTTCACAATCTGACTTTGTTGGCACCTTAAAATTTTTATAAAATTTTAAGTTATCGGCTTATTTTCCCTGAAAATAAGAGAGCTTGTGAACACTTGAGCTTGTGAACACTTCCCCTAGTGCAGCACTAGATGGTGCCCTAAATCCAGATTTTCAGTGGGTACTCCGTTGATGTGTTCTTGCTGTTTCAGCACTAGTGGGAATCCCAAGCCCCCACCACAATCCACAGTTGGTGTGTTGTTCTGAATAAACAAGAGAAGTATCTAAAGAGAGCAACGGTCTTCACAAGTTGGGGCCAGGATATACTCAGATGCCTTATTTGTAGTTGCTGGCTTGTGGTCAGGCACTGTAGGATTCTGCCTGACTCGCCTTCACCATGGAGGGACCAGCCCAGCTCTTATGCCATGACTTGGTACTCACTTCACCTTCCTTCTCCCAAGTAAATAACTACTCTGTCCATGTTGTGCTGCTTAGGGTTGGGAGAGAATGAGGTGAGCAGTCCTATGGCTCCCCAGTGCCGAAATGCCAGATCACACTCAAAGTTCACATCCTGTGAGACCAGAAGGTCCACACTGTCGTAGACTCTCTTGGGGTTGAGGTGGACTCATGGCATAAGACACTAATGCCAGCCCTATTTAGTGCTGGCTAGGTAAAGTTCAATTGACAGGGAATGTGGTACTCTGCCTGACACCAGAGTGACAGCAGAGGTCCACAGGCACTGACCTGCAGGCAGGGATAATTAAGACTGCCCAGTATTAGGTTTTACCAGCTTGATATGACCTGTGTTTACTTTCCTGGCCTACTCTCCTATGCCTAGAGTCCTGCTCCTTGCTGTCTGCCTGAGGTTGGAGCAAAACTGTGGAGGCAGTCATTGGCTTACTATACAAGCATTAAACTGGGTCCCCAGTTTCATGAGGCTGACATTTCCCTAATGAGAAAACCAAGGCTCAGAGGTAGGAAAGGGCATGTCCAAAGACACAAAGCCAGAAGGCAGGAGACCTAGAACCAAGGACAATGTCCATTAATTCTAGGTCATACCATCTCTACCGTATGTCAAATGCCTCTAACTAAAGCCTTAAGTGAAAAGAAGAAAGGTTTTAAACTTCCATGTGGTCTGGTTTGTCAGACCCACCCCTACCTTATTTGCGCATATGTCTCTCCTCCTGGAGTTCTGAATTCAGTGGATCTGACTGTTCACAGAAGTGATGGCTCTAGTTTTCCTGGATGCTGAGCTGATGGTGATGTTATGTGAACATGACCACAACATAACTTGTCTTTATAAATATCCATTCCTCCCAGGCTTGTGAAACTACTCACTTGAAGTCTGAGCCTGTCTGGCAGGAAGACAGGGACAGGGCAGCTGTAGGTTGGCACAGTTACCCGAGGCTAGTCCATCACAAGCCACCTCACTTACAGGAGGACCAGAGGCTGGTGCAGTGGCTCAGTGCCAGGACTGCTGCCAGCTCCCACCTTGTGACCTGAGATTGCAAGGTGATCTGTGAAAAGAGGCTCCAAAATATCATCAGACATACTCCGAGGGTATGGTTTGCTGTTGTTTAAGTGATTCAGAGAAGGGACATTTATTAAATGTGTTCTGTATTTCTGTGTTCTTTTAAAAGTGTCCTCTTCAATCTCATCTATTCTCACTATTTCCATTTTCTCTCTTTTTAAGGAAACATACACACATTCTTATAGTTATCAGATAAAACATCTTTGTATTAACTTACTTTATGTACATTAGCACCCATGATATTCCTGATACTTGAGAATACAGAAGTGAAAAATTCTATTCATGCAATGGGTGAGCTACGACCTAATTAGAAAGATGAAACCTGATCACACAAGTTAAATAAAGGGCTATTAGAACTATTATCAAGGAATTTGCAAGATGCTACTACTAGTATTCTTGAAAAAGTTATAAGAATCAGTGGACTGTACATAAAAATCATATGTTCAGCAAAAGGCTTTTCTAAGCTGAGTAAGAGTGGGCATACAACACACTCACGGTAGAACAAGTAAAGTCATGAAGAGACCAACATCTAAATAAATCCAGAATAAACTTTTGTTTAGTAGTTGTCATAGTTTGAATAAAGATTCCTAGCAAAAGCAAATGTGATTATTTCTGGAAGAACAGATTTTCTCCTAAGAATTGTTATTTTTGAATAAATGATTGTTATTGTGTAACTAACATTCATTATAGAATAAAGTAATACCATTTTTAAAATGCTTTATATTTTCCCTGGAGCTTCTAGTTGCCTTTATTTTACTTTTGAAGTATGTTTTCTTTGTTATCTTTAGGATTTTTTACAGATATCCCCCAAACTTCTATTTGATAACTTTCTAATGTTAAATACACCAGTTCTTTGTAGCCCCTTCAATACCTCTACTCAAATAATTGACTGGGTAATGGTCATATGGCCAGATGAATGCACACATTTTAATTAATTAATTAACATATATATATCTTTAGTTAATTAATATATCTTTAATTAGTTTTCTGTGTTGTTTTGGATTAGTTATGCACATAAAATAATAAAAAAATCTAACTTAAGTAAAAAAAATATTTGTCACAGAGAGAAATTTGTAGATAGGGAGTACACACCTGATATGTTCCTCAGAGACAAGTTTCCCATCTATCTTATCCATTATTCTCTGCTTATGGCTTTAATTCTCAAGGACAATATGGACCAAGAGGAATGTTGTAGAACAGCTACCATGTCTACATTAGAGCAAATAAAAAATAATTAGAGGGGACTACTCCCTCTTTTAAAGATATCTCCATAAACAGCTTTTATAATGCCTCCAGTACAAATGACTGCTGAGAACATGATCACATGGCCCCTGAGCTGCAAGGGAGGAAATCAAATGTACTTTTAGATAACTGAAATATGTCTAAATAAAAATGTGTCCTATTGTTAAGAAAAAAGGATGACTCCTGGGAAATGTATTTATATCTCTTTCATGTCTAAATATATCTTTACTTTTATCTCACATTTATTTTATGTTTTGGAAAAGTACAGAAGTCCAAGTTGAAAGTCCTTTGTATAAGAATTTGGAAAGCATGTTTCTACCATCATCTAACATTCACTCTTATGATAACTGGTCATTCTTACAGAGATAGACCTGTTTTTAGGCTCTGCAGGATTTTAGTTTTTTACCTTAATGTTTCAAAATTCACAATATTGTTTATTATTTTATTTATCATGTTGGATATTTGATATTGTTCAGTTCTCTAAAATTTTATTCCATTACCTATTTGGATATTTTCTTGCATTCTTTATATTTATCTTTTCCTTCTATAACTTCTATTAGTTGACTAGTAGATTTACTGGATTGCTTCTGAAACTTACCTTTTCTATCATATTAAAATATGATCTCCATTTCTTTTCTATGATACTTTATGTAGTATATCCTGGATTTTTTTTATCAATTATTTTGTCTTGGCAGTAACATTTTTATTAACAAATTTGCTTTCTTGTTCTCTGCCTCTTCCTTTTCTTATTATGCTGTAGATAGTATCAAGTCGTATATGAGGATATTAATATGTGTGCCTCCCCATCCTTGAATATCTCTATTTCCATTGGCAACTTTCTCATTATTTTATATTAGTCAAGTTGAAAGAAACTTTCAAAAACAGGCAAATATAGAGGAAAAAATGAAAAAATTTGGTTGAGATTCTCCAAATTCAGTGCAAACTACGAGTCCACAGATTTCATAATATCAACAAACCCCAAACAATAAACAAAAAGAAACCACATTATGACATAACATAATCAAATTGTTTAAAAAGTGATGACAAATATTTAATGTTGCACTGAGGAATGAGATTATAATAACTATAGATCAGAAAAGATACAAGATATAGCATGGTGAAATGACATTTTAATGTGATAAAAAAAATGGGCAGAAATTTAATCTTTTTTTTTTTCTTGTGATACTAGGAATCGAACGCAGAGGCACTCTACCTTCTAGCTACATCTACCAGTCCTATTTTTTTAATTTTTATTTTGAAACAGGGTCTCATTAGGTTGATGAGAGTCTCACTACTTGCTGGGGCTGTCCTCAAATCTGGGATCTTTCTGTCTCAGTCTCTCAGTACTGGGATTACAGGCATGGGCCACCACACCTGGCAAGATTGAACTTTTAAAAGCAAAAATCAACTATAGTCAATGAATAAAGAAACAATTTTAAATATGAAGACAATGGCTAAAATAAAAATGATGTAAAATCAAGTCATACAAACACTGAAAAAGCTATATTATTAATAAAGCAATTTCAGGATAAGGAAAACCTGAAATATGGAAGGACATTTTACATTAAAAATTAATCAAGAATATATAATAATTCTAAATGTATAAATGGCATTTAACAACAGAGCTTTAAAATATAAAAATAATTTTTAAAAATCAGAGAGTAAATAAAAAATAGAAAACTTCAAAAACAGTTGTAGACTTCACCATTCATCTTGTAGTAGTTAATTAAAATGTATATATAGCAAGAACATAAAAGACAAACAAAAATTAAAACAAATAGTGTTAGTTGACATTTATACAAAAAATGTATGACAGCAGTTACACACATCATTTTCAAGAGCATATAACACATTTACTAATCTAAACTATAAGCTGAGCTCAAACATTTAGAGAGATCAAACTGTTATAGAGTTTGTTCTCTTACTGCACATTTATTAATACTAATATCACAGGTTCACATCAAACTCAGATATTTAGTGAGGCCCTACAAAACTTAGTGAGTCCCTGTTTCTTTTTTTCTTTTCTTTTCTTTTCTTTCTTTTTTTTTTTTTTTTTTTGTGTGTGTGTGGTGATACTGGGGTTCCTGGAAACCCTTCTACCTCCGGGCTACACTCCCAGACCATTTTTATACTTTTTTATTTGAAAACAGGGTCTCTTAAGTCAGCTCTAGGGCGGCTGGCTTCGAACCTGCGCGCTCCTCCTGTCTCCGCCTCCCAAGCACCAGGATTACAAGCGTGCGCCACCACGCCCGGCTGGAGTCCCTGTTTCAAAATAAAGAATAAAAAAATAGAGCTGGGAGTTTAGCTCAGAGGTAGAATGACCCTTGGCTTCATTCCCACGATTCTGTAGTGTTTTTTTTTGTTTGTTTGTTGTTTTTTTTCCGGGTCTGGGGATGGAACCCAGAAGCATTTGACCTCGGAGCTACACCCCCTGCCCTTTTTTTTTTTTTTTTTTTTTTTTGAAACCGGGTCTCACTGAGTTGTGGAGGGCCTCAGTAGCTGAGGCTGTCCGCGAATCGCGACCCTCCAGTCTCAGCCTCCAGAATGCTGGGATTCCAAGCGTGCACGACCACGCCCGGATGAAAGTTTTTAAGTATTTGTTAATTAAACAAGGTACTTCTAATTAATCTATGAATCAAGTAGACATAAGGAATATTATTAGACCTGTTAACTGAATTACATAAAATCACTACATATCTAAAGGTATAGGATATAGCTAAAGCAACAGTTGCAAAGAAATATATTGCTTTAAATGCTTATATTAAAAGACAGTATAAAATTATGTAAGTTCCCTATTAGCAAACTAGAAAAAGTAAATGAAAGTACGTAAAAGGAAGAAAATAACAAAATAAGAATAGAAACTAATAATTTAGAAAAAACACACTCAAGAAAAAAAAAGAAAAATTTGAACCCAAAACTTGGTTCTTAAAAAAGATAAACATGTTGGTAACCCTTCTGTAAATTATTTTTCATAGACTAGCAGATTAATCTTACAGCAAAAATGGAGTATATCCAATGTTAATTTTCTAGTTTTATTCATTTAATTGTGATTACTTGAGATGTTAATATTTAAGGAACTGGGTAGATGTTATACAGAAATTCTGTATTTTATTGCAAATTTTCTGTAAGCCTGGAATTGCATTAAACCAAGAAGAAAGAAATGAGGAAAATTTTAGAGTGATAGGAATTAGAATAGGCTAATGTTTTTAAATTATACAAATTGGATAAGATAGTTGGAGATAATTCCACTTATCTACACAAAGATTAAATGGCATTGAAATGGAGAAACACAATGAAGTCAAAAAGTGGACAGTAAAGAAAGTCACTCGCAGTAAATTCCAGATGAATCAAACTTGTAAGAAATTTTCAACATTTAGAAAGATAGAATCACTTTATGATTTCTGGGTATTAAATAATTTACTAAGATATATAATAGTCTCTGTCCCTTCCTCACACCTATATCATAAAACTAGGGAATTTCATCACACCAAAATTATAAACATTTCCCTATAAGATAGTAAGTAAAGTGAAAGGTAAGCCATAGGCTTATAGAAGATATTTGTTCACATATTAAAATCAAGGTTTAGTATCCATATTATTAAAGGAATCCCTAGAGTCTAAGTACAGTTTTAGGCTTTGACTATTTCTCTTCTTTTCTTTTCTTTTCTTTTTTCTTTTCTTTCCTTTCCTTTCCTTTCCTTTCCTTTCCTTTCCTTTTCTCTTCTCCTTCTCCTTCTCCTCCTTCTCCTTCTCCTTCTCCTTCTCCTTCTCCTTCTCCTTCTCCTTCTCCTTCTCCTTCTCCTCCTCCTCCTCCTCCTCCTCCTCCTCCTCCTCCTCCTCCTCCTCCTCCTCCTTCTTCTTCTTCTTCTCCTTCTTTTTTTTGCGGTTCTGAGGATGAAACCCAGGGACTTTCTACCTCCAGACTACACTCCCAGACCTATTTTCTATGTTTTATTTGGAAACAGGGTCTCTTAAGCCAGTGTGGCTGGCTTCGAACCTGCACTATCCTCCTGTCTCCACCTAAGCATGGGGATTACAAGGGTGCACCACCACGCTCAGCGTCCCAGACCTATTTTATATTTTATTTGGAAGCAGAATTTCACTAAGTTGTTGAGAGCCTAACTTAAATAGCTGAGGCTGGCTTTGAACCTGCATGATTCTCCTTGTCTCAACCTCCCAAGTACTGGGATTACAAGTGTGCACCACCACACCCAATGGATTTGACTATATCTAAAGGTTAAATACTACTAATGTCTACTAACAATTTTTGGAAAATTAACTGTAGTTTAAAATATTATCAGGCATGGTGGCACAAACTTGTAATCACAGTACTTGGGAGGCTGAGACAGGGGGATCATAGGTTTGAATTAACCTCAGCTATTTAGTGTGGCCCTACAAAACTTATTTCAAAATAAAGAATAAAAAAAAAAATAGAGCTGGGAGTGTGGCTCAGAGGTAGAATGCCCCTGGGTTCTATTCCAAGTATTGCAAAAAAAAGAAAGAAAAGAAGAAAGAAAGAAAGAAAGAAAGAAAGAAAGAAAGAAAGAAAGAAAGAAAGAAAGAAAGAAAGAGAAAGAAAGAGAAAGAAAGAGAGAGAGAGAAAAAAAAGGAGAGAGAGAAAGGAAGGAAGGAAGGAAGGAAGGAAGGAAGGAAGGAAGGAAAAACTTCTAGCCTTGTGATCCTCTAAAGAATGAGGATTTGATGAACACATGACAGTAGTTTGGACAAGAAAGACCTCAATGAGGAGACAGACCAGGTGACATAGATGAGAGGTGAAGGAGATAAAGAGGCTTTCTTTCACTGAGCTAACCTCTGAGTGTCACTCAGAATCCATGGTACCAAAGCAAATTAAAATTTAAAATTTACTTTTCACAGTCCACAAAGGTGAATTGATGAAAGAGCAATATCAATGATTATTTGACTGTGCTGGGCATGTAGCTGAGTGGTAGAGAGTGTGCTTAGGATACCTGAGGTCCTGAGTTTGATTCCCAGTACACACACACAATAAATAACAATTTGTAATCAAATTATATATTTATGATTTGTAGCATTTAAACTTTAAGAGTCATGAGTGCCTAAAACATCACTAAGATTTTGAAACATTGCATAATGAATGTCCCCAAATATCCAACTAAATTCTTTATTTTTCTTTTTTCCCCACATTGTTCTATCAGTTGTTTTTTATATATTTCATATATGTGTATTTATTCATAATCACAATATTTTAACTTAGTATTTCTTTTAGTAACATTATACCATAGTTCTTCCTTAGACTAGAGAATAAAGGAAGGTGGAGGGCATGACATAAACAGAAACATTGCCATTTATCCACTTGAATAAAAATCAGAGAGATGAGAAATCACTACTTTATTATCCTTAATTTTTCTGCAATAATTTTTAACAAGCTATTTCAAACACATACACACATTCATATTTATACATGAATTTATATGCATATGTGAGTCCCCAGTTCTTTTTAGGTGGGAAGAAAAAGTGCTTCATAATTAAGTGGAGAAGGCAAATAGGAGAATTAATTCTTCTCATTCATGAACAGAAGGCTATATCCATTCTCAGGTTCTACCAAACTCTGTAGAAGAAGAAAACAAAACCCAAGAGAAGATTAAAAACCACTGGGAGTTGCTTTAACTTTAATGGCACACTAGGGGAGGTGTACAAAGATAAGAGAATCCATCACAGATAAAACTTAACTTTCAATAATGAATCTGTCTATAAGCCACAGGTTAGGATATTTAGCTGTAAATTAAAGTTGGATGTTGACAAGCCCGAGAAATTAAAAACCTACATCAAACAAATGATGTCTGAATCCCCCTCCTTGTAACCCAAGAAGTGTGATCTAGTCAGAGTTGGCATTACAATGGTCTAGCATGGAATTTATTACCCAGAGTACAGGGACATCCAAAAGACCAGTAAAGTTAAATCTAGGTAGGAGTAGCAAGGTCCAGTAAGCCAGGAAGAATGTCTTCAAAAAATGCTGAAGCCATAGCAGCACAATCCGTAATAGCAAAAATATGGAACCAACCCAGATGTCCATCAACAGATGAATGGATAGCAAAACTATGGGAAATACACACAATGAAATTCTATTCAGCCATAAAGAAGAACAAAATTATATCATTTGCAAGAAAATGGAAAGCCCTGGAGAACATGTTAAGTGAGATCAGCCAAGCACAGAAGGAGAAGGTATATATGTTTCCTCTAATACACCCAAACTAGGGAACACAGAGGATACCAGTGGGACTCCAGATAATGGAGGGGAAATATCAGCAAAGTTTGAATGGAAAGATAGGAGAGGAGGAAGGCTGATCTTGATTAATGAGGGTCTACATCTGAATATGTTAAAAATTATGAATATGACATGGTTACCCTGGACAACCATTGATGGGAGGGGGGAAGGGAAAACTGGGGTGGGGGGAGAGGGCACCAAGTATAGTTGAAATGTATACCATTTATGTTCAATAAAAATTTTGTTAAAAAATAAAATAAAATAAGATTCATTTTAAAAAAATGCTAAAGCCAAACCAGAATGAATGGCTAAATGTGGAAGTGACATTCAAGTCAGACAGACAGTGAAGAGCTTTGGATAGGGTCAGAAAGATAGGAACAGATAAAAGAAGTAAGGGGCACTTCTGAGTTGTTACCAAGAAAATATGCTGGTACTTTTAGCTTGCAAGCATGGACTGAAGTAGGAGGCATGGGACATAGAATGTGGGTTTGTTGGCTGTGACACTTTTCTAAGGTTAGAACCAACTAAGTGAGTATAGTGCTATCCTGAGCCACTTTATGTGGGACCTTGGAGAAAAGGGAAAATTTTCCATTTAATATCTGATACTCTGTTTATCATGATGTTTTACATTGATTTGATTTTTTAAAAAAATATTGCATTGAGATACGAATCTTAGTTATTGAGCTATTTGGTGCCCACTTCCAATTGCTCAAGAGCTGAGTGTCTGGTCAGGACCTGTAGAATAAACAGAAGCTGGAGAAATGTTAAATTCACACTTTCTAATTATGATTACATAAGAAAATATTATAACCAAATGAAAACCTAACATGTAAAACCACCTATGACATTTAAACAACACTCCTATTTGTCAGCA
Organism: Muscardinus avellanarius; assembly: GCF_963383645.1. Classification (NCBI taxonomy): domain Eukaryota; kingdom Metazoa; phylum Chordata; class Mammalia; order Rodentia; family Gliridae; genus Muscardinus; species Muscardinus avellanarius. Next base: position 92,953,272 of record NC_137789.1, on the reverse strand, counting down.
TTCTTGCAGCCATAATTTAAAGATCTGACTACATCACTTTCTTTTAAAGAAGTTTATTAGAAAGATAGAAATACAGAGGACAGGTACAGCTCCATACCAGACTGGCATGGAGGGGTGACTCGAATGAACACACCTCTGACTACATAACTTAAGAGTAAAGAAAATTTATTCTGTTATGGTTTGGGGCTCAGTTCATATGAAGCTGGGGACCTTAGATCTCAGGTGCAGACAACACATGGGATGGGCTCACATCATGGAGGCCAGAAGAAAGTGAGTGTGAGTAGGGGAGAAGGATCCATATGTCATCTTCAGAACTGTACCCCCAGGGCAGCACCTTCAGCTGTACCCTTCAAGTACCACCCAGGTAAATCCATCACAGTGGATTTATCCACTTCTGGGATCACAGCCCTCATGACTCAATTATATCAACTCTGAATATTAATAAATGAGCTCTTTAGGGGACATTTTATATCCAATTATAACACCACTACAGCACATACAACTGAGTATGGAAGACACTTAGTTATAAAATATGGACTTGTTTTAGTATCCCCACATCCAGGAATGACATAAATATTGTAGTTTGGTCTGCTTGGAAGTAGTCATGAGAGGTAATGATTCCAAGAATGAACCTAGAGTATTTCCAAAACTTCGTTTTTGAAAATTCTTCCAGAGTTTGTAGTTTACCATCTAACGACTTACACTTGGGTACCACTTTATTTTGCAAAGCGCTTTCATCTACATCATAGCTCAAAACATCGCTAAATTCCAGACTTGGCGAGACACTGGCAATCGCTCTGTCGTCAACGGTGTCAGCTGCAGCTCTCTTTGGAGGCTTGCCATTTTCTGCATTATAGGGCACGGAAACTGCAAAAAAGAGGCATGAGTCAAGGCAGAGGGAGCAGAGCAGAAAGAGTGCGCAGCCTCCTGGCTGTGGCACACCATCCCTAACCGTCCTCTATGACCAAGTTTTCCAAATTTTCAACATAACTAACGACTGCACACTGACTGAATGGCAGAAATCAGGATGTGGTATTTCCGGGCTATTGAGTCTTCTGTCACACAATGCTAAGTGTTCATATAAAGTCCTCAAAAACCTTAAATCAGAACATATTTTTCATTCAGGTAAGCCTGGCTTTATATAAAGAATGTGAGGTTTGTCTGTCTGGGAACTTATTCCAGGAATGAACTGGGTAGCAGATCTAGGAATGCTTTTTTTCTTTTTCTTTTTTGTTCATCCTAAGCATCATTTTATGAATGATTTTCAAAAGATGTTATGAATAATTATGAAGAACATGTTTAAAGTCTGCTTTGAAATAGAAGTCTCAATATTAGGTATTGAACCCAGGAACATTCTACTTCTAAGCTCACTCTCAGCCCTATTTTTTATTCATTTTGAGACAAGGTCTCACTAAGTTGTGAAAGGCCTCACTAAGTGGCTGGGGCTGGCCTTGAACCTGGCTGCAGGGGAATAAACACAACCCCTGTAGAGCCTACATGGTATCTCACACCCCTCCAAGGTCAACAGGTGCACATCATACAGTCATTCTGCTTCTTGCATTCATTTTTATTGTCTTGTTTCATTCTTAACTCGTGTTTATTGCCTAACATTCCTTATTGCACTATGTTCTGAAACTGAGTATTTGTTTGCTTAAAGAAAAGGGGTGGATATTGGTCCTCTATGGGAAATATAGTTGGCAAAAATTTTCTCCCATTCTTTTGGCCCTCTGTTGAGGTTCTTGCTAGTTTCCTTTGCTGTACAGAAACTCTTCAGTTTAATACAATCCCAGGTATAGATCCACCTTTTAGTTTCTTGTGCCTTTGGGGTCTTGTTCAGAAAGTTTTTACTTGTGCCTATGTGTTGTAGTGTTGGACCTGTGCCCTCTTCAAGGAACTTCAAAAGGTCCACAGTCTAATTTCCAAGTCTTTGATCCATCTTGAATTGACCATTGTGCAGGGTGAGAAAGTAGGGTTTATTTAAAATTTTCTGCATATGGTTAACCAGTTTTGCCAACACCATTTGAACTCAAGAAAATCAGCACTAAGAAAACAACTCAATCAAAAATTGAGCAAGCGAACTAAATAGACACTTCACAAAAGAAGAAAATTAAATAGACAATAAATGTATAAAAACGTTCAACATCATTAGCAATCAGAGAGATGCAAATCAAAACTACCTTGAGATTTCATCTAATTCCAACTAGAATGGCAATCATTAAAAACACAAACAAAGCCGGGTATGGTGGCACAGGCTTGTAATCCCAGCATTCTGAAGGCTGGGACTGGGGGATCATGGTTCGTGGACAGCCTCAGCTACTTAGTGAGGCCCTCCACAACTTAGTATGACCCTGTTTCAAAATAAAGAATAAAAAAAATAGGGCAGGAGGTGTAGCTCGGAGGTCAAATGCCCTTGGATTCCATCCTCACACCTGCAAACACAAACACACACACAACAACAACAACAAATACTGGAGAGGATGTGGAGAGTGGGAACTGTAATACATTGTTGGTAGGGTTGAAAATTAGTGCAACCACTTTGGAAAACAGAATGGAGAATCCTCAGAAGAATAAGAAGAAACCTACCATATGATCCACCAATACCACTATTGGGTATCTACTCAAAAGAATGAAAACCAAACTACCAAACGAATGCATGCATATCTTTGTTCATAGCCTCACAATTCACAATTTTCAAACCATGGAACCAGCCAAGATGCTCATCAACAGATGAATAGATTATGAAACTATGGGATATATACACAATGGAATTTTACTCAGCCATTAAGAAGAACACAATTATATTATTTACAGGGAAATGGATGGAACTGGAGAATATTATGCTAAGTGAGATTAGTCAGTCACAAAAATAAGAAATTGGATGCTCTCCCTAATATGTGGAAGCTAGGGAGAAAATGGGTCATCGTAGGAACTCTAGACGAAGAATGAGAAACTATAGATGAGCAAATAAGGTGACCTACTGAGGGGGATGGAAGAGAGGAGGAAAATCCCCTAATGTACATGATGTACATTCACAAACATATCAAAGTCAATCACTAAGCTAACAGGAGAAGGAGGGAGGGAAAAGGGAATGGGAGATGAATTGGGTAAGGGCTAATTGAGTGATGTGTGAATTTATGCCTCTACCATCATGTACTCCATTAAGATATATGAATACAATGCACCAATAAAAAAAATTAAAAAAATAAAAAGGAGTGGAAACCTTTCCAATGAAAATTTCTTTGATGAAAAAGACTCACTGTGCAACATGTCTATGAACATAGCCTAATAGACTTGCATGGAAAAAAACTTTTTTATAGTCCAATTTTTACTAACATGTAGTAATCGTATGAATGTATGTGTATGACATGGTATTTTCACACATGTATACAGCAAGTACTATTATATTGGCGTAATTAGCATTTCCATCTCCTTATTCTTCCTCCTCCTCCTCCTCCTCCTCCTCCTCCTCCTCCTCCTCCTCCTCCTCCTCCTCCTCCTCTTTCTTCTTTTTTTTGGTGGTACTGGGGTTCCTGGAAGCCCTTCTACCTCCAGGCTACACTCCCAGACCCATTATATATATTTTTTTATTTGGAAAAGGGTCTCTTAAGCCAGCAAGACTGGCTTCAAACCAGCGTGATCCTCCTATTTCCGCCTCCCAAGAGCAGGATTACAAGCGTGCGCCACCATGCCCAACATCCTTATTACTTCTTAATAGTGGGAGCCTTTGAGTTCCTCTCTTCTAGATCTTTGTAAAATATAGAATAAGTTATTGTTATCATCTTCTCATTGGAGTGTGAAATGCTAAAGCTTATTCCATCTAACTAAAAGGGTTGTGGTACGTATTATCCAGCCTCCCTCTATTCTTACTCCCTCCACCCCACTATTCTTGATCGCCATAATAATTCTATATTTAAATCAACTTTTTGTTAGCCCTGGTATATGACAGAATATGCTGTATTTGTTTTTCTGTGTCTGGCTTGTTTTTCATTACAGTGTTCTCCAGTTTTGCCCATTTTGTTAAAAATGGCAAGATATTCCGGGCATGGTGGTGCACAGTTCTTATTTTAGTACTTTAGACAGGAGGATTGCAGGTTTGGGTACAGTCTTAGCACTGTAGCAAGACTCTCAGAAACCTAGTAAGAATCTGTTTCAAAGTAAAAAATAAAAAATGCTGGGAATGTCGCTTGAAGGTAGAATGCACCTGGGTTCAGTCCCAGTAACCTCCCCACAAAGACAGGATTCTACATCATCTACTGATGTGCACTGAGGCAATTCTATATCTTGGTTACTATATAGTGCTGCTATAAAGATGGGCATACAGGTATTTCTTCAATATGCTGATTTCATTTCTTTTGGATATGTACCCAAAAGTGTTCTCCATATTAGCTGTGATAATTTACATACCCACCAACAGTGAATAACAGTTCCTTTCTCCACATCCTATTTTTTGCCTTTTTGATAATAGCCATTCTAACTGGGGTGATGTGATCTCAATGTGGTTTTGATTTGCATTTCCCTGATGGCTAATGATATTGGGCACGTTTTCATAAATCTGTTGGTCATTTGTACTTCATTTGAGAAATGTATATTCAGCTTATTTGTTCATTTTTAAGTTGGATTATTATTTTTGTTAAGTTTTTTGTAACAAAATTGAGTTGGGGGGTCGCGAAGGAGGCAAACACCAACCACTTTACTAAAAGCGGCTTTCATCAGGCTAATCAACCGGCACCTTAGGGGAGTCTGCTGGCAATGGGGGAAGGGACCAATGAGCCACGCAGTCAGCAGAGTCCGCCAGTTGTCCTGGTCGGCTGACAGAGTCACATAGCAAAGCAGAAGTACCAATGCTTTAAGCAGGGGTGGGGGATTGGGGTAGGGCTTGCAGTGTGGGAATGCGGATTCTCTCACAACATCCATAATCTCATGAGCTCTGGAGTCAGCCTCTCGATGCCTGGAGTCTCAAGGCACCTGGATTCTAGCGATATCTCTGCTTCTGGCTTCCCTGCTGCAAAGTCGCGTGGGGGAAGGGGAGAACCCAACCTAATATATATATATTATATATATTATATATATATATATATATATATATATATATATATTCCTCATCTGACAAAATATATTAATTCTTTTGCAAGTATTTCCTCTCATTTTGCAGGTTTTTTCTTTACTCTGTTGATTGCTTCCTTTGCTGAGAGAAGCTTCTTAATTTACATAATCCCATTTGTCAATTTTTGTTTTTGCTGCCTATGTTTCTGGGATCCTACCCAAAAAGTCTTTGTCTAAATCAATGTCTCAAAATGTTTCTCCTATGTTTTCTTTTCTTATATTTTTATTAGTGTATCATAGTCTCACATCATAATGTAGTTATGTGGTCACTACACAGTGGTAGTGACATGCATGCACGCAGCACTTGGTGGACTTTCCTTATGTTTCACTAGTTTCAGATCTTATGTTTAGGTTGTTAATCTAATCTAACTTTTGTAGAGATGAGAGTCTAGGTTCAGTCTTCTGTATATGCATATCCAATTGTTCCAAAAAATTGATGGAAGAAAGTTCCTTTTTTTTTTTTTTTTTTGTCAAGCCTTGGTTAGCTGCGGCTACAGGGGCTTATCTCTGGGATCTCTAGTCTGTTCCATTGGTCTGCCAGTATCATGCTGGTTTTAAATTTATTTACTTATTTTTTGCTGTAGCTCTAAAATATCTTGGAGTCAGATTATTGTGATGCTTCTAGCTTTGTTCTTCTTATTCAAGATTACTTTGGCTATTTGCGGTCTTTTGTGATACTAACAAGTTGTTTTATAGTTCTGTGAATAAAATTGTTATTAGTAGTTGTGTTAATATAAAAATTGGCATGAATCTGTAAATCACTTGGGATGATATGAATATTTAACCTGATTAATTCTTCCAATACAAAACAATGAGAAGTTTTTCCATTTCTTCATATCTTTCTTAGTTTCTTTCATTGCTATTTTTTAATTTTCAAAGTCACTTATTTCATTAAATTTATTTCCTTTTTATTTTTTAGGTTATCTAAGTGGAATATATTTCATAATTTATTTCTCAACAAATTCATTATTGTTCATAAATGTGATTGATTTTTGTACCTTAATTTTGTGTCGTACAAATTTATTGAATTGGTTAATCAGTTCTTTTTTTCTCCTTTCTTTCTTTTATTTCTTTCCTCTTATTTTCTTTTTTGTTTTTGTGCTAGAGATTGATTATGATTTCTAATTGTCTTTTGGGGGAGTCTTTTTTTCCATGTAGAGAATCTGCAAAAAAGAGAAAATTTAATTTCTTCCTTTATATTTGCATGTTTTAAAGTTTTCTTTTTCTTGCATAATTGCTATGGCTAAAACTTCTGATATTACATTTAATAAGAGCAGTGAGAGTGGGAATCCTTATTTGCTCCAGTTTTAGAGGAAGTGTTTTCAGCCTTTTGACCTTTCAGTATAATGTTGGCTATGGGTTTGTCATATATAGCCTTTAGAATCTTAATTTGTAATTCTTAATTTGTAATTCTTCTACACCTAATTTGACCAAAGTTTTCATCATGAAGAAATATTAAATTTTATAGTTTATTCTGCATCTATTGATGTGATCATATAATTTTGACTTTCATTTTGATTTTTGACATTTACTGATTTGTATATGTTAACCATCCTGTATCCTTAAATGAATCATACACACACACACACACACATACATACATATATATATATATATATATATATATATATATATATATATTTTTTTTTTTTTTTTTTTTTTTTTTGCGGGTTTGGGGATGGAACCCAGGGGCATTCAATCTCTGAGCTATACCCCTTGCCCTATTTTGTATTCTTTATTTTGAAACCAGGTCTCACTGAGTTGCAGAGGGCCTCACTAAGTAGCTGAGGCTGTCCTCGAACCACGATCCTCTGGTCTCAGCCTCCCAAATGCTGGGATTACAAGTGTGCGCCACCATGCCTGGCTAAATGAATCATATTTGATCATGGTTAATGACTTTTTGAAGTGCTATTTAACATGCTTTTTAGTATTTTGTGGAGAATTTTTGTATCTATGTTTATTAGAGATATTAGTCTATAATTTTCTTTCTTTGTTTATCTCTCTGGTTTTGATGTCATGGTAACAATGGCCTCATAGAATGAGTTTGGAAGAGTTTTCTCCCTTTTAATTTGCTGGAATAGTTTGAAAAAGTTACTGCCAGTCCTTCAATTTTGGTAGAATTTAACCACTAAACCATCAGTTCTTGGGATTTTTTGTTGGTAGACTTTTTTTTTTTTTTTTAAGTGTCGGAGATTGAGCCCAGAGACATTTTTATTGGTGAACTTTTTATTACTGATTCAATCTCATTACTCAATATTGGTCTGTTCAGGTTTCCTATGTTTTCTTGGTTAAGTTTTAGAAGGTTATGTGTGTCTATAAATTTACACTTTTTTCTGAGTTTTCTAATTTGTTGGTATATATCTGTTCATAATAGTTCCTAGTGAATTTTTTTGTTTCCATTGTATCAGTTATAGTATCTCCCTATTCACCTCTGATTTTATTTGGAGGTTATCTATTTTTCTTGTTTAGTCTAGCTAAAAGTTTATCAGCTTCATTTATCTTTTTAAAAAAATTCTACTCTGTTTTACTGATTTTTTTGTATCTTGTGTGTGTGTGTGTGTGTGTGTGTGTGTGTGTGTGTGAATGTGTGTGTGTTACTAAGGACTAACCTCAGGAGTATTCTACCACTGAGCTAAAATCAGGTTTAGATTTTCCTTTCTTTTTTAGGTCCTTGAGATGTATTATTAGGCTGCTTATTTAAAATATTTCAATTTTTTGAGGCATGTACTTACTGCTATAAATAACCCTTTTTATAAATTTGTTTGTGGCTTTTGTTGGTGTGTTTTGGTATTGTGGTTGAACCCAGGGCCTCACACATGCAAGGCAAGTGCTCTACCAGTGAGCTGCAGACCCATCCTAAACTTCCCTCTTGCTACTATTTTGAAGTAATCCATAAGCTTTGGTTTGTTGTGTTTTTATTTTTATTTGCCTTGAAGAATTTTTAAAATTCCACTTTTGATTTCCTCAATGACCCATTTTTCACCCTATAGCATGTTGTTTAGTCTCCAAGTAGCTGTATAAGTTCTAAAGTTTCTTTTGTTGTATTATTTTATTATGCTGAGGAAAGATACATTATATAATTTTTTAAAAATTGTTAAGACTTGTTTTATGGCCAAGTTTATGGTTTATTCTAGAGACTGTTCCATGTGCTGATAAAAATAATGTATATTCTAAAGGAGTTAGATTAAATATTCTTTAAATGTTGTTTAGGTCCACTTGATTTATAGTGTAGTTTAACTCTATGTGTGTGTGTGTGTGTGTGTGTATGTGTGTGTGTGTGTGTTGTTTAATTTTTGTATAGATAATCTATCCATGGATGAAAATGGTGCCTTGAGGTCTCCCACTATTATTGTATTGGGTCCTATCTCTTTTTTTAGAGCTAATAATGCTCATTTTATAAAATTTATATGATTCAGCATTAGGTGCATAAGTATTTACAGTTTATTATATCTTCTTGTTGAATTGATCCCTTGATAATTTATAGTAACCTTTTTATCTTTTTATAGTTTTGTCGTAATCTCTTATGTTTGATATAACTCCTCCTGCTCACTTTCAGTATGCATTTTTGTTCATCTTTTCCTGTTCTTTTAGTTGAGTGCATAGTATATTACTTATAAATGTTTTGACTGTAATCTGTGGCCTTGGTCATGTTGTATATAGCATAGACAGAGAGCTCCTCTGACTGGAGGGCCATATGAGGGAGAGTGCTCGAGTGGTCTGGGTGAATGTGTTACACACAGCAGTGGAGGTGAGCACTTGAGGGGTGGCCACTTTAGCAATTGGAATAGTGCCACCAGAACCATGAAGCTAAGTGGATGCTTCCTCAGCAGTGGCAGCAATGGAAGCGTGATGCACATGTGCTTCAGCCAAGTCATGGGGGGCTTGAACCTGCATCCTTAGTCCCAGTGGTGCTGGGAACCTTGTAAAACATTAACAAGCTGTAGCTCACTTAGAGCAAAGATGATTCTATTTTGAGGAGAAAATATTCCTACACCTCACTTTAGTGCTGACCATCTGAAAATCTTTTTAATTAACATAAAATTGTCTTTTCTCTTTACTTCCTCAACTCCCCATTTATCCATAACCACCAAGATTCTACATTAACTCTTCTTTATCTTTTTTTTTTCAGTACTGGGGATGGAAACCAGGGGCATTCTACCTCAGAGCTACACTCCCAGCCCTATTTCTTATTCTTTAGTTTGAAACTGGGTCTCACTGAGTTGCAAAGGGCCTCACTAAGTAGCTGAGGCTGTCTGCAAACCGTGGTCTTCTGGTCTCAGCCTCCCGAATGCTAGGATTCCAAGCACTTCTCTATCTTCTCTCTTAGCATTATCCATTTGTTGCCATTTATATCATCCCTATACTTGCAACTCTCTACCACACACACTCTATACTTAGAATTTCCTCCTCTCTTTCTTAGCAAAACTCCCTTGTTCTAAGATATTTGCTCTCCAGGCCACATTCCATGCTGTTTGAAAGAATTATCACATTTTGATGTGTTAATTTGTACAAATAACATAATTTATTACCTAACTCATCATCAGTGGGACATTTAGGATTGTAATTACCCAAATGCATACTAACAATATTGGGAAATTTCAAATAAAGTCATAGCAAGACCTTGGACAGGTGGTTGCATTATACTACTGCCTCACCATAAGTGATTACTGATGCATTAGAGGGAACTTATGGTACTGAACCAAGTGTTCATGGCTTGATTGTCACGCAAGCAAATGATCAGTATGCTTTGTACTCCTCTGGTCTCATTTCTCTTTCTTAGAGTAGGTTACAGCATGATAATAGAACAAGTTAAAAAGACCAGAATTAAGTAATGGAAATACTTTTCTTCAGTTAATGTGACTCCTTGAACAAAAATTGAGAGAAACAGGTGGCAAAGGTCACACTGGGTCAGCTGAAATGAATGTTCAGCATGGAAGAGTCTCATTGGACCCTGCTGTATCCTTCCTGGGCATGAGGCAGTGAAGCAGACATGACTTAAGACTGTCCTTGTGAGTAGCACCTTGTAAACAGTTATCACTTTGATGAAAAGAACCCTGTGGATTGTTTTTGATCTTCACATTAACAAAGAAGAGAAAGACAGCCAGGTTATTTCTTAGAAAGAAAAAGTCATTTTCCCTTGAAAATGTGCAAGATACATTTCTACTAGAAACCACACACACACACACACACACACACACACACACACGCACACACACACACGTTCATCCATAATCTGCAGTTTTCTTTCTTTTATTCCTTACTACACACACGAATATGTGAAAATACACAACACTCAGACATGTTGCCTGATCGAGTGATAATCTCTTATAATGTGTGTTTCTATTTAAAGCAACAAACAGATGGAGGGTTTATGAGCAAGGCTGGCAAAAGTAAAAGCAAATGATCACAATAGTTGTACTTTTAATCGGATTCCCCACAATCTAAAACATTATTCCCCATAGAACAAATTGCTCTATAAAATTGCTCTATAAAATTACGTTACTTAGGAGAGAGATAGTCACCCTGACATTGCTGAGGCGTAAGAGAACACTGCCGGGTTCCCTCCACTCAGATCAGCATCCTGGGGGAGGGGAGACAGGGACAACCAGGCACCTCGATCCCTAAAGAAGATCAGTAGGACAGGGGGAAAGGATGAGAAAGCAGATGTAAAAGGGATATGAAACATGTCTGAGCTTTGATTGAATTTATTACCTTTTAATTTTCTATTCTGTAAAACAAGGTTTGGGAAATTCTTACAGATTCAGAATAAACATGCAACATGGCTTCTTCCTCTGCCAACTTAGATCAAAAGTCTCGCTCTTGCACAGCAGATCTTGCTTAACAAACAGTGGAATTGTAAACAACCCAATGCTAATTCATTATCATCATCCTTGCTTATGAGAAACAAAACTCACTATAATTCTATCAATAAGATAAATATGCTGCAACGATGGCCTTTATGTAAATTATAATTACAGCTAATCTTAATTAAAGTTATTATACCATTCAGGAAGGAAATAAACAACCCAAAGAGAAGGAAGCAGTGTGGTCAATAACTCACTCCAAAATATTTTTTTGCCTCCAAAGCTCACATTGAGGGAGACATTCCTGCACATGATACAAATGGTTCTGACATTAAGAAAAGTAAACAAGTAAGAAAAATAAAGATGGAAAAATTCTGTGGTCAGTTCACAAGTGCTTTTTTATTGTTTGAGGCAGGGTTAAAGCTTTTTATAAAGACAAGGATATATGTGCCGCTAGATTGGATATGACACCGGACTAGTCTAACTGCCCTTGCACAGAGTTCTGCTGCCCATAATATGCCATGGACAAAACACGTGCTGATGCTTCTAAACAAAGAACCAGGGTGGGACCTAGTACAGCTCATTTAAAGCACCATCTCACAGCTGTTTTGCAGATCATACAGGGAAAAGATACTCAGCTGTAGCTATTAATGGATTGGAGAGATGAAGGCAAACATTCAATAATCTCCAATTATTAATGGTCTCGAGGATTCTAATGTTAACTAGTCTGAACAGTTGACTAATGGAGGTTGTGTAACATACAAGCGGGACTGCTGCCAGCCTCAATACATGTCATTCTAGGACTGTGTTGACTCAGTAGGCCAGAGGCTATGTAAATGGACTAGAGCTGAGAAAGGAGGTTCTTCTTAAACAGTTCAGAAATTCTGAGTCCTGGAAAACTGGTACGAGACCAACTCTCCAGTAACTTGGTGTCTATAAATTGGAGGGATTCTTTTCCAGGCTTGCTGTCCTACTACCAGGGGACCAAGGACCATGAACACAGGTCTAAATACAGGGAGCAAAAAGTAAATTCTATTGTGCCAAGAGCAATTGGCCTTTTAAGTATCTTCTAGAATAATCTGACTTGGGCACCAGTGAGTTCAATAAAAGGGAAATATGACCATGCATATTTCCCTTGTGACATTAGTGATGTAACAGTCAATGATGAAAAAAGTCAAGGTGACATCTCATAAACTGTTCTTCTAATTTCTGAGAGGTCCAGAGGAAAACATGAGATTCAAGGGGTTTACACCTATAAAAACTCTGCGGTCTAGTGGATATTTTCTATACTTCTCATTTTGTTTTTCGACCTCCTGACCCATCACTCAATCTTCATCTTCTCACTACTATTAAATGGTCTCCAAAGGTACAAGGAAGCCTCACACAAATATGTCCATAGGCATAAATAGAAGTGCTTGTGCTTAAACAATAAATAAATAAGAGTCCCCGGTGTAGCCGAATCCTTGTGTTGAGAAGGATGCCTCACCCTGCATCACATTCAGGGCAAGAAGTAGATTTGAAATGAATGAAATAAGATAACGCCCATGCTCTTTAGTCAGGGGTTTAGGGAAAACTATTTAATATAGGGGTTGTAACAGCCAGAAGCCAGCTGTAAATGTATGACCTGGCTAAGAAGTTATCGCTTCTGTTTTTTTAAAGAATTGCAAACAGAACTGCATAATGCTAAAGAAGGGGTGGAGGTGGAATTATGCATATGCGGAATATGATTTAAGGGGAATGAGAAAGTGCCCTTCTTTTAGTTTTTCACTAAAAATAAACCCATGGCACAATGATGTCAGAAAGATCTTGACTCAGTAGGCAAGCTGAAGGCAGTGTCTCTCACTAGACTGCAGCCACTGCGCATGCCCAGGGAGGCCCCAGGTGTGACCTCTGCTCCCTGTGAGCAGTGCGGGGACCAAGCAATCTATCATGGTGCTCATGCTGTCAACCCTGGTGTTTCGCCGCTGCTGTCTGCCACCCTGGTGGATGAGACCTGCTTAAGGGCAATCATGTCAATCTCTCTGTGACCACTCAGTCTAGGGCAGAAGGATGATCTTGACAGGCCTGGCAAAGTCAGCACAAGGTACCAGAAGCTGAAGTCAAAGCCTCCCCACAGAGATGCAAGGTAGGCCATTGTCGTTTCTTTAGCTTTTCTTTATTTCTGCTTTCCTTTTTTGCTTTTACTTTCACAAACTAGGCTAAGGTACATGGGATGTGGCTTCAGAGCTGATCATCTCGGATGAACCTGTTGCCCTCCGAGTTCTTCCCATAGTAAACATAGCGGCACTTCCCCAGGACACCTATTAAGAAAAAATAAAAACAAAACATCATTACAGGTGGCACAAGTAATAAAGAAGGAAAATGCAGGAGCTGCGCGCAAAATGCATGCAATGCCATCCCAGGCCCGATGGGTGAGGGAAAGTGGAGTATTCTCCAAAAGAAAAAGGCTACCTTCTGGTCCTCGAGTGGACACTCAGAATGGCATTGCCAACAATAAGTTCCTAGGAGAAGCATGTTTTTTGTGTGGTTTCTGTACCTCAGGGGCCCTTCTAATTTGGCACATTACTTCCCCAAATATAGCATGGCCCTCTCTTCTCTCTCTGTTCCTTTCCTAGATTTTCTAAGAATGGAAAATTAAGAGTTTAAAGATGGACCTGACCCAACCAGAAGATACAGAATAATATTCCCAGAATGTGATAGCTCTGATGTCCTTTAAGCAACACGCAGGATGATTGAAGGATAGAAGTGGTGTTGACAAAATACCACAGAGTAACAAGAGCCCTTGATATTAAATGTCCTCCTTTACAGCCATTCTGAACTCTCTTCTCAGGGTAGAATACATTCAATTTTCATCTTCAGTTTTGCATTATATAATTTTGGGCTCTGTATACAACCTACCTCTCATTCAAGGAGATTGTAGGGGACTTACATTATGAAACACACCCCGATAATACAGCCAGAGTTTTTAATCAACTCATTATTTATTTAAATACACCCAAGAAATTACCTGTTACAGTCACTGGGAAAACCTTACAGAATTATTAAAGAAAAAAAGCAGTTTTTCCAAGAAAACACTTATAACACATTTGGTTTTTGCTTTTGTTTTGTTTCGTTTGAGACAGTCATACTATATTGCCCCACTGTTCTTGACTTCACAGGCTCAAGTGATTCTCTAGCCTCAGCCTCCCGAGTGCTAGGACTTCAGGTGTGTGCTGCTGTGCTTCCATTTTGCTTTTTGTCATCCTTTACTTTTCTTCTAACTTTAGAAAAGCTTTTTTAGTTGGACAGAGTTTTTAGAACTTGAATCTTGAATCTCTGAAGTGTAAACAACTAGGTGGGGGAAGGAAGGAAATGTCCATAAAACATCAATCTATGTTCCACAAAAATCTGCTTGTGAAAATAGCTACCTATATGCATGGTTATTTTTCCCCCATCTGTGTGATAGTGTGAAATCAACAAGCACCACTCTTTGTTAATTTGGGATAAATTAGCACTCGAAATGAGCCAGGTTCTTCATATCAGCAGACTTAAAGAATAAATATTTTAGTAACTGTAAAAGATGTTTCTCTACTACACAACCTAATTTTTTCAATAAAAATTAAATGAGTCAGAGCTTTAAGGATTGGTAGGATGCTTCCTGGTTTTGATGGCTTTGGACAAAGTTGGAGCTTGCTGGGGTCCTGGGATCTCTTTGCATTTGAAAGAGGAAGAGCCAGTATGACACCATTCGGCTGGCCATCATTACTTCCTACTTCACTGTGGCTCCCCCTCCCACTTCGCTATGGGAGGTCCCCAGTCCCCTATTTCTGCTTTTCAGTACTGGTCTGGTACCTGGAAGTCCTGAGCTCAAATGTGTTTTCACTGACCCTTCTTGGGGACTAAATTATTCTTTTAGCTGTTGGAACTGAGCTGTTTTCCTTTATTGTGCTGAGTTACATAGCACTCAGGGTTGTGCCCTTGGAACAACATCTCCTGCATCCTGGGTGGGAGTGCCTCAGATGGATGGGGAAACCCACTGGAGGCAGCCTCAAAGAATCTGGAAGTATGAGACCAGTGGTTGTTAATTTTCTATGGCACCAGGACAGTAAGGATTTTTATAAAAAGAAATGAGTAGGGGTGTTAAATATCATAAAAAACACAGTCATTGTCTTGAGCAAAACTTGAAAGGTGCGCACACGCACACACACACACACACACACACACACACACACACACACACACACCATGGGTACTCTCTCCTGTAAACGCTCCAGTGCACCCAGGATGCGATTTCTTTCCTTTCCCCTTTCTCCATGGTGAACTTCTACCCTGGATCTCGCCATGCAACAGATGGAAGCAGTGCTCCTGGAAGACGGGCTGTAATGTGTTCTGAGTCACATTCCCAGACCTTCTTTCTGCTTGGCATTGATAAAAGTCCTTTTTAAGGCCTGCCTTGTTTCTTTGGGCCTGGAAGCAAGAATGTTTATAGACATCCTGGTGAGAGAGGGCTGTTTGATGAATGCAGGAGACTGCGGCTAGGTGTCAGCACTTGGAAAATGAGGCAAGGACATGAGGTATTAATATTGTCAATGATCTCTTGACGGGAAAACAGATACCGCACTCAGTGTCAGATTTAAATAGACATCAAGTGCATTAATGACAAAAGGGCAGACTTCAAACAAAGGGGCTGTGTGGTGGGGAGCCGAGTTCGTCTGGGTGCTGGCAATAACCCGATCTGAAAAGACACTGTCAGGGCTAGAGACAGGCCCAGGATTGTGTGCCGTGACAGAAAACAGAGATACTGACAGAGATACCAGCGCCATATTATGCCGAGGATACTCTAACACTGTCTGCAGCTCTAACACAAGCTGACATCGCTCCCTATCACTTGGGGTCTTCCATGCTGGCTCCTGCAAAACATTTCTCCCCAGCTATCTTTCAGAAACTCACTGTGGCCGCAAGGTTTCTGGCAGCCCTGGTCTGTGGGGGCAGTGGAGTCGCAGGGCCCAAGGATAACCTCAGTCAGTCTAAATTTGGGCTTTGCAGGAGTCACACACTTGTCCCCACTGATATCTCGGCTATGTGAGGTGATCAGAGAGGGCCAACGTGTGAGGAGCTGTCACCTTGAATAAAATCCTTAAAGGGAAGACACTCGGTCCATAGGCTCATTCAGGAAGGCATGGGGATGGAATGAAACCCAGCTGCAGGTCCTTGCCTTGGGACCAAGCTGCTCTGGCTAGTGACAGTTAAATTCAGCCAAAACTTTTGCATCTAAAAATGGCTTATATTAAACAAGTGTAGTCTCTGTGTGTGTATAGGGGAAGGATACTGGGGACTGAACCCAAGGGTGCCCTACCACTGACAGCTACACCCCCAGCTAAGTGACCTCTGAGTCACATCCCTATCCCTTTTTAAATTTTGTTTTGTTTTGTTTTGAAATGGGGTCTCATTAGGTTGCTGAGAGTCTCACTAAATTGTAGAAGCTGGTTTCAAACTTGTGATCCTCCTGCCTCCACTTCCAGGGTAACTGGGATCACAGGTATGCATCATAGCACCCAAAAAACATTGTCTCTCTTGCATTTCCTACCTAAGCTCACTGGGGGGGATGTGATTATTCCCAATATACATCTTTTTGGGCTCAAAAATAAGTCACTAAGAAGAGGTGGGCAACAACCCAGAACAGTCTCCTCTCGCCACGGGACTTTCGCGTTTCATGAACACTATTTGCGAAATAAGGCTCTGCTCATGAATTAAGCGAAGTGGCATTACAGGTTGCTCTGCCTCTCCACCACGGTAACTGCCCAACATTGAGAAAATCACAAAGGGACTGGTATGCCTGCTAACAGCATTTTTGTGGGGAGGTTGCGCTGAGGCTGGAATTTGGTAACCCACTGTTTGAGAGCCAGTAGGCCAGGGTTTCTGTGCACATCTGCAATGGATTCACTTGTTTGTATCTCCTCAAACTGTAACGTCTTGGAACTGGAGGGGGAACAACACATTTAATGGCATACGTGGTGTTTTTAATTAAAATATCTGGCTTCGGCCATAATAAGTGGCGCAGGCCCGCCATGCATCAGGCCAACGTGCAGATGTCTGTGCAGGATTTCTTTTCGGAGGCCCTGAAAAATGACAGCGTGCCATCCCCCAGGGAATCCTCTCCTGCCAAATGAGAGTCCTAATTTTTCTTAAGTAGCCAGCTTTCCCATCACCATAAGCTCTTAAAGCTATAATTATGAAAAAAATGTATTGGGAAGAATATGTTTTAAAGAGGCCTTTTATCTTTTCAACGTTTCCCCCCCTCTGGAACGGATGTTCTAATTATGCAGGTTGAGTTAGGACCCTGGGGCTGTCTAAGGGGGTGGGAATCAGCCCCTTTTCTTGGATGCAAGGCTGTGTAATAATTTCAGAGGCTTGGCTGGGGGGAAACCCTGAGTTTCCAGGGAAGAGAGCTCTTGTACACCCCTGCGTTGAATTCAGCACAGCTACCAGGATGCCCTGATCTCCTAGATGGGCTCACATTTTCACCTGCATCACCACTTTTTATTGGTAAGGTGAGGTGGGAAGATCTTTATTTAACTTTAGCCCTGCCCTTCATGGTTCTGTGGCCTGGTATACCTCTTATACTCACTGGGCTAGTTTTTCCATTTATAAAATGGGCACAAAGATAATTGTGAAGGTTCACTTTATTCCTGAAATAGATGGTTTAGTATTTTTAAACGTTTCCAACATGAAGATAAGGACATCGGGTCTAATACTACTAGATGGAGGAGGCAAATCTAAAGATGATTTGACTCACAATTTTTTTTTTTTCTTCAGTATAGGGAATGGAACCCAGGGGCATTCTTCCTCCGAACCTCACCCCCTGCCCTATTTTGTATCCTTTATTTTGAAACAGGATCTCAGTGAGTTGCAAAGGGCCTCACTAAGTAGCTGAGGCTGTCTGTGAATCTCAGTCCTCCTGTCTCACCCTCCCAAATGCTGGGATTTACAAGTGTGCGCCACCATGCCTGGCTCTGATCCATAATTTAATTTGGATTAAGTCAGTTCTTGAAACCTAGCTAGTGCATACCCATGTCCTGATCATGGAGGGAGCTCTGGGAGACTCCAAAATCCCCAAGGAAGGGGCTTGCACTAACCTTTTGGCAAAAGTCAGAGGTGAAGTGCTCACCTCTGACTGCCTCACTTCCCACCAGCTCTCATAGCAGCCCATCTCACAGCACCGTGGTGGTGGAGTGGAAGCCTAGTTGGCAGAGCAGGTAGCCTGCTGTTCACATATCAGAATGGGAGGGGGGGCAGGAGTAGAACATGCACAGACCCGTATAACACAGAGTGATGACTGAGCGCAAGCTGGACAGATAAATTTATATTTGCAAAATAGAGAAATTATCAACTTTATCATTACTTTACATTTTGATAATGAGTTTAAATGCTAGTATCATGTATATTTCTAAGTGTAGCTATATAATGACAAACTCAATCTGATTGTGACCACTGAGATCCTACCATAAGATGAAGGTATGAGATGGGTGGACAGAAGACTCCCCATAGAGCTTGCTGATATGAATAATAGAAAGGAACTAGGTTGCTCATGGCCTTTGAGGAAAGCGATGCTACTGTTGTGAAGAGGCAGATGGGCTCAGTGACAGAGAAGACAAGGGCATCAGTGGGGTACTTCCTGGTCCTTCAGGGGAGGCTCTAGAACAATATTTCCATGGGGCACTATGCATATCCATAAATGTGTCACCTCTATGATATGCTTCCTTCTCCCCCAACTCATACACACAGTGCCTAAAACAGTGCTTGCTACACTGGTGTGTGTGTGTGTGTGTGTGTGTGTGTGTGTGTGTGTGTGTGTGTTTTAAGAGAATCTACAAATGTGAAAATTTCCACTTTATACACTCATACTTTAAGCCTATGGTATGACTTCAGACCTTTGATATGTTTTAAAAATATAGAGAGATTGAATATTTGCCTTATCGAAGAAGGGGCTAGAGTAACCAGGTAACGGCCTGGCCTCCTAAATACTGGTGGTGTTTGCATACTAAATACTTTTCTCCCATGAAAACAAGGCAACCACGGTGTCTGGCTGAAGGGACAGCCCTGAGCACTGCAAGCATCACATGCTGAGAAGGGACATTGCCCAGAAAGCACATGCCTGGATCTTTGTCTTGTGCAGGCTGTGAGTAAATTGGGACCTGGAAGAAATAAACACCCACATTTATGATCTGGAGAAGGGACTGGAGCAATACCCCGAGGGCAGCCATGTGATGTGTTATCAGCTGGCAGCGGATGCAGCCGAGCCTACATCATGACAGTCTCCTAGCACAAGAAGATCCTCCTTCTATGTAAGCTACTTAGATACTAAGGCAAAATGAAAAGAAGAGCAACCTCACCAGGTTTTAAGGGAAGGAATTCCCTGGGAGTTTTATAGGAGGATAGAGTCCTTCCTATGAGGAGGGCCTATTTGTCTTTTCTCTGTGTGGCCTGTGGAGAAGACTCACGTTGGAGGTAAATCGTGCTGTCCATCTCACCCAGGGGATGAGAGAGAACACAGAGCCAAAGTCAGACTTCCTTCCCAAACTGGCCAAATGTAACTCCAGGTGAGCATCTAGGTTGATCATCTGCATCTTGGGCTGGAAGGGCTGCTACAATGTTTGGTAACTCTCCAAATGTCTTGGGTCTCCAGCTATCATTGCCACGAGTGGGGATGCACTGCCCACCATCCATGCCGAGTACTGCAGTGAACACCTTCAATCATTCTTCCTGCTTCTCCATTGTTCTCTAAAGCAACCCATGAGAGGCTCCTGGGGTTTTCCTGCCCCACTGTCATGCTGCACTGGTGGGCATTTAAATTCCACCATTTTAACCTTGTGATGCTTTGACTTCAGGCTTATAAATATAAACATGTAAACTAGACTGGTAATTTTCTTTGAAGAAAGCATTAATTATTCACAGCAAACTCCACTTAGGCAATTTAACTCCTTAATTTTTAAATGCAAAGTTAAACCATTTTTTTTTAACGTTGCATTCCTATTTTCAGTGGGAACCAGTCTCTTTTGTGTAATTTTTACATTAAAATTAAATCCCTCGATCAGCTTTCATCAAATATAACTTTTACCGTGGACATCTTCTGAATTTCTTTTCCAGTCATTTAGGTTTTCAGATTCCTGTTTCCTCCAATAAAAGTGCAATGGGGAGGCTTGCGTCTCACATTCAAGTGTAGTCAACACATTTTATTGTGTGTAGTGTTAGTTCACTTCCACTTCATTTTGTTTTCATTATTTCTACCAAGGCTAATTCCTCCCCATGAATTTCTGTGAGTTTCAGTATACTGAGACATAAATTGTGAACCAGTGTTTTTAGTCCATAATAAATTGTATTATATTCAAGGTTTAGTTGCTGTCGGCTTTCCTTCAGGTTGATTACTTCTACCAGTTATGTGTATCATAAATTAAAGGGTAGTTTTTATTCATTTCTTAGCACAAAGGTGAATGGTCTGGGTGCATGATAGGATTGAACTTATGCGGTTATGATATGTTGCTTTTTGCAGGCATCATGCACAAAAATTGCTTCCTGAATGAAACCCTACAGTATAGGCCACCCATTGAAGGATTCAGATTCAAACATATCCTGGAAGGAAACTGATAAAAAGAACACAGAGCATCCTATTGAGAAGAGGGCACTGGACTGAAATACTGAAACATTTCCTCTGGGGCCTGATGGGAGATGGAACCATGCAGAGAAAGAGATTAAGAGAAAGAGATTATATATTCTGCCAGGATCAATGCTAGGGCTCACCCCTACCCCGTGTGTTTGTAAGGAAGAGGCAGCAGGGGAAAGATCTTGGCAAACCCTGTCTTGCAGGTGATGGGTAGACAGAGCCGGAACACTCCCTCTGAGAGGCCTGCAAGCCGGATAATGGGTGACGAGAGTGGACAGACAAGTTGACATGTGGAAAACATGTTCTTGGGGCAACTGAAATAAGGCTTGTCATTTCAGAAGAAGAAAAGGAGATGGGAAAGGAAGAAGAGGAGAAAAAACACTGCAGAGCAAGTTTCTCCTCAAGAATGAAAAAAACCAAGTCATGAGAGCCAGAAGGGCTTGGAGTAACATATTCCAAACTCTGAAAGAAAATAACTTCCAGCCAAAAATTTCCTACCCAGCAAAACTTTCTATCAAATTAGATGGGGAAATAAGAAATTTCCACAACAAACAGAAACTGAAGGAATTTATGTCTTCAAAACCAGCGCTAGAGAAAATACTCAAAGAGATTACAAAGAAGAATTAGGTAACACACACCAGAACCAGAGAAACAAGATTTTCCATCCAACAGACAACTAAGATTGGTTATCTGTGGAGATTCATTATTTATGTTAGTCTTTTACCTATCTCTAAATTGTATTGTTTGCTTTTATTGTTGCTAATTTTTAGGATTTCTAGTTGGAATATTAATATAACTTCAGATATAGCATTTGGAAATATTTTATCCCATTCTATCAGTAACTTTTAACTCTGTATACATTGTCTTTGGATATACAATATTTTTTTATTTTTTAGGGAGTTTTTTTTACGCTTTTCTTGCCTGTGCCATTGAAATCATATCCAAGAAATCACTGCCAATTTCAATGTTGTGAGGTTTAATGACCCAGATTTTCTTCTAAAAGTTTATAGTATTAAGATTTATACTTAGGTCTTTTATCTATTTTGAGTTAATATTTGTATATGGTGTTAGGTAAGAGTCCAATTTTATTCTTTTTCATGTAATTATTATTTTTCAACAATATTTACTTAAATGATTATTATTTCCTCCACCAAATGTTCGTGGAATCCTTGTCAAAAATAACTTGACAATATATGGAAGAATTTATCTCTAGGCTTTTATTTAACTCCAATCGTTTATATATCTGCCTTTAGAACAGTACTACACTGTTTCAATTATTGTAGCTTTATATGGTTTGAAATCAGAAAATATACATCTTCTAGCTTTGTTCTTTTTTGAGATTGTTTTGGGTATCTAGAGTCCATATTCCACATTAGGATAGATTTTTTCTGAAAAATAAGTAAATAAATGTATGATAGTTTCACCTAAAAAAAAAGAAAAAGAAAAAAAATTCTCTGGTAAGAAAGAAAGCAAAAAGAAATATGAAATGTTGTCTTTAAGTCATCAAAATTTTGGTATCAGACAAATGAAACTGTTCTGTGAGATTATCATTGTTAATTTTGGATAAATTGCTATAATACTAGATGTCAACCACTAAGCCAAGCATGGGATGGAGGGATGGGGAGGGAACGGGGTGGGGATCGGGTAGGGGCTAACTGGGCGATGTGTGCATATATGTGTACAAAAGTATTTTTTATCCCATTATGATGTATGAATACAGTGCACCAATAAAAAAAATTTAAAAGAAAATGTTTTAAAATACACTATAAAAAAAAAAGAATGAAAATGCAGGCCCAAGTCCAAGGAATTCTTGTGCCACTGCTTGGATGTCCAATAGCAAGTTTCGCTCTCCCACCTTGAGCCTCTGGACCCTTGAGCCTCACCCAGACCTTGGACCCTGCAAAGTCCTCTCCACAACTAGAAAATATCAGGCAGCAGATTAAAAGTGTTCTGGCAACAGATCTTTCCGTAGTGTGAGTCCTGGAGAGGGCAGCGTTGACATGCTGATGCTTAGATGTCAATGGTGTTTATTTCTCTTTTCTTCGTTTTTGTATTGGGGGTCATGAGAGGGAAACAGGAACTAACGAGAGCCTGAGATCCAGGAAGGGGCCACTGGACCCTGTTTTGATGTCATTGGTGTGATAAGCTCTTATCTCTATGCGTGTTATATTTCAATCAAAAAGGAACACATAAATATAAGAGATCAAACTCTGCTGTAAATATTTCCTTGCTTCAAAAACCTCCTTTCCCCTCACAAATAAATTGCTAAGTCTTAGCAATCCGAGTTTTGTTTTTTATTCTCAGGTTACATTTTTGGTCCCAGATAAAAACAAAACCAGAAATAGTCTTTACTGTTGACATCCCTAAACAATGATTTACTTGTACTGTGCTGTAAGGATACTTTATTATGTGCTTTATGTCTTAAAAAGCTTATGCACAGAATGCCAAATTTTCCTCTAAAAGTGTTTCTTTTTCTGTATTGGAGAATTCTTGATCTGTGACAGAATTTGAAGCTCCTTATTTTAAGTAAATTCCTTCATTTACAAAGCAGGAAAATGAGGTTCCAAGAGGCTTCCTTAATAACAGCATGTAGCCATACCTTCTAGTCTAGAAATATCCCTATATCAATATTATATAAATATCTTAAATCACTATTATAGGATGCTCCCTTTAGGATAGGATGGAAGTTTTGCTTTTATTGCTTATTTTTCAAATGTATTATTTATTTACTAAGTTCTGTTCATAGTAACCAGAGGCTTCCTGTAAACCTCAAAGATCACCAACAACATGATTTAGGCTCATTCTTACCTATTATTCGTAGAGAGAAATGTGAACTGCAAAGCTGGTTTGGAGTGAGCATGCTTCCCTCTCCCCCATGTCTGTATTCTAAGCGGGGCTTAATGGATTTGAGATGGGCTGGATTCCAAAGTGCATGCTGAGATGGGATGCAAATCAGTTAAGATTCTTGAAGTACCGTTCAGCACAGCTCAGTGATGGATGTTCCACAAACCAGGCTGTCATTCAAAATGGACAGTGGTCAAGAGGGATGACTTTACGTTTCCATTTCAATTTTTGCCTGAGAAAGTGGAGAAATCTTTCAGATAAACAGGATAGAGAAAAAAGAAAAAGAGAGGGAGGAAGAAAGGAAGAAAGGGAGAGAAAGAAAGAAAGGAAGGAAGGAAGGAAGGAAGGAAGGAAGGAAGAAGGAAAGAAAGAAGGAAGGGAGGGAGGGAGGGAGGGAGGAAGGAAGGAGTTATACCCCTTCACTAGCCTCACCTTTATCTCTGCATTCATCTTTTCCACTTCATCTGAAGTCAGACATATCACCACTAGAGGGCAGCATAAATTTAGGGAAAAAAACAGCTGCTTTCTTTAAAATAAATAAATTAAAGTCGGCAACTATTCAGAGAGGGCCATTAAAGCCACCCTCTGCTTTTGGTCACCAATTATAGGTTCTGTAATGATCAATATGTCATGTTTACTCAATGTGGGGTGAGGGCTTTCTAGAAACGAGGCTTCAAGACACCTCCGTCACGCACAGTTTTGGATTTCTTTTGCTTCAATTTCAGGGACTGATGTTCTGTCCTATTGATTGCTTTAATTTATCTTCCAGGCTCAAGGGCTGGGGATTTTTGCATATAACCTGCATAAATGTAAAGAAGTAGGCAAACTAACAAACAAACGAAGGTTTACCTTCATTTCTTAGGAAAACAAGATCATTTTTACTATAGAATTTCAAAATGAAAAATGCTGTACGCAATGACACTGCTATCACTTCTTAGTAAAATAATAATAACACAATAAAACAACAACACAAATCACAACGACCTCCCTTTAAAGTCCCTCTTTGCCTAAGACCCACTCAGCCATTGTCTTCACTCTGGTGAAGATTTATTAGAAAAGAGAGACAGAAGCCATTCAAGTAAAAGAGTAATACTACTTCCAGCTGCTGTTTGATCGTCATTTCATCCCCGTCATTCTCTGGCACATGAACCAAATGACTATTTTTATACCTGGACAACAATTAACCAGCTCCCTTTAAGAGGTATTCGTGGCTTCCAGAGATTTTAAACCTATTATTGTTTTTAACTAAAAAAAAAGTATGACATTCTAGGAAATGGCTCTGTAAATTAGAATTACAGAGGATGAAATAAATGGGTGCATTAAATCAGGGGTAAAGAGTTAGTGGATTTGTGGGCACAGAAAGTCAGAGTTGGGTCCAGGGATGACCCTCTTTCAGCCAAGAGGCCCCTGGAGTGGTCAGGGAAGCAAGTGTAACGTGTCTCTCACAAGAAGCTTTCTTCCCTTTGACTGCCCCAATAGAGCAGTCATGCCATCTGTGATTGACTAGCCACTAGAGGAAAGCTGGGCTCCAGTTAATTAAATTATCTCATTAACTCATGGTTAACTAGAAACCTTCTTGAGTTTTCCCTCACACATAACATCCTATGTAAAATCAAAGTCAATTTCACCATCTTACGAGGCACATCATAGTGAAGACAACTGAGTATTTATAATGAGGGTCATTCAGATAGGATATTTACCTGTGGGGGAAGACCATAGACTGAACGTTTCTCGGGGTACTAGGGTCTTCTGTTTATATGAACTCCAAAAGAAAGGAGATAACAGCTATTTGCCTACAGATATTAAAGCCTAGGCATAGTGGGTAGCTAATGAATGTGTGTGTGTGTGTGTGTGTGTGTGTGTGTGTGTGTGTGTGTATGTGTTATAAATTAAAAGATCTCCTGATACTTCTTCTTAAACCCCAGCATTTATCATATATCTCTGGACATTACAGGTAAAAGAACTGCATGAGTTGGCCCCAGGATTATGGTGGTTCTCTGACTTGTCAGGCATAAGAATCACCTAGAAAACTTGTTAAAACAGACTGGGTCAGTGCCATTCCTAGAGTTTTTGATTTACTAGTCTGAGTTAGGACTAAAATATGGCATTTTCTACAAGTTTTCAGATGATGCTAGGGGACTATTTTTTTTAAATGCTGTTCTATGACAACCTAAAGAAATCCCCTTCAAATTAAATATTTTCCTTATAAAATTAAGCCTATTTAAATTCAGAGATTAAAATAGCTGGTTAATTGTGGATTGTATTGTGTTGAGTTTTGGTAAGCAAGAATTTTATTTTCTTCCAAGAGCACTCAGAAAACAAATGGCACCTAAACTAAAAAAAAAAAAAAAAAAAAAATCAGCAAGAATGAAAGGTTGCCCTCTAAAATAAAGCAAAAAAGAAACATGAAAGTTTTAACTGAAGTGATGCACAGATTACATTAACAGGAGAAAAAATCGAAAAGATATTTTGGATAAAGAGACTAGGACTGAACCTGCAAACCATTATTTATGAAGTATAAGGGAAGAAAGTGCTTACAGAAAAAAATTTCCAGAAAGTCTTTAAGACTCCCTTTAAATGGAAAGAACCTTATATGAACAAATCAGAGTGGCAGGGGTTAGGGTTAGTCTCCTGCAGAGTCTAAATGGGAATTTTGGCTTTGCTCTCAAGCAGAAATTCACTTTGGGGTTTCATATCTGTTCCTATTAGAGAGCTCACATCAAAAGAGGGGAAGATGTCCACAGTTTTGTCTCATTTCACAGGCTGGAATTTCTCAAGAGACTGATTGAAAATAAAGACAAGTTGCTTTCTCTCTCTCGCTCTCTCTTTAATTCTTCAAGTTGCAAAAAAGAACCTCTCAAATAAAATTAGGCAGACCCAGTAACAACAGGGCTTATCATGATTGCAGCCCTGCAAGGACTGGGGAAGAGGCTTCCTTCCTGGGCACACTGCTCCAGCCTCCATCTGACCTTCATCAAACTCCAAACAAATTTCTTTTCTACTGATATTACTATAATCTTTCCTAATTCTAGAACACTTTAAATTACTTTCTTCAAGAGGGGGGAAGAGGAAAATTTCTAAAACACACAATGTACTTAAACATATCGAAGTCAACCACTAAGCCAAGCAAGGGAAGGAGGGACGGGGAGGGAATGGGGTGGGAATTGGGCAGGGGTTAAATCAGTGATGTGTACATGTATGTCCACACAAGTTTTTTACCCCAATATGATGTCTGAATATAATGCACCAATAAAAATTTTTAAAAAGAAAATAAATAAATAAATAAATTACTTCCTTCAAAAAGAAAACAAAAGGAATCTGGTGATAAATTATCTAACTAAAAGAAGTTTGCATTATAAAAAAATATCCAAAAATCTATTGTTGCAAAAAGCACAACATAATTCTTGGGTACTAGCAAATTCTACCAAATGCCAAAATTATTTTTATTATTTCCTAGTCTTTAATTACCCAATGTCTAGCATGTTTTGTAATATGTCTTTGTTTCTATGTGTGTCAATGTAAGAAACTGTAGGTTAGTAAGAATTAGTAGCAGGAAGAAGTTAATAAGGGCAATATAAACTTTTCTGTACATTTTTTTTCTGAGATAAAGATAAAGCAAACAGTCAGAGAATATTATAAGTCTCTTAATTAGGGTCAGGCTCATTAAAACTTAATGAAGTCACCAGTCTCCCTAGCAATATTGAGAGGGGTGTATTTTACTTATTTGTTGAATGGTCTGGGTCAGAGAGACACGGGTCAGGGTGGGTGGTTTGAGGTTATCTGTCACTGGAATATACCACGTTGTTGGTTTGGGATATTGTCCCTTTTATTTGACTGGCTTGTCTTTGTCAGGATTCGCCCTGTGGTGAGTTAACATGCCTCCATATTGGGAAAAAAAATTGCCCATAGGCCAATGCGGGCCTCACACCTAATAGAATGCATCTGGCCCTGACACTTTGATGCCCAGTACTGAGCCACATTCGGCAACACAAATTAACAGCATAGACATTGCCCACGCTGAGCAGGAAGTAATAACCTGCTACCTGCTACTTGGCCAAAATCTCATTATAAGCCATTACTGTAATTGAGGGCCAAGACTCTGTGGATATTAGATTCCCTAAGCACCAGTGGTTAGTTCAGGGGAAGAGACTCGTAATGGAGGGGGTAGGTCAGACAGGAGAAACTGCTTCATATCATAAAGTGAATGCTGTTATGGGGTGTTCCATGGTGCTGGGGGATTCGTGAACTCTTCTTTTTTTCTGTTATGAAGGTTGCATGACCCTCCTAAGGGGAGTCAGGACTCCAGGAGGATGATTAGCTTTTGGTAGGCCTCCAACAATGCTACACACTTAGAAATGGGTTTAAATGTGTACTGGGGATAGGCACAAAGAGAAGAGGTCAAAATATGTCACAATATTTCTTGAGTGCTAAGTATCAAAACTAGTGAAGGGAAAAAAGAAACCATGTATTCTCTATAAAAGATGGAGTCTGTCTAGAATTACTCCATGTATATGAACCTTGATTCTTTGTATGAATGGCAAAGCCAATTCCTTTCCCTTTAGGGCTAGCTCTCTCGGTTTCTGTTCAGGATTGGATATCAGAGTTGAGGGGAAAGAAAGAGGGCAGAAGGAGTCCCGTGCATCCACCCATCCATCAATCAATAAGAAAATGGGTTAATCAATCTGATGTTTGCTAACATAAAGATAGTCCTAGACTCTGCAGTAATGATGACAGCTTTTGATAAGATTTTTTTTTTTTTTTTTTTTTTTTTGCTAAGAGTCATTGGGGCTGGAGGAAGAGTCATTGAAAATACAATGAAATATCTTCAGATATCTATTCTTGTCCCCCTTGCTATAGTTTTGATCCTAAATATTCCCAACAGGCCCATTTGTTAAAGGATTGTTTCCCAGCCTGTGACACTATGAGGAGGACCTTAAAGATGTGGGGACTAGTGGAAGGAAGATAGGTTCTGGGGGGATACCCTGGAAGGGGCTTCTGAGACCCTTGCCCCTTTCCTGGTTCTCTCTTTTGAATAATGGCCATAAGATGAAGAGTTCACGCAGACATGCGCTGCTGCCATGATGTACAACCTTGTCACAGGTCCAAATGCAACAGGTCCAACTGACCATGCGCTGAAACCTCTATGTGAGCCAAAATTTCTTTCTTATAAGTTGATTTTCTAAGGTATTTTAACACAGTGAGAGAACGCTAACTAACATACCCCTGTATGAGCGTGCGCACGCGCGCACACACACACACACACACACATACACACACACACACACACACACACACCAATAACAACCTAATTCTGCAATCATGGGGCAAGCTTACCAGGTTTCACCTATTATATAGTAAAAACTCCTGAATTCTTGTCTTCTTCAGCCCTCAAAGGAAGTCTGGTAGATCACCAGGTGATCTACCCCAGATTCCACACAGGATCTCTTGACATTGACATTTTTAATAATTGATATTTGAGGAAAAATATAAGCACTCAGGTGGACAAAATAGAGTATTCCTGAGGGTGAGGATGATTGGGAGCACTGAGCCCACATTCTGTACCCCTTAAGACAATCTTCCCATCTCAGCCAGGCCAGCCTCTTTACTTCTCTTCACCTAGAGGGTTAAGTGCAGGATAGGACATAGGAAATGGCTACGGCTGGTACAAGTGAGGCCTTCCCTCTAACCAGATCCTTCAGGAAAAAAACAAATTAATCAACAGTGAGCTGAAGTGGGTTTAATGATTGCATTCTGCATACAATCAGCTTTTCCCTTTTCAAGGGCCATCAATATGTCAAGGGAAGACATATCTGAAGGATATAGCTCTTAACATCAAGGTTATCTATTCTCCACAAGGCTCCCACTCCTTGCCTGGCTGATACTCCACACTGCCTGTGTCTAACATTTTCATCAACTCTGCAATCAATCAAGGTAATAATGTTGTGCAAAAAATCAATTAACAACGCAATTAAACTTTCCTTATTATCTCAAAGGGCTGAAATAATACCTAAAGGGAAGATAGACTCACTGAACGCAGACATCCATAATCCAATGTGAAAGTGAATTATGAGGTTAGACAGATGCAGGCATGTGCTGGTGCTGTTATTTTCCAGGGGTTATATCTCATCACAGCAGTGTATCAGTCAGCCCCAATCCCAGACCCTAAAATCCCAAATTACTTTTAAGAAATATATGATGTGCAATATCCATTTCATATTCTCTTTTAAAGATAACCCCCTCCCCTCCAAAAAATTGAACGACCATATTATTCAAAGACAAAATGATCTTTCAACAAGAACATAAAATATAAAAGCTATAATAACATTTACATCTGTATAGCACACATCTCTGTAAATGCAGGTCATCTATTATACATAATCTGCAGCGCCTAAAAGGCCCAGGATGCAGCACAACATCTAAAACCCAAATGCATAAATGTGCAAACTCCTAGGGGATAGCTGTGGCTCCTCCCTCATGCCTGCCTGTACACACACACACACACACACACACACACACACACACACACTCACTCCCTCACTTGCAGAAGCATCGGGAACTACGGAAGTATTACTCACTTAAAATGGGAATGACTATATTATTTAGTAATTACACTCAACTTGCCCTGAAACACTATCCTTAGGAATTGAGCATTTATAGTACATAAAAAAAAGAGAGGACTATTAACCTTTTGCTGTAGTGAGGACCGCACGGTGCTTGAAATTTCACACTGAAACGAGATACATGGGGAAGAGGAAGAGGAAGGGGCCCCATGACATTTACAGAGTTCCTTTTAAACTATGTGCACAGCACCTGTGTGCCAAGGTCTGTCATCCATATGGGAAGGCCCAGAGAGAGGAGACAAGGAGCCTGAGAGGAGAGGAAACTGAAACAAGTAAACAGGCCAACACCAAAACAAAGGCTAGCAGACAAAAAGTGCTGATCCAAGATGACTATTACCTAAAGCAAAAAACAACAACAACAACACAACAAAAAGACAACACTGACTTAAAAAGTATTAATAAATATCAAGTGCAAATTTCCACACGAATGGGCCAATGTCCAGTTTATCTCTCGAGTTGTCCTTCTCCATCATGGCTCCAAAGGCCATCCTGCCACAGAGTGTGAGACTCACGGGCATATGAATACTTAAGACATCCTTGGAAATGTGCAGAAGCCAAATACACCCATCCAGGAACATGTGATTCCAAATTTGGGGCTTAGGCAGTTATCTGAATTGGACTAACGAAGGATTTCCTTCTTGGTTAAACACATTGCAAACAAGGGTCTACATTTGGGTACCATGTGGCTAATCACACAGCAGTGTAAATTTCCACAAATGCTACCAGGAGTGGTGGAGGTATTGTCTGTGACTTAAACATTATTGCCCAACAATGAATTCTATTTTTAAGTTACTCATAACAAGGACCCATCTTTGCAAACCAACTTTCCTCCATTTTCAGCACAGCACAGAGGCAAGGCTGAGTCTAAGCCCAGATTTCAATGAACAGCAAAACAAGACACATACACACACACATTCTATTCTCTCTCTCTCTCTCTCTCTCTCTCTCTCTCTCTCTCTCTCTCTCTCTCTCTCTCTGCAATTTAGGAAAAATAAAGAGGCAGCTCACGATGTTCTTCTGATACAGATTTTCAACAGAGAAGTTGGACAGGTTTAGTGAATCCTGCCATTTATCTCCTAACCTTTAGGAACATAATTAATATGTTTTCATTTCCAATGACTATATTGTGTGTGTATCAACTGGAACTGCTCCTGCTGTGTATTTGATTCCACTGACGATGGGGTGGGTTGGATTTTAAACGATGTGTGAGCACTCTGTTCTTTCTGTGCTCTGGTTTATGTGTTATTCATGACTCGCATTACAGACATGGCTGATACACAGATGTAAATGTTATTAAATCTTTTGTATTTTAGAGGCTTTGTGAAAGGCTTCTTTGTTTCCAAATAATTCTCTTAACCACCAAAAATAACCAGTAATATGTGACAAGGTCTTGAAAATTTTTTTTCACTGAATTTTCTGATGAAGAGATTTTCCCTTCTACCATTCTTTTTTTTTTATCAAAATAAAAGTGTAGGGTACATTGGCAGATGCAAGAATTACATCTTTATAGTAACACTCAAGAATAGCTTCAGGGATGTGTGTATGTATGCATGCGTTGCATATCGACAAGGGGGTGTTTGTGTGTGCACTGCTGTATGTGTGTTTGGGGTCTTTCTGTAATCAAGACATGTTGTGTGTGTACCATGTGTACCTTGTGTGTGAATGAATATGTGTGTGTGTACATAGCATGTGTGCGTAAATATCTTGACATTATTTTGTCAAATCAAAACTCAAAGTTTTGTCAAAGATGCAATTGCTTTCTTGCCTTTTAGATTCTGGCATAACTTTGAATCTGTTTCCACTCTGTTGTGTCCTCTTCACATCTCTCAGCATTCCAATAACAACACAGCAGAGGGCAAGCCTCTTCATGCTAATGGCACTTCACCAGTCTGTGCCTCTTGCTGGCCTACTTTTCATTATGGATTTTAAATTTAAACAATGCTCTGAGGTTGAACAATGCCCCTCCACTAATACAGCTGCCTTGACTGAAGGATGTCAGGGAAGAGACGGACATTCCAGTTTAGATGTTAGTATCTACATTTGGAAGCGCTCAGCCTTTTGCCCTTCCTCGGGGCAGTGAAGCACCTGCTGGACTTTAGAAGGGCTCTCTTGGAACCACAAGGAAGACCACTTTAACTCTGGGAGTGAGGTAGACTCAAGAGACTGATGTCCAGCTCTTGGTCTGTGAACGACTGTCCTGTGTAACTTGTCCTATCACTCTGGGCCTGGATGTCCTAGAGCCTGGAGGAGGCATTCCTGGAGACTGTTCTAGTGAGTGTGCCCCCTGCTGGCTTCCCAGCAGCTTGCCAGTGCTCTGTTGACACACAGTTGACAGAGCTATAGGCCCCTCTTCTTTTTCCTTTCCCTAGTTCATCCTCTACATCCATGACTATATTCCCTCCTGCCTTCCTTTGCGTTTCAATCACAGAATCAAAACATTACTATTTTTCCACCTGACCTTCCACATTTTTTCTAAGAAGCAGCTGATTCCCTGATATATGTTAGGGTATATTTTCCTTTTTAACAATAGACATCTGTTATTAAATAGGCCAACTGAATAAGTCCCTATTGGAACATTAAGCAAAACAAGTAAGTGGGAAACGATGTGGCAGGCAGGATCACTGGCGTCCAAAGGGAGAGAAGCAAAGAAGAGGAGGAACCCTTTTGAATGTGAGAAACCTACAGGCCAGAAAGGGAGGTGACTTGTCAGGTGGAAATAAGTGCAATGGAAACGTGAAAGGTCGGATGTTCTTCCTCATATCTGGAAGCTAGGGAAAAACGGGGACACAAGAGGGACCCCAGATAAAGCAGAGAAAATTAGTGGAGTGAAGAAGGGGACCTAACTGAGGGAGATGGGAAGGGGCAGGAAGACTTGAAGACAAAAACACCTCAATGAACAAGATGTACACATACAAACGTATCAAAACCAATCACTGTGCTTAGCATGGGAAGGGAGGGAGGCAGAGGGAGTGGGGTTGGCACTGGGGAGGGCTCAACAAGTACTGTGTGCATATATGCCTCTACCATTATTATACTAAACAAAATATTAAAACAATAAAATGGCTCTAATACTATGGCATAAAAAAGTCTGATACAAACAGAAGAAAAATCATCTCTGTCTTGGGAAGTGAAGGAATGGACAGAAGGGGAACCATGAACATTTTCCCCCAAAGTATTTCTCTTTTTGGTTACATTAAGTCACAAATATAAAATGTGTTTCTTGTAACTATTTAAATAATACAGATGTTGTGGAAACACTTAATAATCACTCTTTTTCAGGGTTCCATGACCACCTGATACAGAGTGGATCCCAGGATATATTTTCTGTATGTGTATCTAGATAAATATGTTTACATGTATCTAGGTATTAAAGTCTACCCATAAACATATGTATATAAATGCAAACTATACTGCTAGGTATAAATTCAAGGAGTAAAAAAAAGTATACAAACAATTTTGGGGGAAGAAAGAAGTAAACGTGTAAAAAAGTAAAAGTAAGATAAATATGTACACATGTACACCCATCCACTTAAAAAAATAAACAATAATAAACCATAGATTAATATTAATGACCATGTAGTAGGTGGGTAAAAATAGAGTAGAGGGAATCAGGATAGGATCAAGACTTCTCCGAATATTTCTTTTATAGTTATATCTTCTATAGATTAAAAATAAAAATGATAAAAAAGCAAAACCCAAACTAAATACAAACATAAGAAATGAACCTAATTGTGCATTAAGTTGATAACATAACCATACAAAGAAATTAATTAATTTTGGAACACAGTACTTCAACCCCACACCTGAAATATATTCTAAGCAAGAAAGAAGTGCAGAGGCTCTCAAACTCTGCATGTAATTGTAGTAGGAGAAGGAGGCCTACTGTCTTTAATATAGTGACTATTACCATTCTCAAAGTATTTGTGTAGATTTCAGGATAGAGAAACAGTATAAATATAATGAAATTCTTGAAAGAGTTTTCACTATGAGAGAAGAGAAATAAAACAAAGGATGAAGGAAGATGTGGGTGGCAGAATAATTGCCCTCATAATGTGCACACTCTAGTCCCTGGAACCTGAGACTGTATTACCTCACATGGCAAATGGGACTCTGCAGATGTATTAGGGTACAGGCATTTAGGTGGGGGTGTTGCCCGGGGCTGTCTGAGTGAGCTTAATGTAATCACAATGAGTCCATAAGCAGGGAGCTG
Source organism: Muscardinus avellanarius (assembly GCF_963383645.1). Lineage (NCBI taxonomy): Eukaryota > Metazoa > Chordata > Mammalia > Rodentia > Gliridae > Muscardinus > Muscardinus avellanarius. The sequence goes on along the minus strand of NC_137789.1, from coordinate 92,919,051 downwards.
CTTTAAAGGTGATAGCCAGAGTTGGAGATGTGGCCCTGAAAGAATGGTCAGAGAGATGTCACATCAGTGGCCTTGAAGGTGGGGGAAGGGCTAGGAGCCAAGGAATGTATTTAACTACTAGAAGCCAGAAAAGGAAAGAAAAGACTTCCGGGAAGATGGCGACGGAGCAAAACGGGGTTTACGAGCCCCGCTAACAACCAGTCTCTATTACCACAAACTCAGCACCTTTCATAGCCAGAAAACACCATCAGCAGAGAAACAAAAAATGTAATTTTAAGGGACAGAGAAAAAGAGGGCTGGAAAAACGAGACACCAGAAACCAGACCACAGTGCTGCAGCCGGAGCTGCGGCATGAAGTGGCGGGCGCCATTTTACCTTGCAGCACCAGGCTCCAGAGAGGAAGGGAACTCATAACGGAGCTCAGAAACCAGAGAGGAAATCCGCCGGCCTCACGCCCGAGAACGCGGCAGCAGCGCCTTACTGCTGGCTGCAGCGGCAAGTTCACCGGATGGCACCAGACCAACTCACTCAACAGCCCACCAAGATCCAGAGAGGAGTGGCGGGCAGCAAGCCGAGGTGAGCTGCTGCGGGACAGCTGGGCGGGATTCGGCAGATTTCTCCGCGCAGGGAGCATCTAAAGCTCCCAGGGGCTGGGCTCAGCGCACCCTGCAGGGACTCAGGGTGGAGTTCAAAAACAGAAAAGAAATACGCCAGCCTCACGGCTGAGGGCGCAGCAGTGACTCCATATTGCTACCGGCGGCAGCAGCAGCGAATTCACCGAGTCCACTACAGCTCCATCTGCGCACTCAACAGTGAGTCAAATTGGGGCCCCTAGAGGAGAAATCCCAGTACTGCACTCCCAGGGACTTGACCCAGTGGGGGAGTGGTGGTGCAGAGATATTACACCATAGGAGAACGCCCAACCTGGCACCCCCCCATGGTCTAAAGCAGCCTCGATTGACTCCCAGGGTCTGAGACTCTGCCATACAACCCAGTAAAGGAGTAGTGGGAACTGAGATACCATAGACTCGAGATCCGACAGCAGGAATCTGACATTGAAGAAATATGGGCCCATTTTAAGAGAGCTAACCTAAGAATAATTGGAATAGAGGAGAGAAAAGAAGGTGAAACCAAAGGGATTAACAATCTTTTCAAGAAAATAATAGCAGAAAATTTTCCAAACATAGAGCAAGAGGTCGATACACAGGTCCAGGAAACTTATAGAACTCCCGTTAGAGAGGATCAGAGAAGAGGATCCCCACGCCACATAATTGTCAAAATGACCACTGTGGAAGACAAGCAGAGAATCTTAAAGGCAACAAAAACAAAGGGCCAAGTGACATTCAGAGGCAAGCCAATTAGAATCACTCCAGACTTCCCAAACCAAGTCATGAGAGCCAGAAGGGCTTGGAGTAACATATTCCAAACTCTGAAAGAAAACAACTTCCAGCCAAAAATTTCCTACCCAGCAAAACTTTCTATCAAATTAGATGGGGAAATAAGAAGCTTCCACGACAAACAGAAACTGAAGGAATTTATGTCTTCAAAACCAGCACTAGAGAAAATACTCAAAGAGATTACAAAGAAAAATTAGGTAACAGAACCAGAGAAACAAGATTTTCCATCCAACAGACAACTAAGATTGGTTATCTGTGGAGATTCATTATTTATGTTAGTCTTTTACCTATCTCTAAATTGTATTGTTTGCTTTTATTATTGCTAATTTTTAGGATTTCTAGTTGGAATATTAATATAACTTCAGATATAGCATTTGTAAATATTTTATCCCATTCTATCAGTAACTTTTAACTCTGTATACATTGTCTTTGGATATACAATATTTTTTTTATTTTTTAGGGAGTTTTTTTTACGCTTTTCTTGCCTGTGCCATTGAAATCATATCCAAGAAATCACTGCCAATTTCAATGTTGTGAGGTTTAATGACCCAGATTTTCTTCTAAAAGTTTATAGTATTAAGATTTATACTTAGGTCTGTTATCTATTTTGAGTTAATATTTGTATATGGTGTTAGGTAAGAGTCCAATTTTATTCTTTTTCATGTAATTATTATTTTTCAACAATATTTAGTTAAATGATTATTATTTCCTCCATCAAATGTTCGTGGAATCCTTGTCAAAAATAACTTGACAATATATGGAAGAATTTATCTCTAGGCTTTTATTTAACTCCAATGGTTTATATATCTGCCTCTAGAACAGTACTATACTGTTTCAATTATTGTAGCTTTATATGGTTTGAAATCAGAAAATATACATCTTCTAGCTTTGTTGTTCTTCGAGATTGTTTGGGGTATCTAGAGTCCATATTCCATATCAGGATAAATTTTTTCTCAAAAATAAATAAATAAATGTATGATAGCTTCACCTAAAAAAAAAAGAAAAAAATATTCTATGATAAGAAAGAAAGCAAAAAGAAATATTGAACTGTTATCTTTTAGTCATCAAAAGCTTGGTATCAGACAAATGAAACTGTTTTGTGAGGTTATCATCGTTAATATTGGATAAATTGCTATAAAACTAGATGTCAACCACTAAGCCAAGCATGGGAAGGACAGATGGGGAGGGAACAGGGTGGGGATCGGATAGGGGCTAACTGGGCGATGTGTGCATGTATGTCTACAAAAGTATTTTCTTTATACTATCATGATGTATGAATTCATTGCACCAATAAAAAATAAAATAAAATAAAATAAATTTTAAAAAAGATGCATAATAGTAACGCACCAATTTCAATAAATTTGCAGATCTGAAAATAAAAAAAGGAAAGAAAACTGATTGTCCTTTGGGCCTCCAGAAGCATAACTCTTCCTCCTCCTTCTCCTCCTCCTCCTCCTCCTCCTCCTCCTCCTCTTCTTCTTCTTTCTTCTTCTCCTTTTCTTCTTCCTTCTCTTCCTCCTTCCTCCTCCTCTTCCTCCTCTCCTCTTCTTTCTTCTCCTCCTTCTCTTCCTCCTTCTCCTTGTCCTTCTTCCTTCTCCTCTTCCTCCTCCTTCTTTTCTTTTTCTTTTTTTTTGTGGTACTGAGGATGTAACCCAGGGCCATTCTATCTCCAAGCTGCACCACCAGCCCTATTTTTTATTCTTTATTTTGAAACAGGGTCTCACTGAGTTGCAAAGGGCCTCACTAGTAGCTGAGGCTGTCCACAAACCATGATCCTCAGGTCTCAGCCTCCTGAATACTGGGATCACCAGCATGTGCCACCATGCCTGGCTGAAATACAACCCTTCTAACATCTTGATTTTCATTCAGTGAAGACCCAAGGCAGATTCTGACTATGACAGTAAGACACTAAGTTATGTTGCTTTAAGTCACACAATCTGTCAACTGTATCATAGAAGCCGTAAAAAAAATGGAAGGAAGAAGAGCAGACATTGGCACTATCTATAAGAAATTATGATTTTGAAGTATACATGTAAGAATGTATGTGTGCACATACATGTATGTAGGGCTCCGAGCATCCAGATGCTAGTTTCTAAAAGACATTTTCTACAAAAAATAACCAGAGAAGAAATAACTGATTCAGGGCGTGGTGCAGGAAATGAGCATAGTAAGCCTAGAACATCTTGTACCAGATAGTGGAAGAGGCAGAAGGTGGTATGAAGAGGCACTCTCTGGGCAAATTGGGCATGATTTGAATATCAAAAAGAATAATGATAGTAATTATTTGACACAGTGAATTTAAAAAAAAACCATGAATCCATAATGATCCTTAAACACACAAATAAATTCAAAGGCAAAGGGAAAGCTCTTATTTAAAGAGTGACAGATAATTAATATAGAAGGAATGACAAAATTAGAAAAACCACCACATTCCAAGGAGTAATTCAAGCAATCATTATGAATGGATGTTAGAACTGTGGGTGGGGAATTTATTGGTGAAAAAATATTCAAGAAATGTTAGTGTCGCTTCTTAGGTAAATTATTAAAGTAGAACATATACCTACAGAGTAGATCCATCTGGTAGTAATGAAGGTAGCCAAACAATCAACCTTAATACCTAAGAAAGGTATGATGAAATATTATGTGGCTCTGAATATGAAGCTATAGGATGATGCTAGGCTTGCTGAGATATTAAACCTGGAGGGCAGCAACCAGAAAAGGTCTAGTATGTGGAATATCCTACAACAAAATTATCTGAGATTTTTTTTTAAATGATATGAAAAACAGAAAAGCTGGGAGGTGTGCTCTTGGTAGATGGTTCTTGGGTTTCATCAGATCTACAAGGAGAGCTTGTTACAACATTGATAGCTGCTTCTGCTCCAAGAGGTCTTCATCTCATGACTCCAGCATTTACATCTCTGACAAGTTTCCTAGTGCTCTTGACGCTTCTGGGCCAGGATCACCTTTGAGAACCACTACCTTGACTCACAAAAGACTTAAAAGACTAAAAAATCAGATATAATATATAGACCTTAATTGGATACTAGATTAAAGCAAAAATTTTTGATCATCGGGGAGATTGGATAAATTTTACTGTGGACTAAATATTAGGTAAGACTTCTGAATTACTATTAATTTTCTTAGAAATGATAATGGTATTGTTGCTTCACAGGAGCACATTCTTATTCACTGTAGTAGATGCTTGCTGGAGTACTTAGAATGAAATGTGACAGCATCTGCAATTTAAATATTTCATTTAAAACATTAGACTTCTAGATAGAGAAAAATAAATGTAGCAAAATATTGACCATGAATTAGGTAAAGAAAGTATGTGTGTTCAATGTGCTATATTTTGAATTTTCTGTGGGCTTAAAACTTTTCAGTCATACTTATTTTCTTAGCACATGATATTCATCACTGCAGAGTAATGACCCTAGGAGCAGTTGTCAATTCTATGTTAATTTTCCTTGCCTTCTCCTCTCTGATCTATTAGGTGACCTTTTTTAACATCTCAAGCTAGAAATGATTAAGTTTCTTATTGTCTGCCAATGTGTTTTTTTTTTCAGGCTAGTGTGTCTTTCTCAAACAGCAATCAGCTGTTTGAAAATGTAGTTAAGATAAAAATTATTAGTCCTTCTCTATACTAATACTATCACCCTGTACTTTCTTATTTACACACACACACACACACAAAACCCAACCTTCCTTCTATCTTTCCTTCCTCCCTTCCCTTTTCCAAATGCATAAAGCCAATGTTTACTTTGTACTACAAAATGCCTGATTAGAGAAGAGATTTTCTATTCACTGATTATTGCCTTTTTAAAATTGCATAGCTATTTCCTTAATCCTAGTAGACCAGGAAAACCTTAGTAGATGAGGATACAGCAGTGGATAAGGTCTCATGGACACAATCACCTAGCAGTAGAGGGCAGAAAATAAGCAATTCAATAAAATTTAGGTAGACAAATATTTATAATAATAATAATAATAGATATGACAAAGGTAGCAAAACAGGACAAGAGAATAGTATTACAAAGATGTCAATATCTTAATGAGTTTGGGAGGGTCAAATGACTAATGTGAATCTCAGTTTTTATGTCTAAAATTGGAATAATAATTCTTGCCTCTGTACTCCTGATGATGGCTATAAAAAACCTTAGCAACAGAATAATAAGTTTTATTTCCAAATGATAGTATATCTAAGGATATACTACAATAATTTGTCACAGGTTTGTTTTTGCAGTACCGGGGATAGAACCCAGAGGCCTTCTACCTCCAAGCTATACCCCCAGCCCTATTTTTTATTCTTTATTTTAATACGGGGTTTCATTGAGTTGCAAAGGGCCTCACTAAGTAGCTGAGGCTGTTCGTGAACTGTGATCCTCCTGACTCAGCCTCCCAAATGCTGGGATTACAAGTTGTGCCACCACACCTAGCTGTCAGTTTTTATAATAATGAGCTATCTTAGAACTGATTTGATACGTTATTACTAAAGATTATACAAGTTGCTATAACAAATAAGTCCCACAATTTAGTAGCCTAATACAATGTAAGCTGCTTCTACTGTATGTGATTTTTGTGGTCCTGCCACCTCTTATCAATTATTTTAATATGCATCAGGTGAACGAACGAAAGAGGTAAGAGTAGAAGAGGCATGGCAATTTCTAAAAAACCTTGGTCATGATTGGATTTACATCCCATCCACTGACATTTCTTAGGTTAAAACACACAGTATGGGCATATCTAACATGGAATATTAGCAGATGAAAAGATCTCTAATGCTCTTGGATAAGCAGAATAAATATTATTAAAATGGCCATTATATCAAAAGTGATCTACAGATTCAGTGCAATCCCTATTAATATACCAGTGTAATTCTTCACAGACCTAAAAAAATGTTCCTAAATTTAAATATAAAAAATACCCAAAATAGACAAAACAATTTTCAGCAATAAGAACTATGCTGAAGGTATAACAATACCTGACTTCAAATTTTACTACAGACCTATAGCAATAAAAACAGTATGGCATTGGAACAAAAACAGAGAAATAGACCAATGGAAAAGTAGAAGCTACAGATACAAATCTACACACTTTTGGCTCTTTGCCAACTGATTTTTGGCAAAGGTGCCAAAAACATATGCTGGAGAAAACACAGCTTTTGCAGCAAATTACGTTGGTTAGACTGGCTATCTATTTGTAGAAAAATGGAATTAAACCCCAACCTCTTACCCTGCACAAGATTCAACTCAAAATGCATCAAAGATCTGGAAATTAATTCAGAGACTTTGAAATTAATTGAGGAGGGCATAGGACTAATACTTCAACTATAGGCAAAAATAGAAACTTCCTCAATAAGACCCCCAAGGCTCAGGAAACTTAAAAAAGAATTAGTAAATGGGATGGAATTAAATTAAAAAGTTTCTGTTCATTAAAGTAAACCATTGAGAGTGCAAAGACAGAACCTAAGAATGGGAGATGATCTTTGCCAGCTACTCTTCTGATAGGACTAATATCTAGAATACACAAAAATCTTAAAAGACAACACTAAAAAGGCAACCCAATTAAGAAATGGGCAATTGAACTAAACAAACAAAAGAAGGAATACAAAAGGCCAATAAATATATAAAAATGTTAAATATCATTAGCAATCAGGGAGATACAAGTCAAAACTACAGTGTTTCCACCTACCACCAATTAGAATGGCTATCATCAAGAATACAGGCAAAATTAAATGCTGGTGAGGATGTAGGGAAGTAATAGGTCTTTTACATGACTGTTGGGATGGAAAATTAGCACATCCACTGTGGATATCAGTGTGAAGATTCCTCAGAACACTGGTAATGAATCTACCATACAATCCAGTTGTTCTACTCCTAGGTATCTTTCCAAAAGGACTGAAATTAGAATATTATAGTAACATACATAGCTATGTTTATAGAAGCACAATTCACAATAGCCAAATAATGAAAAGAACTTAGGTGTCCATCAACAGATAAATGGATTACACAATTATGGGGTATACATATAATCCCACTCAGCAATAAAACAAAATTATATCATTTTCAAGAATATAGACGGACCTGGAGAACATTATGTTAAGTGAGAGTAGACAGTCACAGAAAGTAAAGAATCATATGATTTTTCTCATATGCAGAAACTAGGGAATATTCAAGATACAAGAGGAACTTCAGAAAATGGAAGAGAAACTCCAATGGAGGGATAGCCCGGGTATGCAGGAGAGTGGTGGTACAAGAGGGAGAATCGATGCACCAATAAAAGTATGTTAAAAAAGAAATGAAGCGCCGGACGTGGTGGCACACGCTTGTAATCCCCGCGCTTGGGAGGCGGAGACAGGAGGATCGCACAGGTTCGAAGCCAGCCGTGCTGGCGTAAGAGACCCTGTTTCAAAAATATAAAATAGGTCTGGGAGTGGAGCCTGGAGGTAGAAGGGCTTCCAGGAACCCCAGTACCACAAAAAAAAAAAAAAAAGAAAAGAAATAAAGCCTAGTTGGTACTCTCCAAAGAGAAAAATAATTGAGGAGTAAGCAAAAAACAATCTCTGTTAGTATGACTAACATGCTTTTTCTTTCTAAATTCTTCCTTAATATAAAATAATAACTGAAAGAGGATTCAAGGGACAATTTTATAGTTATTTAAATATTTTGTATGGGCCATCTATGTACCAGACATGATATTATACTGATGTTTTACCTGTATATTAAGGCATGTCATCTATCACAGTGCCTGAACACAATTCAGTTCTGTGTATTCATATATGAGTGAATGAATGAATATCTTGCTAAATCCTCAGCTCCCAGGGAGCAAGAACCATCCTTTGTCCACTACAGTCTCTAAAGACCAAGCATTGAGCTCAGTATATAGTCAACAGTAAATATAGATTATATTTTGAAACCCAAGTTACATATTCTGTTAAATTGAGATTATACATTGTGGGGGGGGCTCTACTGGAGGTAGAATTGGAGGACTTTCTACTTCTAGGATATAGCCCCAGCCCTATTTTATTTTATTAATTTGGAAACAGGGTCTTGCTAAGTTGATAAGAGCCTCACTAAGTTGCTGAGGCTGTCCTTGAACCTGCAATCCTCCTGTCTCAACCTCTCAAGTACTGGAATCACAAGCACACACCTTTATACCTAACGAGATTATACATTTATAAACATAACTCTTGAAGCTAAAAGCTTCGAAGATATATTTAGTCATATTAGAATAATTTCAGGCTATACAAGCTTTACCTAAATACTTATGAATACTTAAACTTGCAGTACCACAGAACCATTAAGCTGTATTTTTATATTGAAAAGTATTAAGCCAATTAATTAGCTTCTATTTTTAAAATGAAAACCAGTAGGTGCCTTTAATAGAAAATTAAAAACAAGAGACCTTAACTTTTAAAGAGCCTCCATTAACTAACTAAAGCAGTGGGTCTTCCAGTTTCTGCATGACAGCAAGAGTTTCTGGAGGTCAACACACGTGCAAAAGTAAAGAAAGCAATTAAAAAGCCACTCCACTGCAGACGTATGTAAACTCAGGTTCTACATGATCTAGGATTCCAACAGTGATGTACAAAAATTTGAGTCCTACAAGAGATCTAGATACAGTTAGCCCAGATGAGAAAGATATGATCATCAACTTAGAGATATCTTTTTGTAAATGTCTTCAGAAGACAAGAAGTACGGCTTGAATCTGGCTTGGTACAATCAACAAAATTAAGGTTAATTTGTGAAGAATCAGAACCATTTAACATTGAGGAAAACTCTACAATGTCCTGTTTCAAATGAATAGCCACACCATGGGTATCTGTGATTCTCATTTTTTTCTGTCTCCCTCCTCTTCCATTTATAAATTATTGTTCTTGTGTTGTTACTGAAATGTCATCACTCTGGATCCATTTCAAAGGCCACATCTTCTTTGAACAAGATAATTGTTTATTATCATAATTATGAAAATGTTAATTTAAATAAAAGTGGGATCTGAATATCTGATAAACACCATTAAGCAAATAAGTCAACCTAAGTCTACCCTGAAGGAAAATTGCAGTATAAGAACTGCATTTAAGAATTTAACTTTTAGCTGGGCGTGGTGGTGCACGCTTGTAATCCCAGCATTGGGGAGGCTGAGACCGTAGGATCACGGTTTGCAGACAGCCTCAGCTACTTAGTGAGGCCCTCCTCAACTTAGTTAGACCCTGTTTCAAAATAAAAAAATAAAAATAAAAAATAGGGCAAGGGGTATAGCTCGGAGGTCAAATGGCCCCAGGTTCCATCCCCAGACCCATAAAAAAAAAAGAACTTAACATTTTAATTTACCATTTAGATTTGGGTCCCCTGGTAAAAAAAATATATATAAATTTCTGAAGCAAATGGTTTTAATCTAAAGAAGGCTGAAATGGCTTGTTCCTTCAAACATCCCACAGCAGTTTATGTGCCAAGACTCCTCTGTCAGAATTCTCTGTACCTTTCAAGGTCCAATTCAAATGCCATTTCTTCTTGGAGCCTCCCTGATTTCCCGCAGGGCACTAATTCTCTCCTTATTTTCTCTTCCTGTGCACCATTCATCATTCGACCTTTTTACACAGCCCAAGGCAGCATAGTCAAGCACATTATTATTATTTTCACTTAAACGTAATTTATTTAAACTCAGGGATACTTTCTTATTCATCTTTGAATCCATGATCCCTATCATAGTTGCTGAGACTCAAAATGTGGTTAGAATGTTTGTTGAATGAACAAATAAATGACTGTAGGAATACCCTAGACTTTCTCTGTTTACCAAAAGAAGGCCTAGGAGGTCATGAGAAGGATTTCTGAGAAAGCCATGAAAAATACAATGGTTATCTGATGAACACAGTGACTCAGGGGGGTTAAAAAGATGGGATATTTGCTTTTGATTCTTTTTTTAATTATTGGTGCATTATAGTCATACATCTTAATGGGATACAAGATGGTAGAGGTGTAGCCTGGCGTGGTGGCGCACGCTTGTAATCCCTGCGCTTGGGAGGCAGAGACAGGAGGATCGTGCAGGTTTGAAGCCAGCCGCGCGCACTGGCTTAGGAGACCCTGTTTCCAAATAAAAATGTAAAAATAGGTCTGGGAGTGTAGCCCAGAGGTAGAAGGGCTTCCAGGAAGCCCAGTACCACCAAAAAAAAAAAGATGGTAGAGGTGTACATGCGCACATCACTCATTTAGCCTTTCCTTGATTCCTACCCATTCCTTCCCCCTTTCCTCCTTCTCGTGTTTGGCTTAGTAATTGACTTTGATATGCTATTGTTAGGCCTTAAAGAGGAAAGGAAAGACCTGAAGAACCTTATATCTATTTTTTAAGTTTTTTTTTAAGTACTGGTAATTGAACTCAAAGGCATTCCTTCCACCTCTGAGCCCTGCCCTCAGTTCCCTTTTTCTTAAAATTTTGAAACAGGGACTCCACTAAGTTACTGATGTTGACCTTGAACCTACAATCCTCCTATTTAAACCTCTCTAGCATAGGGATTGCAGGCATGTGTCATCACATCCAGCAATTATCTTCTATCTATTAAAGAAAATGAATCCAAAAATAAACATGAGCCCATGAAGATATCTCCAAGCCAAATGACTTTAGTAGAAATTCAACCAAAGTTTTAATAAAAAATAATATAGATTCCCGCTGGGTGTGGTGGCGCACGCTTGTGATCCCCGTGCTTGGGAGGCGGAGACAGGAGGATCACACAGGTTCAAAGCCAGCCTTGCTGGCGTAAGAGACCCTGTTTCCAAATAAAAATATAAAATATAAGTGTCTGGGAGTGTATCCCAGAGGTAGAAGGGTTTCCAGGAACCCCAGTACCACCAATAAATAAATAAATAAATAAATAAATAAATAAATAAATAAATAAATAACAATAATACAGATTCTTGAAAACCTTTTCCAGGAATGTGAAGAGATAGAAACACCAATTTAGGAGCCCAGCAACCATACTAATACCCAAACCAGCTTAATATATTACAAGAAAAAAAAACACATATGTGCAAATATCTAAAACAAAATAGTAGCACATACAATCCAGCAATATTTAAATATATAATACATCCTGCTCAAGTACAATTTATCCTAGAGATACAAATTTTGTTCAATATTCAAAATAAATATAAGCCACCATATCAACAGACTAAAAACAATGTGATCATCTCAATTGATGCAGAAAAAAATACTGACAAAATTCAACAATCATCCAGGCATAATAAAACTCAGCAACACAGGAGGAAAAGAGAAGTTTCTTAAACTGATAAACATCATCTACAAAAAAAAAATAAAAACCCACAGTTAACATCATACTTAATACAGAAAGACTGAATAATTTCTTACTATCCTGAATCAGATAGGATACCCACTTTCAACCTGTGCTGTTCAAGTCATGTATCCGAATCTCCCCATCATGAATGATCCTGTCCTGAGTGCTATGCTGAGCATGAGAGCAATCCACGCTTGGAAAGGCAGTTACAGTCTCTGGATGTTTTAGCAGAGAAGCTTCCCTCTCTAGCTAGAGTGGAGAGGCACTAGGCAGATTCCTCAAGGCAGGAGGTACCTTGAGCAGTGCTGCATTGTGGTAACTGATGGGGGAATGGGTGGAGATTTTCTAACACTAAAAGAAAGGCAGGACACAATCTTTACCCCCAAACATGGAACAATAGACCCTTAGGTCATCTAAGCATTAATAGTAAAAGAAGAGTTTTTTTTAATTCTGAGCATTCTTTTTGTAGATTTTTCTTCTGCATCAGGCATGTCCCTGGAGATCAAGACAGAAGGCAGATAATCCCCCGGAAGCACAGCAAGCTCCCCAGGGCTCTGTTAGCTGCTGCAGCCCTCCACAGCATCGGCTATTTATTTGATCATCGTCTATGTGCAAGACACCATACTGAGAACTTGAAAATACATCATATCATTTGATCTCCAGGACCACTAGGTTTTATTACCCCCCCTCCAGTCCAGAGATGAAGAAAGTAAGATTTAATTAAAGTGTTCAAAGAAACAAAATATTACAGGGACAAGCTGTAGTTAGGTTTCAGTTGTTCTGACTCCAACTTCAGTGCTCCTTCCTTTATAACAAAGATCATTCCAGGGATCTGTGAGCCAAAGAATGCAAAAGAGGAGTATTTCTGTAACTTCTGGCTTTTTAAAAGTTTTGTTTTTATTTAATGTTTAAAATTTTAACCTTTTTCCAGTTTAAAAGATATAGCCTCTTTGTAATGTGAAGGATCACTGAAGGCCATTCTGTGCAGCAGTCTTAGTGATGCCCTCCTTTTTCCTCTCTTCTTTCCCTCCTTCTCACCATCATCGTAGCTAACATTACTGAGTTTCCTTTGGGTAAGCACTGTGATAAGTATTTTATGTGGATCATCTCATCCCCTGATCATTTAAACAACCTTATGAGGTAACTAGTATTACTTTTGCCCTTTCTTTTATAGATTGCCCATAAAATGGATGGATCTAAACAAAATTCAGATCCATGAATCCTTAGAGTAGGGTTTACATTCTCCCTGGGGCCTGCAAAATCAGTTTACGATGCAGTTCATGAAAATCCTTGCCTATATCCCTCATTCTATCTTCCAACATCCCTCAACACATAAATCTATCGCATCCTAGGGCATATTCTACTGGTTCTGATCCATTGCAAGAAAGGAAAGTCTTAAAAAGGACCAACAATGTTTCCAAAATTCTCTCGCTCTAAGTGTCTCCCTATGTTCAAGTGGAAATAAGTCCCCTGGGAGCTTCAAAAGGCACAGCCCACGGTTTCTGTTTTGGGGAGCTTACCCACTGCCAAACAGAGACCTCCTCTTTGCGCCTCTGCCTTTAGTGAACCAACAGGAAAGTTTAAAAGTATGGGAGACAGTCGTGTCCTTCCCAGAAAAACAAACAAACAAACAAACAAAAAACAACTGTTCACCTTCCCTGGTCCATTCAGCCCATATGCTTGGCCTCTAAAGTCATTAGTAGTGAAAATAGAGGACAATAATTTGAAAATCCAACCAACAATGTGAAAGCCGTGGACCTATATTTTCTACTTCAGAATTACCACACTACTATAAGAGAGGTAGCCTCAGAAATGAGTGACCTGTTTTCCATATGAGATAGATAGCAAAGCCTCTAGAAAATGGCATGCTACCAAAATACCCACTCATCTAGCCTCCCTGCCAAAGATCAAAGGAAGGCTGGAGTGACATTAAGAGACCAGAGGAGTCCTTTCTCTGAGAAACACTGCTGCTCTTTGCTACAGGGCTGGATAATCAAGAGTTTATAACTCTTGATTAAGTGAAACTTGTAGGCCACCTGCCACAGAACCTGATTTCTAACCATAGACATCTGCATGTTTAACTAGCTTTTTGTAATTCTTAAGCACACTAAAGTCATAGAACCAGTGTCATAAACACAAGAGCCAGCCAACCTTGGTTTAAATCTCTTTGAGCCTCAATATATGCACTTGTAAAATGAGGCCATTTATAATATCTAACTCCTGAGGTTGAATGAGACACTGTGTAGAGGGACCTCAGCAGTGACGAACATGGAGTGAACTGTGATTAGTCTCCTGACAATTACATTTGCACAGCACTTAGTTGCTCCCAAAGACTTCCACAACTATGAAATCATATTATCCTCACTACGAACCTAAAAGGGAGTGAAAATTGCAGTACATGTATTTTAAAGAGGAAGGAACTGAAGCAGAAAAGTACCAAAATCTAGGAATGGTCAATGGGGCTCAACCAGCGCACCAGGCACAGTGATGACTGAAGGTTCTTTGCTACCACTGATGCGCTAACCTTTGCTCAGGTCAACCCCTGCTATTGACTTGCAGAATTGGAATTAAAATCTGAGAGTAGTGCCTGCTACCCAGTATCCATGTCTCCCTTTTATCTTACATACAGAACCCCAATGCTATTGAGCACAGGGATGCCGGCCCTGCCTTTTCTTCCTTCCTGCTAACTTGCAACATGGAAATAAAGGCTGGCACAACAGTAGTAATACTGTGACAACTCAAAGTTAAAGATGGGAGCAAGTCTGCTAGAATATAGAAGGAAAAAAAAAAACCAAAAGTGGCCTTGATTCCTCATCATATCATAGCAGCTTGGAACTGATCACATTTGGGGTTCATGTGGTATAAGAACATCTTTTTAAAGCCACTGCTATCCAGGCTTGTGAGTTGCAGATAAAATTTCCCAACAGACAAACTCTGTTTCTGACCATAACTATTCTTTCTTCTATAACTATTTTTAGAGAAAACATATTGTTGTTTGGCAATATAAATTTTTTTCTTTGTGAAAAATAAGATATAAAGAAAAAATAAATTAAAATTGCTTGTAATTTCACTGTCCAGAACTAACCACAATATTTTAATGTGTTGGCTTGTTGCCTTTTTTTATCCCTGTGCTGTGAACATGGGTGAGTGCATAGATATTTTTATTCATTTAGTGTATTGTTCAGGTATTTGTCTAATGTATTAAAAACTGTTTTAAACATCATTCAGAGGCATTATCACCTTGTGTTCTGTGGATATTACATAATTTTCCCAGCATTCCTATCTAGTTGGGAAATGACTCCTGTTTACATTTTGATGTTATAAACATTACTATAGTGGATATTTTGGTATGTAACGATGCTTTTTTACTCCTAATTCTTTCCTTAGGATAGATTCCTAGGGGTAGCACTGCTGAGTCAATAGAGCTAAGAATTTTGTAACCTCAATGCATAGGACCAAAATCCTTTTCAAAATCATATCAACATAAACCAAATCCATTCAACAGCCCCAGGTGTGGTTATTAGACCATTTTTGTAAGTCGAATAAGTGAAAAATTTACATTGCATGGTTGTTTTGCTCTTGAAGCATCTGGTTATTATTGAGAGTGAATGCTGTCCATGTTCATCGCCACTTGCAAAGGCTTTCTGCTATGTTTTAGGCATCTTTGTATATGGCATCATTCATAGCTCCAATATCTACCACACATCCCGAATGGCAGGACTAATTTAGTATAGTTGCACCAGAAGAATATGTTTGTCCTTAATAATAGTATATCTGAGATATACTATTTGAGTTTGACAGTGTTTGAATACTGGCAATCCATGAACGAGGTAGCACTGACCTTGTTCCATGTGTCACCCACCGTTCTGTTTCAAGTGCACTATTTCACCTATCAGGCTAGCCATATGATACAGTCTTTCTCTATCGATTCTAAGATATGTAAGCTTTGACAAAAGGATGCTGAAGCAACTGAACATGGATTTCAAGTGTGATTTGAGGAAGAGTTTCTACTCACAGCCTCCAGTGTAAAATGGAAATTGTCCAGGTATTTCAGGTAAATACCAAAAGGGGAAATGAACTTGGCCTTGGCCTCCCAAATTCCAATCTGGCCATTTTGTATAAATGAGATAGAGTAAAAGTGGACTGCAGTGGTAATAGCACTTTACAAGGTTTACTAAGGAATCCAATCAAAATACATAGGTGGAGCCAGGCATGGTGGCGCACGCTTGTAATCCCTGTGCTTGGGAGGCTGAGACAGGAGGATCGCACAGGTTCAAAGCCAGGCTCAGCTGGCTTAGGAGACCCTGTTTCCAAATAAAATATAAAATGGGTCTGGGAGTATAGTCAGGGACATAGAAGGTCCTTGGGTTCTATCCACAGTACCACACAAACACAAAAAAAAATACATAGGTGGAAACCACCATAATTCCCAATTTATTGAGGAGGAAACTGAGGCACAAGGGTTCTGTAATTTGAATTTACACAGGTACAAATGAATCCAAACAAGATTTGAATCTAGACAGTCAGACTCCAAAGCCCACATTCTTAATCACTTTGTATAAAACTTTCAGTGGTTAAATATAAAGTGATAAAAGATGGCATGTGGCAGGCAGTACATACTTAAGTATCACAGAGGTAAACCCAATGTGTTCAGTAACTTTAGGCAGCAGAATATTCACAGCAAGCTAGAACAACTGGGAGTGGCCCTTTTATCATAAAATCATAAAATCAAAGTGGCAGGAAACACATAGTAGATAAAAGGCCCAGGGTGGAACCAGCCAAAAGTGAACCAGAATCCCAGCTCCACCACTTTCTAGTGTAATAGAAATAATATTTTTCTTCAGTAAAGAGGAAATTTGAGAGACACTATAAATAGTTGTACAGAAAACATCTAGTAAAATCTCATGACTTTAGCAGGAATGCAAAAAAAAAAATGTGATTTATCTTGTATAGCAGATACGGTGGATATCTTTTTTCCTGCTTTCCTTTACTATAAGAACATACAGACTACGGTACTCTGTCTTCTGGCCTCCCAGTGATGTGGTCTGGGAAGCAGGAAAGAGGAAGACATCATTAGAAAGCTGTCCATTCACAAATAAAAAGAAAATTCACAGTAAAATAGAGACCTTTCTTCTTCATACTGCCCAGGATGCTGAAATGACACTGGTAGCAATAGCACCCATTTTGAACATATGAAAATAAAATCCACAGGCTGAGCATAATGGGAAAAAAGACAAAAATAATCAGGTTGCCTCCTGACTCACTCTTTCAACCATTCAACAGTTTGGGATTGCTATGTGTGAAAAATAAATGCCTACACATCTAGATTACTATTTGTCAGATTTCTATTGCTTGCAGGTGGACAGATGTTTACCCAATATGCTTTCATTACCATTTTCCAGAGGACTTTGTGTTTCTCTAGACCATAGGAAACACCATCCATCCATCCATCACCAAATAGTTAATGTCTACTTTTTGAAAGGCAATGCCCATTCTCTATAGTTTGGCCTCGGGACATTAATGTTAGGTGGGAGAGTGTGAGCCTAAACTTTCTGTCCACTTGCAGCCATTTGGGGAGTGGGCCGGTTAGTGAGATTTTATCACCAGTGGCAAGATGAGGGACAGGAGCACACAGGAGTATTGGTTAGCTGAAACAGAGTCGAGTAGGCCAGGATTCAATTCTGGGATTGCTACATACTAATGATGACCATGAACAATTAGCTTATACTTTCTATACCTCAATTTTTGCCTTAAGGTGGGAAAAATAACTATTACTTTCCAGGGTTACAACTAAGATCTGTTAAAAGATATAAACCAATCATAGTGGTACCTAGAAATCACAAAAGATGGCAAAAAATGGTTGCAGTTATATTTTAAGGGCAATAAGGAGTAAGTAATAAGAAAACAATAAGGAATAATATCCCTTCATTCACTTAACTATTATTTATAAGAACCTACCAGGATCCCAGCCGGATCCTGGGATTCTGGGAGCAAAGAAGACGGTAATATCCCTGCCTCTCACCCTGATTTTGGAGCTTATTTTGACATGGTAGAAACTGAACTGAATAAATAGGCAAAATGTCGATCCTCCAAGACAGTGAGATCAGCCAGGGGGGAGGTCTAGCTGAGTTCAGGAACTGAGGAACAGTGAGGAGCAGTGGAGGGGATGCTGCTGTGCTTGACAGAAAGCCACGCTTTGGTCCTAAATCTCCCAAACTTCTCCCATTCGTGTGAGGGAAGATGAAGAGCCAATAAAGCCTAGTTTAATATTGCTTTAATATCAGACAGCACTGATTTCCTCTGAATCTTAGCACCACTAGAACACAAATTCTTGCCATTAAAATGGCTTAATTTCTAAAAAGAAACCATATATTTTTGAAAACTGAATTCTGACTAGTTATCTCAACCCCTTCCCCATTTTCTTTATCCTTCAGTACCCCCCCCCCCAGTAGCTATTATTTTCTTCAGAGTCCAGACACTAAGTGTGCCCCTGACACCAAAGAGGACCGGAGACAACTGGTTGCAGAAGGGATTTAAAAACAAGCTCTCTATTGTCTAAAATGTTCCTAGTTATTTCTATAAAGGGTGTGCCATAGCCTAGGACCTCATGCTCCAGAGGGATAACATGGTTAGTCTATTTTATTTTGAGAGAGAGAAAAATATGAAAAAAATGGAACCTAGCCTGTTTTGTTTGTTTTGTTTGAAAAAAAGCCATTTCTTTCCTTTGATTTCAGTCTGCTCCTGTCCAGCAAGATGGCACTGCTCCTGGCAAAGCCCCTGCTCTCTCAGCCACCATAGCCCAACCAGACTCACAGAAGTACTACAAAATATCGACTTGAAAAGTAATTAAGATATAAGTATTCCAAAAGAGAACACATGGTTATTTAAAGTCATTGGACAGCGTTCAAAAGGAAAGATGTATGGAATCCGAAGGCTCAGAGCCATCCTGCTGCTCCCCCCACTTCTCACATTAAGAAAAAGAGACTAATTATAAATCTCCAGCAAATATGACCTGGTAAATAGTTTTCAAACAAAAGCCTGCACCGAACAGGATATCTGGCAGATCTGGGCACTTGTTTTCACTAATAACCATTAAAGTTGTTCCTAGTAAACTGTTTTACAGCAGCATTAGAAATATCAGAGTTTACGTTTTCGTTAATGAATTGCCGCAGAACGTTAGCGCTGGCCCCCGCCTCCCAGCGGCTCCCAGTCCTTGCTTTGTCTCTGTTGTGCCTTTTCCCCCCTTAACATTTCATTCCCAATGACATGTCAGCCGTCTTTCACCAACCTCAAAGGAAAGTTGAATGCGGGGCTCACAAAGTTAAGCTGACATTTGCTCCCTTCCAATAAAAAATATTTAGTCCATTAAACATAAATACCTGTCATTATGATACATGGACTGGGTGCAAACCTCCCGGTTCCCTCTGATGTTTATTACATCCAAACAACTGCAGTGCCTGCATGTTTTCAACTTTAGTGTATTGATTAAACTTTTAAATGGCTGCCATATAACCCAGGGACAGCGGGAAGATTAATTTGCGTCAATGTTCATCTGTAATTCATTAGCCATTTATTCTTTACAACCACATGGGCTATCAAGAAAATGCAGGCCATTTTTCACTCGGCACAGGCTGAGAACAGATTCTGAAATTTGTGCTGCATACAAATAAGTTCCCTGGGCCTGGCCGGCTAAACTGCTTGGCTTTTCAAAAGTTGAAGTTGGGAGGCAGCGGCAGGGAAGGAAGAGGAGAAACAAGAAATGGGGGGCAGCACACATTCCCAGGGTATTCACGGTTAACTGAGTTCATCCACTGTCTTTTTGCCCACATATGATGTAAGGTTTTTTTATTCCAGTCGGATTAAAGTCAGGGTGACTTGTGTCTTTGCAAAGGCCATAAATGACACAAAATGCTTTCTCTCATCTCTACTTCCTACACCCTCAGAGCTCCTAAAATGATATTTCTGCCCCACCCCCCAAAAAAAAACCTCAGTGAGTGGCAGTTAAGTAGAAAAGTCATAGCCTAGAGGAACTTGGAGCTGCAAGCCTGGGGATAGTGGCATTTGAATCAACCCTCCCCCAAACAGTGGAATCTCACCGTGCCTTGAGCTGGGAAGGTGCCCAGCTAAATAGCGGCGCACGTTTCCTGAGGGAAGAGGGAAGCCATCTGGCTCTTCCACGTGCCCTCCTGACCCCCCTGGCAGAACACAAACTGCATATTAAAGATATAAATGGAAGGAGCACCTCGGCAAAAGGCCCTTCGACATGCAAGGCACTTTGGGGAGAGAAGGAAGGAGGAGTTTGCATGTGCACACATCGGGGGCAGAGGAGAATAAGGCACACAAGGGAAATTTTTCTTCATAAGGATGAATAATTAAAGTGGAGAGCTCAGTGCCCAAGCCTCGCCATGGCTAATCACTGCAACAGTGAGCAGAAAGAAAAAAAAAAAATCAATGGTCAGGACATCTGGGGCAATGTCTGCCAGGTACCCACTCGCAGGACATGTGAAAGCCAGTGTGCAGATGCTCAAGGCGACAACTCTTTTTCTCTGGTCCATGGTGCCCACAAAAAATCAAAGGCACCAGGCACACTGGTAACCTTTGGTAACAACGTCCATGAAAGAGGCATTGGAGGAAGCCTTGGGGAGGAGGCAGTAAATTACCCATTTATAATATAACTGCTCAGGCTGCTTACAACCAAGGATAAAAGAGAGCCTTCCACAAAAGCGTCCATCTGGAGACATCCCGGCCCAGCCCGGCACCACCAACAGACAGCAGCTACAGCTCCTTTTCAGGCGCTTTGGGGAGAAGGGGAGGGTCATCATAGAAATGTAGCTCAAGGAGCTTTATTTGGCTCATAGATGTGGCATATAACTATCAAAAGGGTTGCATGAATGGCAGAAAAATGCTCTGGAAAGAACTTCAGGATCATCAGACCCAGCCCCCTGTGGGGCATATCATCCAGCAAATATCTGTTTCTTTTTCCACCACAGTAACTAGTTCATGGGGCTCAAGGGAGCTCACCTGATATTTTAAGAGTGGTCTATTAATGCAAACTAAGCACCATTCAGTAAAAATCTGTTGATTAGCATATTCCTGGCACTGTTCTAGACTTGGGGTACAATGAGGAAACAAATCTAGCTACAGACTCTTCGTACTAGGGTGCTTCTAGTTTACTTTCCTACATGAATCAGGTGCTTTCTCGAATGTCAAGAACTCAAATTTAGAAAACTAGGGCTTTGTTCTTTTTTCCTTCTCTTGGCAAAGCCTAAAAATGATAGTGGTTCGATAGCTTATGCCTTGTGAATTCATGGCTTTAGAACTAGAATACAGTGACTCAGAAATTCCAGAAGAAGGACGTATATACATGATTACTAAAAGTTCCCGGTCACATTGATCCCAAGGTTAACATAAAGGTAAAGTTAGGGTGTATGTACGCTTGGAGAAGGGAATCCACAGACATGCCGCTTGCCATGAGCAGCTCTCATAATTGACCTTTGCCTTGAGAAACAAAAAGAATTGTTTGAAGGTTTCAACCACACAAGAGCCAAATGCTGAAGACAACTACGCCTTCCACAATTTTGGGAGAATATTGTGGGGCATAAGGAATAAGTATTAATCATTGTCTCTTGTCTCACACAAGGTTCTGCCCATCTCTTTGGGGAATACAAAAGTAACACATGAAAGCTAACACATGACACCGAGAATTAGGGACAAAAGTGTTTAGCATGAGTATTTTCCTCTCTAAATAACTGTTGAAAAATACTTATACCCAGTGAAACCAAGGCTCCTGGAATACCAGCTCTCTCACATATGAAACCGATGAATGAAATTCATCTGTTGAATTTGAGCCTGAAAATGTTCTTACTCTCCCATCTATTCTAAGGAACTGATTCCCCAATGAGAAGAAAGTTACCTAAAAAAGACTTTAACTTTAGAGATTTATGTTGCAAAAAAGAGATAGAAAGGCAGGTATTAAGTAAATAATTGTATTCTATGTAATATTGGGTGGCCATTAAAGTAATAATAGTGTAAAAAATGAAAAAATATAAAAAACATGAAGCTCTACTAGAATAGCATATAAAATTGTAAGTTCACTAGGATAACTACCATGTACTCATATAAAAAATATTGTAAGAAAATAGATGTAATTCAGAAAAGGGAGTTAAAATTATATAAAATATGCCATCTCTTTAGCAAATGTTCTGAAGTTTTTTTCTTTTTCTTTTTTTCTTGCTATTATAATTGGAAAGGTTCTAAAATGTTTAAACCTTGTGGAACATATTATAAATGCTATGAATACTGAAAGAAACCTTTGTGCTAGAGGAGCTAAAATTTGGCCTTTTAAAAATCCATATTTTAATAAACATAAAGGAAGAGAAAGACTATCTGGCAAAGAATATTTTCAGCAAAAGCTGAGAATTTAAAATGTGAATGGCCTGAAGCATAATAATGAAGAGATTTGTCTGGCTGGAGTAGATGAGGTACTTTGGGAAAACAATGTCAAATAAATAACACTGGATATATTTTTTCAACTTTGGTTATGTCAAAGTGTAACTATCTTCTTTCTACCTTCCCCTTTCTAGTCAGTGTATTTCTTACTTTAGCTTTCTTTAAGTTTATGGGATCAAATGAAACTAAAAAAATGAAATAACATGTCAAAGAGATTGGTTGACTTTTTGGGAAGTGATTTCATATTTCATCATAGTTAATAAATTTGAAAAGAATAGTTGAGAAAATTCTGAAATATAAAAGCATTTATAATGTTTATGATTTTAAGAAGGTATCCAATAAGATGGAGGAAAAATAAATAAACATAAGAATTGAGCTGGCTGGGCATGGTGTCAAATATTTGTAATCCCAGCACTTGGGAGGCTGAGACAGGAGGGTCGCACAGGTTCTCTGCCAGCCTCAGCTACTTAGTGAGGCTCTCAGCAACTTAGTGAGACCCTGTTTCCAAATAAAGTATAAAAAATGTCTGGGAGTATAGCCCAGAGCTAGAACAAAAGACCCTAGGTTCCACCCCCAGTACCAAAAAAAAAAAAAAAGAATTGAGCTAAGCCATTAAAATTATCATTACTATATAAGTACCAATGCTATAATAACAATATGGACCTTGTAAATAAACTGAATGAAGGATTAATGTTACAAAATAAAGGGAATTAGATTCTATTATGAAATATTTTAGATGATGATAAAGTTGATATGTCAGTGAGAAAAAGTGCTATGTTTAATATCTGACATATATTAAAGTGCTCCTTAATATATGTTAAAGAGACCAAATTTTAAGCAAATGGTCAAATGTTAGAAAGCAATGAAACAAACAAACAAAAATGTTTGGAAGCTCTCCAGTCTCTAGGAACATACATAAAAGGAAAAAATAAATACAGGAAAATATTTTCATATCTGGCCACATAAAAAGTTAAGGATTTCTGCATGGAAAACACTATAAAAAAGCAAGATTCAAATTAAAAACTTCAAAAATATGTACTTTCTATCATCTACGACATGCAAAGTGTTATCTCTAGGACACAGTTTTTATAAATCAAAATGAAAATTATTAACATCCATAGGGAAATGGATAAACAATAAGAACAGCTGTTTATAACAAAAATATCCAATGAACTTACTGAGCATGGTCAGTAAAGAGGCACATGTATATCATGCTCGTCACTGTCACTCTGACTACGTTATGATGTGAGGCTACAGTGCACCAATAAAAAGAATATTTAAAAAGAGGTGTTTTTTTCAGGACTGAAGATTGAACTCAGGGGCACTCTACCTCCAAGCTATACCCCCAATTTTTTATTCTTTTATTTGAAACAGGGTCTCACTAAGTTGCAGAGAGCCTCAACAAGTAGCTGAGGCTGGCAGAGAACCTGTGATCCTCCTGTTTAACAGGTGTTTTTTTTAAAATATGGTAATGGCAATATGCAAAGTTTGTAATCAGGTAGTGATATGAACCTTCCCACCATGGGTAAAACGTCTAATTCATCTGGCTTTGTGGGAAAGCACTTTTAAAAATTGTAAAATATTTACATGTCAAGGACTTTTAAAAATTGTAAAACAAGAGACACCCAAACAAAAAAAATGTATCTTCCTAGTCATCACTCAGTCAAGCATACACAAACAGGTTTTTGCCTCTGAAAGATGGTTTGGGTTGGAAGAATAATTTACTTTTCTCTTAATATACTTTTGAGTTTTAAAAAAAAGCTTCTTCATTGTCCTCATCTTCCTCTTCCTCTTCTTCTCTCCTCCTCCTCCTCTTCTTTTTCTTTTCTTCTCTTTTTTTGTGGTGCTGAGGATTGAACCCAGAGGCATTCTACCTCCAAGCAATACCCCAAACTGATTTTTTCATATTCTTTATTTTGAAAAAGGGTCTCACTAAGTTGTGAAGGGCCTCATTAAGTAGCTGAGGCTGGGCACGAACTGGGATCTTCTTGTTTCAGCCTCCCAGGATTACAAGCCTGTGCCACCAAGCCCAGCTAGCTTCTAACTTTTGACTATTAAAATTAAAAACAAAGTATCCTATAGTTTTTGTTCATATTTGGTACATACTTTTAATTTAGTTAAGAAGTTCCCTGAAATGCCTTGTTCTATGAGAGGTTTCCATTATAATGGATACATGGCACTGTGTGTGTGTGGGGGGGTAGGGGTGGGGATTGAACCCAGGGCCATTCTACCTCTGAGCTTCACCCCTAGCACTTTGTATTTTTTATTTTGAAACAGGAAAATATTTTAAATTGCAGAGAACCTCAATACGGTGTTGTGGATGACTTCCAACCTGTGATCTTCTATCTCAACCTCCCAATACTGGGATTACAGGTGGGTACCACCATGCTCAGATCGCTATTTTTATATATAATATTTTCACTAATATTCAGCTCTTGGAATTTTTAATTTTCATTCTTTCGTAAGCCATTGGGCTATAACTTGTTTGTCAAATATTCACAGATGAGATTTTTAACCTGACTTTTTACAATTAATTTCAAAAACAAAATTGTACTGTGGTTACAAAATACATGTCTGATCTAGTTTTTAAAATTTGCTTATTTTTGCTTAGAATATAGTCAGTTTATCAAATGTCCCATGTATGGTTGAGAAGATATTAATTCTCTGGCTGCAAACAGTTCTTAGTGTGTCCATTAATCAGATGATTAATTGTATTCATCTTCTATATCTTTGTTATTTTTAGTATATTTGACCTATTAAATTGGGAGAGATGCTTTGAAATCTGATTATCACATAAATTTTATATTCTTCTTCTATTCCATAAATACTTGATTTATGTGGTATAAAGCTGTCACAGTCCATCAGTTGTAAAACATATTTTTTCACATTGAACAATTCTGATGGAAAATGTCTTATAATTGGTATAATATAGAAAATTATAGCTAAATTGCAGCAGTTTTTGTTGTTCATAGTGAAAGATAAAATAATGATCTGACTTAAAATTTTTGATATTTTAGATTCAATTCAATGTAATTTTTTTTCAGAATTGGGAATTGAACCCAGGGGCATTCTACCTCTGAGCTATACTCTCAGCCCTACGTTTTATTCTTTATTTTTAAACAGGGTTACACTAAGTTGTAGAAGGCCTAAGTAGCTGAAGCTGGCTGGGAACCCACAATCCTCCTAATTCAACTTCCCAAGTACTGGGTTTATAAACATGTGCCACCATGCCCGACTTTCAATATAATATTTTAACAGGTATATAGGAATTCAAAATTTTAAAAAATATATTTTTAAGACTTAAACATTTTTTACTGGTGCATTGTAATCATGCATCTTAATGGAGTACAAGATGGTAGAGGCATACACACACACCTCACTCAATTAGCCCTTATCCCATTCCCTCCCATTCGCTCCCCCCTCCCTCCTTCTCATGTTTGGCTTAATGATTGATTGATATGTTTGTGAATGTACATCATGAACATTAGGGAATTTCCCTCTTCCCCTCCAATCCCCCTCAGTTAGGTCACTTTATTTGCTCATCTGTAATTTCTTCTTTGTATAGAGTTCCTCCTATCACCCATTTTTTCCCTAACTTCTGCATATTAGAGAGAGCATCAGATTTCTTACTTATTGTGACTGACAAATCTCACTTATCATAATGTTCTCCAGTTCCATCCATTTCCCTGTAAATGATGTAATTATGTTCTTCTTTTGATGAATCAAGGGTCTATCATTTTTAGGGTCCACTTTATCTCAAGTAATAATTTTCTTGAAAAATGATCAGACATATAATCTTATATATCAGACTTATAAACAGACTACTCTCTGTTTTTTCTCTAGTTGCCTGGTATAACTTAACCCATGGTGTGTACTTATGCTTTGTTGGGTATATTACAAACAGTATAAAGTCGGGATAATTTCTGTTTTCATCCATAAGGACAGTGTTGGAGGTTCTCTTCCAAGTTTAGTCACTTTACATGGATTGCGATTTCTGATCCATTTAGACATGTTTCTAGCATATACTTTGGGATTTTTATTAGTTCCACTTATAAACCTCTTTTCTTGATTTTTATTTTTCTAATACTCGTATTGGTGCACTATAGTCTTACATCATGATGTCGTTCATAGTGAAGGTGATGTACATGCACACAGCCCTTGGCAGGCTTTCCCGGGCTCCCTCCTTCCCCCTCACACATGATACTGAGATTGGCTCTGGCTTCCCCACACACCTATAATGTCAGTGGAAGTGTTTCCTTCGTTGACTCCCCCTTTCCCCAGCCCTTACACTAGTCCACCTCCTTTGTTCCACGGGAGCTTCTCCTCCATCATCTGAAGTCCCTCTTGTATCCTGATCAACCCTAGCTTCCACATATGGTGGAAAACATATGACTAGCTAATCTCACTTTACATAATACTCTCCAGGTTCACCAGTTTTTCTGAAAATGACATAATTTTGTTCTTCCTTATTGCTGTGTAGAATTCCATGTTATGTATATCCCATATTATGTAATCCAATCATCTGTTGATGGATACCTAGGTTGGTTCCATAATTTGACTACTTTGAATTGTGCTACTATAAACATAGTTGAAGTCTTTGGGTTTTTTTTTCCTTTTATTTCCTTCCTTAACTGGTTTGGAATGTGTAAATTTTTATTTTTTTTTTTGTTGATGGGTATTTGCTAAAATGTGTGATTCATTGCTGACTTAAGAACTCTAACATTAAGAGCAAGAATGTAGTTTAGTGATAGAGTGTGTACCTAGTATGTATAAATACCTCAAGTTCAATCCCAAGCACTGCAATTTACATACATACATGCATGAATGCATGCTTACATACATAGATAAATCTAACAATAATATTGTAAACCCTTGAACTGAACATTTTAATTCTAATTAATTTCTCCTGACTTTGATGTTACATTTGACAGTGTTTTTTTTCTTGTTGTTATTTTCAGAAAGAAATAATCTGTTTAAATATGTTTCCATGTTTGCCAAGTACTTAGTTCATCATCTTTTTCTTTTGTGTGTGTGTGTGTGTGTGTGTGTGTGTGTGTGTGTGGTATTGGGGATTGAACCTCTGAACTACACCCTCAGTCCGATTTCTTATTGTTTGTTTTGAAACAGGGGCTCACTAAGTAGCTGAGGCTAGCTGTGAACTTGTGATCATCCAGTCTCAGCCTCACAAGTACTGGAATGTCAAGTGTGCACCACCACTATCATTTAAATAAAGTCATACTCACCTTTCCAGTATTATTTCCATTTTACCATATACTCAAGGATAGCTCACATAAAAGTTAATGAAGAAAATAGAATTAAACCCATCATATATTAAAATGATCACAGAATATAAAACATATTTATTATGAATGAAAAAAGACACAGTTAAGTTAAATTAAATATTATAAGTTAAGTTAAATATTATAATAGTAAATTATTTCCATTGTATCCATACCAATATTTATTTTGCACTCACCCTTGAAAAATAGTCTGACTTCTATTCTTGCTATTTCTTTTCTCTGAGTACCCTGATAATAAAGTTCTAATGCTCCCTCACTCCCATTTTAATGCTGAGAAATGTGCCTGGGCCTTCACTATAATTGTCATTTCTTTGTAGGAGATTTTTATTTCTCTCTACTTAAAAAAAAAAGCTGTTTTTGGTGCTCTACAGTTTTAGTAATTTTGTTTAGATTTGAGCTTTGAAAATTTTATCCTGCTTGCTCCCCAATGTGATTCCTATATGTTTTCAAAGGATTTTTAAAAACCATTTTGGAGAACTCCGCCACCAGCTCCTCAAGTATTTCCTTTCATAAACTTTTGCTATTTTCTCTGGAACATTGACTTGCTAATTGGAAAACCTCCACATCATATCTGTCTTCTCATACTTTCCATCTCCTTGCATGTTTGTATGGCATTCTTTATAATTTCTTTAGATATACTTATTAATTTACTAATATTCTTTCTTCAATCATCCAATATACTTAAGTGTGTATTTAAGTGTGCATTTATGATATACATACATATATATATATATTAAATTTTTTATTTTTTATTTTGTTGTTTTCTATTTAACTACTTTGAAACTTTTCATTCCTTTCTGTGTTCCCCATCCTTTGGTCTTTTTTCATGCATAATAAATTTGTTTTATATTCTGTGATCATTTTAATATATGATGGGTTTAATTCTATTTCCTTCATTAACTCTTAATGTGAGATATCCTTGAGTATATGGTAATATTTGCATATGAGCTCATATTTGCCTTTTCGTAACCTGTGGAAATCTTGACAGAATTAAGAAGAATCTATCCTCCAGATAGGTCCTGTGCTCCAAAACAAGAGACAGAAAATATTACTGATGCCAATTATCAAAAGTTGGGTAAAATGTATCAGGATTTTTTTATTATTATAAGAAACTTCCAAACTACTGCAAAGCAGTATAATGCTATACACAACTGATTGAATTTCTTTATTTTTATTTCTTACACAATGTATTTGAATCACACTAAAATAACTTCCTGGGAGCTAAGTTGATCACTTAATGGTTTTACATTTTAAATAATAATTTGAAAGACTTAAAAGAAAATGGACTACATAGAACAGGATCAGTACAATACATCACAGCAAAGTAATTTTTAGTCCTCAAGTCTCTGAAACACATAGTCAGTAGGTTGAGATATGTCATTGTATTAAAACTCTTTTCCTATGTATTAAAACTCTTTTCCTATGTCCTGCCCTTTTATATCCACAGCTAACATAATCATTCCAGAAGGATGCATTACAATAATGTACACATTTGCACTGATGAGAATTTTTATAGACTCTGCCAGTTCTTGGGCAGGGAGAGGAAGTTACCAGTATCTATGTGCACCTGAAAAAAAAATCTCTCTCTCTAGATTCTAGAGAGCCCATTTACCACTAAGATATATGCCCAGAATGGTTACTACTACATTGATTATAATGGTGTAATAAGATGTCTAATTCCAGTTTTGATATTTGGCCAAGTACCACTTTCCGGCGCTACTCCTTCACTTCTCCTTTGCCTAACACCCAGGCCAGGTGGTAAGGTGTTTGGGATGCTCCATCACTTGGCACCAGTGGCTAAGTTCAACTCACATAAACTTTGGTGTGCATGTGGGAACTCTCTCATCAGCATTACCCCTAACCATAATAAAAACAAAAGCCATTCGCCCTTTACTTCACTCATGCCAAATGGATTGGCTTGGACACCTGCCCAACTCTCTCCAGAGTCTCATAATGTGAGGAGTGAATGTTTTCATACCCTCTCGGTACACACAGTATCTAGAGTCTTGACATTGGGATCAATTTTGGGAGGGGATGGTTAATTCCATTCCTCTGTTGAACAACCACAAGACAATTGGCCCATGATTAGGATGGTCTTGTGATGACCACTATCACCTGGGAACCTTCCTTTTTAACTTATAGCTTGCTAACAGGCTCAGCTCCCTGCTGGTGAGCATGCACTTTTATTTATTTTTATTTTTTTCATATTTTATATTATTTATATATGGAACATATCGAAAATGGTGTACATTTAGATTGTGCTTTGTGCCCTCTCCTCCCCCATTCCTCTTCCCCCCTCCAAATAATGAGTGTCCAGGTTAACCGTGCTATATTTATACTACTACACATATTCAAATGTAGCTCCTCCATTGAACAACCTCAGCTTCCTTCCTCTCCTATCCTTCAATTCTAGCTTTGCTGAGACTTCCCCTCCATTATCTGGAGTCCCTCTGGTATTACCACTACTCCCTAGCTTGGGCATATTAGAGAAAACATATGTCCCTTCTCTTTCTGTGCTTGACTAATCTCACTTAACATAATGTTCTCCAGTTCCTTCCATCTTCTTGCAAATACTATTATTTTATTCTTCTTTATAGCTGAATATAATTCCATTGTGTGTATTTCCCATAATTTTGCAATCCATTCATCTATTGATGGAGATCTAGGTTGGTTACATATTTTGGCTATTACAAACTGTGCTGCTCTGAACGTGGGTATGCACATGTTAATGTAGTTCTCTGATTTCAAGCCCTTTGGAAAGATACCCAGGAATGGTATAGGCAGATAAAAAGGTGGATCTATTCCCAGTTTTCTAAGGAATCTCCACACTGATCTCCATATCAGCTGAACTAGTTTGCACTCCCACCAACAGTGTAAAAGAGTTCCTCTTTCCCCACACCCTCACCAGCATTTGTTGTTGTTTGGTTTCTTTATGCTTGGCACTTTGATTGGGGTTAGATGGAATCTCAGTATAGTTTTGATTTGCATCTCCCTGATGGCTAGTGATGTTGAACATCTTTTCATGTATCTATTGGCCATTTGTATCTCTTCTTTTGTGAAATGTCTATTCAGTTCAGTTGCCCATTTCTTGATTGGGTTGTTTGTTTTGCTAGTGTAGAATCTTTTTTTTATTTTGGAAATTTAAAGAAGTTTATTAGAAAGATAGAAATACAGAAAATAGAAATACAGCCCCATGCCAAAATGGCATGGGGGGTGACTTGAAATGAGTACACCCTAGTGTAGAATCTTTTGAGCTCCTTGTATATTCTGGATATTAGCCCCCTATCAGAGTGGTGGCTGGTAAAGATATTCTCCCATTCTGTAGGCTTCCTCTTTAGGTTATTGATGAGAAGAAACTTTTTAGTTTGATGTAATCCCACTTGTTAATTCTTGCTTTAATTTCCTGTGCTTTGGAAGTCTTTTTGAGAAAGATACTGCCTGTGCCTATATGTTGGAGTGTTGATCCTATGCCTTTCTCTAATAACTTCACAGTCTCGGGTCTAATTTCTAAGTCTTTGATCCATCTCAAGTTGATTCCTGTGCATGATGAGAAGTAAGGATTCAGATCCAATTTTCTACATATGGATAGCCAGTTCTCCCAGCACTATTTGTTGAAAAGGCAGTCTTTTCTCCAGTGTATTAGTTTGGCCCCTTTGTCAAAAATCAATTGACTATAGATGTGTGGGTTTCTTTCTGTATCTTCTATTCTGTTCCACTAGTCAGTCTGCCTGTTGTTGTGCCAATACCATGCTATTTTTATTACTTTGCTCTATAGTATAATTTGAAGTCTGGGATTGTAATGCCTCCTGCCTGGTTCTTGTTGCTGAGAATTGCTTTGCATATTCTGGGTCTTTTCTTTCTCCATATAAAATTCATAACTT
The DNA here is from genome assembly GCF_963383645.1 of Muscardinus avellanarius. Lineage (NCBI taxonomy): Eukaryota > Metazoa > Chordata > Mammalia > Rodentia > Gliridae > Muscardinus > Muscardinus avellanarius. The sequence continues at coordinate 92,887,739 of NC_137789.1, read as the reverse complement.
ATTTTTTCAGGTCTATGAGGAATGTTCTTGGTATTTTACTGGGAATTACATTGAATCCATAAATCACCTTTGGCAGAATGACCATTTTGATGATATTTATTCTGCCTATCCATGAGCAAGGGAGATCATCATTCCATCTTCCAAGGTCTTCAATTTCTTTCTTTAATGTTTTGTAGTTTTCTCTGTAGAGGTCTTTTACATCTTTGGTCAAATTTATTCCTAGTTATTGTATTGGTTTAGAGGTTATAGTAAGTGGAATAGTTTTCTTTATTTCTTTTGTTGTGGGTTCATTGTTGGCATAAAAAAAGCAACTGACTTCTTTAGGTTGATTTTGTATCCTGCAACTTTGCTGAATTGGTTAATCAGCTCCAGAAGTCTTCTAATTGAGTTAATTGGATCTTCTAGATAAAGAATCATAACATCTGCAAATAAGGATAGTTTTTATTTCTTTCTTCTTATTTGAATTCCTTTGATTTCCTTCTCTTGTCTTATTGCTGTGGCAAGAGTCTCAAGGACTATAATGAAAAGGAGTGGTGATAATGGGCATCTTTGTCTTGTTCTTGACTTTAAAGGGTATTCTTGCAGTTTTTCCCCATTCAATATGATGTTGACTTTGGGTTTATTGTATATTGCCTTAATGATGCTGAGATATGTGCCTTCTATTCCAATTTTCTGCAATATTTTTAACATAAATGGGTGTTGGATTTTTGTCAAATGCTTTTTCAGCATCTATTAATATGATCATGTGGTTTTTGTTCTTAGTTCTATTTATGTAGTGAATAGCATGTATTGATTTGTGTATGTTGAACCAGTCTTGCTTTTCTGGGATGAAATCAACTTGGTCATGGTGTACAATTCTCTTGATATGTTTTTGAATGTGTATAGCTAGTATTTTGTTTAGAATTTTTGCATCTATGTTCATTAAGGATATTGGTCTGTAATTTCCCTTTCTTGAAGTATCTTTATTTGGTTTGGGTATTAATGTGATACTGGCCTCATAGAAGGAATTAGGGAGAATTCCATCTTTTTCAACTACCTGGAACAAGTTGTGAAGTATTGGTATTAGTTCTTCACTGAAAGTTTTGTAGAATTTAGCTGGAAACTCATCAGGACCTGGGCTTTTCTTTGATGGCAGAATTTTGATTGCTTTGTCTATTTCTTTGTGTGCAATTGGTTGGTTTAGGCTTGCTATGTCCTCATGGTTCAGTTTAGGTAAGAAATGTGCTAAGAAATCTATTGATTTCTTCCATGTTTTCCAGTCTGTTGGAGTATAAATTCTCAAATTAGTTTCTGATAATCCTTTGAATTTCCCCACTGTCTGTGGTGATGTCTCCTTTTTCATTTCTGATTTTAATAATTTGAGTTGATTCTCTCTTTCTTTTGATTAGGTTGTCAATCCTATTAATCTTCTTAAAGAACCAGCCTTTTTTGTTGATTCTTTGAATATTTTTTGTTCTCTATTTCATTTATTTCCTCTCTGATTTTAATAATTTCCTGCCTTCTGCTGACTGTGGGATAAGACTGTTGCAGTCTTTCTAGGTCCTTGAGTTGTGTCATTAGGTTTTTTGCTTGGTGACTTTCTGTTCTTCTTATGTGGACACTCAATGCTATGAACTCTCTTCTCAACACTGCCTTCAAAGTGTTCTATAGATTTTGGTAAGTTGTTTCTCTATTTTCATTTAATTCCAGAAATTTCTTTATTTCTCCCCTAATTTCTGATCTTACCCACTTGTCATTCAATAGTGTATCATTCAATCTCCATGTATTTAAATAGTTTATTTTGGGTTTCCTGTTGTTGATTTCTACTTTCATTCCATTATGGTCTGAAAAGATGCAGGGAATTCTATTACATCTTTTGAATTTGCTAGTGCTTGCTTTGTGTCCAAGGATGTGATCTATTTTGGAGAAGGTGCCATGGGCTGCTGAGAATAATGTGTATTCTCTTGTTCCTGGTTGAAATATTCTGTATATATCTATTAGGTCCATTTGTTTTATAGTTTTCATTAGTTCTGAAGAGTCTTTATTCATCTTTTGCCTTGAAGGTCTATCCAGTGGTTTGAAAGGTGCATTGAAGTCCCCCACTATTATTGTATTTGGGTCTATTTGAGGTCTAATGTCCAGGAAGGTTTGTTTTACAAATGTGGTTACACCCATATCCAGGGCATAAACATTTACTATCATTATATATTCTTGGTGGATTGTTCCTTTTAATAAAAGGAAGTGCCCTTCTTTGTCTCTTCTGATGTGTTTTAGCTTAAAGTCTATTTTGTTGGATATCAATGTTGCTACTCCTGCCTGTTTTTGGTCTCCTTTGGCATGATATATCTTTTTCCATCCTATCATTTTCAGTCTGTGAATGTCTTTTGCTGTAAGGTGAGTTTCTTGCAAATAGCATATATTTGGATTATGTTTTTTAATACACATTGCCAGTCTGTGTCTTTTGATTGGAGAGTTAAGTCCTTTGATATTCAGCATTATTATTGAAATATGGTGTTTGTTTCCTGTCATTTTGTATTCTATCTTCTGTTGGATATAATATTTCTTCTTTACTTAGATGCCCTGCTGATCAACTTCATCTCTTCTCTGGTTCTGGAGTCTGCTTCTTTTTCTTCTTTATGGTTTATTTCTTTAAGTATTTTCTCTAGTGTTGGCTTAGAATTCATGAATTTTTTGAAGTTCTGCTTATCTTGAAACACTTTTGTTTCTCCATTAATTTTGAATAATACTTTTGCTGCATATAGCAGTTTTGGATGGAAGTTGTTTTCTTCCAGGGTCTGGATCACATCATACCAGTTTCTCCTGGCATTCATGACTTGGGGTGTATAGTCTGGAGTGATTCTTATTGTTTTGCCTCTATATGTCACCCGTCCTTTTGTTCTCACTGCTTTTAAGATTCTTTCCTTGTCATCTATGTTGGTCATTTTGATTACTATATGGCATGGGGACGTTCTTCTTTGATCTAGTCTTAGTGGTGTTCTGTATGTCTCCTGAATGTGAAGATCCAAGTCTCTTTCCATGTTTGGAAAATTCTCTGAAATTATTTCTTTGAAGAGATTATGGATGCCCTAGGTCTGTACCTCTATCCCTTCTTCAGTGCCTTTTATCCGTAAGTTAGGATGTTTCATATTGTCCCATAGTTGTTGGATGTTTAGGTTTTGTTGCTGTAATGATTTTTGTGTGTGGTTGACTGTGTTTTGTTTGGTTTTGAATGAACTGTCTTCTACCAGTGATAATCTATTTTCTATCTCATCTAATCTTCCAGAATTTCTTTCTATCGCTGTCATTTCATTTATTGACTCTTTCATTTCATTCCAGACCTCTTTCTGATTCTTTCTTAGTGTTTCTACTTCCTCTTTCATTTCTTGTAGACTTGTTTTAAGGCCTTTCATCATATTGTAAATCAAGATTCTGAACTCCCCTTCTTGCATTTCTTGTAGGTCAGTATTCATGATTTCTGTTGTCTCTTCATTATTCCTGGTTCTCATATTTTCAAGGTTCAGAGGCCTGTTTTTCTGATGTCTTCCCATCATTTGTGAGTATTATGTCTAATCCAATCTTAGTATTAGGAATTTAGAGGTGTCTTCAGGTCAGCAGTACTTTTTCCAATGGTGAGGGGTGGATAATGGGGGAGAAGCTTGGGTGATGGGTACAGGAGTTGGGTTAGGTAGAGGATATGTTTAGGTTGAGTAAGAATTTAAGTATAATAAGGCAATATCTTGATGAGAATGAGAGAGGGTTAAATAGTAGGACTCTTGTAGTTAGTAGAGTATTTAAGTATGGAGATATGAAATACCTTGAATATTAAACAAGGAGATATAGTATAGGAAAAAGGTTTGAGGAAAGAGAGTAGATAGGCTGGATTCCTTGATCCCTGTGTCTGGAAGACTTGCTCTGCCACTGTGGCCCCGCCTTTGGTGAGCACACGGTCTTCTGGCTCAGGCGCCACTTGCTGCTTAAGATGTTGGAGTTCTATGTCCGTTTTCAAACTCTTGGGTTATTTTGCCACATTGGTGTCAATGAGGTCCAGGGATTGTGGTTTGGGCCAGCAACCCATGCTGGCGCCGGCGAGCATGTAGTTTGAAAGCCTGTAGGCTGTGGGCAAACTGAGCTGCATTTGCTGAGTTAAACTGAGCCTTTCTTGTAAGTTAAACCAACCTAACCATTCAATATTGGCACTGAAGGACAGAAGTTTGGTAGTAGAGTGCTACTTTGAGTAGTCCTACTTCATGTGTCTCAGCCTGGACCTATCTTTGCATCTCAGATTAAATTTGAACCTCAGTTCCAGCATAATCTGTGATTTATGACAGGTTCAGAGGCAACTCTTACCCTGAGATCATCAGATCAAATGTGTCTCAACCAGATACTGATCCCTCTCTATGTAATACTGATACCCTGGGCAGTACATAGACCCACAGGGTGCCAGTCCTCAAAAGAAGAGCAGGGTAGTCACCACAGGTTTTCATGAGGTCTACACTCCTTGAATTGGACTACACTCCAAAGATCTCTACCTGCCCATTCCCCTGTCACCAAAAATAAGCCTAAAGTTATAAGAAAACACCATGCACCCCATAGTTCAAACTCTAATGAAAAGTGGCCTCAAATGCATTATCCTTCTTTCTCTTAAAAGACAAAAGACATCATCACCCCATTAGATATCTGTGTTCCCTTGAGTGATATGGTTTAGAAATAGGAAAAAAGGGTTAATTCAAACTTTAATTAAACCAGCATTCTACATCAATCACATAATTACCATGGGAGAGTCTTCTAACCTTTTCAATACTGACTTATTACTCTTAGAAGAAAAAAGCATAACATTTAAATCTGATCAGAATAGAGACAATCCTCTGAAAATATATTCAGCAACTACCAGTTTTAGAAAAATGATTAAATAAAAGTGAGAGGCCAAGAAGAACTGAAACAGATCCATGAATAGCCAAGTTGATTTTAAAATCTAACATTTACTTAAAAATTAATGATAGATTTCCAAGTCTTTGATTCATGTTGAACTGATTCTTGTGCAGGGTGAGAAAGTGGAGTTTATTTTCATTTTTCTGCATATGGTTAAGCAGTTTTGCCAACACCATTTGCTAAAGAGGCTTTTTTCCCCCAGTGTATGTTTTTTGCCCCTTTGTCAAAAATCAATTGTCTGTAAGTGTGTAAATTTGTTTCTGAGTCTTCTATTCTTATTCTGCACCATTGGTCTATGTGTTGGTTTTTGTGTCAGTACCATGCTGTTTTTATTACTATGGCTTTGTAGTATAGTTTGAAGTCAGGTACTGTGATGGCACCTGCATGGTTTTTGTTGCTGAGAACTACTTTGGCTATTCTGGTTTTTTGTTGTTTTAAATAAATTTAAGGACTGATTTTCTCTATGTCTATGAGGAATGACCTTGGTAATTTAATGGATACTGTTTTGGAAGAATGGCCATTTTGATGATATTCATTCTGCCTATCCCCAAATCATGGAAGATCTTTACATTTCCTAATGTCTTCTTGAATTTTTTTTACAGTGTTTTATAATTTTTTTTGTAGAGGTCTTTTACCTCCTTGATTAGGTTTATTCCTAAGCTCCATTTTTTGGTGGGATATCCTGAGTGGAAATGTTTTCTGGATTTCTTTCAGTGGATTTGTGGTTAGCATACAGAAAAGTTTCTGATTTTTAATATTGATTTTGTATCCAGACACTTTCCTGATTTTGTAGATCAGTTCTACAAACTTTTTGGTTGAGTTTGTTGGGTCTTCTAAGTATAGTATCATGTCATCTGCAGATAGTGATAGTTTTAGGTCTTATTTTCCTATTTGTACTCCTTTGATTTTCTTTTCTTGCCTTATTCCTCTGGATGGAGTTTCAAGTACTATATTGAAAAGAAGTCGTGATAATGGACATCTTGCCTTGTTCTTGTTTTTAGGGGTAATTTTCACAATTTTTTCCCATTTAATACGATGTTGGCTATGGGTCTATTGTATATTGCTTTTATGATGTTGAGGTATGTTCCTTCTATTTTCTATTCTGATTCTGATTATTTGCAGTGCTTTAAGCATAAATGGGTGTTGGGTTTTTTCAAATGTTTTGTCAGTATCTATTGAAATGATCATGTGATTATTTTATTATTATTATTATTTTTTTTGGTGGTACTAGCAGTGGAACCCAGGGGTTTTTATACTTCTGGGCTATACTCCCATGCCTATTTTATACTTTATTTGGAAACAGAGTCTCACTAAGTTGCTGAGAGCCTCACTAGATAAGGGTGGCTTTGAACCTGTGCGATCCTCCTTTCTCAGCCTCCCAAACTCTGGGATTACAAGCATGCGCCACCACACCCAGCTGATCATGTGAGATTTGTCTTTGATTCTGTTTATGTGATAAATTACATGGATTTTTTTTTATATGTTGAGTCAGCCTTGCATTCTTGAGATGAACCCTTCTTGAAAATCAGATCAGAGACCTTGCAGTTCTTTGAAGAGGGCATAGGTCCAACACTTCAACACAAAAGCACAGATAAAAACAAGACCCCAAAGGCACAAAAAATTAAAAGGTGGATAAATATGTGGGATTGCATTAAACTGAAGAGCTTCTGTAGAGCAAAGGAAACTATCAAGAACCTCAACCAAGAGTCCTTACATATAAGGGTTTATTTCTGGATTTCCAATTCCATTAGTTTAATCCATATGTTTATCTTTATTCTAGTATCATATTTTCTTCATTAGTGTAGTTTTGTAGCACATTTTGAAATTGGGAAGTATAAACTTCTACCTTTATCTTCTTTTATAAGATTATTTCTGCTATTATAGATCCCTATCCCTGCCATATGAATTTTTAAATCACTTACCAATTTCTGGTGGAAAAAGAAACTAAGATTATGATTAGGATTGTGTTGATTCTGTAGCCCAAATGGGAAAATATTATCATTTTAAGATGGCTTATAGTCCATGAATATTTATTAAACATTTTTTAGTAATTTTGGTAGTGTTCTGAGTTTTCATGATAAACATATTACATTGCTTTTTAAACTGTATTCCTTTCTATTTGATACATTTAGGCACTACTGTGATTTGAATTAGTTTCTTAATTTCATTTTTTGGATTGTTCATTGCAAATCTACAGAAAGACTATTTCGTTTTTGGTATACTGATCTTGTACCGTGCAATCTTGCCAACTTCTTTATTAGTTCTAATAGGCTTTTAGTGGATTCCTTGGGACTTTCTAATATGTAGCACCATCTGACTTCATTATCTGGCTGCTGATGGATTTCAGATTCCATCCATCCCTCCCTTTTGCCTCACATCTGGACAAGCCAATTTAGAAACAGAAATCCAGCCACTTCTTCTGGCATTGGGGGAAAGTTCAGACCACAGAAACCCAAGCTTGTGCATGGAGATTCTCATGACAGTTCATCCCCAGTCATGATAAGACCAAAGCCACTTGCTCCTTCCTCAATCCAGCTTGACACACCAATTTAGTGTGTGCTTCCTTGCTCTCCCCAGCAAGCCTCACAATGTAAGTAATCGTGTCTCCTTACTTTGTTTCATCATCACTAGTTTTGACTCTGAACCACTGATGAGAGATAGGGGACACAGAGCCTACCCTTTGTGGGGAAACCATAAGACAAACTTCATTTGTATATATTTTTATCTACTTTTCACCTTGGTCTTCAAAGAAGGATGAAGCACAGTCCTTAAGTCTTCACAGAATTTAATCTGAAGAAAACTGGACAGGTAGAGCATGTGGTTTATAAAAACTAAGTCTAGTGGGGACACAGAGACAAGATTTGTCCCAGAGATGGGATAGTGGATAAACGTCAGTGGATAACCATGTCTGGGGTCACAGGTTCTGAAATACCTCCTTTCAAAAGTGATCACAAGGCATCCATGTATGCAACAGAATTTCAGAGCCAAAAGAAACTATAAAATTATGTAATTGCATTCCCCATTGTACAGATAAAGAAAGGATCCTCAGAGAAATTATGGTCTTGCTCCAGTTACTTAGCCATACCACAATTTAATGGCAGTCCTAGGATTGGAATTTGTTTTCAAAACTCCGTGCCTGTGCTTCTCTAACAACACTGACTTGGTCTCATGTAAGATCAGCCATCTCTGCAAGTCTCTGAAAACTGAAGTTGTCAGCTGAAGGATCCCAATCATCATGGCTCATTTTTTTTCCTACTCAGAGGGAAGAAAATTGTTTCAGCCCCAGCTCTCTGAAAAAAAAATATATATATATATATATATATATATATATATATATATATATATATATATATATGTCCCAAGTTTGTGCTTGAAACTAGCAAACATCAAGGAATTCAGGACACTAGGCTACTTTCATAGCCTGGGAAGAGCACGCTGAAGCTAATCTCAACTCAGAGGTCTCCTACAGACATCTGCTTCGCAGTCAGGCACTCAGCTTGGGTTGGAGCTCAAGATAACCCAGGCTCAACACTTCCCCACCCTGACTCACCCACACGTTGACTGCCACTCACTGTGGCTTAAGTGTATCTGTCTGCCTTGCACTCACAGTGACCTGGATATTGCACCCACCCACTGCAAGGCCACAAAAAACCATGCCCTGGAAAAAGATGGTTCACAAAATTCTGCCTTTATACTAAGTCAGCCTCAAGGTCTGCTGGTCAGATATTTTCCATGCAGCGATCCTGCAAATCATCATTCAGTGCCAAACAGGGAAGAAGAAGCTGATTCTCATTACACAAAATTAAGCAAAGCTAGCATTTTGTGCTGGTTGCATTTATCATCTCATGACATATTTTAGAAATTGGGGACCTTCGTGTCCTTTGCGTATTAGTGTGTATAGCTAGCCTCTATGTGAAAATGAATTTAAGTAAGGACATTGGAGTTAAGACAACTGGGTTCAAATAGCAGCACTACCACCTCTGGCTATGTGACACTGGACAGTTTAACTTCTAGAAGCTTCAGTTATTTCATTTAAAAAATGGGATTGCTCATTGTACCTAACTCATGGGGAGGAAATAATATTAGTGCCAAAAATAGTGTCTAGATCATGATTTCTAAATATCTCTCTCTAGAAAAATTACCAAGTTTACTTGGAGGAATTATGCCTCCCAGGTTAAGGTAAAAATGTATAAGTCTAAAAATAAAAATAATCATTAGCACAATAAATAATTGCTACATGTAAAAAAAGTGAGATAAAATGAAAGGGTCTTCCAATAGGTAAATTTTAATTCAGTCAACAAAATAAATAATAACAGTAATGCATTATAACCCATAGAATAAAACACCCACCCATGTGAACACAATATTATAAATAAGTGCTTGAATAAATATGCAAATGAATGAATACGACAGCATGGTAAACTCTCCTTAGAGTAGAATTTTAACTAATAAATGAAGAAATTATGTAAGTAGAAAATTAACACTTTGCCAATTGCCTGATCAACATCACAGTAAGAACTGTTGCAGGTGAGTGGCAAATGGATACAAAAATTGGTGAATAAACTGAGGATGTGAAACAAGATAATTATATAGTTTCAAAGCAAGTAACTCCCCATAAGGTAGAAATAAGAAGCTGGGTGTGGAGGCACATGCCTGTAATCCCAGTACCTGAAGGCTGAGACAGGAGGGTTTCAGGTTCAAGAACAGCCTCAGAAACTAAGTGAGACCCTATTTCAAAATAAAAATTAAAGGAAAAGGGCTATGGGTGTAGCTCAGAGGTAGACTCCCCCTGGGTCAATCCCTAGTGCCAAAAGAAAGAAAGAAAAAAGCTACTGATACAAGGAAAAGTAGCAATATATCAGAAATATGACAAATACCATCATAACCAAATGATCAAAGTTAGTATTCTCAGTAATAGGACAAATTTCTATTGTGTAGTTTTCAACAGATGTATTGGTATTGAAAAACATGCAGCACCTTGATTTATCCATGAAGTACCCAAAATAATACAACTGAAGGACATTCCATAAGATGATTGGTCAGGATGCTAAAAATGCCAAAGAGTCAAAGACAAAGAAAGAATGTATAGCTGCTACAGATTATATAATAATAAGGAAAAAGAACAATTAACGTAGATTATGATACTGGGTTGGATCCTGTGCCAGAAGGAAAATGTTAGTATAATAAAGGGATGTACTTGAATAAGGTTTCTGGATGTTATATCAGTATTATAGCAATGTTTGATAACTGTACTGTGAATGAACAAGATGTTAACATTTGGAGAATCTGGCAGAAGGATTGTGAGAATTCTTTTTTAACATTTTAAAATTAATGCAAAATGAAATGTCAAAAATAAAAGGCTTTTGCCTGGCATCTAGTAAACACTAACACATAGAAACCCAAATGTGCATCAGCTGATGACTGGATTAAGAAAATGCAGTATATCCATGCAATGGACTATTACTCATTCTAGAAAGAAAGAAAAGTGTCGAAGTAATAACACATGCACAGATCAAGGGTGAAAATATCATGCTAAGTAAGAGAAACCAGTCACCAAATAGCATACTTTATAAACATATTTATATTATATGTTCAGAATGGGCACATATCTATGGGGAGAACGTAGATTGGTAGGGGACAGGGATGAGTTAAAGGGGCGTGGAGAGTGACTGCCAATGGATATGGGTTTCTTATGGGGATGAGGAAAATGTTTGCTGATGAGACAGCAGCACCAGCCATACAACTTTGTAAAATATACTGAAAACTACTGAACTATTAACACTTGAAATGGGTAAATTTCATTCTTTCTGAAGTATAACTCAAAAAGCTATTTTTAAAAAGAATAATGTATAGTGCATAGTAAATGCTCTGGAAATGTGGCTCATGATGAAGATTATGTCTCTGATGATGGTCACTGATACTACTGATGCTGTTTAATTTTCTCCCCACTGGAGTACGTAGCCTTTTCAACATCAAATTGTAAGTCTTATAAATAGGCGAGAGGGAAAAATGACTGAAGAACCAAGAAACTTCACCTCCCCTAACCAAAGAAGGACTAAGGGTCAAAGCAGAACCGGGTCAGCGGTAACCACTGAAGAAGGTGCTAAGAAACCAGGGCAGCCGGTGAATGGGAGGGACTTCGATCTATTCACCTGCATTATTTTCTTTTGCTTGGTCCTTCTGCTTACTAAGCAGATGCCTTAGTTTTTAATTTATTTAATTAACTTATTTGTTTTTGGTATTGGGGATTCAACGAGGCATTCAACCTCTGAGCTATACGTCCAGCCCTATTTTATTTTTTATTTTGAAATAGGGTCTCACTAAGTTGTGGAGACTGGCTTTGATCCTGTGATCCTCTGATCTCAACTTCTCAAGTATTAGGATTACAGGTGTGTGCCACCATGCTTAGCTGAACAGTTATTTTAAAAATACGATGTATATGTGTGTGTTGGGGGGGCCTGGGGATTGAAATCAGGGGCATTTTACCTCTAAATTATACCTCCAGCCCTTTTTATCTAGTTAGTTTTTTATTTTGAAACAGGGTCTCACTAAGTTTTGGAGGGTCTCATTAAGTTGCTGAGGCTGATCTCAAATATGAGATCCATTCTGTCTCCCAAGTATTATGATTACAGGTGTGTGCCACCATACCTGGCTTAAAAATACTTTTTAAATGGTTGCATTACTGCACTACATCTGGTTAAGCCCTCAATTTACCAAGTAAGAAATGCCCTACATGTGCCGGAGGGACAAACACTTAGCAAGTTAGCAAAGGTCTAGAGGTTCTGTATTCCTGCCCGGGGAGCTTATCCCATTTGTAGGTGGTACCAGGAACGGGCACACATTTCACCTCTTTGTGTTTGCTGACTACCTCCATCTCCAGGTTTGGTTTTGAACTGAAAATAAAAATGTTGAAGCCTAGTGAATACTGCCTTCACTCAGATCCCAGCAAAGCTTCAGAAAGCTGAGGGATGCCATTAATCTTGAGGACCCTCCAAACAGGGTATTTGGCTGGGATTTATGAGAAGCCTCTGAGGCTTGCTAATGCTGGTCACAACCCAGAGCCTTTGATTACTGTGAATTAAATAAAGCCAAAGAAAACAAGGCTAGTAGTGGAGCCCAAGCAGAGTTATCTCTGTGGTGTCACAACCCAAATTCACAACAACTTCTCTAATTTTCAAGAGTTCTAATTTGCAAGTAGCTTCTAGGAAATGAATAAATGCTTATGGAGGTCTTTTGGGGGAGGAAATCTCTAATTTTTGGAGAGGAAGGAGAGGGGAGAAGGCCAAGATAAATTGCTCTCCAAAGCTGCATTCTTAAATAATTTGTTCCGAATACCCTCTAGTCATACACGTGAGAAATGACATTGGAGGGCAAAGGGCTACAGTTCAGAGATAAAACAAGTTGAAGGTATTTAAAGTACTTGCCAAGGAAAAGTGCTCATCTGATAAAAATTTAGGCAGGAAGGATGCCAAAACCCAGCAGAGACACCACTGAGACATGTGATGAGGTGACTGCTGCTCCAGCTGTCAGACTTGTCAATAGTGTCAAGACGCCAGATTTTAACTCAAATGCAATGTCAGCCCAAGACCTGCCTCTATTTCCCCACATGGTTTTCATTAAGAAAGCACTCAGTTCCAAGTGTAGATATCTTATTTGGGGCCAGTTCAAGATGGAAATGTGTTGGTTTATTTGTCTCCTCTTCAAAAATTGAAATTAAAGGAGGAAGAAGAGAATAAAATATGACATCTTCATCATCACTGTATGAATGGGATAAAGAGGGCAAACTCGCCTTGGTGTTATAGGCATAGTGGAAGATATGACATGAAGAGAAGAGAAATTTTCCATGTTAGTTTTAAGAATCCCCCCAAAAAGCAATGCTATACAAGGAGTGGCAGCTTCCTCTCTTCCTCATTTTGGAATGTTGAGCCAGATGAACCCGATCAATATGCTCATGATAAGTACTGGTCATACGTGCCACATAAAAACTGTAGACCACATTGGGCTCAAGAAAAGAATAGGAGAAAGGATGAAATTGTTTAAGCAATACAAGGACTAGGGCCATGCAAGTACACTTTCCCATTAAAGGGATGTCAAGAAAGTAGGTGGTGGAAAAAGACATTTGAAAGCTACTAACAATTCTCATGGAATATTTATTTAATTTCATATAATCATTATTTACATTATGATCCACATGTCTGAGTATAAGCAATCTGTTCCATGCATTAAAAAATAAGAAACATATGCCGCACCCTCATTGATACACAGTTCAAGAATAGAGTGGCTATCTTTTTAAACATTTTTAAAAAATTATCACTACAGTATCAATGCTGTTTTTCCATATTATGTCTCCCAACTCAGTGCTTGCTCACTTCTGTACTTAGCAGAGTATACCCAGACCTTTAAAACTTTTGAGCACCAGGCATGGTGGCACACACTTATAATCCCTGAACTTGGGAGGCAGAGACAGGAGGATCACTCAGGTTCGCAGCCAGCTGTGCTGGCTTAGGAGACCCTGTTTAAAAAAAAAACGGCCTGGGAGTGTAGCCCAGAGGTAGAAGGGCTTCTAGGAACCCCAGTACCACAAAAAAAAAACCAAACAAACAAACAAAAAAACTTTTGAGTTCTTATCACACATGCAGATTCTCCTGGTATGATTAATACCTATAAATAGATCTAAAAAGAATGCTCCCTAAAGAAGCATCAGGGCCAGGGGACTCAGAAAATTTTTATGAGTTGCTTTCAAGGATAGTTTGGCCTATATATCACTATATCACTTTTTCTAACAAGAAAATAGTTGAATTTGAAATGTTGAACAAGGGTGAACAAACATTGAGTCAAAATAAGTTTTGTTTTGTTTTCAGTACCAGGGTGGAACCCAGGGCCATTCTAGCCCTATTTTTTATTCTTTATTTTGAAACAGGGTTTCACTGAGTTGCAAAGGGCCTCACTAAGTAGCTGAGGCTGTCCATGAACCAGGATCCTCCTGTCTCAGCCTCCCAAATGTTGGGATTACAAGCATGGGCCACAATGCCTGGGTCAAAATAGTTTTATGGGTAGTGAACTCTAAAAGTGGAGAAACCAAAGAGATGATCTCCAGGATGGCCCAAGTCTACTGGCTGGGTGGAGTCTAGAGTCCAGTTGCAACTGGGCTTAAAGGAGGGTAAAATTATAAGAGCAAAGGGCAAGCTACTGAAAAGAATGGAGTTGTATCAAAAAAGTTCTGAAATCTACAGAGTTGCTCCTCCAGATTTCAGCTGAGTACTACTTAGGACATCCTTGGGAGGCAACAACACAAGTCTTTGAAGGAGAAGCAGAGAGGACTGCCTGAATGAAGCAGAAGTAATAATCCCCAGACATTACACAGAGATGGGAATAGTTCATGTTCCCACCAGCCATAGTGAAAAATCTAGTAAATCACAGAGCACTGGGCAGAATACCAGGAGGTTACTGGCTCAAAAATGAGGCAAAATTAGCTGTAGATTAGGGTTGTTTCTGTCCTAACAACTCTTAAAAGTCAATAAGGGAAATAAACCAAATAAGTAAAAGGGCACACACACACACACACACACACACACACACACACACACACAGGTGGGGGGAGGTTACATGATTATGCATTAACAAAACTTGAAGTACTCAGCTGATTCCCAAGGAATCTACAAAAGAACTTGTGGAGTTAAATAAGATGTAAGATCAACACATAAAAACTGCTTTTTCTATACAATGACAATGGACACATGAAATCTGAAATTAATGCAGTACCATGCAGAAAGTTGCTCAAAGAAAATAAGATATGTGGGTATGAATTTAATTAGGCATGGATAGTATATGTATAATTAAATTAGAAAATGCTGGTGCAAGTTGTTTTTAAAAGACCTAAACACTTGGAGAGGTATATGTGTTCATAGATTAGTAGCATCATCATAATAGGTATGTCAATTCTTTCTCAAATAATTTAGGAGTTTAATGCAATACCTATAGCAAAATAAAAACAAGTTTTTTATGGACATAGACAAACTTATTTAAATGAGTGATGTGTGCATGTATGCCTCTACCATCTTGTACTCCATTAAGATGTATGACTAAAATGTACCAACACAAAGTTTTTAAAAAGAAATAAAAAAGAATATAGTGGAAAGAATTACTCTTCACAATACTAAGCAATATTGCATAAGTATAATAAGCAAGACAGTATGATACTGGTGGAGTGGCAGATACATTGACTAATGCACAGTTGAGGGAACCTAGAAAATGTTCTAAACAAATATGATCAAGTAGTTTTAGATAAAAGAGCAAACAATTCAATTCAATGGAGGAATAAGAGCCTTTATAGAAAATCATGTTGGGGAAGTAGATATTCATCAGCAAAAAAGGAAGCAAAGAAAAGAAATAAAAAAAATCAACCAATACAATTTTACAATTTTAGCACAAGATGGATCATAGACTTAAATGTATAAATTTTAAAACTCTAAAAACCCCAGAAAAGAACTTAGAAGAAAATCTTTGTGATCTACAACTAGTAAAATGAATTTGTAGAGTTGACACCAAAAACACAATCCATAAAAGGAAATTTTGATATACTGGACCTAACTATAATTCAAACCATTCATAATATAAGAACTTGTTTAAAAAGTGAAAGACAAAGCATATTTTCTTGCCAAAAAAAATTAAACTAGAAGTCAGTAATAAAAAAGGAATGTCTTTGAAAATTAAAAAAAAAAGTTTGGAAACAAAATGTTAAATAGAGACATAAATTAAAAAAAAAACACCAAAAGGCAAATATCTGAAAATAATTAAAAATTAAAATACAATATATTAAAAATTGAAAGATTCAGTTACAATATTAGTTAAAGCCAAACTGATATCATTAAAGATTTAAAAGAGAAAAGAAGAAAGGTTTCAAATCAATGATTTCAGCTCACACAATTAAAATCCTCAAAAAAGGAGAGGAAGTCAAACACAAAATAAGCACCAGAGAAGAAATAATAAATTAAAAATCAATAAAATTGAGAACAAAAAAAACCTATACAACCAAAGTTGTCTTGGGAAAATTTAAGGAAGACCTCTAGTCAGACTCAATTAAAAAGAATGAGGAATTATATAAATTTCCAATATCAGGAATGCCATCAGTGACATGACTACAGATTGTACAGAAATATAAAAGACAACATCGGTGCATAATGAAGTCTCATGTTGATAACTTCAACATGAAAAAGGGGCAAATTACTTAAAAGATACAAAACTTCAGAGCTCATACAAGAAGAAATGGGAGCCTGAATAACACTATATATTTGAAAAAATAAAAGTTTAGTCCAAAACGCCTCCTAAGATCAGGAACATGACAAAGATGGCCACTTGACCACTTCTAGTCATCCTATTGCTAGAGGTTCTAATCAGCAACAAAGGAAGAAACAGAAACAGAAAACCACACTGGAAAGAAGCGAGGAAAACTGCTCTTATCTGAAAAATGTATGATAGTCCATAGAGAAAATAAGAGGTGTACAAAATGCTACTAGAATTAAACACACTTAATGAGGTACCAAGATACAAGATCAAAATTAAAATTAATTGGATTTATATATAAAGCAATCAGAAACTGAAATGAAAGAGCTAGGCATGGGGGCACATGCCTGTAACTCTAGCACTTAGGAGGCTGAAACAGGAAGATCAAAGTTTGAAGCCATCCTGAGCAATTTAGTCAGACAATGTCTCAAAATAAAAAATAAAAAGGGCTGGGAGTATAAGTCACCCTGGGTTCAATTATTGGTACCACCAAGAAAAAAAGAAATAGAGAAGGAGGGAGATAGAGAGGGACAGGGAGGGAGGGAGGGAGATAGAGAATTAAAATTAGTACGTAAAACAGAAAATATCAAGAAATCAATTTGTATATTGAAAACTATAACACCTTGCTAAGATAAATAAAAGAAACCTAATTGAGACACACATTACCATTAATATTTAATACTGCCAAAATTAAGCTAACTTAATATAGTCCCAATCAAATCATCCAATCAAATTTTTGGCAGAATTTTTTTTTTAGAAATTGGCAAACTAATTCTTAAGTTTGTATTGAAATGCAAAAAACTTAAAATAGGTAAAATTACTGGAAAAATTGAGACTTTAGAACCTTATATTTAAGATTCAACTTAAATCCTTAGAGATGCTGGTGTCAGGATCGAAACACAGCTTAAAGAAACAAACAAAATCCAGAAATATACCCACAGGTATAAAATTAATTGATGCTCCTTGAAGATGCGAAGGCAACTGAAGGGGGAAAGGATACTCTTGCAAACAAAGCCCTGACAGTTGCATACAACTGGGAAACCCCAGGGAGTTCAGCACAAGCACCGAATGGTGACCTGACATAGGGCTTCCACCTGCACAGGGCAAGGCAGAGTTGGTAGCATGGCCCCTCTGGCTTGGTCCTGCTTTAAAAATATCAGCTGGTTCCAGTGGATGCTAAGAACCATGATATGAGGCACAGGACATTTAAAATGTTACCACTGGGTACAAACAAGATTGAGTAAGCACACTTCAGCACATTTCTCCCATATCTGTTAACTAAAAACCTTGGACTAAAGCACATTATAAAGCATTTCCAAATAAAATTCTGAAAATAAATGACAGGAAAAGTGGTGGAAGATATGAATATTCAGAGGATCATTTAGTGGTAAGCTCCCTGTTTTGCATCTCCTATGTATCCCAGCCTGGAGCTATAGCAGTTTCCTTGTTTTTGTTTTTGTCTCCTTTTTCTCCTCCTCCTCCTCCTCCTCCTCCTCCTCCTCCTCCTCCTCCTCCTCCTCCTCCCCCCCTCCTCCTCCTCCTCCTCCTCTTCCTCCTCTTTTTCCTCCTCCTCCTCCTTTTCCTTCTCTTTTTCCTCCTCCTCCTCCTCTTCCTCCTCCTCCTCTTCCGCCTCCTCTTCCTCCTCCTCTTCCTCCTTCTCCTCCTCCTCCTCTTTTTCCTCCTCCTCCTCCTCTTCCTCCTCCTCCTCCTCCTCTTCCTCCTCCTCTTCCTCCTCCTCTTCCTCCTCCTCTTCCTCCTCCTCCTCCTTCTCCTCCTTCTTTTTTTTTCACCTTCTTCGTGTATGTGTGTGTTGCTAGGGATTGAACCCAGAGGTGTTCTAAAATTGAACTATATCCCCAGTCCTTAAACAATTTTTATCAGGGTCTCACTAAGTTACTATGTGCTGGCCTTGGGCCTGTGATCCTTCTGTCTCAGATTCCCAAATACTAGGATTACAGGCATGTGCTGCCATCCCCAGTTTCGGTGTGGGGCTGGACATGGCAGCACATTTATATTCCAAACAGGTATGCAGAAGTGATTTATGGGGCTCATAAAAATGGATATATTACCTAAGGAGTATGTATGGAAAAAAAGCAAGGATGGAGCCAGGCATGGTGGCACACTTATGTAATTCCAGTACTTGGGAGGCTGGGACTGGAGGATGGCAAGTTCATGACCAGCCTCAGCAAATTACAGCACTATTTCAAAATAATAAATAAATAAAATAGGACTGAGGATATATCCCAGAGGTAGAATGCCCCTGGCTTCAATCCCCAGTACTACAAAAAAAGCAAGAATTGCTGATGATCAGAACCTGAGAAAATATTATGACAATTCAATAGATAAAAAAGTTTGTTCCTGTGACAAAAACAACTATGAACTAATACCTAAGGTTTTATGTATTGACATAACCATACAGAAAAAGATGTTCAATTACGAAAGAAAAGTAGCCATCATTACCCCTATTTCACACAAAAAAGATAGTGCTTTTTTTTTTTTAGAAAAAAAGACCTAAACCCTTTAACTGAGATCTGACCAATTAATAAGACCATTCTTTATAATCAGCCCTATTTTTTCCATTCTAGTGGACATGCCCAGGGATCTCTGTGAGACTCTGTAAAACTAGAGGGAAGAAAGTTGTTGAGTTGTGGGATTATAAAGTTTGGCTTGCAAACAGTTTGCAACTCCAAAACAGCAAGAGATTTATGTCTCCCTAAAGAAGGTCTTTGAAAAGCCAACCTTTATCTCTTTCAAATATGTGCTGAGTTCACTCTTCAGAAGAACCCAGCCAAGGAAAGGTCATCTCAGGCCCTTCACTGCAGCCTAAGAAGAAGCCCCTGAGGCTGAGCATATCAAGGCTACAGAAGAATCAAACACGGGGTCAAAGATGTGTCTTGTAGAGAATTTTTGGGTTTTTTTTAACAATTTTTTTTATTGAACATAAATAGTATATATTTAAACTATATTTGGTGCCCTCTTACCCCCGCCCCCGTTTTCCCTTCCCCCCTCCTACCAATGGTTGTCCAGGTTAAACATGTCTTATTCATAATTTTACACATGTTCGGCTGTAGACCCTCATTAATCAAGATCGGCCTTCCTCCTCTCCTATCTTACCATTCAAACTTAGCTAGTATTTCCCCTCCAATATCTGGAGTGCCCAAACTAGGAAACACAAAGGATACCAGTGGTTTTGTTTTTTAAAGAGTACAACTGAATAAAGAAAACCTCTGCAAGCTTTGACTTACTGGCTTTAGTATTCCTTAATAGATTGGTAGAAAGAAGGAAGACATCAAGAAGTTCTCAAGATGCATATTAACTGTTAAAGTTGGCCATCTTTATATCTTGACGGATCCACCTAGAGACCAACACACTGACAGATAAGTGCTTCTCAATTCTAAATCGCTCCAGAAACACGGATTAGAACGTCTCTTCTGATTTATCTAAATGCTTCATTTATAATTTCATCCTTATATTTGTATCGCTGAGTTACTTTCCCAGTGATAGAACTTCTTGTTCCTTGTCTGTGCACCATTCTTTTGACCTACTGAGAATTATTTCTTACCTGGTTGTATATAGGGTTGAACCAGTGTAAGCTAAAGTTTTCTGCAAAGAGGACAACTTCACATTGAGTTAAAGTAGCTCTGAAAGTCTGTAATTCACACACAAAGAATGTCCACAGACTGTGTACACACCATTGAAGCTATTTGTATTGAAAAAGAAATTTATCAGATCATTGAATTAGTCATTTTGTTTCATCAGACAACATTTAATAGAAAGAGAGATGAGGTGATATTTGGAAAGACCAATGAACTGAGAATTCATTTTCACCACAAATTATATTTCTAGCTTTGTCACTAATGTCATACATCAATTATTATCAAAGATAAGATATTAGGATTATCTAAACCTAGTTCTCAAAATCTATATAATGTGTGGGTTAGCAAGAAGTGCTTTAAAATTTCCCCCAGCTCTAACTTTCTATGACTCTAGAAACAATTTCTGATGTCTCATGCATAGTATTAAATTCTCAGCCTAGGTATACAATAATTCTTGGTGCAACATGGATATAATATCATTCTGACAGCATAAGTCTATAACAATTCAACAGTGAATCCCAACAGTAAATCTTCTCATAAGACCTAATAATTTTTTTTTTTTTTGGTGGAAACCCTTCTACCTCTGGGCTACATTCCCAGACACCTATTTTTTATATTTTTATTTGGAAACAGGGTCTCTTAAGCCAGCAAGGCTGGCTTCGAACCTGCACGATCCTCCTGCCTCCTCCTCCCAAGTGCGGGGATTATAAGCGTGCACCACCACACCCAGCAAGACCTAATACTTTTGAGAAAAATCATTGAAGGAAAGAAGTGCCTGTAGATTTCAGGTTTCAACTAACAACAGCTGAGAGGTCAAGAAAGCAAAAACATAATTTTCTCCTAATCGTTCTCTCTCAACCTGAGATTCAGTTTCCTCATCTATTAAGTTTTAGTAATCATAATCCACCTAAAATATTGATAGGAAAATTATAAAGGGTTCTTAAAGCCAGGCATGGTGGTGCACGCTTGTAATCCCAGCATTTGGTAGGCTGAGACTGGAAGATCGCAGTTGGCAGAGAGCCTCAGCTACTTAGTGAGGCCCTCTGCAACTTAGTGAGATCTTGTTTCAAAATAAAGAATAAAAATTAGGGAAGTGGGTGTAGATCAGAAGTTGAAACCCCCTAGGTTCCATCCCCAGGCCCACACAATAAAAGAGTGCTTAGCTCACAACTTTTTATTCATCAGAAATTATCTGGGAATAATTGTTTTTGCCACAGAACCTACTGAGTTGGCAGTTTCATAACAAATCTCATAATAACCACAAATAAAAAAGTTCAGGCCACAGTCACCTAAATTTCAACAGGTCAATTGAAAGAGAAGCTGGGCTAAAGCAGATATGGTTTGTATAGTATATAAGTTTCAGGAAACAAAATGAGGGGCAAACCCCCCAAACACTGTAGACCCTTCATCCTTTTCTTTCAGGTACATTAAATAAATCAAAGCAACTTTCCTGAAGAACACACACTATTCTTGAAATTTTCAGATGAAGGTCTAGCAGCCTAGTTAAAAATTGCAGCCCTCTGGGTTCAACCATTCCTTAGCAATCAGTGTTTCTCATCAGGGCCCTTTGGACAGGGTTATTATTCACTGTGAGCTGCCCTGTGCACTGTAGGGCATTCAAGGATTCTCAGCCCTCCCCACTATCTGTAAGATCAGAATCGGTTATATGCTTTGTGGGGGTCAGTACAAAATGAAAACACAGGATTTCTTGTGCAAAACTTATAAAAAATTTCTACATGGCAACAGCAGAAAATTAAGCCTATCATGGGCCCTTTTGAGCATAGCATGATTGCATGGGATCCAGTATAATTTTTTTTTTTTTTTTTTGGTAGTACTGGGGGTGGAACCCAGGGGCTTTCTACCTCTGGTAGAAATAGGTCTGATACTCCCAGACCTATTTTATATGTTATTTGGAAACAGGATCTTACTAAGTTGCTGAGAGCCTCACTAAGCAGCTGAGGCTGGCTTTAAACCTATGCAATCCTCCTGTCTCAGCCTCCCAAGTGTGGGGATTACAAGCGTGCGCCACCACGTCTGGCGGGATCCAGTATATCTACACAGTCCTCACATGCATGAAGTTGGCTCTTGTGAGAGGAGCCTGTAGTCACTGTAGCCACTAACTAAAGTCCTGTCACAATGCCAAGTACCTGCTGTAAGAATACGTTAGGCCTTTATTCTTTTTCATGTAATTATTATTTTTCAACAATATTTAGTTAAAAGATTATTATTTCCTCCACCAAATGTTTGTGGAAACCTTGTCAAAAATAACTTGACAATATATGGTAGAATGTATCTCTAGGCTTTTATTTAACTCCAATGGTTTATATATCTGCCTTTAGAACAGTACTACACTGTTTCAATTATTGTAGCTTTATATGGTTTGAAATTAGAAAATATCTATCTTCTAGCTTTGTTCTTTTTCGAGATGGTTTTGGGTATCTAGAGTCCATATTACATATTAGGATAGATTTTTTTTCCTGAAAAATAAATATATAAATATATGATGGTTTCACCTAAAAAAAAGAAAAAAAATTATTCTTTGGTAAGAAAGAAAGCAAAAAGAAATATTGAAATGTTATCTTTAAGTTATCAAAAGCTTGGTATCAGACAAATGAAACTGTTATGTGAGATTATCATTTTTAATTTTGGATAAATTGCTATAATACTAGATGTCAACAACTAAGCCAAGCATGGGAAGGAGGGATGGGGAGGGAATGGGGTGGGGATCGGGTGGGGACTGACTGGGTGATGTGTGCATGTATGTCTACAAAAGTTTTTTGTATCCCACTATGATGTATGAATACAGTGCAATAATAGAAATACATACATCAGTACTTCATTTCTTTCAATTGCCAAATACTTTGATGTATTGGTATATTCTACAGTTTCTTCATCTATCAATTGATGAGACATTTGGGTTATTTCTACTTTTTTGCTATAATGAATAATGCTGTTATAAATATTTTGAACAAGTTTTTTTTTGTATGTGGGGCATGTGTGTGAGTGTGTATACATCTATGTGCACACATTTGTGGGCATATGTTTTTAATTCTCTTGTGTGTATACCTAGGATTGAAATTGTTAGGTGATTCGGTAACTCAATGTTTAACATTTTGGAAGCAGCCAGACTGTTTCCCAAAGTGGCATCACTATTTTATAGTCCCAACAGTAATGAATGGAGGTTACGATTTCTCCACATCCTACACTTATTGTCTGTCTTTTTTTTTATTACAGCTATTCTAGTGGATGTGAAGTAGTATCTCTGTGGTTTTGATTTGCATTTCCCCCATGGCTAATCATGTTGAGCATCTGGTAGTGTGTTTATTGGCCATTTGTATATCTTCTTCAGAGAGATGTCTATTCAGATCCTTTGCTCATTTTTAAAATGATATAATTGCCTTTTTATTATTGAGTGATGTGTTCTTCATACATTTTAAATATTTAACCAGATATATAATTTGCAAGTATTTTCCACCATTCTATGGATTGTGTCCCATTTTGTGGGGTCATTTCTTGATAATGTTCTTTAAAGATCACACCACCCTTTTCTTCTTTTCTTTTCTTTTCTCTCTCTTTTTTTTTTTTTTTTTTTTTTTTTTGGTACTGGGGATTGAATCCCAGGGCATTCTACCTCCAAGCTATACTACCAGCCCTATTTTTTATTTCTTATTTTGAAACAGTGTCTCACTTAAGCTGAGAGCCTCACCAAGTAGCTGAGGCTGGGCCTGATGATTCTCCTGGCTCAGCCTCCCAGGTACTGGTATTACAAGCATGAGCCAGCATACCTGGCTTCACCTTTTTTAATTTCAACGAACAACTTCTTTCTCATCATTAATATGTTTTGTGTCATAATTAAAAAGCTATTGCCTAAACCTAGGTCACAAAAATTTATGCCCATGTCTTCTTTTAATAGTTTTATACTTCTAGCTTGGGTTTTGATTGCTTGTTTGTTGAACAAGGAATTGAATGCAAGGGCACTTACCACCAAGCTACATCTCCAGACACCTCTTCCTCCTTTCTAAAATTTCTTTGAGACAGGATTTCACTAAGCTGCCTGGATTGGCCTTAAATTTATGATCCTCCTGCTTCAGCCTCAGCCTCCAGAATCACAGGGATTATAGGCATATACTACCACTCCAGACTCTAGCTTGCTTTTCTGTTTAACTCTGATACATTTTAAGTTAATTTTATATATGATGTGAGATAGTAATACAATTTCTCTTTTTTCTTTTCAAATTCATTTTATTGTATGTGATTATCCATTTATTCCTGCTCTACTTGTTGAAATGGCTATTCTTCCCCAAAGAAATGTCTTAGCACCCTCATCAAGATTTAATAAACTACAAATTAAGTGGTTTATTTCTAAACCCTCCTTTCTATCCTTACGCCAGAACTACACGGTATTGAATACTGTAGTTTTCTATTAAGTTTTAAAATAAACATGATAAAGTAGGTTTGTTCCGATAATGAAGCCAGATGTATTCCACCTCTGAGCTGCACTGCTGGGCCCATTATTATTATTATTATTATTATTATCATTATTATTATTATTATCATCATCATCATCATCATTGCTGCTGTTGTTTTGTTTTGTTTTGAAACAGGGTCTTGTTAGGCTGCTGAGAGTCTTGTTATATTGCTGAAGCTGTCTTGTACTTGCCATCCTTGTCTTAGCTTTCTACCTACTGGGATTATGGGTATACACAACTACACTTGGTTGTCTTGTCATTTTTAATGCGTTTTTATCGGTGCATTATAGTATCACATAATAATGTAAATCACATTGATATTTGTCATTTTTAAAGCAGAGGTTTTTTGTTGTTGTTCTTGTTGTTCTTGTGTTGTTGTTGTTGTTGTTGTTGTTGTTGTTGTTGTTAGTAATAGTATTAGATACAGAGCCTTGTCAAGTTGTCCAGGCTGGCCTTGATATTGCAATTCTCCTGCCTCAGCATACAGAGTAATATGCCACTGCACCTGGCCTGGAACACAGATTTTGTTGTTCTTTTGTTAAATTTATTTTCAGATGTTTTGCTCCTTTGACAGTATAATGGAACTGTTCTTTAAGTTTCACTTTCAAATGCTCATTGCAAGTGTACAGAAATATAATTGATTTTTCTACATTGTTTTTGTACCGTAAATATCACTGAACTTACTTTTTAGTTTCAGTAAATTTTTTCTATGTTTGGGGGAAATCATTGGAATTTTCTATTTATAAGATCACGTCACCTGCAAATATAGTTTAACTTCTTCATTTCAAATCTTGAATTGTTTAATTTTAATTGCATGCCTAATGCTGGACTAGGACCTCAACTACAATGTTGAATAGAAGTGACGATAGTAGACATCTAGTCTTATTCCTCATCTTAGAGAAAAAGCAGTCTTTTCCCATTAAGTGTAATGGTAGTCAAGAGCTTTTCAAAGATACACTTTATCATGTTGAGGAAGTTCCCTTCTCTTCCTAGTGTGTTGAGTATTTTTGTTATGAAAGTGTATTCACTTTTATCAATTTTTTATAGTATTGACATGATCATGTAGTTTTGTCTTTCATTTCTAGTCTTAGTCATTTAAGTTTTTATCTCTTTTTGATCAACATAGCTAAGACTATGTCACTTTCTTTTCATTTATTTAAAGAACAGCCAGTCTTAAGAAGTCAAGGGTTGTATATTTTCCCTCATACAAAAAAGCTAGAAAAAATGTAGGAAACAAAGGACTTCAGATAAATGAAGAGAGAAAGCAGTAGAATAGAGAAAAAAATGGGCAGAGAGAGGTGGGAAAGGAAAAAAGGATGATTCAAGAAGGAAAGAGTTCAAATAATGCTGTAACAATATATGATTGCTATTAATATTAGTATTGCCACTAATCTCACTAATACAAATGGGGAGAGAAGATGGCAGGCAGGGTAGGATGGAGAAGGAAACACATCACATGCTATGTGCATGTTTTTGCATCACGTTGAATCTCATTATGATATATAATTACAGTGTACTAATAAAAGTTTAAAATTGGGGTTTATTAATATTTCCAATGTTTTCTATTCTTTATTTTTTAAATTTCTGTTCTTTCTTGATTATTTCTATTCATCTTGTTTTGTAGTTTTTCTTATTTGTCTAGTGTTTAAAGTGGAAGATTATGTTATTGAACTGAGAACTTTTCTAATTTAGATATTTTGTCTATAAATTTCTCTCCATTTACTTTAGCCTCAGCTGTAAACAGCAAATTTTAGTATGTTGTATGTCATTCATTTCAAAGTTTATCCCAAATTTCTTCATAGTTTCTTCTTTGAACAACTGGTAATTTAGAAATGAGTTATTTATTTTCTATATCATTTTGAATTTCCTCAATTTTTTCTTGTTAATATTTGTTTTTACTTTATTTTATGGCCCAACATATGGTCTATCCTAGTGAATAATACATGTGTATTTGGAAAAATTGGGCATTCTGATATTGTTGGGTGAAAAGTAAACATATGCCTGTTAGGTCAAGTTGGTTTTCAATGTTGTTCAAGTCTTCTGTTTCCTTGTTGATATTATCCCTATTTTATTTAGCCATTATAAAAACCAGGGTACTGAAGTCTCAAAATATTGTTGCTGAATGGTTTATTTTTTCCTTCTATCCTATCAGTTTTTCTTTCATGTATTTGGGGCTTTGTGCCTAGATACATATATGTTTATAATGGTTATATATTCTTGATAGATTAATACTTCTATTAATACAAAATGTCCCTCTTTATCTCTAGCAATTTTTCTGGTTTTTGTTTTTTTGGTTTTTGGGTTTTTTTTTTTTTTTTTGCAGTACTAAAAGTTGAATCCAGAGGCATTCTACTTCTAAGCTATACCACCAGCCCTAATTTTCATTCTTTATTTTGAAGCAGAGTCTCACAAAGTTGCACAGAGCCTCACCAAGTAGCTGAGGCTGGCTATGAACCTGCAATCCTCTTGTCTCAGCCTCCCAAGTACTGAGATTACAAGCACATGCCACCATATCTGGCTGTGAATTTTCTGTTTTAAAGTCTTTTTTTTTCTTTCTGTTATTGGTAGTCATTGTAGTTTTATTATAGTTGCTGCTGGTGTATTTTTTAAGTTTTCTTAAATGATTTGTAACTTTGAATCTAAAGTGTTTGGGTCAAAAAACAACATACAATTGGATTTTTTATCTTGTCTGATAATCTCTGCCTGTTGATTGAATTTTTAGTCCATTCATATTTGATTTTGTTATGGTTAAATAAGGAATATCTCCTGAAGAGCTCATGTTTTCATGTTTTGAATTGCTGTAATTAAATCATGATGGTTGTAATATCATCAATAAATCCTTTGTAATGGATTTACTGAGTGGTAACCTAGGCAGTTGGAGGTGGCTGAAAAAGGTAGGTCCCTCAGGGTATGGCCTTGGGGGCTGTGCTTTTGTCTTTGTATCCCCTGCTTGCACTCTCTCTTGCTTCTGGCCTCCATGATGTGAGAGTAGTCTTTGCCCTCTTCCCCTCTTTCTGCTTCCCACCATAATGCCCTTTGTTCTGCAGATCTCATCCTGACATGAACTAAACCCACAAATCCTTCCCTCCAAAAAAAAATGTGAGCAAATAAATCTTCCCTAAGTTGTTTGGTCAGTTGTTTTGAATTGTATCAGTTAGAATGTTGACTGAAGCAGCTATTATTAATGACTTAGTAGGATTCACATATGCCCTTTCACTTACTGCTTTCTACATGTACTATATATTTTTGTTCTAATTTTTCTTAACTGATTTTTTGTATTTGGTACATATTTTCTTTTCATTGGGTTGGGTTGTGAATCCAGGGGTGTCCTACCACTCAGCTGAATCCCCCGCCCATATTATATCACTACATATTTTATATTGAGACAGGAGTCTTGCAAATTCCTGAGGCTGGCCTCAAACATGAAATCCTCCACACCAGCCTCCTGAGTAGCTGAAATTACAGACATATACCATGCCTAACCCAAGTGCATATTTTCTCTAATGTCACATTATAATTCCCTTAATTTGTCACTATTCTTTTACTTATTTCCCTAGATGTCAACTTGTCAGAATCTCAGATATATACTAATTTAAATATATTGAGACTTAAAAATAAATTATATGTATGTACATTAAGAAACATAGCAAAGTCAATCACTAAGCCAAACATGAGAAGAAGGGAGGGGGAAGAAATGAAGCAGAAATAGGGTAAGGGCTATGGGTGCTGTGTGCATGTATATCTGTACCATCTTGTACTTCATTAATATGTATGACTACAATGCACCAATAAAAAATTTAAATAATACATAAATTTATATAGCTCTGCTCTACCTTTCCTCTTGTGTGTGTTTGCTATTATATCCAAATACACTGTAAACCAAACAATACATGCTAAACAAACTTTCTCTAAGACTATTCTTATGTAATTTAATGCCTATTTAAGAGACAGAAAGACAAGTATATATTTGCCTTCATGTTTACCATTTCATATTCTCTTCATTCGTTCATACCTGATGTCATTTCTTTATTTCCATATAGTTTTCCTCCCAACCATCTCCATCCATTTCCACCTCCATTGATATTATTGTCAAATATATTTTTATAGAGGTCCGAAGTTATAACTGTACATTTATTGTTTTATATAAATGTCTTTATCTAAAAATTATTTTTATTTTTTGACAAAATACCTTAAAATTAACCATTTTGTTATGGTGAGACTGTTACAGTGCCCCTATTAGGCTCCAAAACTGTAACAGTAAGATGTAGCTGCAGGTTCTTGTTCTTAGCTATGTGTAGAAAACAATAGCCAGAACTCTTTTTACGGTACAAAGGTAGAAAAACAGGACAGAACTTAGATTAAAGCACTACATCATAAAGAGAGTGACACACTGGAGTGACTTGAAAATAACTCACTAAAATTTTTGGATACAGAACAGTTTTTATACCAATAATCTTCTGAGCCAACTAGATTCACCCCTATATCTGCCCCTTCTTGGCGCAGTATTTTTTGATGTGGAGATTCCTCCCTGTAGGCCTTCCCTGTCTCTGGGACAGACCCCAATCTTTTGCTATATCCCAAAATGTGATAATTGGTTATCAGAGTCTGGGATCTCTTGAAGGCTTATGGCATCCTCCCACATCCTTTGGAAATTTTAGCTTTTCCTTAGAATGAAAAAGGGCCCTGGGGCTATCTCTGTTGTTCTCCTTGGTGCCGGGAACTCTGCAGGGTTCCTTCTCTGTCTGAATGCCTGTCTGCACCCCAGCTCCATCTAATAGTCTTTCTAATACCAGAGCTATTTTCAAATACATTTTGAAGTCATTTCCCAATACCGGCACACATTTTATCCATCTAAGTATACAATTCAGTGGCAATGAGACACATTCACAATGTGGTGTAACCATCACTTCTATCCATTTCTAAAACTTTTTTAAAATCAGCCCAAACAGAAACTCTATGCCCATTAAACTGTAACTTCCCACTCTTTTCTTCTCCTTTGTTTCTAATAACCTCTAGTCTACTTTCTATCTCTATGAGTTTATCTATTCCAGATGCTTCAAACAAGTAGGATCATATATTTGTTGTTTTGTTTGTAGCTTATGTACCAGTATTGGGAAGAGGCATCAAAATGTATTAATGTGCTGGTATTGGAAAATTTCTTTGATAATTTCCAAAGTATAAAATATAGTCAGAGCCTAGGTGCTGTGCAGGCTCTCAGGCAGCGAAGGGGCCACAGCTATTACAATGCAGGGTTCCTCTCTGTCTTTGCCCTTCATTCTAATCATTAATATAAAGTAGAGGCCTTGGAGTCAATGGAAGCTGTTAGCCCTAAAACTACAATAGAGGCACCCGGTGCCTCTGTTTACCTCCCGTCCTCTGGGATCTGGCCTGGGCATAGGAAAGGTAAACTTTGTGTGTGGCTTCAAAGCACCCAAGTTGATGAGCAACTAATACTGCCCAGTACAATAGAGCCGAGGGCCAGGTCTTGACCCTTGCACTTAGTCAGTGCACTGTCTGAGACAAAGAGGCACCACCTGGCTAAGGAATAAGTAAGTAACCCATTGCCTTGGTAACACTGATGAGAAAGAGACCAATACAAAATCTATTTAAAGGTTGGGGTCCCCAAAAGGGGCCAGAGTTCCATTTTCAGCCTCTCCAGCATGCGGGTCAGCATGCTGCTTTTTCCTCCTCTTCTCTATTTCCTACTGCTCTATTTCCTAATTTTGTAATAAAGATTTGTTAAAATTGCACTGAGCTGCCTATCAGTTTTAATCTTTCTATTCAACAAACCTTAGTTGTTTAAGAAAAAGAACCCCCACCATTCAAATCATAATAGCTTATTTCACTTAGAATAATCTCTTTAAGGCTGACCTGTGTTGTAATACATGTTGTAATACATATATTACAATACTGATAATATACATATATATTTATATATATACATGTACATCATTATTTTATGGATGATCTCACATTTTATTATCCTTTTATCAGTTGATAGACATTTGAGTTGTTTATTCCTTTTTGCTATGGTGAATAAGGTTGCTATAAACACTAGCATGTAAGTGTCTGAGTCCTTGTTTACTCAGCCTAAACAACTTCTCTTAGTGTTTTTTTATAAAGCAATTCTGCTAGGAATAAAATCTTCATTTTTATTTGTTTAAGACTGTCTTCATTTCACCTTCATATTTGATAGTTATGTTTAATTGCTTATCAAACAATTAAATAGTTTAATTGCTTATGTACTTAATTGATAAGAGTTATTAGCTTTTGTTTAATTGTTTATCATCAAAATCTCTGCTGCTTAAGAGAGCTTAAGATACTTTTGGTAAATATAAGGTTATTGTTTAACAGTTATTTTTCCTTCAGCACTTTGAGTATGTGATCTTACTGACTTCTAACCTTCCCTATTTCTGATGAGAAGTTAGCCCAGGGAGAAAGAGAAAATTGGAAGTTATTTCTTTAATAGTTCTAGAATTTCTTCTTGGTATAATGAAAATGTTTTAGAAATAGATAGTAGGGAGCCAGGCATGGTGGTGCATGCTTGTAATCCCTGTACTTGGGAGGTAGAGACAGGAGGATCACAGGTTCATGGCAAGCTTTAGCTACTTAGTGAGACCCTTTGCAACTTATTGAGTCCCTGTGTCAAAATTAAAAAAAAAAAAAAATAGGGCTGGGGCTATAGCTTGGAGGTAGAATACTTCTGAGTTCAATCCCCAGTTGTGAACAAATAGATAGTAGTCCTGGGTGCATACTATTTTGAATGCTATTAATGCCAATGAGTTGTATATGGGCAGATGTAACTTTTGAGGTTAGTCTTTAAGGTTAGTCCCTTTGTGGTGAACTGAGGAGAGATCTAGATACCGTTTTCCATGGTTATCTCTGGGAAACTTTTTACTCTCATAGAGTTATTATATTCTATTTAATTGCTTTAAGAGAGCACTACTAGCCTTCAACTTTCCCATACTCTCATTCAAAGAAAAAGAATGCCTTTAAGGAGAGTTTAGGAGCTCTGCTATGATAAATGGTCTCTCTCCCTGGGAGAAATCTCTGAGCCACTGTTATAAACACAGGTGGTAGCCTCTGGCCTTCTCAGTGAGCTTCTCCCATGTTCCAGCCTCCATCTATGACTGATCTTGGAGGGAGTGATCAGGGCCATATCCTCAGTTCACCCCACCTGTGTTAGAGCTATCGGGCTACAAGTAGTGGCTGAGTAGAGAACAGGAGCCCCTGCCTCTCAGCTGCACTCACCATAATTTAACTCACACAACTCAGAGATGGGGGTGGGGTAAGAAATGTTGGCAGCCTGCTCTTCGGGGTAAGGTGTTGTGTCCCTTGTTTGGGAGCTGAAGGGAGAAGGAGCCCTGCTTGTTGGTCACACCTACCTATCAAATAAGGATGGGGAGGAGATAAAAGAAATTGCCCAGGGTTCAAAAACAAAAGAATCTCATTGTTCTGAGTTTAAGTGTATATTCTTTGTTGAATTGTTTTATTGTGCATTGTAGCCATACATCTTAGTGGCATGCAAGATGGTAGAGACATACATGCACACTCAGCCCTTCCCCAATTCCCACTCCATTCTCTCCCCCCCTCTTCTCATGTTTGGCTTAGTGATTGACTGATGTGTTCGTGAATGTACATCACACATCATATTCCCTTAAGACATCTCCAGCTTCTTGAATGTTTTCCCCATAGTCTTCACTAGTTATGTTTGTTTCACTGAAGCCAGCCCCAGGGTTCCTCCCACTGTTATTCTGGAATTCTAGCTGTCCCTCCCCTCCTCCTGCCCACCCTCCCCATGTTTTGAGGACTAGGGATTTCTGTTGATGAGCAAATGGAATTTGTTATGGGTGCTCTCATCCTGTTTTCAGAATACATTGCAGATGAGGAAACACTTCTGGTTTTTTTTTTTTTTTTTTTTTTTTTTTTTTTGTGTGTGTGTGTGTGTGTGTGTGTGTGTGCGTGCATGTTCTGTGAGAAGAAGCTTAATATTAAAACCCCTGTAGTTTCTCCCAAACACAAGCCTTACTTCAAGTATAGTTATTGTCAGAGGTAAATACCTGAAGATGATTAAAAAGTAGTAAAAGCAACTAAGTTGCCTAATTACAAACCCCCTGCTTTTACTCTTCATGTGAAATATATATATATATATATATATATATATATATATATATATATATATTCTTAACCTGTGCAAGTTCAAAGATTTCTTTAAGATTGTTCAGAAATATCCCAATCCAGTCTATTTAAAAGCATACAATAGCTTAAATAAAACAGAAATATCCTCCAACACTCCCCTAAAGGGGTCAGCAATTATTAATGAAAAGCAAGCCTCAAAACTTGCCAGGCAGTGATTAAAAGACATTTTCTCCGGAACAGTCTCGCTCTCTCAAATAAAAGAGATGAAGAAGGAAATTAAATTCCTGAAGAAATAAATTTTGACTGAAGTGAGAAATCACACTAAGAAGCTAATTTAAGGGAGATGAAATTAATTTTGGTGACATTTATTCTATTTAGCAAAAAATGGTGACAAAACATATAGTGGCTCTGTTAGCCTGAGATAAGAGGCGAGTAATTTAAGGCTGGGCATAGCTACAGTCTACAGTGATTTAATCCTACCGCTACACATCCCTCGTGACCTATCATTAAAGGTTTAAAGCAAAACTGACAATTATTATTAGCTAGTAATTGGATTTTGGAGATTCAGTATAAAGTTAGGATAATTTAAATGACTGTTGACATTGGAAAGATTATGTAAACGCTCTGAATCAGCTGAATTTATCAATTTATTTAGTCTTATAAAACCAAGTATATACACCCAATACCAGAAATCAGCACAAGGGGTAGTGGCTTTCTCAGAATTGTCCTCAGGGAGCCAGCAAAAGCTTGGACCCAGATTTTCCAAAGGTAGTACACATTCAGCCAAACCAAATGTCTGTCCTGGAGATGGGCTTTAAAATACCCCCTTGGAACCATCCTCTCCAGAGAAGCAAGGCATACCTCAGAAAATTGCAGCATCCCCAGAGAAAAATAAAATTGTCATGGGCCAATATTTTATGATATAGATTTTTAATTATAAAGGCTGAAATTCAGAAACTAAAGATGGAATAAAAAACACAACTGTCATTATAGATTTATACCAATGTCCTCTGGCCAGAGTAATTCCTACAAGACTCCACTCCATAAATACTGATACAAACCCTGTCTGTTCCTTAGTCCAACCATAAGCACCAAGTAAAATTGGATTATTTAGAGGAATGCTTTACAAAATTAGTTCTGCTAAGAATGCAATTGCATTAAAATCAGTAACAACATGGTGTCTCTACCAGCTGCTGCAGATACTGCTAATAGTCCCCTCACCTTTAACTGCTTTCTTAAAGGGAAGGTTTAATTTTACTCCAAAATAATTCTGTCCTGATTCCTTTACTCATTTAGTGGATACTATTTAACCCTTCCCCTCAAACTAATGGGACCTTATAATCTTACTCTATTGTATGAAAGAACAAAGAACAAAACATATGTAATTCATGTTTTCTGTACCTTAAAAAAGAGTTTTAGCCTTTAACATCGTCATACCTTGTTTATTTGGAAATCCACTGTGTGTGTGTGTGTGTGTGTGTGTGTGTGTGTGTGTGTGTGAACCCAGGGTCAGTCAACCTCTGAGCTATATACCCAGTCTTATTTTATTTATTTTGAAACAGAATCTCACTAAATTGCTTGGGACCTTGCTATATTGCTGAGTCTGGCCTTGAACCTGTGATCTTCCTGTTTTAACCTCCCTAGTACTGGGATTACAGTTGTGTACCACTATGCCTGGTTTAGTAATCCACTTCTAAAATCAATCACAAGGGATTATTGTGTTTGGGTTTAGTCCTCCTTATAAGAGTAACAAACTTAAGACACCAAATGAGTAAGAATAGGAAATTGGTTAAGTAAATGATAGCATATCCTTCGGGTGGAATAGAAGATGCAACATTAGAATCCATGCTCCACAAGAATACAGACACTGGACATTTTTTCATGATAGGCTGCTAAGTAATAAAAGCAAGCCCATAGAGCAGGATATGACATTTTTAAAGCTGAAGGAGCTTGTGCTGGTTATTAAGTTATTATCTCATAGCTCAAATCCTTTCTTCAACAGCATGCCCCGAAATGCTGGGGCTGTGAAGTGCACATTACATTTCTCCTTTGCCAGCAGACACCTTTCAGATTCTGCCTATGCATGGCACTAAAGGAACACTTGAGGGCTGAAGGAGGGGAACCGGGTGTGCTCTTCTCAATTGCTCCCATTTCCTCAGCACCAGTCTCATTGTATACCCCCAAAGTGCCAGTCTTCCCTCAGATGTTGGGTCCCAGTCCTGTATGCAAGTCTCCTTCCCCAAGTTCTTTCATCTCTTTCTTTCACCCCTCTATCGCTAAGGGTCAGATAGCTGTTTTTTGAAGCAACTCTCTTGGGTAGTTTAATGTCTCAATGCCCCATCTTTTAGTGCTCCTGTACCCATTTGCTATAGACTGAATGGTGTCCCCTAAAAACGCAGGTGTCAAAGTTCTAAATTCATATGTTAAAGTCACTTTAAAAGTGACTGTTAAGATGGCAAGGGTGCCTATAAGGAGATAATTAAGTAAAAATGAGGTCATTGTGGAGGAGCCTAATCTCATATGAGTGATGTAAGGAAAGGAGACGAGGACATGAACAGAGGAATGATCATGTGAGGAAACAGAGAGAAGATGGCATCTACACGCCAAGGAAATAGCCTGGGTCAAAGCCTCCTCTTAAGACTCTCAGAAGGAGTCAATTCTGCCAGCATCTTGGTCTTGGACTTCCAGACTCTAGAACTGCAAGAAAGTAAATGTCTATTGGGTAACCCACCTAGTCTATGGCATTTGTTATGGAAGATCTGTAAGTGAATACCCAACTTAGCCAATTCCTGTTTCAAATTATTTCTGTCAAAATAACATATTCTGGTGCCCAGAAGTGGTCCTAGGAGACAGATCCTGAAAGATGGGCATTCCGTGTTGTTCTGGAAATGTCTTTGACTTGTTTCTGTTATAGGCAGTTGCCTCAAGATTAATCAAATTATCGTTGTGGTTTGGACCTAGTGGACCAAGAGTCTCGGGGGAGCAAATAGCTACTGCCCTATGCAAGGATAGTAGAGCAGGAGGCTGTGCCTACGTGCACTAGGGTACTTACAGAAAAGAAAGGACAGTCAGGTTTTCACGTTTCAGCTCAAGTCACAAGAGAACTAGAAAGCCTACATGGAAGCCTTTAACTAATCTTTTATTTCTTGGAGCTTATGTGTCCCTGGATAATAATGTTTCTGATGACTCCAAAGCCTTAATTTTGTAGGAATAGTATCAAAAAATTAATCGCTTGTACAGTTGAGATCATAGAAGAACACAGAGGAGACAGGGACATATCTACTGGGAGCAGAAATAATACTGGCTTCTGATTATCAATGTCATATAAAAATCAAAAGTAGGAGATCAGAAGAAACCATGAAAACATGTTCATCTCTAAATATTCTCTTTTGGAACTCTTAGGTCAAAGTCAACAAGATACTATAGGGTAAGTTTCTTTTCTTATACATCTTTCTGAATAATGGCAATGCCAGTTAATATTTATATAAGGTTAACTTTAATTTAATGAATGGAATAGTTAGAATATCCTTGCACTGAATGGCAGGCCACCCAGACTTTTATCTGCCAAAATAGAGACTTATCTCGGTCCCATCCATCATCTCATATTTGACCTTCCGCAGCAGCTCTGTATGTATGGTTTCAGCACTGATGTCTGCCTCTTCTGTGTGCTCACATGTCCACAAGGACATTCTGAAACAGGGAGGAGAAAGAGCTGTACTATACCTGGGGCATAACATGTGCCCTATTGTCTTTCTGTGGTGATGCCCTCAAAGAGATGATGATGTACTTGTGCATCTGTATGTGGACATGCAAAGAGTCACGCTCATTATCTATGCTAGAAATGAAGATGTGAGGTAAACTTGTATAATAGAAACCATGGGGCTTTGGAAGTCTTATTTTGTCTTGGATGTCTAATTTAGTAAGTATTTCAGACAGGGATGCTCATTGAGAAATTATGGAGATATCTGAGATCAGTTTAATCTTCTGGCTCTGTCATCTGTTGTCTTACCTTGAAGAATGAGAAGGTAACAGCCAGAAAAATAGCCCAATTATAAAGACAAACAAGTTGTTCTTGGTTAAACTGGTCAGTAGGAACATATATACCAGAATTCTTCAACTCCTAAGTCACTCATTTGTTTGGAAACCTGTCTAGAGTGCTTTTCCTAATCCTCTGTCTGCTATAGGCATGATGACTGGGTACCAAGCCTTTCTAATCTCTCGTCACTTTTACTCAAACATTACACTTGTAGTTCCCACCATTCCAGTTTATTTGGCCTCTGTAACATCATCATGCTCATCCCTCTTCCTGGACCAAGAATCAATTACACGAACTTCAAGACTCAGAATACACATTGTTTCTTCTCCCAGAGAGCTTTGACTACTTTCCTTCTATTCTCTTGCCAAGTCCAAGGTATCTCTCCAGGAGTGACTAGTACACCTCTCCACCACTACCCGTATGTACCAGCGGACTCATTTTCTGTTCCAGTACTAGAGAGGCCTTGAGAGCAGGAAACAAACACATTCATCTTGTACCCACTGGCCATTTACCATTTGGAGAAGTACAGACACACTGTGCTTAATGTTTGCTAAGGACTATCAAATAGGACACCAGAGTACCTTTCTCAAGAGTACTAACAGACAAAGAGAAGGAAAAGATCTATATAGCTCTGTTGGAGAGACAGAAGATGCCCTTATAATTTTTTATTTCCCCCCCTCAATGAAGGAAAGCAAACCTCTTATCTGTCACTTATCACAGTCTAAAGACAATCCATGCCAGCTCTGTTACCCAAACAGAAATACTCAAAATGTGTCCCCAAATAATCTTCACTTCTTCATTCGATACATTTACTATGTACTTCCTATATAAGTGCCAGGCACTGGACTAGCTCTGGAAATACAGCTGTGAACTAGTTAAACAGGAGTCTAGCTCCTCAGGAGCTTAAATGCTAGTTGGAGAGATAGATAAGAAGTAAAAAAAAAACCACTCTCTAAAGCACATGATATACTTAAACACACATATCAAAGTCAATCACTAAGCCAAGCATGGGTGGGAGGGATGGGGAGGGAATGGGGTGGAGATTGGGTAAGGGCTAATTGGGTGATGTGTGCACGTATGTCTCCACAAGTCTTTTTATCCCATTAAGATGTATGACTACAATGTACGAAGAAAAAAAAGAAGCAAAAAACTTATAAGCAAGATATGTTAAGTCAATGACAGAAGCTATGAAGATAGCAAAGCAGCGATGAAGCAGAGGATGAGCAGGGTGCATCTGCAGCTGTCTCTTTGTCTCAGCACACAGTTCTGCTCCTTTGAGCCCCCCCCCCCCACTAATATCCAGCAATCGTATTTACTGGATCTCTTAGGCTCGTTCTTTTATCTGTTCAAATGCTCTAAAGCTCATAGTGAAAACAGTGTGGCTTTGCCCTGGAAGAAGTAAATTACAAAGCTAGCCTGTCATCACAGTGAATCCCGTTACCTATCTACCTGTTGCTGTAGCAGAGTCTCCTCTGGTCTGGACAGCCAGGGCCCCACAAGATCCTGGTGGTAACCAAAGCACTCCATAAACTGCAGCCACAGGAAGAGGCCCTTTCAGAATGATAGGTTTGCCTTTTGATTTACTGTCATTTCCCTTTCCTGCATTTCCAATAAAATCTGTAGGTCCTGCTTGCATCTCATTTCACTGTCCTTGGCTGGTTTCCCCTGGGGCAGCATCTGGCCCACAATTACAGTATTTAAGTTGTGGTTTACAGTTTTCTGGCTCCTGAAGCTCTAGGGCTCTTCTCTGGGCCTGCCTTGGATGCAGAGAAGTGCTGATCAAAGAAGGGCAGTTTGGAGTGAGAAGGCCCATTGCCATCCATGAGGCTTCCTGAGTGCAGCCAAGAAAGCTGCAGGCAGGTCAACCACGGGACCCAGTGGACTAGTAACGTATAATTCTTATGAGATCCTTTAAGGGGTCCTGAACTAATAACTTAGCGACTTTATGCATTGCATCTCTGCGTGCTGCCTCAGATAGATGGAAGGAATGAGGCTTATAAGGTTATTGAGCACAACATTTACACGGGGGAACAGCAGGAAGTGATTTAGCAGCCACACAGGTGTTTTCTTTAATTATGCACTTTAGGGAGAACTCAGTGAGCTCAACAACCCCCACTGTTCCCTGTTTGTTTCCCCATTGTCCATGGCAGGATGTGCTGAGTAACAGCAGAGAGCTGTTGTCTGCTTCAAGTGCTTCCTGGTGGCCAAGAGACAAGGTCTTGTCACTTGTGCCCCTGAAACCTACCCTGCAGGCAAGTCCAAGGAGGGAGCGCCCACTCCACATGACTTGAGAAGAGATGGTGTGGGATGTCAGGCAAACTGTCCACAGGAGAATTTAAATTTCTCATCATTGGATACAGCCAGGAACTCAAGCTGTCTTGCCAGACCCCAAAGAAGACTGATGTAAGATGAGCATCTGAGAAAGTTGCCAAAGAGGAGCTGGGCAAGGAGGAAGAGAATGCATATCCTGGCCATTACACCCCTAGACATTTTCTATTGAGATCCTTTTATTACCAATTCCTATCTACTGAAGGAACAGGGAGTACTCTACTCATTTTTTTTTCATGAGTTGCAGATGGAACTAAAATGATACTGAGCCAGGTCTCCCAGCTCCTCCTCTAGTTCTAAAAGACTCCTCTTTCTCTTCAAACACTCATGTGTATATAAATCACCTGGCACTCTCGAATAAATGCTAATTTTGTTGCAGGAGGGACAGGTGTTGTCCAAGAGTCTGCATTCTTAACCAGAGTCCAGGTGCAGATGTCTGTGTGGGCCACCCTTTGAGAATGAAGACGAGCTCTTAACAAGAGCTAAGAGGGACAGAACTTTCCTAAAAATGAATCCTGGCTCTCCCAGCTGACCAGCTCTCATTTCTATACCTCTCTATTGTAGCTTTATTCACCAAGTACACAATCTTGTTGATTACCAAGACACATTAATGGTTCTAGAGTTAAGGCACTCTATTTGTGGGGAAGAACATTTTCTGAAAGCCGGTAAGTCTGATGCCAATACTTTTTGTTTCAAATGCATCATTCTGAAAGGGATGTACTGAAGTCACCAGTAGGTTGTTGTGCAAATCTGGGTACTCAGCTGTGTGAAAACAGGGCTGATGTTTCAGTGAAGTTCACTGGTAGCCGAAGTTCATCAGGCCATGTCCCCATCTTAATTAGGGAATTCCTGCAGTTTTCCCATTGGGCAGGATTTGGGTTCATGAGCAAGAGACCTAAAACCACTTCCCAACCACCTATCAAAACAAAACTTGGGCTCATCTCCCTTTGATGCCCCACCCAACCCAAGAGCACCTGGGCTCTCTCTGGACAAAGTATGTTTTTTTTTTTTTTTTTTTTTTGCAATATTGTCATGAGTCTTTGTGTTCTTTGTTATACTTAGAACTGTCTTGAGCAAAAATTTATTTAACTCCCAAGAGTCTATGAAGGTATCTTCTTCTGCCTGCTTTATTAATTAATAAATGAAAGCTTCAAGGAATGAAGAAATGTTTCCGAGATCATAACAGTAAAAACATTAGAACCAGGATAAGAATATAGATTTTTTTACTCAGAATCATACTCTCTGCAGGTGCCTTCTTTAAAATTATGTTTTAATGTGTGTGCAGATAGGCTACAGTGAAAGCCACCATTCTATGTAATGAATATGCACCAATTAAAAAACAAAACATTAAAAAAGTTCCCTCTCGGAGAGAAGAGAAAGAGACAGGAGTCTCTTTCTTTAGACTGTATCTAAGAGTCCACAATTATGGGGAGAAAATTTTCCCCTGGGGTTTCAGAGAATGGGGAGACCAAGCATGTCAGGGGTATCCCCAACTTTCTCCATCTACCCTCACAAGTTCACCTGGCTAACACCATTCAAATTATACTTGTGTACCTATCCTATGCTAAGCGCTCTATGAGATTCAAGAAGAGTTAAAAATACACAGTTACTACTACCAAGATTCTACTACTTAATTGGAGGGAAAAAAGTGAAATCACAGAAAATAATAAGAGGAATTCATGATGGATGATTGTCTGTCTCTACCATCCACAATAACTAGCAAGGAAAGGTGGTCACAGGTCTCAATCTTGGCTAAGTATTGGAATCACCAGAAAAAAAAATCCCCCCAAATTCTGAAGCCACAAAGAGATCTTGATTAAATTGATAAAAGACAATTAGCAGTAATGTTGTTGTTATGCCTCTTATCCTCCTCCTCCTCCTCCTCCTCTTCCTCCTTCTTCTCCTCCTCCTCTTTCTCTTCCTCCTCCTCCTCCTTCTCCTCCTCTTCCTCCTTCTTCTCCTCCTCCTCCTCCTCCTTCTCCTCCTTCTCCTCCTCCTCCTCCACCTCCTTCTTATTCTACATCCAAACTATACCCCTAGATTTAAAAAAAATTTTTTTTGAAACAGGGTCTTGTTGAGTTGCTGAGGGGCTCACTAAGTTACTGATGCTAACCTCAAACCTGTGATCTTCCTGTCTCAGCCTCCCAAGTATTGGGATTACAGGTGTGCACCACCATACTTGACTTATAGAAGTACAGTTCTAAGCCCTGGGCCTACTGACCATAAACTCTGGGAAGGAGCCCAATAATCTGTGATAATTTGTGTTTTAAGATGCCCTTTGGATGTTTATGATGCATGCTAAAGTTCTCAAAATACTGACAGAGAGTACAACTTGTACAGTAAGGGCTTTATTTTTTGTTTTGTTTTTGTTTTTTGTTGTTTTTACTTTTTAAAGCTCTTCTGAAAATGCAACTGTAAAGTTTTCCAACCCACTAATGTAGAAGACAAAGAAGTCTAGCTTCAAAAACAGATATCATAGACAAGTAACTAAAAAAGAAACAAATTAGAGGAGTTTTGAATGTTAGTCTAAGCTTTTACCTTGCAAACCAGATATTGTGTGTTCTGTCTTCCTTCAGAGCATACGAGCGCTCCAGAGACAAAGATGAGGCCTCCTAACTTCAGTGTCCCATTCTGGATTCATCATACAGTGATGAGCCCAGAACAATTTCTGATTGTTCAGAGTATAGACAATTGTGAGTTAAGTCTCTGGCTATGTACAAGCCCAGTGAGACCGAGGCTCAGGGAAATGATAGCAGAGCCAAGAGAAGAAACCTTGGGTGAGAAGTGCCTGAATTGCAAACACACAGCTCAGATGCTCACCCTCAAAAGCAACCATCTTCTCTCCCTCCGGATCCCCACCTTGCTCAACCACACATTTTGCAGTGGCACCAAAGCACGTAAAGCATTTATTAAACAGTGTGAAATCCATTTAACGCTTCTCTGGATGCACTAATTAGGTTTTGTATTTGAGGGCAGAGCAATACAGAATGGAGGACAAAATCCTGGGTGTATTAACATTCCCTGCATCTATTTTGGATTCCTTCATGAGGCATTGAACCCACCCACATTTTCAGTCCCAAGTGATGGAGAAAGTTCCTTTTAGGGAGGACAGGGGAGAGAGCTTTCAAAACCTCAAGTCAAAAATAATAAACACTACTAACAGGCTATCAATCTGTGGGACTTCACCCTGGTCCACAGAGTTCCCCATTTCCATTAATAAACTTCTCCAGAAACATTACAGTTCCTTTGGAAAAATCCAAAGTGCTTGGCAGGGAGGTTTTGGTTTCCAGCCAGTCCTTATTTGGTGCTGTGTGTAGAGGATCTGTTCAACTTCATGCAATTAGCAGGCAGAGATGAGCTCTGAGCAGGGGATATATTTTAGTTCGTTGAATCATACCAAATCTGAATCTATTTACCAAAAGGAATAAGAAATGTGCATCTGGCTAGGCTCTGAGTAGGGGCCTGAGATAACCCTCCCATTTTACTGACTTACTGCTATTCTGTGTTGACACTTAGAATTTACCATCAGAAGAGGAGAGAGAGCTATGAAACCTCAGACTGGGTTTGCAGGCTG
Organism: Muscardinus avellanarius; assembly: GCF_963383645.1. Lineage (NCBI taxonomy): Eukaryota > Metazoa > Chordata > Mammalia > Rodentia > Gliridae > Muscardinus > Muscardinus avellanarius. The sequence continues at coordinate 92,845,406 of NC_137789.1, read as the reverse complement.
AGGAAAACGGCCTTATTGGTATTCGTGCACTAAGTACCAAATGTAATTAATATATCCTGAAGGCTTCCCAAGGTGCCTACTAAGATTTTCTATTTTACATTAAAGAATAAGAGCAAAAACACTATAGCTAAAGACACTGCACAATCTAGACATCTCTGGCCCCTGTGCAGCTGGGTGTCCAACATGAACGATTCCACAGTGTAATAATGATCTGAGGGGCCTTCCTTATTGCATCTGATGTAAAGCTAAGATCATTCCTTAAAGATAGGCACTCAGTGAGTAGGTCTTGCCCACAGGAAAGAGCCTGAGCTTCCCCCTCTTACCCGTGTCCATGTATGGCTGTGAGGAAATAAAAATGTCCCGTTGGTTCTATTATGTAGCCACAGTAGAACAATAGCCAAATCAATTGACAAACAGAATTTGACAAAGATATCAATACACTTGTCTGAGAGTAAAGCTATCAATAAGCCATTTTATATTCATCTAAATGTTTATGTGTAACTAAAAAATAGCAGCACAGTCTTCTAAGATTGATTAGTATTAGAAATGAAAACAGTATTAAATAGCCAATGAAGGCTGGTATAGCTCCAGAGATTTATTGCAATGTCAAGATTTAACATAAAATCCAACAATGCACTCTTGTCTGGAAAGGAGGGGTGGCTCCCTCTGTGGGGTTTGTGCTACAAATGTATACATAACGGTGAGGACTTTTTTTTAATTAAACAGCCTTTGGAAAGCACTGGGGGTGGGAAAGAAAACAAGCTTCGATCCAAGGGAAACGACCTAGAAAATAATGCATAGAAATCTGGCTTGTTAGAGAAGTTCCAGGCTGAAAGAGAACCCTCGCATAACTCATAGGTAATATGTTGTCTATGCAATATATGACGCACATATGTCCCTGTATATTAGGTGTACAGTATATATCTTCATCATTAGAGTGAACACTTAAACCATTACTGTTGGTTCTTATTAATGTGGTAATTATGACCTATAAAGTCACTGCAGACTGAATTTGCAAAACTAAACCATTGCTCCTAGCAGAAATACAGGGTTGGGTTCCTGTATGCCTCTGATAACAGCATTTCTGTCAATAGATCAAGATATATACTTGCTTTTTTGTGAGTTTCTGTTTAAGACAACTTAGCATTTTCTGCTAATTCATTAATTTTAAACTCATGGCCTGAACAAAAACATACTTAGCACATGTATCAACTCTGTAAAGTGTATCACAGCTTCCTGGTGCTTAGGAACACGAATCAATACTCTGGCACTATATTTGGGGACCATTTAAACAACAAAAGCATAAAAAGGCACAGAAATATGAAAATCACAGCATTAAGTAACTCCTACAGTGAGGATATTTGCTTACAGTATAAGCATTGAAACAAGAAAGCCAAGCCGGGTGTAGTGGTGCATGCTTGTAATCCCAGTATTCGGGAGGCTGAAACAGGAGGTTCATGGTTCATGGTCCCTTCAGCTACTTAGTGAGGCCCTGTTTCATAATAAAGAATAAATAAAATAGGGCTGGGTGTAACTGTAGCTCAGAGGTAGAATGCCCCTGGGTTCTATCCCCAGTACAGCAAAAAAAAAAAAAAAAAAAAAAAAAGAAAGAAATTAAAAGAAAAAAAAAAAAAACCATGCACATCAGGGAAGTCAAATTTTCAGTTGCTCTGTGCAGGTCCATGAATGACAGACAAAGTGTGCCAGGAGTATTGACTTTGGGGTTACAAATTTTAGTGAGCAGGCACGTTTACAAATGCAAAATCCAGGAATAATGAGAATCAACTGTACATGACTTGAACTGAGGCTGACACCAAGAAAGGAAAATGGAAAAGCATTAAACTGAAAAGTTAAAACTAAAACCCCAAATTCTCTCATCCAATGAAAAATTGGCACCAAATAGTCTGTTGTAAAGAAAAACCTAAAGAAATGCTAAGGATGAGGCCATGACAATTCCTGGAGGCAGTGCAATATGTCTCTGACCATCTCTAGGTGTCTGAATGATTGAAGGATAATTGGCTTAAGCTATACCTAAGACAACAATTAAAACAACAAAACCACTTGACTTCATATCTTCAACTTAATCTTTGTGTCCCTCAGAAAATTAAAGGGAAGGATTAAAACAGCAAGAGTTTTACCCAAGTTCTGTTCTGTAGGATGAATGTTTCAGGCCCCTAAAGAATAAAAATAAGGGAATAAGGAGGTACATATCAAAAATGAAAGTTTTCAAGAGCTAGAAAAAAAAATCTCTCAACAATGAAATGGAAGGGTGGAAAGGACAGGTTGGGCACATCAGCTCCCTGGGTTTTGAGTTTATAGATCAATAATTTTCTTCCCAGGCTCTCATTCGAAATACTGCCCTTTTGGTACAAGTACAATGTTTTCAAAAGACCTATTCCTTGGTTTTCACTCTGCACAAATTTAAAAATATCTCATAAGTACTACTTATGAGAATGGGAAGACCAATGAACATCAAAGCAAGATGCACCACGTAGAGGATGTAAGACACACATTGGCCTACAGGGAACCTCCTTCAGTGAGTACCAGAGCAGTCTGCTCAGCCGCTGCATCACTTGCTTCTATGTGATTGCTTTTTGGTGACTGAAAAAGCTCCAGCTCAGGGCCTGACTGCCTACTACTTTCTATTTCTTGTGAGAACCTGGCAGATACTGAGCAGCTCTTTGTCCTTCATGGTACAACATTAGAGAGGGATAGTGTGCTGAAACATGCTTGGTTACAGACTATATTTGGACATTTAAACACAAGCAATCCATCATTCTCTAGAAACTAGGTCCATACCTCAAATCTTAATTTGGGTATTGAATCTGGCTCATGTACCTTATTTTAGGTGGCATCAGGAACAAAGTGGAGACTAGAGAACAATTTCTGGGTCAGATCCCGTATACAGGGGAAGTCTGTAAGTGATATTCATACAGGTCTCAATTCCTTCAAGTCATCCCTAAGGAGGAAGAGGAGAAATGCTCCTAGAGTTGGCCAGGTTAGAAGACCTTTTCTTTCTACATGAATGCCTACAAGTGAAACCACTGGGCCTACATAAAGTAATATGGCCCTTCAAGATTATATTCTACCAACCTCTCTACACAGTCACAGGAACAGGGGTACATACTTTAGAGCACTTTCTTCCACTTTTCGGGGCTTCTTCCTCTCCCACATACTCGGCAGGATGGTTCCAGGAGATATGACTATCTCTTGTATCATGGGCACCATACCCATGACAGATTGGGAGCCATGCGGCCCGATTCTTCTGCTTTCATTGGCCACTATCTAGTGTGTGAGGCCCGGGTAACAGTGCAGTGGTAAGATCACAGTAAACAGTAAGTTCTGCTCTGGTTCTAGCTAAATTAAGCTATGTTAATTATGGAGTCTTCTGAGGAATCTGTCTAGCATAGCAGTGCTTTTATTGAGGTGTGTTTCTATAGTTGATGGCTAGCATTAAAGTCTTATCCCATTTTTTATCAGGGTGTATGCATACACCACCTGGGGACCTTGCAGGAAAGATGACTAGCAGATACAGGATTCACCAGTGATGGTCTTAGGGAGAAACATCATCTTAAGGCTTTCAGAATTTCAAACCAAGCCACTACCACAACTATAGCTTAGGTTTTCCATGTACAACTAAGAAGTCTGGACACTGGGTAAAAAGTTGCACTGATGTCCTTTAATACCATCCCTTACTCCATTTCTATAAGGTTCACCAACTCTGGATAGCCACAGTTGTTCCAAAGGGCAGCAAACAGTTGTAGAATCCAGGAGACAAATTTCTTACATAAAGAACATCTCCTTTATCCCATGGACTTCATCTAAAACTGATTTTGATGGGGGCTGAACACCATGACCTTTAAAGGCCTTTCCAACTCCAGCACTCCAGGATGTGGAAGCCATGCTCCAAGCTAACACTTGGTACTCACTGCGGTCACTCTCCCAAGCCACAAAGGAAAAAAGGGCAGAGATACAAGTTGGCTCCATTCACACTAGATCCCCACCCTGGCTTCTCCATCAAGGAGAAACATATGTGAAAACTTCACTCAAACTGTCCTCTCAACTCCAACCCTCTTCCTGTGGCTGTGAAACATCAAAATTTGTTCTTCTCAGCATGTGAGACCTCTGCAAAGCCAGGAGATTACAAATAGCCCTGGCAGTTTCCAGAAAAGTCTACTCTGTCATTGGGCACAACAGGGAAATCCACACATCTGGCCCAGGGAAAGGAAATGGAAAATACAAATGAAAGGGAAGCCAAAGTCAAGAGAGATGAGAACAGCTTGTCTCTAGCTGAGTGAATGCAGACCAAAATCACCCTAAACTCTCAGAGGGTCATTTTTTTCTTTATGTTTAAAGAGACACGAGCACTTTAAAATGAGTATTAGTTATTTTTATATTTTCCATTTTTTAAATATAGCCAAGTTGGAATAAAGAATAGCTAAGCTTCACAGTAACCCAAATCTGTCTATTTTGAAGAGTCTGCATCAAAAAACAGAGGAATACACAGTGAAGATTCTGCTGCTTAACAGTGGAAGTCATCTGGTAGACTATTCTTCAGCACCTTGGTGGAGATCACAGTTCTCAGCACAAACACCCAAAAAGCTGACTTTTGTCTAACTTTCTCTTCCACCTGTGCCCGATTCATCCTGAGAGCTGGCTATGCACACCAAATCAAAGAAAAATTCAAAATGGATGTTTTTCTAGATTTAGCTTTCTATTAAATAGCATTGATAGTCCTCAAAGGAAGTTTCAAAATAATTTATCAATAATGTAGTTGTTATAGAAGCCAAAGTTCAGACTCTGCTTCCAATTGACTCTATGACTTCAAGAAGTTTCTGAACCTTTATGAAACTTCATTTATGCATATGTTTATGAACATATATATAATTTATTTTACATATATATCTGAAATGAATTTTGAGAATAAAATGTTAATTTTTAAGCAAATATATAATATATTCATATACTTTTATTTTATTTTCTTCTTGAAATATGCTGTATTTTTAATCTTCAACCCACCTATGTTTAATGTATTGATTTGTACCACTGTGAACATTAGGACCCTAAACCAGTCAACTAGGCTCTTATTTAATAGAGGAATTTCTGGAATCTGTGTACTCAAATGCTGAGTTACAGTTGAAATCCATTCTATCTTCTACTTAAAACATAATTTTTTCAGTGTCTACAGGAAAAAAATTACAAATGCATAAATTTATGTTTTAAACCCCATATGAAACATGCTGTTGTGGTTACTGGTTTATCCATCCTGCATGATTTATTCATAAACAATGTAAGACTAGATAATCCATAACATGGCAAACAAATGTGCCCTGGTTCTGTTCAGATCATTCCTCTGAGCAGATGCTTATCATAGCTTCCTCAAAAGTAAAACAGATGTTTCACTGTTGAAAATCTTGAGAATATACGTTCAGAGAAGATTGTGTATAGTGTATAGCTCTCAGCAGAGATAGAAGGCTCTTTGTGTACATTTTAGCCATAGATTATACTCACCTTTAGTTGGCAATTCTTTATTATTCCATATCAATGTGGCCAAACTGACACTTGCATGGTAAAATCCCAGTGAGTCTATGTGTGAGGGACAGCAGACTTAGTCTGATTAAAATGGTCAGTAAAGTTATGACTGATTACTGAGGATGTTGAACAAGTGATAGATACAATTGACTTTTACTACCCATAAAAAGAACAAAATTATGTCATTTGCAGGAAAATGGAAGAAACTGGAGAACATCACAGTGAGATCAGCTGCTTTCAGAAAATCAAAGGCTGCATGTTTTTTCTCATATGTAGAAACTAGAGAGAAAAAGTACAGAAAAGGAAACTCAGTAAAGAAATGGCAGGAGGTTGGTGGGGGAGGGCAAGAGGAGGCTTAGGGAAGGAAACGACACCAATGTTACGTTCATATATTAATGTATCGCTATGAATCTCACTATTTTATATAATTATGATGCACCAATACAAAATTTAAAAGATACTCAGTGAGTTCATCCCACTGATGAGTCCTTGCAAGGACACTGTGGGTCTCTGATTAAAATATTCAGTAAAGTTATGACTGAATTTTTCTGATTACTAAGGATGTTGAGCAAGTGGTAGATACACACAATAAAAATAGTTCTTTAGAAATATTTCTTGGTCCTGGAAACCTCTAACTATTTGCATATGAAATATTACTTATCATGCATCTAATAAACATATTTATTCAGAGGCTACTGTAAGGCAGGTACTATTTAAGGCCTAGGAAATTCAAATAGAATAAAGCAGACCCTTTCTACACAAAACTTACTCTCTAGTAGACAAGTTACTAGGAATTGGGAATCCTGAGATATAACCCCATCACAGTGCCTGAAATATAGGGGTTGTTTGATAAATATGGAAAAATGTATGATGGTATGATGGTAAGAATGTATGATGGTATGAATTAATGAAACAAATATATATCCTTTGATGTTAACTAACCAAATTATGCTATTTTCATTTTTAAATACCCTTTTCTCAGGGCCATCCCATTCAATTTTAAATCCAAACTCCTGATGCCTTCTTGTCATTCCATTATCATCTTAAATTTGATACCACCTGCCTACTAAAGGAGCTGGAGGAGGTAAATTCTAACTTTATAATTTATCAGTGACTTTCAAACATTTTAGACACATCACAAATTGGTGACAAGCTCTTCTGTTTAAAAGAGAGTTGTGTGGTCGGAGCCTACATGGCCTTCCATACCCTGCTTCAAGCAGGATATGGAATATTCTGAGAGGTCCTGACCCAGAACACCAGGGATTCTGACCATTTGTATTCTTTTACATCCAAACTGAATGGCCCCATACATTTACATAAAGTTGAAGAAGCAGAATAAGAGGCAAGTATGGAGGTAAGAGTATAGAGGTAAACTAGTGACTTAAGCCACATCATAAGACACTTCCTTTTATTTGGCTACTGTGATGATCCTTCTGGTTAATGATTTCTGAGCCATTCGATGGTAGAATCCTAATTTGTACTTCCAATCTCTTTAGTTTCCTTCTGTATAGTATGTCCATCCATATTATACACCCTCAATCAAATAATGAATAATACAAGGTAGATTTTAGGCATAGATTATTTCTTCGAAGAAATAATTATTTCTTTGAAGAAATTTTACAAAAGGTAAAAATAGACCACAGAAGGACCTACTGAAGAACACCATCTCTATGTAAAGCACAGTTCAAAGGAAATTGAAGTTCCTTTTACTCCCTAGTTTGTTTAAAATATCCAAGTGTCAGAGCCGGGCATGGTGGCAAATGCTTGTAATCCCAGCATTTGGAAGGCTAAGACAAGAGGATCGTGGTTCGGCGACAGCCTCAGCTTCTTAGTGAGGCCCTAAGCTCACTCAGTGAGACACTGTTTCAAAGTAAAGAATAAAAAATAGGACTGAGGGTGTATCTCAGTGGTAGAATGCCCCTGGGTTAAATCCCCAGCACCACAAAAATAGAAAAAAAAAAAGTGGTAGTAAAAGTATATTAAACTCAACCAAGAAGATCCACACAGAGGATTGCTTCCTAGACATTCCAAATTGCAACTGTTCAAACTTCAAGATGACAGTCCTACCAAATGACAGTGGGATAGAAGCAAGGGACAATCCATAGAGCTTGACTGTTGGCACTAGAGCAGAGCTAGCCCTATTCAAACGTGAGCACACAGAAATTCATATACACGTCTGCCAATACAGAATCTAAGGAAATAGACAACAGTAGATTCTAGAAAAGAAGCTTATCCCTGTTGATTCAGACAAAGAGGACTTTTTTTTTTTTTTTTTTTTGCATGTCTGGGGATAGAACCCAGGGCCATTCTACCTCCAAGCTACACTCCCTGCTCTATTTTGTATTCTTTATTTTGAAACAGGGTCTTACTAAATTACAGAGGGCCTCACTAAGTAGTTGAGGCTGGCCGCTAACAGCAATCCTCCTGTCTCAGCCTCCTGAATGCTGGGATTACAAGCGTGCGCCACCACGCCCAGCTTGGTTTTGAATTTTAATGGTAAATCTAAAATGTTACAAAAATCAAAAGAGCAGTAAAGCTTACTTCCAAAACACACACACACACACACACACACACACACACACACACACACACACTGGCCTAGGCCCTTCTTTGCAAAATCTAATGTCAGAAACAATGAAACAATTTATACAGAGTAGTGACTGGAGCGGTTACCCTGAGAGATTTATATCCAAGTTGTTCATGGAAAAACGGAGTTAGGAAAACATTTTGCAGAGCTTAAGATTATGAAAGGTTAGTCATTCTTATTCCTTTCATAAGAAAGCACACAAAGCATGAGTACATGTAAACTGATAAAGAAAAAGGGAAGTCAAGAAGTTAGGACAGCAATGAAGTATAAATGAAATGGCAAGGAGCTTTGAAACCAGTTAACATTTGAGCATCAGCATGAATAATTATAAGATAAAATGTAAAAGTTGAAAAGTTGAAAAGATGTTGTATATGTACAACAAATCAAATTTTTATTATAAAATGTTGCTATCATGGTGCCAGATAAAAGGAATAAAAATAAGTACAGACAAATACAAAGTTAGGGGAATCCCAGAATATTTTAACTTATCAGTAAGAATTTATTTTGGAATTTGATAGAACATAGGTTTTAATATGCATTTCACAAACAAAAGGCTTACCATTACTAAAATTAATAAAAGAATTTCACGCCAGGCGTGGTGGCGCATGCTTGTAATCCCTGCGCTTGGGAGGCGGAGACAGGAGGATCGCTCAGGTTTGAAGCCTCACTGGCTTAAGAGACTCTGTTTCTAAATAAAAATACAAAAAATAGGTTTCTGGGAGTGTAGCCTGGAGGTAGAAGGGTTTCCAGGAACCCCAGTACCACCAATAAATAAATAAATAAATAAACAATTAAGTAAATAAATAAATTAAAGAATTTCAATCGTCCAAACCTCTACATATAAGATACCTGTAATCCTAATACTTAGGAGTTTGAGACAGGAGGATCACAGATTCAAGAACATTCTCAGCTACTAAGGAAGACCCTCAGCAATTGAGAAAGACGGTATTTCAAAAAATGAAGAAATTAACCGGGCATGATGGCACACACCTGTAATCTCAGTACTTGGAAGGCGAAAACAGGAGGATCAGAGGTTCAAGGCCAGCCTCCCCTACTTAGCGAGGCCTTTTGCAATTTAAGGAGACCATGTTTCAAAATAAATAATAAAAAATAGGGCTGTGGGGTGGAGCTTGGAGGTAGAATGCCCCTGGGTTCAATCTCCAGTACTGCAAATAAATAAATAAACAAACAAATAAATAGATGGAAGAAGACGTAGCTCGGAAATAGAAGACCCCTGGGTTCAATCCCAAGTATAAAAAGGAAAACTGCCGGGACGTGGTGGCGCACACTTGTAATCCCAGCATTCAGGCGGCTGAGAAAGGAGGATCACGGTTTGCGGCCAGCCTCAGCTACTTAGTGAGATACTCTGCAACTTAGTGAGACCCTATTTCAAAAACAAAGAATAAAAATAGACAGAGGGTGAAGCTCGGAGGTCGAATGCTCCTGGGTTCCATCCCCAGACCTGCAAAAATAATAAAAAAAAGGAACCATCACAGGATGTGATCAAATTAAGTATGTATTATAATAGTTGTAAATGCCGCGAATTTTCCTAATAATTTGATTTTATAAAAATTCAAATACATCCAGATCACTAAAATTTTTTTAAAAATTTAAATGACAATTTAAAGACTAAAAAATCTTGACAAAGGCAGAAGTGGTAACGACATGCAAGGTAGAAAGTAATAACCTGGAAAAAGAAGACAATATTCTGTGCTGAAAATAGAAATCCTCTGGAAGGAAGACACAGTGGGCATGTAATCATCAAGCAACAATATAGAGACAGCAAAAACTACCAGAAATAATGTATTGAGAAAGATACCATTGTCACCCCAGGACAAATTCAGCAAATATTAAAAGAAATGAAAACTTTGATATAATATATGAATATATATATATATATATATATATATATATATATATATCCTTATGCCCTTCATAAAGAAAACATAGGTTCTTTTTAAATACCCATGAGGCAATTTAAAATTTGTCAATTCATTTACTTTATTTGATAACATTCTTAAAAGAAAAAATTGTAGCCTTCAATGCAATAAAACTAGAATATCAAGTATTTAAGTAAAAATTAAAATAAATTTGAAAATTTCACAAATAAATATTAAATCAAAGAGCAAGTTAATGTCAATTACTACCTATTTTGGAAATAATGAAAACAAGTGTATTCATATCAAAGGGTGCAGTGTATTATAGAGGTAACTATAATTAATTAAGCAATGAATCTAAGGAATCATAAAAAATACATGTACAACAAAAGGCTAAAGAACAATGTAAATACAAACAAAAACTATGATAAACAACATTAAAACTAGTTTTCTGGGCAAACCAGGAAAAGAAAGAAACTTAGAGTTTTATTTGGAGAAAATCACATTAAAAATTAGGAATCAAGAACTCTCAAGACCAGTTAGTTATAGGAATTGTTCAAAGCATAAACATAAATAGCATTTCATCTACCCAACTGGCAAAATTGAAGACATACTACTTAGTGCTCGCTGGAGTATAGTTATGCTACCACTGAAATATAAGTTGAAGATACCATATTTAGATGGAAATGTTTCACTAAATATCAAGTGCCTTAAAATATTCTTATTTTTTGCTCAAGTAATTACATGTTAATTTATGCTAAGAGAGATATTAAAAATTTGGATGATTTATGTTTTTATAGTACCTCCATATGTTGGGACATTAAGGAGCTGTTAAAAAAATTGCTTTTGAAGATTATTTAATGGCATGGTAAATCCACCCTATAATGTCTGGTACAAAAGAGATAGATATAAAACTAAATATATAGAGTGAATCCTTCTTAGTGGAAAATGAAGCATTGAGAACACCATGCTGGAATGTTAACTGTAATTATTTTTGTTATTTAAATATTGTGTGTGCTATTGGTAGAAGTGCAAACTAGTTCATCCACTATGGAGATCAGTGTTGGAGATTCCTCAGAAAACTGGGAATAGATCCACCATATGATCCAGCTATACCACTCCTGGGTATCTTTCCAAAAGGTTTGAAATCAGAGAACTACAGTAACATCTGCATACGCATGTTCATAACAGCACAATTCATAATCGCCAATATATGTAACCAACCTAGGTCTCCATCAACAGATGAACGGATTGCAAAATTATGGGAAATACACATAGTGGAATTCTACTCAGCTATAAAGAAGAACAAAATCATGGTATTCTCAAGAAGATGGAAGGACCTGGAGAACATTATGTTAAGTGAGATCAGTCATGCACAGAAAGAGAAGGGACATATTTTTTCTCTAATATGCCCAAACTAGGGAGTATTAGGAATACCAGAGGGACTCCAGATAATGGAGAGGAAACCTCAGCAAAGCTAGAATGGAAGGATAGGAGAGGAAGAAGGCTGAGGTTGATTAATAGGGGAGCTACATCCAAATATTTGTAAAAGTATGAAAATAGCATGGTTAACCTAGACACTCATTGTTGAGAGGGGAGGAAGGGGAACCAGGGAGAGGGCACCGAGCACAGTTTAAATGTATACCATTTTCAATATGGTCCACACATAAATAAAATAAAATATGAAAAGCTGGGAGTGGTGGCGCACACTTGTAATCCCCGTGCTTCGGAGGCTGAGACAGGTGGATCGCACAGGTTCGAAGCCAGCCTCAGCTGGCTTATGAGACCCTTTTTTCAAATAAAAAATGTAAAATAGGTCTGGTAGTGTAAGCCCAGAGGTGGAAGGTCCCAGGGTTCCATCCCCAGTACCACCAAAAAATAAAATAAAATAAAATAAAATATGAAAAATAAATACATAATGTGTGTATGCTTTTCAAGAGTTTCCAAGCCTATGCATTCTTTTACGATCAAAATAAGCTCTTTAAAAATAATTTTTAAAAATTTATGGCCAAGACAGCATCCTGAATTTACATGTTTAATACCTCTTCCTTGATTCCACAAAAAGCAATTCTAGCTAAAATGTCAAAAAATTTAAGTCCTATCTATACCCAATATAAGACAAATATTTTTGTGCACTGGAAAGTATGGAAGCAGACAACGTGGAGAAAATGAGATGGTTGGACTCTAGGTTAGAAATTAGCAAAGGCCATGGCAAGGTTTTCAAGCACTGAATGTTGAATCAAAGTCACAAGTTAGACTCACATGAAATCAGGAGGTAGTAGGGTCTCCCACCCTGTAGGGAGAGGGGAACTGAGAAAAGACAGGGCCATGGATCACATTACGATGTATATGTTAGACAGGAAGAAATACAGCAGGCCACACCGGTCACATCTGTGACAAGTATACTGAGTACTGGACCTGAAGTATCAACTATATCACAAAGGGAGAGGAATCCCAGCCTGCTAACATAGAATCTGTTTCTGCCCTAGCTCCTCAAGGACCCACATAGATACAACTACAAATAAAAAAAGTGATAAATATTATGTTTTTTAAGATAACTCTCACTATAGAGGAGCCATCAATCTAAATTTAAAACAAATAAGAGAAAATAGGACCAAAATCTACACAAAATCAACAAAGGATGATGATTTGATTCCTAAAAAAATGGATGCAATAGTCTTTGAATAACCTTAAAGATTCAAAGCAAGAGATGATAGAGTTTAAAAAAAGAAAACACTGAACAAAATGATGCAGATATAAATTTTTAGAAACACATTAATGGATTACAAAACTGTGGTATATTCACACAATAGAATTTTACTCTATCATAAAGAAATAGAATTTACTCTATTATAAAGAAAAACAAAATTATGTTCTTTGCAGGAAAGTGGATGAAACTAGAGAATATTATGCTAAGTGAGATCAGCCAGTTTCAGAAAGTGAACAGCTGTGTGTTTTCTCCCATATGTGGAAGCTATTAGATAGGAACTGTGTAACAAAAGGGACCTCAGATAAAGGAGAATGACTTCAGTGGAGTGATAGAGGGTGCTCAGGGGAGGGAAGGACACTTTGAAGGAAACAGCTCAAATAATGCTATATGCATATATGAAGTTATCAATACCAATCTCACTGACATGTATGGGGAAGGGGAGGGAGTGAGGTGAGGTCCAGTGGGAAACACACCAAGTGCTGTTTGCATGTATGCTCCTATCACTCTTTACCTTATTGTGATATATGATTACAATGCACCAATAAGAGTGTATTAGAAATAAAAATTGGTTAATAAAACAATCAACTGGAATTCCAAAATTCCATAGGTGGAATTAATCTAAGAGTTCCCATAGGTAAGGAGAAAACTGGTGAAATGGAAGATGATACTGAAGATATAATTTTGAGTACAGAACTGAGACATTTTGACATTTGAGGAAGAAAAAAGAGAAGTAAAGAGTTGCTCAAAACCCTCTGTAACTTATTAGTAACTTGTATCTAATAAGATTTCCAGAATAAGGACAGAAGCGAGAATACTGGGATGCAAGTAAAAGATTTGACAATGGGAACATTTGCATAACCGAAGAGAATCCTGTGTTCTCACACCAAAGGCATCCACTGCTGAGCATAATACAGATCAGTACTAGGCATGCTGCAAATCAGGTCTCATCAATGGCTGTGGGTGGAGTGTTATGTCTCTTCCTAGCCACAGCATAGAATATGGGTCAAACTTTTTCCTGGGGTCTTTTCCCTGCACCTCTAAGCTGCCTTTTCTTGAGATGAAAACAGCCTGGATCATTGAGCCACCATACAGATGCCAGGAGCCTACAGAGTCACTGAATACATGGATGACATCGCATACAACTTTTGTTGTGTGAAACTATTAGGTTTCAGAATTACATGTTAACTATTTAACTTGATGAATAAAACTCTTTTTGATTAAAAAAAACACTAGAAAGAACTTCAGGGTAGGAAATGAAGTGATAGAAGGAGTAATAGTGACATAAAAGGTAATAAAAGGTATCTGGAGCCAGGCGTGGTGGCGCACGCTTGTAATCCCAGCACTTGGGAGGTTGGAGACAGGAGGATCGCGCAGGTTCGAAGCCAGCCTCACTGGCTTAAGAGACCCTGTTTCCAATATATATACTATGTCTGGGAGTATAACCTGGAGGTAGAAGGGTTTCCAGGAACCCCAGTACCACCAAAAAAAAAAAAAAAGTATCTGGAGCATTCACATTTCATAACAGAACCACCCCTCTGTCATTCATACTTTCTGAATCCCTGTTGCTCTGGACCCTGAGGTATCAGTAAAAAGTCCTACTTTATAGAATTTATATTTTGCCTAGGAAACAAAGCTAGGATGGCATAACAAAAAGAAATAAAAAGTAATGTGGGGATGGGGTGTTTGAAGGTGCTATATTAGACAGAGTAACCAGAAAAGGTATTTCTGACAAGGAATCTTTCAAATGAAACTGTGTACAATAAGGGAGCAATGCATGCAGATGCCAGGCAGATGTGCCAGTAGGTGCAAAGGGCTTGAGGCAGCAGTATGTGACTTGGGGGAAAGAAAGAATAGATGTGCTTAGGTAGGATCAGAGGTACCAGAGAACTAGATAATGAGGTATCCTGAGGGTCAAGGGAAGGGATTCTACTCTGGGAGAAATGGGAAGCTCTGGAGGATTCTGAGCAGAGTGACAGTAATTTGCCTTCTTTGTTTGAAGGATCATTTTGGCTATTGATGAATAAATAGACCCAAGCCTTTATCTGAGTGGGAATGGAGACTGCTATGGTAGTCGGGCAAAATCTGTGCCCTAAGCTGTGGAAGTGCTTCCAATAATAATTTCAGAGTATATTTCAAAGGCATAACCAAGTAGATATATTAACAAATTGTATATTTTTGTAAAGAAAAAGGAATTTAAGAGGATATTGAGATTTTTGACCTACGTAATAGAGAAAAGAGTGCTGCCATTTATTATGAAATGAGGAAAATTCTGGAAGAAACAAATTTAGGAGCCAAAAACCCCAAAGTAACATAATTTTAAAGCATGCATCTTGTGCTTGAAGAGATTTGCTATGTGCCAATGTACAAATGAACCCTCAAAAATTTCAAAGAATCAGTATCAAACAGATCATATTTGTGACCATGTGTAATTAAATTAGGTATCAATAGAAGGACAAAAAAAATTAGAAACAAGCAAAAAAAAAATGTGCATAGTGGCACATGCTTGTAATCCCAGCATTTGGAAGGCTGAGACAAGATGATCTCGGTTCATGGGCAGCCTCAGCTACTTAGTGAGGCCCTTTGCAACTCGGTGAGACCTTGTTTCAAAAATTAGGAATAAAAAATAGGGCTGGGGGTGTACATTGGAGGGTGCCCCTGGATAAAAAAAAAAATTCCTATACTTTTTGTGAATTAGAAAATTTTAATGAAAACGAACAAATATTTAAATTGGAAAGTGTCAAAAGGTAGGTGTAAACCATGCAGTTAAAGCAGTACTTACAGAGAAATATGTAGGCATAAGTGAATTTATTTTAAATTTTAAATACTGAGCAAATAAGATAAACTACAAATTGGAAAGGTCAAAGCACAAAATGAGCACTAAGAAAATAGAAAAAAACAAGAGCCAAAATAATAATTAGACACATAAAAATAAATCCATAAAAGAGAATTATTTCCAAAGAGTAATGAAATTAGCAAGCTTCTAACATGAAAGTTTAAGAAATCAGGCTGGTGCTTGTAATTCCAGTCTCAGGAGGCTGAGGCAGAAGGATCACAAGTTCAAGGCCAGCTGTGGGCAACTTAGCAAGATGCTTTCTCAAAATAAAATAAAAAGGGATAGGGATGTAGCTCAGTGATCTAGCACCCCTGTGTTTGATAACGAGTTAAGAAAAAAAATGAACATAGAAATAAATAAGGATAGGAATAAATCATAGAAAATACCTGTTTGGCAAAAAATAAAGTCTAGATATATTTAAACATTGGAAAGGATGGAAGGAAACAAAAACTCTCAAACCCTCTGGGTTGAAATCATTGTAGCAACTTTGGAAAAAATTAGAAATATATAATAAAACTTTCAAAAAATCTCTCACAAATATGTAGCACAGGGCGGATGCATATAGATGATGCATTTTTGTTCACAAGAGCAAAAAATTGAAAATGATCATCTGTACATGAATCAATACATAGTCACATGATATCATCCTACACAGCCCTTAAAATGAGTGAATTTCACGTACATACATCAACATAGATCTCAAAAATCCAGTTTTGATCAAATAAAAATAAGCTGTCAAAAGATGTGCACCACAGTATCGTAATAATATCAAAGGTCAAAAGTACTAAATAACTCTCATATTTTAGGAATGGTGTAAATATCTATGCTATACAATGATAAAAATGGGCTGGACACAAAGCAGTTCCATGACATTTACCTTGGAGCAGCCATGTTGGGGGAGGAGAGTAGGGAGAGGAATGTGAGGGATTTTTGTCTAAATATTTCCTTTCTTAATGAACATTATCTGAATTCAAAGTCATAAAATGGTAACTTTTGTATATACAGGGTGGGGATATGAGTAACATTCACTACATTTCCTTTGTACTTTAAAATAATAAAATGTTCAGTGAAAAAGCAAACAAACACAATGGTTTTCTGCTTCCCGCTGCCCCAAGCTGTCACTAGCCTGTCCCTGGGAATGCAGCAAGTCTTAAATTTGATCCTTGGCAGGGACAGAATAAGATATTACCCAAGGTGGGGCCCTGACTCAAGCCTCTCCTTCTGTATAGTCTCACCAGTCTGGCTTGTTAACTCCCTTTCTGAAGTACAGATCTTGTCTGTGTTTCTGAGGCTTTCCCAGTTGGGCAGCTGGAATGGTAGGAGCTATAGAATGGCCGTGATTAACTCTGGCAAATGAAGAATTAACTGGCGTACATGTGTCCCAAGTTTGAGGAACAGACAAATAAACACCCATGATGACCTGCATCTGCAGGATTGGATGCAAACAGACCTTTGAGAGGAGTCAGAGCCTTGATGCACGTCAGTGCTTCAGAACCTGAGCCTGCTCTTGCCAAGATCCTGAGGCAAAGCGGGTCTGTGCTGTTAGATATCAGCAGAGACCTTTCCTAAAAGCTGGCAGACAACAAGGTCTCCTTTCAGGAGAAAGGAGAGAAACGAATGACAACAACTATTGGGTACGAGGCTTGCAAATCCAGGGCGAATTATCAACTACCAAGTCATGGAGAAGGGGAATTATTCCTGGGGAGATGGCTTCAGATAAACACATGCCCTCCAGACTCCTGGAGAAGAGGACTAGTGTCTTACTCCATTGAGCACAGCACTTATATCAGTGCTTATATAAGTTTTATATCTGTGTTTATATAAAACATACTGATCCAAAGTTGTTTTTCTCTTCTTCACCCCCTTTCTCCTTCTTCCTGGTCAAAGCATTTTCTAGATCTTGGCCTTTGGGTCATATTATCAGCTCTCTTGGACTCCAATGCTCAGGTCTCAAACAGGTGCTCACATTTTCTACCATTAGATGGGTAAAGTTTGGAATTGAGCACAGAGTGGCTGAGAGAAGAGAGAATTTCTAATATAGCTACAAGTCTGTAACACTTTATCCAAAATACTCCCAAATTCACTTGCCCCTGGAGAGTGGTCACCTCCCCACGTCCATGCTGAGCTCAGACCAGGTTGCAACCCTTTCTTGCTTCCATCATAGCTTTTGTGATTCTGACCAAATAATACTTCCTCTTTCAGCTTTGTTCTGAGAAATCACTATGCACTCATTTGCTGGGCTGAGCCGGAGAAAGCCTTTGAAATAAAGAGATGAAAGGGACTGTCCTCTGAGGCAGTGAGAGCTCTCTGTTAGGTTCAAAGTAGATTAAGGTGATCTCTATTAGGGAAAAACATCACTATTAACTCTTGTATGACACACAGCGTTTTTTTTCTTCTTCTTCTTCTTTCTTTTTCTTTCTTTCTTCTTTTTTTTTGTATTGGGGATTGAAACTCAGGGTATTCTACCTCTAAGCCACACCCTCAGCCCAATTTTATTTTTTTATTTTTAAACAGAATTTCACTAAGTTGCTGAGGGTCTTGCTAAATTGCTGAGATTGGCCTTGAACCTGTGGTCCTCCTGTCTCAGGCTCCCAAGCACTGGGTTTATAGGCATGCATCACCATGCCTGGCTTTATTTTTGTTTTTTAAACAGGAAAAGCAAAGGTCAACACTATATCTATAGAATAGCTAGACAAAGCTTAGGTTTTATGGAATGGGAACCAGAGGTCTCAAATTAAAAACAAAATTATCCATTCTATATTTGTGTTAAATGCCAGCAAAGACAATTGGGACTCATGTACTCAGCTGTTCCCTGAGCTAATTTCCATCTAAATACAAGACTCCATTGTTATAAGCCTGCCCTCAGTAGGGTCTCACCCTGACTTCTGACCTTAGCCTCCTACCAAGGTCTCTTGTGAAGACCAAGCTCTTTTTCTGTCCCAGGAAGAGTCTATGCTGCCTTCCCCAAGGTTAGGCTTAACTCAGAGTAATATGTTTTACTATACAAATTAATATCAACCTTGACTTAAAAGATACTCAATGAAATAAAAACCAAGAGAAGAAACCAGTATTAACCTAAAGGGATAATATTAAATTAATTTTAATTTCTAAGTTCTCAAAGAAATAATCATTTGTCTATTCCCAAAGATTTCAAATATTTTAGTATTTAATAAATACAGTCCCTGACCTATCACAGTATCACCCTGTGACCACAAGTTAAAATCCCCAGAGCTGACTGTAATAGATACATGGAAAATACCACCTGCCATATCCAGAAAATACAAAGCTGTGTTTGGAGCACAAATGTGGATAAAACACTTTAAACTCTTCACTACACTACACCCTACTGACTGCTAGCAAAGTGATATTGAAGATGGTTTCTTCTGTTATGCCCCCCTAATTTTTCTCAATATAATACTAGTTATTACAGATAGCATGGTCTATGTGTTAGCCATCTCAGAATTCCAGAAAGCTAACTCAAAGTATTGAACAAAGACTACTAATTCTAGACAAGGGTCAAACTCTCACTCACATTTCCTCTAAGCAGCTCTCAGAGATGCAGGAATGAAGGTGTGAATGGACAGCCAATGGAAGGGTGAGCATTATCCAGGTTGAGCTGTGCATATTTTGAAAACAGAAATTGATCCAGAATGGAAAATAGAAAGACCCCAAAGCTCAACAAATATGTGCCATGTAGGGTTTAGCATTTGGAACTCAACATGACTATGGTAGATAAGCTAAGTTCAAAGCCTAGGAACCCTGAGGTTTTCCTGTTTCTAGGAAGTAGATGGCAGCCAGGGTCTAAGGAAGGAGCACTAGACTAAGGACAGAGACATCACAATCCTATTCCTGAATCCACAGCTAATTAGTCCTTGGCCATGCCTTTTGTCTCAGTTTCCTTGTGTGTTAAATCAAAATGTTGGATTAGTTCGCTGTTATGGTTTCTTCCCACTCTGAAATTGGACACTTTTATGAGAACTAAGTGCAGTAAATCTCCACTTGTGCCCTTCCAAATAAAGAAAAGGAAATCACACGAAAGAAGTGATGATTTCATCTTCCCTCAGAAAGTAAAATATTCTACATGAGAAGACAAATTCCAGGCAAAGAGCTTATTTGTTATATGACGCTGCCTTAGAAGCTCAGTAAATATGATTTAGAATTGTCCCTAAGACTCCCTTAAAAAAATCAAATGATTGTAAAGATAAAAGGCCAGAGATAGGATTTTGCTGCACTTTTTTCCTTTTAAGGTTAAGAATGTCAGCCTCTGAGAGAGGAAGTAAAGTTGTGAGAAAAATGTAAAATGTCTGGATTTAAAGCCACATGATAGGCGCTCAATAGTCTTCAGTCCCTGAGGTTCAGGGTTTGTTTGTTTTGTTGTTGTTGTTTTTCCACAGCCTTTGGTTATTTTACTCTACTCAAAATTTTTGATTTGACTGATAATAATAATTTTCTTATAAAACACCTACAGAAAATGCTAACAATCACAAATTTAATCTTTATGCTAAACTAAAAATTCTTTCAGGATTATACTAATCTTTAGACATTACAGGGGGATGGGACTTTTCATCAGAATGACCAAATTAAAAGAAACAGTTGTGCCCATCACTGTTTTTCATAAACAAACTTTATCCATTAAGATTTGAGAATTATACTCCACAAGGCAGAGATAGACTTAGCTTGCAGAAGAGAGGTAGCTACTATGTCCATGAAAATATTGCTTTAGCGCTAAGCATGACACCACACAAACTCATTGCTGGCTGTGTAGCATAGACTCTAGAAGCAACCAATAAGACCTCTTGCTGATGAACCACAAAGTAAAAATGCAAAACCTATAATTCAGGTCAAGCGGGAGCCAAGCATGACATATATGCAAAGTTTCAGGAGCCTTGGAAAGTAGAAGAAAAAGAAGTACCTATGTGAGGAGAGGGGTATAAGGTATAGCAATGCAGATGTCCTTCCTGATGGACCAGGGCAGGAGAGGCCAGAAAACCCCTCTTCAATTCTGAAGCCTTTCTGGTACAGGAAGATTCTAGAGGGCTCATTATTGGTAAATGGTTAACATATAACAGACAGTGCTTACATTTGTTTTTCATTTGGACTTAGCTCTTTATATGCATTATTGGGTTAATCGTTCCAACACTCCTATGATTTAGATACCATTGTTACCCCCAGTATAGATCACCAACAGTGACACTCTGAGGGTTGCTCATTTTCTCAAGATTTCAAAGATAGTAATTGGAAAAATGAGGGTAAAAAATGAAATTGAGCATGCAGCAATTAGTTGCTATTCCACATTGACTCCTAAAGCGGGGAGAAACTGAGCAGTGTATTTTCTCTGGTTCAGAAACTGAGTAAAATTGACTTGATTTTCCTCAAATTTAATTGCCAGGGCAAAACTCTTCAGTCAGAGCAAGATCCAGAATGAGAGAGAGAGAGAGAGAGAGAGAGAGAGAGAGAGAGAGAGAGAGAGAGGGAGAGGGGAGACAGAGCCCTTCACAAGATGAAAGAACCACCCTACAACATAGCTCTTGCACCATCTGGTGTGTGCTCCCCTCCTCTGTAAATAATGAAGAAGCTGTTGATGGAAGGAATGAATGCAAGTGGAGGATTTACCAGTGAGAAGGGATATGAAAAAAAAAAAAGATTCTAAGGTTGGTTTATTATGAGCCCAGTCAATTATAAGCAGCACATTTTGACACCACTGTAAATAATACACTCTGTCAGAGTGAGCTGATGGAGATTTTCTGTTCAATATATTGTCAGAGACACATGATGAAGCGGAGACGTTGGATGGCATATGCGGTATGCAGGAATAAATATGTGAATAATCTCACAGGCTTTGAGACTTCCAAATACTAACTATGACAGATATGAGCCACAGTGCATTCCCATTCTAAACTATGGGACTAATGATGATAAGTTGAACCATGTAATATCCATCTTTACAGGGTACAGCTGCATCTGATGGTTATGCTTGAAGGGACATCATTTGACCTGGCCTATTTCCAGTCATGTAATAATGAGAAGTGTTTAACTGGGTCAGATGGAATGTTAGAGCTAAAAGGGATCTGAAATCAGCCACCACTATGCTCCTATCATAGAAACGAGGGAAATCAGACTAAGTGAAGTTAATTGCCTCATCCAAGATCGGTTACAAAGCTGGTTACAGACAGTTCTACCAAACTCAGCAAAACTAAGGCAGAGCTGACCTATTTTGTGTGCAGACAGAGTAGTAGGGAAACAAAGGCGCCAGACGTAATATCCTCAGTCATCTTTAGCCACCATAAACATAACATAGAAGATTATTATATTGTTATATATCATAACAATAGAAGATTATTTACTCAATAATTGGAAGTGATATGCCCTGTGGTATAGTCAGTTTGTCAACAGATAATAGCATTCAACCCATTTAGTAATGGCTGATATCATCTAAATCTCACATTGCCAATAAACTTTGTTCAACTCCCAATTCTTCTAGACTATGCTATTCTCCTGGCCCTCAATCCACAGAGCTTGAACACCTCTGCCTCAAAGGACCTGCCTTTTGTTCAGTGCTCCTTCAGAAGACATGATGCTAGCTGCTCTTCTCCTCTGAGATGCTTAGATGTTAAATACTCCAAAAAACATTCCACCTACACACTTGCATCAACCAAAGGAATGCTGCTGGTACTGTCCATCTCTACTGACACCTCTCAGACTCACTGCAGTAAGGTTATGATGCTTTAAGAACCTACATTTATCAGCGAGGATCAACAAACACTTCTGACCCTCTTGTCTAATCCTGAGGCTGCTGGGGCTTAGTCCTGTAGTTCACACTCACATAAATTTCTTCTAAACTTCAAAGACAATGTCTTTCCTTTGCATTGACCTAGGTTATGACTTCCGCTGGACCTTCTCTCTGCTAAAGATTGAGCAGAATAGGAAAGGAATAATGTCCCTGAATCAGAAGAATACACCCAAACTTGAGCATAGCCCAGGCAAAAATGACATAATTGGTCCCAGTTAGTAAAAGTAATGGCAATGTTGGAAAACAAGTTAATGCCACATATCTGAATAACACAGATCACAGATCTCACTTTTGGCATTCTTGTCTCACAAAACCTTCCACCAAATTAAAACATTCTCTTTGGGAATTGCAGTCATTTTTTAAGAGTCTAAAATCTACTGATGTGAGTTCATGCCATAGATATAGTATTAGACGTGAAGAAATATTTCTATACTTGCCTTTGTCGTGCTCATTTAATTTAGACAACACATTAATAGAGTAAGCATCTAGAAATTAATTTCACTCATGCCTATATTTTCAAAATCAAATATTGAGTTCAAATGCCAAGCATTCATTCATCATGGACTTACTTATTTTAACTTTTCATCATCGTTCATTTAAGCTAAATTTGACAAAAGTGTATATGCACAGACAACGGGTATACTGATGCATACTATCTAAATATATATTTGTAAATTGCCAGAAAATTGACAAACTTCATAAAAAATCTACATGTTTGAGTCATTTCAAAGCCATCCGAATACACATTAACATATACATTTGAATTCAAATTTAAGAAACAGCATGAGAAATAGCTTTCTTAACTGCACAGTAATAAAGAATCAAGAAACAGATATTTTTTCAATTTCTTCCCATTACATTTTATGTCCACATTTAGATGTATCTGGGAAGATCTCTAAACTGACATCACTGTGAGAGGCCCCTGGGATTCACAAATATCATTTCCATGACACTCAGAAAACTGGGGAAAAAGAGGAAAATGTGAGCGGCGATAAATTGGAGCTAATCTCTTTCTGCCACAACCTGAAATGATACTTGGCCAGGTAATCTCCCCATCCTCCACGCTGTAATAAGAGCTTGTCTATCTCTCCCAGATGCCCAACCCACATACTAGTATCTCTCCTTCATGCTTGTACTAGAAATTTCCTAACAGGATTCCAAAGCTCTGAAAGAAAAAGAAAAATGAAATATAATTCTGTCATGCAGTAAGCATTGTGAGTTTAAAGAAAAAGCAAAGCCTAGTGTTTGAGGACTGTAATAAATAAAACAAATAATAGATTCTTTGGGGTCATAAAGCTCAACCACCCATAAAACACACACACAGCCTCTGAGAGGGGCCTCTGAGCCTGAGCTGTCTGCAGCTTCTATTCAGGGTGACACCACTTTAGAAGCCCCAAACACAGCCCTGCCCTGCTGCTCATCCACTCTGGCCCTGGCCATGAGACTTCCACCTGAACACGCAGAGGGCAGAGCAGCCAGATGGTGCCCGGCCACCGCACTGCTGTGCTTCCCCATTTCAATGACTGTGGTTTTGTCCTGATAGCGTGCAGAACCTCAAAGACAACACTGATTTACTCTTGGGAAAGTGAAGCTCTATTAAGGATGGTTGCTGCTGACTCTCTGGGTGAATCCTCAGCTTACGCATCTGAAAATGAGTGATAAAGGCCACCTCACAGTTGTCCTGAGGACCAAATAAAATAAGCAGGTGTCACTCCTGAGCAGAGGGCTGGGCTGGCCCAGGCTAAGAGTCATTGATGACCATCATCCCTGACTTGGTGGAGAAGGGAGACTCATCCAGAGGCTTTGGCTGTCAGAAATTCAGTCCTGCATCAATACCAGAATGCGGATGAAGGAAAGTAACAAATGCCCCCACTCTGCTTCTCCTGTGGCTCCTTCTAGAAAAGGCTTTCCTGCTTCTGTGGCTGTTTGTTGTCTCACTTGGGGCCTAGGTGCCACTGGCAGGGGATCCTGTGCCTCTTTCCTGCTTGTTGTTTCTGTCTTACTTTACTGCTGCTTGCTATTTTTCTCACCAGATAGAAATCATCTGAGCTTATAGATCATGACTTATACAGGCTTCTGGTCCAAAAGAAACCTGCCCAGAACTATGAGCACAGTAGGTCTTCTATAAATATCCCAGGGAGCTACATGAAAGGGAAGCGAACAGAAAAAAAACAAAAGTGTTGAAAGAAACTTTTCTTTTATCCTGTCTCTGGCAACAAGTATCTCTTTAACCTTGGAAAAATCACTTAATTTCTTTGGACATCAGTTTCCCCATCTGTAAAGATAATCTCCGGTTTCCTTTGCTGTTCTAAATTTTGATAACTTGAAGAGAAACAGCTGCAAAAGGATTCTTTGTTATCTGGTCTACTAAATTGTCAAAGCAGAGGAATGAGACCAGGTGAACCTGGATCAGTTGCTCAGTTCAACTTTGAAAATTCAAATTTCTTCTGGTTCTTCCAGCTGTTATTAGTTGTACTAAGTTCTTCTTTTAGATCATGTAAGTTCAAGGTGATGATTGCTATGATTAAAACACTACTAACACCACCAGGCCATTCCTAGTTGGCTGGAATCAAAAGTTCAGTCCAAAGCTGAGCATAGTGGCACAAACCTGTAATCCCAGTACTTGTGAGGCTGAGACAGGAGGAGCACAGGTTCGAGGACAGCCTCAGCAATATAGCAAGACTCTCAGCAACCTAGTGAGATCCTATTTCCAAACACTTTTTATTTATTTATTTTTAATTTATTTTTATTGGTGCATTGTAATCATATATCACATTGGAATATAAGACTTGAGAGGATATACAAGTACACATCATCCAATTAGCCCTCATCCAACCCCCATCCAATTCCCTCCCCCTCCCTCCATCCCATGCTTGTTTGGTGATTAACTTTGATACATTTGTTTATGTACCTCCTGCATTTTAAAGAGGCTCCATTCTCCCCTATTCCATACCCTCTGATTGGTCACCTTAGTTGCTTCACTATAGGGCCCTTTCTATAGCTTGACCTCTTCCTGTTGCCCCTTTCCTCCTAGTTATTGCTGATTAGGGGAAGCATCTGTTTTTTTTTTTTTTTTTTTCTGCGATATTTCTCTGTGCATGCCACGTTGCAAGTACTGATCCCACTCTTGACGGCCCCAGTAGTGGCCTGGCTACCCGGTGGACTGATCCAGACCTCGCTGGCTTAAGCAGTGGCCTTGCCTCATGGGAGGCCCTGATTCTGGTCTCGCTGACCCCGACACCGGCTTAACCCCTCAGCTGGTGGCCCCAGCACCAGCCTAGCCTCAAGGCAGGCTCCGATCCCGGACTCAGAGGCCTCAGTAGCAGCCTTGCCTCACGGAAGGCTCCGATGCCGGCCGCTGGCCCCGGCATCAGCCTAACCCCTTGGCAGGCTCCAATCCTGGCCTTGGAGGCCCCAGTACCGGACTTGCCTCACGGCAGGCTCCGATGCCCACCATTGGCCCTGGCACCAGCCTAACCCCTCAGCAGGCTCTGATCCTGGCCTCTGAGGCCCCAGAACCGCCTTGCCTCATGGCAGGCTCCGATCCTGGCCATGCTGGCCCCGGCACCGGCCTAACCCCTCGGCAGGCTCCAATCCCAGCCTCAGAGGCCCCAGCACTGGCCTTGCCTCACGGCAGGCTCCGATGCCGGCCCCTGGCCCCGGCACTGGCCTAACCCCTAGGCAGGCTCCGAACCCGGCCTCGGAGGCCCCAGCCCTGGCCTTGCCTCACGATAAGCTCCGATCCCAGCCTACTGGCCCCAGCATCAGCCTAACCCCTCAGCAGGTTCCAATCCCGACCTTGGAGGCCCCAGTAGTGGCCTTGCCTCATGGCAGGCTCTGATGTCGGCCATTGGCCCCAGCACTGGCCTAACCCCTCGGCAGGCTCTAATACTGGCCTTGGAGGCCCCAGCACTGACCTTGCCTCATGGCAGGCTCTGATTCCAGCCTTGCTGGACCCGGCACCAGCCTAACCCCTTGGCAGGCTCCGATCCCGGCCTCAAAGGCCCCAGCACCAGCCTTGCCTCATGGCAGGCTCCGATCCTGGGCTCACTGGCCCCAGCATAGGCCTAACCCCTCGGCAGGCTCCGATCCCGGCCCTGGAGGCTCCAGCACCAGCCTTGCCTCACAGCAGGCTCCAATCCCAGCTTTGCTGTGTCCAACACCAGCCTCACCCCTCAGCAGGCTCTAATCCAAGCACCCTTTTCACCCAACCATTTGTCCCATGTCCTTGAGGGTGTGTGGTGTTAGCATTCTGCCTCTGGGGTTATTACTTCAAAGGTTCCAGGTGTAATGCATCAGATCTCTGCCTCCCCTGAGTACTGGCCACTGCCATTGCCACTGCCTCCACCATTTCAAATATTTCCCAAGCTCTTTTCCACTCTGAATGTTGTCGAGTGTTCCTAAGCATGCGTGACAGTAGCATTCAACATTTGGTTTAATTTCTCCAAAAAAATAAGGTTGGTAGGATCCGATTTCTGCCTCTCCTGAATACAAGTCCCCACTGCCATTTTGGAGACCACTTTCAACACTGCCTTTCTACTTGGTCTCCACTAAACTCTCTCCTTACAGATGATGTCCAAGATTCTTAACAATGTAAAGAAGAAGCAGTCCTCCTTCACGGGGAATTTTTCCAAAAGTTTCAGTTCATTTGGATAAGTTTTGTCTGCATCTCCAGTATCCTGGCATCCGCTATGGCCTTCTTCACACCTCTCTGATATTTTTCTTTTTTTTTTTCTTTTCCTTTTTTTAAATAAGAGAAGATAGTATGTGTGGTTTGAGGAGGTAGTGGGGTCAGGCACTCAGTAGCAAACACACACACACACACACACACACACACACACAGAATCTTGCAGGTAGAGTAGGGGCTGGGAAGACCACCCATGGCTCTTTTTAATGTGGTTTCACACATCAAGTGCTTTACCTTTCTGTTCTTTAGAGCAACTAAAACAAGGAATAATTAAAGGGATATTTACTGTCCGGGTCAGCCACTGATTATACTTTCCCTGTCTTGCTTCCTGTTCATCTTGACTTTGGTGAGTGTTCCTCATGCAGGAGTTCAGGGTTGTTTTAGTTGCGCGCGCACACATAACACCCCCAGCCTTATATTTTATTATTTTGAAACAGGGTCTAATAAGTTGCAGTAGCTAAGACTGGTTTGAACCTGTGATCTCCCTATCACAGCCTCTTAAGTACTGGGAGATCCTCTTTAGTGCTCCTAGAAGGACCTCATAGTTCTCAGAGCACTGTGCAATCCCCTATCGACCTGAGCAAATTCAGGATGTTTCTCCGGTCTTGCAACAAGAGGCTTACAGAGGGGATGCCTGGGGGTCTGGGGCCCCATGTTGGAAGAATCTTGCTAGTTCTGCCATTGCCCTCCTATATGGCCTGAGAGAGATGCTTCATCCCCTCCAAGGCCTTAGTGTTATGCACATTTGAAATGTACATAACTTGGGTGAGAAAATCTCTAAATTCCTTTGTAAGTGTATGTTCAATGATATCCTCTTTTTTTGAGAAATTGGAACAGATGTGTAGTAAAGATTCTTTTAAGTTGGTGCATTGTAGTCATACATTTTACTGAGATATAAGATGCACAATCCCTCATTTAGCCCTTCTCCAATTGCCACCCCATTCTCTTCCCCCTCCCTCCTTCTCGTGTTCAGTTTAGTGATTGACTTTGATATGCTTGTGAATGTACATTACGTACATTAGGGTGTTTCCCTCTTTTCCCCTCCCATCTTCCTCCATTCATTCTCCTTTATTCATCTAAGATTTTTCCTTCTTTGTCTGGAGTCCCTCCTATGTTCCTTTTCTTTCTAGCTTCAAATATTAGGGAGGACATCACATTTTTCACTTCTTGTGACTGACTAATCTCACTTAGTATAATGTTCTCCAGTTCCATCTATTTCCCTATAAACGACATAATTTTGTTCTTTTTTATGGCTGAGTAAAGTTCCATTGTGTACATATCCCATAGTTTTGTAATCCATTCACCTGTTAATGGACATCTTGGCTAGTTCCATAGTTTGGCAATTGTGCAGCTATAAACATAGATACACATAGAACAGTCTGTTAGTTTGGTTTTCATTCTTTTCTGTAGATACTCAAAAGTAGTATTGCTGGTTCATATGGGAGTTTTATTCCCATTCTTCTTTGGATCATCCATACTATTTTCCAAAGTGGTTTCACTAATTTGCAATCCCACCAACAATATATTAAAGGTCCCACTTCTCCACATATTTACCAGCATTTGTTGTTGAAAAATCAAACCATAAATTCATTTGGAATAACAACAACAACAACAACAACAACAACAAAACCAGAATAGCCAAAGTAGTTCTCAGCAACAAGAACCACATACAAGGCTACATAATACCCGACTTCAAACTATACTACAAAGCCATAGTAATAAAAACAGCATGATACTGGCACAAAAGTAGACACATAGACCAATGGAGCAGATAGAAGATTCAGAAACAAATCTAGACACTTGCCGCCAACTGATTTTTGGGATAAGGGGCTAAAAACATACATTAGAAGAAAGATAGCCTTCTTCACAAGTGGTATTAGCAAAGATTTGTTTGGTTAACCCATAAAAACTACCAAGTCAAGCAGATACTTGCAGTTGGTTGGTTGTGTGTGTGTGTGTGTGTGTGTGTGTGTGTGTGTGTGTGTGTAGGCATAAACATATGCACACACATAAATATATATCCATACCACTTATCACATACCACTTAGTACCAGTACTGGTTGTCTCTTTCTTTTGCTAGATGATGAACTCTTTGAGGTTGCAGATCTCATCTCATGCATTGTTGTGTCCTCAGCATCTAGCCAGAGCCTAGACCATGATAAATTTTCAGTGGATCAGTGGAGTGTATTGGATAGATAAATGGATGGATGGATGGATGGATGGATGGATGGATGGATGGACAGACAGACTAATGGATTAATTGCGTGGTGACATGCAGTTGTTAAATATTTTATATACTCTCAACTCCCATTTATTCCACAAATAAAGCAATAGTTATTCTGGATTACCCAGTTTTGGGGTAAAAAAGGTGAGAAAGAGAAAGTAGAAAGGAAGAAAGAAAAGCAGGTAGACTGGTAGGTAGGTAAGTAGGTAGGTAGGGGACTGAGTGGCTGGTTAGACTTGTAACAAAACACAACACTCAAAAGGCAAAACTCTTTTTCAGTGGGCAGAAAGAGATGGCTGCTCAAGATTAACTATAATTAGGCTTCTGATGCTTTAAAGAAAAAATATATTAAAGTTCTGGAAGATGAAAATAGAAAAGGAGAAGGTAACAAAAATAAATATGTAAGAAAATAAATCATATTTTTCACAGTTGTATTAGTAATCCTTTAGGATTTTATTTTTATATACTTAGAGACATAAGTCTTCAGCAAAGGTGAAGTGGAGTAGGGCAATAACAAGCATAAGCATAAGCTATGCACTTCAGCTTGGAAATATGTCAGAGGTGAGGAATTGAATTTCGGCCTTGACATACAAACATCTCTTACTTCCTATACTGTCACCCAAATCACCCAGGTTACATCTGTGTTTGGCCTAGGGAAGAGGTGTGGACTGGCTTGCTCTGCTCTCCATGGGTGAGAACTTGATTCCATGACAAAGGAGAACAGCAACCATCTGATGAACAGGCTGGAGAAGCCTAGGGGTCAGGGCAAAAGGAAAACAACCCGGGAACATGATCCATGGCCTCAGTCGCTGCTCAGGAAAGGCTATTTCTGTTTCCCCAGCACTGTTCTTGAGAGCAGTCTTGATTACCAGATAACCAGAGCTTTTGGTCTTCCACAGAATCAACAGCTTGGCAGCCACAAAGTGACAGGCATCAATACTAATCGCACAAGCCTGTCTGTAACTGGACCCCAGGACAGGCTGTTCTACACCTGCCTGTCCAGGAAATGGACTCCAGGTCCTCCCCCATGGAAGCCACTAACAACACTTATTAGCTGTTTCCTTGACTGCTAAGTGCTCTGTGCCCAGATCTGACTCCCATTATTATATTCATTTCAGTTTGTGCCCTGAAACCAGATACTTTTGTTCTTGGGGGTGCCTTGTCTGATACGTGAGGATGATTGAACATGACACTGTAACAGAAAACAGGGAGAGAGAATAGGATAAAAGAATGAGAGATCCCCGCTATAGTGCTGGTGGAGGTATGCCCACCAACATGGGTTCTTGCGAGCTGACGCTCAGGTCCACTAGGGCAGCAGCCAGGCCACTCAAGTGTGTCAACTGCACTGAGCTGGGGGAGAGCCATCTTCCTTCATTGGCCAAGGCCTTGTGCAGAATTACAGGAAGCTCATCACCTACTCTGCTGTGCTCCATAGGACTCCTCTCTGTCCTCACCTCCTGCTGCAGTCCCCATGGTATCTCCCTCATCTTTTTATTCCTTTTTTCTGGCCTTCTGTGACCATGCTCCTAGTAGTCACTGGGTGGTGGGCATAAGTGTGTCTGTCATGGCCACCATGTGTCAGTCCTATGATCATCCAAGAGACCATTGAGGAGATAGGAAGAGGCTAGGACAGCAGATGTGAGGGTGAGTGCCTCTGGCCCCACGAAGCCCCCAGATAAGCACAGTACTGCAAATAGTGAAGATTCCAAACAGTGCTTTCAAGGCTAGGGTCTGTGATTAAGCTGCAATGATATGTGTAAGTGACCAGCTACCCTGGGCCTCCTTTGTAAAATGAATAAGATGGACTAGACCACTGGGTTTCAAACCTTTTGTTGTTGTTATATTAGCAAGAACCTCTACATCATCATCCTTGTCACCAACAATACTGATGACAATCATAAACACAAGGCAGGCATCACCAGTGATCAGTTGGGAAGGATGATCACAGCACATAACATTTATTATGCTCCTATTATGTGTTATTCTAAGGATGTTGCATTGACCACAGCCCTAGGAAAAAATACTTCTGTTTCTCTTTTTTAAAAATGAGACAACTGAGCCATACAGAAGAGATTAAAAGACCCATCTCGAGTCCCAAGGTTGAGAAGTGGGAGAGCTGAGCTTTGAACCTCCACAGTCTAACATGTCTGTGCACTTGCTACTACTATTCTCCAGGAAAGACGGCTGATGAGAGAAGGGAAGTGAGCTGTGCTAGACCTCAGGAACACCGTGAAGTCTGCCAAGTCACTTCTCCAGGGCAGGCCTGGCACTCCTGATGACAGCCCCATGAGTCTCTGAGCCTCTCTGTACATCATCCACCCTTAGATATGTACATTCTCTCCCCCAAACACTTGATTATTTTCTTGTTTATTTTCTTTTTAAAACATTCAAAATATATTTAGATCTTTTTTCTCACCCAGATGTAAATAACTGATAATAGGTTAATCAATCAGCCTCCGCCTTCCAGAGATAATTATGATTATTTTTGTTTGTTTGTTTTCTGGTTTTTTTATTTTTTGTTGTTGTTGTTTTGCGGGTCTGGGGATGGAACCCAGGGGCATTCGACCTCCAAGATACACCCCCTGCCCTGTTTTTTATTCTTTATTTTGAAACCAGGTCTCACTGAGTTGCAGAGGGCTTCACTAAGTAGCTGAGGCTTTCCGCTAACCGCAATCCTCTGGTCTCAGCCTTCCAAATGCTGGGATTACAAGAGTGCACCACCACACCCAGCTGATAATTATCTTTTTTAACCAAAAACCAAAGCCTTGAACTAAAGATGTAAAGCCTATGAACAGGGATTATGAACTCTTGAAATCACCTCAGTCTTTCTAGTGCCCCTGAAATCTATTCAGTGGTTTCAAATTCATTAGGGAAAAAAAAAAAAAAAAGAACTATCCAGATGGGCAAATGAATGTAATCTCTACCACAGATACTACTCAATAGAGAAAATATTAGAAAAATCTGCCCTTGGATTTGTGGGGAGGTGAGAGGTCATAGGACAATCAGGAGGTTGAAATCACTTAATGACCCATCAGACACTCGAAATTTTATTCTGCTACTGGTGAATCACCTCCACTTAATATTTCCTCTGAACATTCAAGCACCTTCAAGTTATTTTTCTTTTAAAAATATAGAAAAGGGAAGGCAAATGATGTCCTCACTTTCAAAAGCATTCACTGTGGCTCCCTAGGAGGAAATGGCTGTTCTGGAGAAGACACAAACCCAGCTCTGCCTTCCATGCTACTCTCTCCTGCCTGCCTGCCTGCCTGCCTGCCTGGCTGGTTGGCTGGAGGAATCACTCAGCGCTTGTAATGAGAGGATGCAGTGGCTAATTTTACACCATAAATCATAGGTTAATACCATGGCTAAAAAGTGATACGATCAGCTCCTTTTCCTTCAAGGCTGTTAGATCTTAGTCAATTACTTATGAACGAAGATTTAAAGACTTCAGAAGCCCCTCTGCCAACAAAAGACGCTTTTGCTATTAGCTTTCTTCCTCCTTGCAGATTCCCCAACTCCTGTGGAAGGGGCTCCAATGTATTCTCAGCATTTGTAGGAAGCCTGTTTGCAGGGGAGCAGCAATTAACAATGCCAGGCTAATAGAATTCCTGCAGCCTTGGTACCTTCCAAACAGTACTGCCAATGCTCCTAGGGTAGCCCGATGCAAGAGGAGAAGACACACAGAGAAAGGGGGAAATATACCCTGTTTCTGACATATTTCTCAAGTGTTTAAATATGAAACAAAATCCTACCAGGCTACAAGTTTCCAGCTGTTATGATATCATAAGACAAATTTACAGCTAGAGAAACAGCATGTTTGCTTTTATAAAGTAGGGAAATATAAATGTTTCAAGTGTTAAAACTGTCCAAACAAATTAATTCAAGTAAAAATAGTTGCCTCGGATCTGATTCTCTCACTCTGTCTTCTTTTTATGGAGCTCATAAGCATGTTTTTTCTCAGTTCTATGAGAGGAGGAGAAGTACACGCCCATCTCTGCAAACAGGCGCCTCTTCTCCAGGCAGAAACCCAAAAAGCCCTAACGTAGAGAAGTCAGTGGCCCCTGCCCATCTGCCACCGAATAACTATCAATTAAAATCTTAATTTAGCCTCTTTGCCATGGAGGAGAGATACCACACTGTGTGAGGGAGCTGAGGCTAGCAATCCTGCGATATGTCCCATTTTGGATGCTCACTGTGTGCTAAAATGAAAAAAAGAGTTTCTTTCCTCAGTGACTTTGAAAAGAATAGAGTGGTGATTAACAGCAATATTTTTTTTAATGAAACGCAACCCGTCACCCCTGTCATCTTCTGGCCATCCTCACTTGTACGCGCCTCCCTGACAAGAGGAATAATAATGGTCATACATCACTGCGCTCCACGTCCAATCATCTAAATCTTCCTTCGCCGCAGCCTCTGAGACTCAATTACTTTATTGACATGCAATCTTCATAAGGGGAGAAATATTGTGCATGTAAGGTCACTTGGTTATGAAGACATATTATCATATTATCTGCATGAGGGTTGCAGGGCTAAGACCTGACAGAGCTAATTATAATAGTACATGATAGAAAGCTCAGTACATATTATTTGCTTGGCTGCACTAAAGGTGAGGTAAGTCTATGACATCATGGTTTTTTGAGAAAAGAATGCAACTTGGGCTTGGCAGCTGTAACTTTTCCTTTTCTAACTCCATAATGTTTTTACTTGGGGATGAGGAAAGAACTAGTTAACGAGTTGACAGAGCTTGAGGAAGGAAGAAGGCACGCACGTGTGTGTGTGTGTGTGTGTGTGTGTGTTCGTGCGCACAATCGACAGGGTCATTTCCTCTACCTAACACCAAGGTTTCAGTCCACTTCCCAGCAACTGAAATGAGAAGGTCTCCAGGGAGAAAGGTAAAGGGATACAAATGGGTCAATTTGATAAGAGAGTAAAACTTCCCCTCACCCTTAATTAACCCCTTCTCAGATCCTGGCCTCTTCCTATCTCTTACCCTCACTGGCAGGACCTTATATTGTTTGGATGTAGCACTCAAGTGTGGTTCCTTTATTCAGAAACACCAGGTTATTTGAGTTTTCGGCATCAGACACATGCTAGGAGTTTCTCACAGTCCTAGGATGCTCAGCAGCCCAGTCATTCCCTGTGTCCTCAGCCCTTTGCCTTCCTCATTCACTTTAGGTATCTCTTGTGCTGAGGGGCCAGGAGAAAGTTCTCTGGTGACGATTTTACTAGAAAGGAACTTCAAGGACAGAAAAGAAATCTGAGCCAAGCCACTGTGCCTTCCAGCCTTGGCACAGTTCACGAGGGGTCTGGAAGGGAAAACGTGGGGATGGGTTTATGATGAGTCATTGTGCAGTCAAAATCAAGTCGACCTCTCCAGATGAGCTTGAGCCAGCATCAGGGCTTAAGCCATTCAGAATATCACTATTGCTCAGAGTAGGCTGGCGCTTAGATTCTCATATAAACCAACACCACCATTAATTCAAAAAAGGAGAAGAAAGGCTAAAGCCATCTAAGCTCCGGAAACCACCCTAGTCTTGTAACATGAGTGCTTTGGCTCAGCCACAAGAAGCACAGAGCAGAACAAGAAGTTCGAGTTGTCCAAATTCTCTCTCACTTAATAATCCAGTAACTCAAATGTCTGAATCTCTTATACTAACAGTTCAAATATAATGGTGACATGAGTATCAAAGCCACAAAGAGATCCTGACATATTTTTTCTGAATCGGAAATAAAATTGTACATGATGTTATGTTGGCAGTAAGTAAATTTGATGGTGATTCATGAAAATGATAGCTCTTTGGCGATGAGAATTTTGGATTGACTGTCTTGGATTGCTGAGTTGACTACATTGCTTTTCCACCTCCAACATCTTAAGTGTCTTTGAGTACATTTCCACAGGCTGAGAAACTATGCAAGATAAAGTTGAATGTCATTAAAGAGTACTGGGCCGAGGTTCCGAAGATCAAAAACTTAGCCCTGACTCAACCACCCATTCTACTTGTTAAAGCTCCTTAGCCGAAGCACACATTCTCTGTATACATTGGGAGAAACGGTAAGAAAAGACTACGGGACTGCCCTATTAAAGAAAAGTGGGTTAAAAATTGGCTATTAGGATAGATTTTTTTCTGAAAAATAAATATATAAATATATGATAGTTTCACCTAAAAAGAAAAAAATATTCTCTGGTAAGAAAGCAAAAAGAAATATTGAATTGTTATCTTTAAGTTATCAAAAGCTTGGTATCAGACAAATGAAACTATTATGTGAGATTATCATTTTTAATTTTGGCTAAATTGCTATAATACTAGATGTCAACCACTAAGCCAAGCATGGGAAGGAGGGATGGGGAGGGAATGGGGTGGGGATTGGGTGGGGGCTGACTGGGCGATGTGTGCATGTATGTCTACAAAAGTTTTTTTGTATCACACTATGATGTATGAATACAGTGCACCAATAAAAAATTTAAAAAAAGAAAAAAAATTTGGCTACATCACGAGCAAATTCTGAGTTCCACTTGCTCTTTCTGAAAATGTGTAATAATATTGGCCACTTTGATGGGTCAGTATAAGAGTTATATGAAATGAAAGAGAAGACATTTTGCAAACAAAATGCACTTGGTGAATGGCAGTTATCACTCTTGTTTTAGCCCTACCTATTTTATACTTTTAAGATATGCAGAACAATTATATAGGCAAACAGAAAGTGAAGAGTAAATCAATCCACATGCCAACATAAGGTCATGCCTGCAGGTGTCAGATGAGAATCTCAAACAGAACAGCTTGTTTACATTTTCATTGTCAAAACTCACCTTTCAGTTGGGCATGGTGGCTCACACTTGTAATCCCACCATTTGGGAGGCTGAAACCGGAGGATCATGGTTCGTGGACAGCCTCAGCTACTTAGTGAAGCCCTCGGCAACTTAGTGAGATCCTGTTTCAAAATAAAGAATAAAAAATAGGGCAGGGGGTATAGCTCAGAAGTTGAATGCCCCAGACCCTCCAAAAAAAAAAAATCACCTTTCATCCGGTTGTGGTAGCACATGCTTGGGAGACTGAGATGGGAGGATTGCAGTTCACAGACAGCCTAAGCTACTTAGTGAGGCTCTTTGCAACTCAGTGAGACCTTGTTTCAAAAATAAAGAATAAAAAATAGGGCTGGGGGTGTAGCTTGGAGGTAGAATACCCTTAGTTCCATCCCCAGTACTGCAAAAAAAAAAAAAAATCACCTTTCAGCTGGGTGCCCTGGTGCACTCCTGTAATCTCAGTACTTGCTGAAACAGGAGGATCACAGGTTTGAAGCCAACCTCAGGTAATAATGAGGCCCTCTGCAACTTGTTGAGACTGTTTCCAATTTAATAAAAAAAAAAATGGGCTGAAGGTATAGCTCAGGTTATAATGCTCCTGGGCTCAATTCCCAGCAACAGAGAATGATTGATGTACTGGAGAAGGTCACTATGGTCCAAATGATGACTCCATCTAGATGGTGGCCAAAACCTGGCATCATAAAGAGCTCTGGTGGCTGCTAGATGCTAGGGCTCTGTGACATGCTCCCCATATCCTAGAAGTCAAGAGACCCCAGATGTGGTAGTTTTGAATGCATCCTACCACCCCTTGGAGCCTCCTATTCTGTATCTAGGAGAGTAACTCACAGTCATTGGCTTCCTGTAATACCTCCTCAGTTCTTTGGGGACCACTGAACAAAAACAGACTCTGGAGGAATGAGATAAATCATTGTAGTCAATTTATGGCATGAAATTTAGACAAGTCAAGAGGAGATTAGAATTACTACCAAATATCTGTAGCAAGTTTTAAAGTGTCCTTTTCTTTAGAAAGAACTTTATATTCATTAATTTTAAGTAATTATATTACCCTTATACATGCCAGGTATACTGTAGCTGTAAATACAAATGTAAAATATAGGGCCTCTAAAGGATAATGCAGGAGGATATATCCTGGTGGCTACTGAGTAAACAAAGGTTAGGATAGGGCTTCATAAACATAACCATACAGGAAAAGATGACTACATTAGACTTCAATATTAAAAAACTACTTAAGCCGGGCATGGTGGCGCACACTTGTAATCCCCGCACTTGGGAGGCAGAGACAGGAGGATTGTGCTGGTTCAGAGCCAGCCTCGTTGGCTTAAGAGACCCTGTTTCAAAAAAAAAAAAAAAAGATTATATATATGTCTGGGAGTGTAGCCTGGAGGTAGAAATGCTTCCAGGAACCCCAGTAACATCAAAAATAAATAAATAAATAAATAAATAAATAAATAAATAAATAAATAAATTAAATAAACAAATAAACAAACTACTTAATGTTAAACAAGAAAAGCAACCCTGAAAAATGTGTTCTTTATTCTTCTATTTATTTAAAGTTTAAAAGAAAGCAAAAGTAATAAATGGCAATAGAGGTATGAATGTGGATACCTTTAGGGAAAAAGAAGTAGTGCCCAGAATGGGATCTGAGAGTGTTCAGTGTGGTGGATGAGTACCAGTGATATTCTAGTTTTTGTCAATATGGTAGTAGCTTGAGAAAATGTATGAAGTTGTACGCTAAGATTTGTGTAATTTTATATATATATGTCATAGACCACTGTTAAAAGTTTATTTAAAAATAGATGGACAATTATGTTGTGAATTCAAAGGATATAGTAGAATGCTAAGAACACTTCTCTTTTCACTAGAAAGATAAAAAGCACCTGAAATATATGCGAATGAAATAAATAATGCCACCATTTTGCCTTGAGCTATCAGAAAGATTAATCTAGCAAGGATTCCGTTTAAAAATATGTATCAGGCAGGTGTGACCCAAGCTCAAGTGAAAGTAGACAGAGCTACCAAATTGTATCCAGGGAGATGACTTGTTGATGGATCCTGTAATTTCCTAGCTAATACCACTGAGCCAGAGAAAAATATGATACGTTACCAAAATTAACCTGCATTAGGGAGTCAGGCAAGCAGAATCCCCACAGTGGGATTATCTGGCTCATTAGTGAGTGGAACTCATATGACCCATGAGATGCACTGTTCTCCTCCCTCACAGATAGTTTTTATTTACCATATCATTTCCTCTAAAAGACAGAAATGCAAGAATGAACAGTAGAAACATCATCCCTACCTCACACAGTGCATTCACACACACACATGGCCATCCACACATCCCCATCTTTCTATAGTGGTAAGCCAGTCCGTGGAATGTCTGAGCACCAGAGAGAAGGAGGCAGCAGGTAGATACACAGAGTATGATGATGATTTGATCTCTATCTAAGGGAATGCTAAATTCTGACACATAGACCTACTAAGATCCCCTGAAATTGCATGTCAAAATTGCCCATATATGTGGAAGTGGTTTTTTTTAATTTGCTTTTTTTGGTGAGGGCTCCACAGTATTAAACATGCCCTCCAAGAGGTTCTAGACTCTTCACAAACTATAATAAGTGGTTAATAATTTGTTATTTGTGAAGTGCTTTTACAAACATTATCTTCTTTGTTTCTCATAATGATCCTGTGGAAAAGACAACATGGTAGGCAATATCTTCTTCTAAAGATCAAATAAAAAACAGCTTAAAGTTAACTGACTTGCCAAAGGCTACATTATAAGTGGCAGAGCTAAGGCTTCAATCAAGTGTATCACTCTTCTAAAATCTAAAAAATACCCAATACATATCCATGCAAACCTCAGCAGGGACAAGATAAGCATTATTCCATGGAGATAGTCCATTTCACTCTAGAGCAAGGGTCATATGAATAACTTCAGGAATGGCAAACCTTCCCTTTCTGAAACCTCCAACATAGCTCTGCAACAATAGTTTACGGCTTTGTGCTCAGGCCATGCCATCTGGATGGTCAAAGGTGGTATGTTTCTACCTGAGCCTCAGTATTCCTCTGATTGGGCTTGAAGAGGCTACCCCTGTGAGTGTCTGCATATGATACACAAGTAAAGGCTTGATGCTACAATGCTATACAGAACACTGAAGCCTCGCTAAACCCTTTCAGAGCCTGATGAGAAGCCCACTCCTCCATTTCCCCTTCTACAAAGCCAGGCAAGTGTGGGG
This sequence comes from Muscardinus avellanarius, assembly GCF_963383645.1. NCBI lineage: Eukaryota > Metazoa > Chordata > Mammalia > Rodentia > Gliridae > Muscardinus > Muscardinus avellanarius. Next base: position 92,806,110 of record NC_137789.1, on the reverse strand, counting down.
CCTGCAGCTGGAATTAGGATCCTCAAGGAGCTGCCAGGAGAACAAGACATGGAGTCAGCCTTCGCGAAGCTTGTGTCAGCGCATCTTGTGCACGCAGGAACATGTGGTGTGCTGAGCTGAGATGTGCAATAAAGGACAGCGGGCTGACAAAGTGTGGGGAGCATATGGCAGGGTGGGGCCCATAGCTGCGTCAGGAATGCACACACATATGGTGACAATGATGTGTACGGGATACTAGCCTTAATCTTTCTTTCTTTCTCAGAAAACTTTGGCCGCACATACAAATCTCAGCCAAAGATTAGAGAATGTTAATATGGAAACTGGTATTAGATATCACCTAGTCCAACCTCCTACTCCATTTTATAGGAGAAACTGGGGCTTAGAATGTATGACACAGAACACATTCTAGGTCACATACACACAGACCCAGGAGCTAGAATCTAAGATTCCTTATTTTCAACCTAAACCTCTTCCATCCATACCAAGCCTATTTGTCAAAAGATAATAGCACCCAGATTTATCTTCTTTTTGCAGAGTATTTAAAGGTCTTCTGGACAAAATTCCCCCATGGCAGGTCTTAAACAGGATATAAGAAAACGAGAATGAAGGCTCAGACTCTGGTTTCTCCTTAGGGCCACCGTTGGCCCTACAACACAAATAGACCCTTTGGTGGTTCAGAAATTGGTCAGCTTTGAAAAAACAGAAAGTCCCCCAAAACAACTTCTCAAAAACATGCATTACTGATTCCTCCAGAAAAGAAACAAGCTTATTACAAAGGTGAAGGCATACAGAAACACTTATACTTCCTCGCTGACAGGCTTCCAGGAGGCACGATCCTAGATTGGGGCAAAAAGAGCTGGTGGATTCTACATGTCTTCTAGGAATTATTCAGACCCTGGGCCAAACAATCAATGCATATAGAGCCCTTACTCTTTTTCTTCCCAATCTAATGCCTGCCTTTACCTGACTATCCTGAAGTTTCCAAACCAAATATGAGACTCTTTTCTGAATTTTCCCATTCTGCTGAGCACATACTTTTCCTACTTCATATCTGGGCAGTTTATTATTTAGCTCTGACCTTCAAAGCTCTCTCTGGCATTTCTAGCAGGTGAACCTAAGACTTTAAGAGGCCCACTTGTGGGTCTACCAGCTGAGCCATGGCTCATTCAGTTTCCCCAGAGTTATGTATCATAGACACTGCAGAGAACACAGAGAAATAAACTTCTATTTCCTCTGTTGCTCTCATCCTTGAAGATTTTTTTGTTGTTTGTTTGTTTGTTTGTTTGTTTTGTGGTGTTGGGGATTGAAACGAGGGGCATTCTACCTCTGAGCTACACTCCCAGCCCTATTTTATTTTTTATTTTGAAACAGGTTCTCAATAAGTTGTATAGGTGCTGAGGTTGGCCACCAACCTGCCCTCCTCCTGTCTCAGCCTACCGAGTATAGGCATGGGCCACCACCCCAGTGGAAGTTTCCTTTTGAGGCCCTCTCAAAACAGCCTTCCACAAGAATTCCAGTCACTCTCACCAATATTATTCTCCCCAATGTGTGAACTGTGAACCTATCTCTTCATTTTATTCTGCAAATAGTGTATGGTGGTAACCTAGATTTTCTTTATGCACATTATTCCTGAGATCCTGAAAGGCTTCAAAATACTGCTGATCCTGCTGAGTCCAAATCAAGTGGCATACCTTCTGTGAAATCTTCCTCAACCCCACAGCCAGAGTTCCCAAAGGGCTATGGTCACATCTGTATGGAATATCACCCCCTACAGTTCATTGCACTATTATATTTATTTCAGCAGGTGTCCATCTCCTCTATGACACCAAATGAATTTATCTTTATCTTTCTGCCTCTAAACCAGGTAGAATATCAATAAGCATTTAATGAAAGATCACAGTTTAAAAAATGTGAGGAAAGGAGTGGTTAGAGATACAGGAGAAGCATCAAGAGAAGGCAGAAAAGGTAGGAGGTGAGAGGGTCCAGGGAAATCCTCAGGATGAAGATTCAAGGAGGACGGTGAAGGGGATGATGGATCAGAACTAGCACAGCAGGTGTAACAGAGGGATGGAGGTAAAGTGTGAGGGAGAAAGAAAGAGTTAAAAGAGGGAGGAGGAAGGGGGGAGGGAAGAAAGAAAAGCAGGCACAGGGAGTGACAAACTATGGGAGGGGGAGCAAGAGAGGAAAAAGAAAGACAACAAACCTAAGTTGTCCTTTTAACATTTAGCAGCAAAACAAAGATGGAATGAATGAGAGAAAGTAGGAGATCATGGGAATGACTGTCAGGCTGAAGTGATGGGAAGATGTGAGCACTGGGGCATCACAGAAGAATCAAAACCATTGAATAAAGATTGCAGAGGTTCAAGGTCTTATAGACTTAAAACATGGAGCCATTCCTTATTCAACTCCCCTCCATCTTTCCCCCAAATGCCTAATCTATGGCGTTGTATCCTAAGTTAGGACATTATTTTCTATATTTATACTCATAGACCATCACCTAGAAAAAGCAAAGAAGGCTCATAAATTATTTGGATTGTGTGTCCTTCCTGCCCACTATAAAATGTTGAGTATAGATACTATACTATGTTCAAACCATATGTGCTCCCCAAACCAATGCCATGCAGGCTGACTGGGTAACCTTGCAACCATGAATCAAAAAACAAATAAACAAAACAAAAAAAGGGGGGGGGGCCTCAGGAACCTCTCTTTCTGACCTCTTCTACTAAAAGAGCCCAGCATGCTTTCTAACTTATTTTGAGAGGATAGGATCCTCTTCAACTAGAGAGAAGAAAAGATAAAATGACGGCTCAATTTTTCTAGGCCAGCAATCACATAATTTAGGGAGCAAACCACAGTAGAGGTCCTCTGAACCAGCACTTCTTTTGAGCCATTGCTCCAAAATAAAGCAAGATTTTTACATTTTTGTTTTTTCTAATGTTTTCATGCTGGATTTTTCATTCTAAATTTTTAATTCTAGCTGGTGAGTCAAATGAAATTTTGGAAATGTTCAAAATTTTGAGAGCATTCAAAGGATAATTTGGTCTCATCAAAACTAAATACTACCATTGGCAGACAGAGGTCGGCAACTTTTAAATGCACCAGGAGGTGTCCCAGTGTTGTGCCAAGGTTTTAGAAACATTCTCCTTTCCCTTAGTGGTTTTCTCACAAGTCAAGTCCAGAGCTCCCATCTGCTTTCCATCACTGTCCCTGCTGTGGCTCTGGGCAGAGCTCTACCCCAGTTACATTTGTCAGTCCTCCAGAGTGGCCCACCCCAACAGAGGAAGCCCAGGCAAAGATCCCCAGCCCGGGGCTAAGTTCCCAAGACCCAGTACCTCCCTGGGGTGGGCCTCCATCCCCTGCCTCTGGGCTAAGTTCCCAAGACCCAGTACCTCCCTGGGGTGGGCCTCCATCCCCAGCCTGGGGCTAGGTTCCCAAGACCCAGTACCTCCCTGGGGTGGGCCTCCATCCCTGCCTCTGGGCTAAGTTCCCAAGACCCAGTACCTCCCTGGGGTGGGCCTCCATCCCTGCCTCTGGGCTAAGTTCCCAAGACCCAGTACCTCCCTGGGGTGGGCCTCCATCCCTGCCTCTGGGCTAAGTTCCCAAGACCCAGTACCTCCCTGGGGTGGGCCTCCATCCCCAGCCTGGGGCTAGGTTCCCAAGACCCAGTACCTCCCTGGGGTGGGCCTCCATCCCTGCCTCTGGGCTAAGTTCCCAAGACCCAGTACCTCCCTGGGGTGGGCCTCCATCCCCTGCCTCTGGGCTAAGTTCCCAAGACCCAGTACCTCCCTGGGGTGGGCCTCCATCCCTGCCTCTGGGCTAAGTTCCCAAGACCCAGTACCTCCCTGGGGTGGGCCTCCATCCCTGCCTCTGGGCTAAGTTCCCAAGACCCAGTACCTCCCTGGGGTGGGCCTCCATCCCTGCCTCTGGGCTAAGTTCCCAAGACCCAGTACCTCCCTGGGGTGGGCCTCCATCCCTGCCTCTGGGCTAAGTTCCCAAGACCCAGTACCTCCCTGGGGTGGGCCTCCATCCCCAGCCTGGGGCTAGGTTCCCAAGACCCAGTACCTCCCTGGGGTGGGCCTCCATCCCTGCCTCTGGGCTAAGTTCCCAAGACCCAGTACCTCCCTGGGGTGGGCCTCCATCCCCTGCCTCTGGGCTAAGTTCCCAAGACCCAGTACCTCCCTGGGGTGGGCCTCCATCCCCTGCCTCTGGCACCTCCCATCTTACTTCTCTCTTCTTCCACTTTTCACTCCTGGAAAATGGCCATTAGCAACATGCTAGTGAATGTGCTCTGCCATCCCACAATGGGCAACATTATGCCATGAATAGTCTTGGCCAGGAAAATGTAATCTTATAACCCGATACAGTTCAGAAATAGTGCAGGATTTATTTAAAGTAAAATAGGAAGGCTCCTTTGGAGAACTGATGTAGTTGACCTTAGGCATGAACTCAAGGAGTCCATGGAATGTAGTTGTAACGTCTGTGTAATCATCCTAGTTAGGTTATATTTTAAAATGTTGGGGTAGGGATACATACCACTTCCCTAGCATGTATGAGTCCATGGATTCAATCCTTAGCATTGCCCAAAATTTAAAAAAAAAAAAAATTATTTGCCCACAGCCAGCACTGTGCTGAGTGGAGCATTTGAGATTTCAGTGATGATGTGACTTGGTGAGATGCACACATCTAGACAGAATTTGATCTGAACCACATAGACTATGGACCTCCATTCTCAAGTTGGTACCCTTCATCCTTCTTTACGATGTGCTACTCAAATGACACTGGGTGGACCCAAGGACAAACGGCCTCCAAGCATCCCTAACATGGTGTAATATCAAAGATCAATGAGCATTTGTCTTTCAGCCTTTTCTTTTTTTAAATGTTCTATTGGTGCATTGTAGTACAAGATGGTAGAGGCATACATACACAAATCACTCCTTTAGCTCTTCCCCAATTACCACCCCATTCCCTCCTCCTGCCCTCCTTCTCATATTTGGCTTAGCATTTGACTTTGATATATTTGTGAATGTACATCATGTACATTAGGGAATTCTCTCTTCCCCCCTCCCATTGCCTCCACTCAGGCCTCCTTATTTGCTCATCTATGGTTTCTCCTCCTTCCTCTAGAGTTCCTCCTATGACCCCTTTTCTCCCTAGCTTCCACAGATGAGTGGATTACAAAACTATGGGATATGTACACAATGGAATTTTAATCAGCCATAAAGAAAAACAAAATTACATCATTTATAGGTAAATGGATGGAACTGGAGAACATTATGCTAAGTGAGATTAGTCAGTCACAAGAAGTAAATTGGATGCTCTTTGAGCCTTTTCTAATGAAATAGTACTCAACATAGCAATATACTAACACATAGAAATTTTCTCTCAGGGTTATTATGACTATAAAAAGGTAAAACCAAGTCCATGACCAGCATCTTTCATGGATTGCACTTCTTGCTCCAGCCCGTTTCCTGGGTTCCCTGCAGCACCCATAGACTAGAGACAAGGCAATCTTTTCAATAAGCCAAGATGATCATTTAGTTCATCCAGGCTAAAAATGTCTTGGTGATTTTTTCAAACCTCTAGGACACAGTCCCCATGCTTTAATTTTTCATGGAAAGTTCTTTATAATATTAAACACTATTCACTTCTATGATAATCTCCAATACACTCCCCACAACAATTTCTGACTAAGCTAAAGTTCAGTGCCTCCAACACACCATGTCTCTGTCCTCTATTCCATCACATGTACTGTTCCCACAATTGTGAACAGTCATCCAGTGTTTCTCCTTTATCAGTTGTGATATGATTGTAGGTCTCAATGTTTACTTCTAGGAAATCTTCTCTGATTCTTACCTAAAACTGGGTTTTAATTTTTATGTTCCTCCAAGTAAATGTTCCTTAACTCTGCATGTCTACAGTAAAGCTCTGAACATCCTGATCTGCTAATCCAAGTCCTTTTCTTAGACTCCATCCTCTGTGACAGCTGAATTCCATTTTGTTTGCAAGTTTATTCTTAGAACTATGCCCAGTACACAGTGAGCACATAATAAATGTTCATTTTAGTGTTGTTACTACATACTGAGGAATTCTAAAGTCAACTATGCACTTGGTATTAATACTTAAATAAACAGTTATATAGTCAAAAGTGAAATTAATCAAGATTATATATTACAAAACACTTGCATTAATGTTTATTTTAAAAGCAAAGTAAAAATTTGTTTTTCAGGATGATGACAACTATGTCTAAAAGCATGCCTTGAGAAATAAACTTAGGGGTAAAGGTATATGTTATTCATGAATTGTATTGGGGTAGTAGAAGAATGCATAACTTTTTCTCACATATAATTAACTTTGTAAATTTTAGAAAATAAACATCATAGAAGAGAAAATTTAAAAAAAAAATTTTTTTTTGCAGTACCAGGAATGTAATACAGGGGAATTCTACCTTTGAGCAACATCTCCAGCCCTAATTTTTATTCTTTATTTTGAAACAGGGTCTCACTGAGTTGCAAAGGGCCTCACTAAGTAGTAACTGGGGCTGTCTAGAAACCTAGATCATCCTGTATCAGCCTCCTGAATGCTGGAATTACAAGTGTGCACCACCACACCCAGCTAGAAAATAAAAATTTAAAAAACTATGCTAATAATTTCTAACTATGAACTAAAATATTCTCATTGCAGAAAATATACAGCCATCAAAAAGCTAAAAGAAAAAGAATATGAAATCACCAATACTTTCATTACTAATAAGCAGTAAGGTAACTGTCCATCGTGGTGTGTGTGTGTGTGTGTGTGTGTGTGTGTGTGTGTGTGTGTGTGTGTAAAAACCATCTGGAAAAAATGACACAAAGTGTAAAATTGAGTGAATCCAGACTATGACTTCTAGGATTTTTTGAAGTGTCCAGAAGACAGTGACCAGAAGCAAATAGTCCTTGTATTTTGCTTCCATTGTTCATTCATCCATCCAGTCACTCACTCCTCCAGTGACTATTACACTCAGGGACTGTGGAAACCACCAGAGAAGAGCGTGGAGAGAGGAATGCTTTCTCACAGGAGTGGGGAAGGAAGGGGCTGGCCAGCAGTGAAGCTGTGCGGGCACCTAGAGAAGGTAGCTGGCATTCCAGAGCCTCAGAGAAGAAAGAAGACACAAGAAAGGCAAACTTCAGAAGTACTTTTAAGGAGCAGGCTAGACACTGGGCTGATTGGTACTCAAACATCTCAATTCTTACTTAGTCAGAGTCACCTCTATATGAACAAGTAATCTCTGCCCTGGTATTTGAAGAACCAAGTATGCCTTTTGGCAAAATATTGATAGGAATAATTTATATTTCTAGGACCATTTCCCTAGAATAGTTCTACAGACACGTGGAGCACAGTCAGTAAGAATCCTGCTTTTAAATAAGCTCCACAGTGGTTAGAATTCTGATTAGAAAGTAGGACTAGACAAAGGCAAATGTTTTAAATAGCTGGGCTACCATTTAAAGGCCCTTTGTGTAGTTCTACAGAATCTCTACCACCAAAACCAGCAAATATCCAGAGGTGTCATGTTACCATCTCTGTTGACCACAGACATCAACATGGCTTTGTACTCCTATACCATCCAGCACTTGAAGGACCACAGAATGAAGAACCTCATTCTATGTACCCAGGCCTTTTGTAGCACAGACTTGTCTAGCTCGGCCATTCTGAGCCTTCCGCTCTTGTGATCATGATTTTTACAGAAGGTGGTTAAAATAAAAATCAGTGGTAGTTGAAATAACACTGGTAGAAGCAGGGGAACTTGTGTTCTTTCTATGATTTTGAAACTGTGTTTCTTCTCATCTGTAATAAGTCAGAGGATGATTGATTAATTATATCTAGAGTTATAGCCTAATTATATCAGACCCAGCTCTGATCATCTAAAATTCTGTGTCTAACATATTGCCCTTAATAGGAATGCCTTAAAGGTAATATTTTAAATCAAAATAAATGTCCTAATATAGGTCTGCTTGTACAGGTAGTTAAGCAGAGACTGCCCAGGCCTGTATGAGTTATTTATTGAATTCAACTACTTATAAGCAAGAAAAAGCAACACAATAGAAACCATCCAGAATTCAAAGACAGTTTGACTCTCACTTGGTCATGTTAGAATTATGGGATCTTGCACATATCTCTTAATCTCTTTGGCATTTCCTTTCATTCATTTACAAAAATGAGAATGATAAAAAAACAACCTCTTTGCTGGGCATGGTGGCTCATGTTTGTAATACCAACATTTGGGAGGCTGAGACAGGAGTATCACAGTTCGTGGACAGCCTCAGCTACTTAGTGAAGCCCTTTGCAACTCAGTGACACCCTGCTTCAAAAATAAAAAAATAATAATAATAAAAAAATGGGCTGGGGGTATAGCTTGGAGGTAGAATGCCCCTAAGTTCCATCCCCAGTACTGAAAAACAACAACAGCAACTATTTTACAAGGTAGTTGTTGAGTCTCATGAGATAATAAAATAAAAGTTATTTTAATTAACCAAATCTCTATGTTGAAGAGAACTCAGAAGTTATTATTTCACTGGATGAAAGGTTGATCTGATACCTTCCAACACATGCATTCATTATTTTACCAAAGCTCTCCACAGTCAGAGGGTGTGTGTCTACCTATTCATGATACTCTAAGCTCTGAAATTCTCAGTGAATGAGATAATCAATTAAGAAAATTATTTTTAAAGCTCGTTTTATTTTTTTTGTACTGGGGATTGAACCTAGGGGTGTTCTACATCTAACCCACATCCCCAGCCCTATTTTTTATTCTTTATTTTGAACCAGGGTCTCACAAAGTTGCAGAGGGCCTCAATAATTATCTGAGGCTGGCTGTGAACCACAGTCCTCCTGTCTCAGCTTCCCAAGTACTGGGATTAAAAGTGCGCTGCCATGCCCTGTTCCATTTTTACATTATTTAAAAGCAAATGACAAAGAATATGACTGGGTCTTCCCACATCATGAAGACTTGGCAACAACTATTCTTCCCTTAGGACGTGCCTGCAAATCCAAAGATCTTTTCCTGCCCCCTTTCCTGCTCACACTTTCCCATGTGAGCCTCACCTCCACCTGCTGCATCACCACAGTACCACCTAATCTGTGCTCTGCATTTCTGACCTTCTTAATGCATATGACCTTTTCAAGACACGGGCTGAATCTTATTTACGGATATTCAATACATCATGTTTTGGGATGGATAGAAAGATCAAAGGATAGAGGAATGGGTGGATAGTGAAAGGGGAAAGATGACTGAACAAATCCTAGCTCAACTGTATCAAAATCTTGCCAAACTCCTTTAGCTTTTCTATTTTTTTTTCTAATTTTTTAAGGTTTAGTGCAGCTGCTATGGAGATGAGTGTGGAGATTCCTCAGAAGACTGGGAATGGAACTTACCATATGATCCGACTATACTACTCTTGGGTATCTCCTCAAAGGAATTGAAATCCAAACACCATAGTAATGCATGCATATCTATATACATACCAGCACAACTCATAGTAGCCAAATTATGGACCCAGCCTGGGTGTCCATCCATAAGATGAATGGATTATGAAACTGTGGGACATACACACAATGGAATTTCACTCAGCCATAAAGAACAAAATTATGTCATATGCAGGAAAGTAGACAGAGCTAGAGAAAATAAAGGCTCATATGTTTTCTCTCATATGTGAAAGCTAAGGAGAAATCATGATATAAGACTCTATAAAGAAGAAAATGACCCAGTGGAGCAATAAAGGAGATCTGTGTGGGGTGGGGAAAGACCTGATGAAGGAAACACTTTAAATGACACACATAAACAAAATTATCAGTGGTGATCTCAATATCATTTACGAGGAAGAGGAGGGAGGAGGGAGAGATCCAGGGGGAAACTCACCAGGTACTGTATATAAATTCTTATCACTCTGAACTTCATTATGATGTGTGATTACAATGTACCAGTAAAAATATATTAAAAATAGGCAAAATCAAAGACAAGACAATCACCAGGTCCTCATAAGAAGGCTTTATGGACTTGTTAATACTTGTAACAGCCCAGCCTCACTTGGTGGCATATGCCTATAGTGCCAGTCTTTGGGAGGCTGATATGGGAAGATCATAGGTTCAGAGTTAGCCTCAGCAACTTAGTGAGACTCTCAGCCATTTAGCAAGATCATGCTTTCAAATAAAATATCAAATAGAGCTGGAGGTATAGATCAGAGGTAAAATGCTTCTGGTTCAATCCCTAGAAGCCGTCTCCCCCCTCTGAGAAAAAAAAAGGGGGGGTGGTTCCTTTTGCTTCACAAATTTGATCCCTCCTGGGAAGGCCTCCCTTTCATTGAGCGTGTCTTCTTTTAGAAGTGAAATACCCAGGATCACATGGATAAAAGGACACATGACACAATCCAATCTGAAGTGGCCTCCAGGAAAGATATCAAGGCCAGCTCCACTGGACAGTATCCAAAAGAGAGGCAGGCAGGGGAGAAGATTCACTAGATCACCTAGTGAAAACCCTTGCAACCTCTTCAGGGGAAACAATCTATTCAACCACTGAGAAGCTGGAGTATTTTTCCTTAGAATATAAGATGTTAAATAATAAATATCTTTAGCAGGCTACATATCTCATTTCTATCTTGGTAATAAAATCCAAATTAGTTGGCTTTTATCAAGCCATCTCAACATCTCTGTCAAGCACTTAGAGTTCAAGAGAATACAGGCATCATCAAAACCCCTTTACCAGGCTCACACTTTCCCCCACTAGTCTTGATAGGGATCATGGTGAAACCTCATGAAGGTACACTCAAACCCTTTCTCTCTTCCTGGCACAGGACTGGGAGTAAAAGTCAGCACTGCAACATAAACACCGTCCTCTTTTGTCAAGTTCATCCCACAGTGTGGACTAGTGCAGAGCTAGCCTTTCCAGAATGGGTTTCCATCAGCTCAACACCTCTCCAGTTTTTAAATAAAGAACATATGCAGATGCAAATAAGCTCTGTGAGCTCTTCCTATTGTCCCTCTGGTTTGTACATTTGTAGGCTTTTTTCTTGCTGAACAGTTAAATAAGAAGACAGTTAAGGCAGAGAGTACTTTGGGATTTTACAAAGGCTTGGTAAAAGTATCATTTTTTTTGAAAATGAGAAAAGAAAAAGTACTAAGGGTAACCTCACAGATACAGGAAATTCAGAAGGTAGATAGGGGAAAATATCTTATATACATAGAGAGGGAAAAGGAAAAAAGAGATTGGCAGAAAGGGAAAAACAAATCAAGAGACAGGTGAGAAAGGAAGAAGGACAGATGTAAAAATAGACTAAATATAGTCTATTTATTAAATATAAAAATAGACGTAAAAATAAAAGTAATTTTTGTGTGTGTAGTACTAGAGATTGAACACGGGGTATACTATCTCTGAGCTGTACCCCCAAGCCCTATTTTAGTTTTTATTTTCAAATAGAGTCTCACTGAGTGGTGAAAGGCTCACTAAGTTGCTGAGCATTGGCCTCCATCCTCCTGTCTTGGCCTCCCATGTATTGGAATTACAAGCATGTACTATCACACTTAACTTTAAATTAGTTTTTAAATGCTTTAATCCACAAAAATTAAAATAGGGAGGATTTGCCAAGTGTGGTAGCACACACCTGTAATCCTGTATTTTAAAGGCTGAGACTTGAGGATCACAGTATGCAGTAACAACAAGATTCTCAGCAAACTAGCAAGAACCTGTTTCAAAATAAAAAGTAAAATAGGGCTGGAGATGTAGCATGTAGCTCAGAGGTAGGATGCCCCTGAGTTCAATCTCTAGTAACAACAACATCTAGGGCGGATTCCTGAATGAATGAGCAAGCTATTCTGTGACTTTCCCACCACTTTTTTTTTTTTTTTTTTTACCCAATTGAGATCCAGTTCTTGCTAGGCACTATTACAAACCTTCCCATTCAGCAGGAATTTTTCCTGAAGACAATGAAAAGACATTGTTTTCAAAATCCATGAGCCAATGACATCTTCAGACTGAAGAGAATTGTTCACAGGGGCTAAAGGGCTGTCAAATCTGGATTCTTTAAATTCCTGGGAGGGAATTGCTTCTCTCCAAGTCTCTAGACCTTGTCTGAACTGCTTGGAAACACACCTTTCCTCCACTCTGGGTACAAGGCAGCTTTTATTCCTTTAAGGGACCAAGTCCAGTTTCAGGGTTCTAAAGGGAACCGGAACGCATGAGCTAGAAAGTTCTTATGTTTGAGTTAGAAAAAATCCCTAAATGAAAATAGAGTCTTTGTAGATTTCACAGAAACACTGGACACCATGACATCCAGATTCTTTGGGCTCTTGAGTCTGGAGTCTCACCAATTATATTAGTTTTCTATTGCTGCTGTAAAAAATGTCTTCCCATGAACTAAAGAAAGTCAGGGTGTCAATAGAACTGGCTGCCTCTGGAGGTCCCGGGACAGTCATTTTTCTTGTGACATTTTTAATTTCTAGAAGCTGCCTACATCTCCTGGCTTGTGGCTCTTTCCTTCTTTCTTCAAAGCACATCACTCCAATCTTTATTTTAGTAACCATATCTTTTTGTTGTTGTTGTTGTTTGTGATCTTGCTGAGCCCTGTTCATAAGGATCTTTGTGATTAGACTGGGCACACCCAAGTAATCCAAGACTGTCTCCCTATTTCAAGATCCTAGTTTCAATTGCAAATTCTCTTTCCAGTGTCAAAAGTGGGAAGTTATGAAGCCAGGTCCATACCTAGAATCTCAGTACTTGGGAGGCTGAGACAGGAGGATTACACATTCGAGACCAGTGTGTGGTAATTTAGCAAGCCCTTGGTTCAAATTAAAACTTAAAAAGGACTGGGGGAGCAGCTCAGTGATAGAATGTCCCTGAGTTCATTCCCAAGTATTGCAAAAGAAAAAAAAAAGTAAAGTTGGAAGTATTGGTTTTATGACATGGTGAGGAAAGATACTTATGAGAAGGAAACAGGAAAGACTCTTGAAGGGAGGAAGGGAAGGAAGAAGCCCATTTAGATGTCCAGGGAAGAAAATTCTAGACAGAGGATACAGTTAGGTCAGGGATTCAGCAAGGAGCACATGCAATGTGTTCCTGGACAGCCAGGAAGCCAGTGTGGTCACAGTGGGGAGCAGGCCAGGCCAGAGCCTGGACTGCTGAAGACCCAGAGGTCTCAGGGTGTCAGGGACTCAAACACCCAGGTAAGAACTTAGCTTTTATTCTAAATAAAGCTTATAATCAAATGAACACGTTTAGGGCTGGAGATTTTTAGGGATCTTATTTTTTTTTATTTTTTTTTTTTTAGCTTGCTCACACACAGACATTTAAAAATAGCTGCTAAATACTTCTTCTGGGGAATGTGAAACACTCATAATAATAATAAAAAAGTGCCTTGGGCTTTCTTACAACTGGATACATCAAAGGGTTTTCACTAGTAATTTGGGGAGCGTCCGCCTCTGGGTGCCACTGCTGTGATTTCAAAATAGAATTATCTTGTGCTATGTGATTTCTTGAATCATTAGTTTTCCATTTTCTCTTCCTCTTTTCTTTTGGTTCAATTTTTTTTTTTTTTTTTTTTTTAGTCCGGCACTAGTATATGCAAGTTTTAAAAAATGGTGGCTCATAGGCAGTGGGATAAAGGGGATAGTGACTAGTGACAGACACAGGATTCAGACAAGAACTGAACATCTTGTGGAGTGGGTTCCAGTTAGGCATCTGGATTTTTAAAAACAATGGGAAAATCCATCATAGAAGGAGACTGAAGGCCAGCAGGAAAAGAGACATTTATTTTACTGTATGGATTATTCGATTTCATTAACCCTTCTCTGCCTTGCAGGTCAAGAACAAGGCCATTCTATAGCACAGAGAAGAATTCCTACCAGAAGCACAACCATCCTGAACAAAACTGAACCCTGGCCCCACCCCTTTAATTACTTGGCTGACAGCAAGCTGAAACTCTTCAAAATTATAATGATCAACAATTCCAACTCATTATGTGCTGAGCAGTACTTATCTTTGAAGATTAATAATTTTAGCATTATCAAGGAAAAATAACAAAATTACTTAATTTCTCTCTCAGCTAAAGCCCCAAATCTTTAAAGGAACAGCTTGCAGGCAGAAGCAAGCAGAGCACCACTGGTCCGGGAGCGGGTCTCTGGACTAGCTTCTGGGGAACAGAATGGGCACAGTCTTTGGGAGGAGGGGACGCAGGAGTTCAGGAATAAAGACTCTCTCCCTTATCTGCCTTTTCTCACCTTTACCTGCCAAGATCAGTAAAGACAAGTGCTTGACAGAGAGGATGAAGAGGAAATATCTCAGGGATTCTCAGTCTTCTGCTGGATATTTAGCCCCAGGCTCTAGCTACATGCCTAGGTTTCTAGGTTATGAGTGTACTATACAGTATTATTTTATGAGAAACAATTAGCATATGGGCCCAGACATGAAGGGAGGCTGCAGGGGAAGTGAGTATGGGGCCATCCATATCAGTGCCCAGGAGGAGAACCTCTAGCTTGGTTAAGAGCAACACCCCAAGCAAATAAAATATCCTGAGACCCAGATTTGGGCCACATGGTGCCAATTTGTGCCCTCTAGAACAAATTTGAGAGTCTTTGAAGTTTTGTGGGGATGGAAAGGGAAGGGTCCCATTTGCAAAGCTCTTCCCAGATACTATATAACTTACATGTTTTCTAAGTTACCTATCACTGTACAAAATATCCCTATTTTAAAGAATGCAAAAGAGCTACGTCACTACAGAAGAAAGAAGAAGAAAGAATTAAGGTAGAAACTGTAGATCTGTTCATTGGAGTGAAATCCTTCTTGGAAAATCTTAGGTGAGAAAACCTAGCACCCCAGGCTGAGGCAGGCTGAGGTAAGCTGGCTGCCCACCAGGTCCAGCCACATCCTTCCTTTGAAAGCTACCTGGTCCTCTCTCCTCTAAGGTCACTCAGCTGTTCCAGCGCTGGCTCTTGTGTCTGGCCCTTTACTATTTCAAGTCTGTCCCAGCCCCAAGGATTTTAGAGCAGCACATTCCTCTGCCTAAAGACATTCCACATTCTTCAAATGCCCATTCGGATGCCAAGTTCTCAGACAGGGTTCTCTAGTCATCTTCTTTAAGGGAATATGTTCCCCACCCCACACTCAGGTACTTGCCCGCACATTGCCTTGTTTTATTATCTTCAAAGTATTCATGTCTTTCTAAATTTATATTGCTTGTTCACTGTTTATTGTTTTTCCTCACAGGAGCTGGACACCTGCTTTACCTGGTTGTCTAATAGTATCCCTAGTCAGAATTAGCTACATAATTTACAGGGTCTAATACAAAGAACAATGTGGTCTTATGCAAAAATAAATTTTTTTTTTCTTTCCTCCCACAGTTTCTCTTTCAACCTCTCATGAGTTTTCTTTGTTATTTAATAGTGTGTTCTGACTGGACAGCAAGTCCAGACCCTCACAGGTGCCTAGGGTCCCTACACATATGTCCTTGGTTTGCAGGAAATCTATGCCCAACCCAGACCCTCCTTGTTCTCATGCCTCAAAACTTTCCAAGGGTCAGAGGGCAGGGGGAGCAGATGGTTTCAAACCCATCCTAGGGTGGTAGAGAGGAATACAGGTTTGGAGAGATTCACCAAGGTCCCAGCACATACTTCACTATCCTATAGGATTTAGAAAGTATAGTTCCAAAGGTAAATTACTCAGAACCTCAAGGTGAGGACTGCAGAACATGAAACTGCAAGTATAGGGCCCCTGCTGAGCATGGGGTTCATGAGTACAGTCTTGTTCTAGTCCCTGAGCCAGTGCTGTGGTAGGGAATCGAAAATGAATGAATGAATGGGAAAATAGACAAGCCAGTAATTCTATACACCACATATCCTGTGAGCAAACTGACTTGCTTTTCACAAATGAACAACTCTTTCCCAAGAGCACACCATCCATAAGTCATCTTATTAGATGATCTGAGAGCCAGAGAAAATGAATAAGGGGCAGACTCCTCCTCCATGAAGTCTTGGGTTTAGCGCAGAGCTCAGACAATGCCCTCCAAAGACTCCCCTAAGAGGTGAAAAATGAAAAGTGACCTAAAGTACAGCGCGATGGCAGCTCAGAGATCTATATAGCCACGGGGATCACAAAACGTTTTATGAAAGAGGTGGCATTTAAGTGGGCCTTTAAAAAGATATGGGATTTGGTCATAAAGAGAATCTAGGAAGTGGTAACAGTGTCAGTAAAAGGTAAAAGGTGGAAATCCAGAATTATGAACAGCGTAGAGGCAATGGGGGTTAGGGAAGGAAGTTAGAAAACAGCTTGGAGGGGAGGTTCAAGATCAAATACAAAGAATCTTGGGCCTCTGAGTATTTCCGAGCAAAAGACTGGTATTATCGGAAACTAATCTGGATACTCTAACATATAGTTACCAATGTTTATATAATAAATTGCCAAAAGTTCAAGAGCTTAAAACAAGGCGTATTTACTGCCTCACAGCTTTTGTGGGTCAGGAATCTGGGCACAGCTTAGTGGATCCTTTGCTTAAGGTCCCTCCAAGCTGCTCCTCGAGGTATAGGTAAAGTCTCATCTCAGGCTCCACTGGGGAAGCATCCAACCTCATGTGGTTGTTGACAGGGTTCAGTTCCTGCTGCACTGCTGGATGGGGGGCTCTTCACTGGTTGCTGGTCAGAGACCACCCTCTGTGGCTTGCCCTTGTGCTTCTCCAACAGAGCATATCACTTCATGGAAGCCAGCAGGAAGGAAGCACGTTAGCAAGGCAGCTGTCACAGTCTTATGTAACCTGGTCATGGAAATACCATCACCTTTTCTATAATTTCCTGGTACAAGCAAGTCATAGGTCTCACCCACTGGCAAGGGAAGGGAATTTCACAAGGGTATAAATACCAGGAAATAGGTATCACAAGGCCCATCCTAAAAACTGTCCACTAATGTAGGTTAAGACAGACTGGATTAGTGGAGAGACCAAAGACGGAGAAATCGTTGAAGAGACTCTTACATTGGTCATGAGGAAAGTAACTAAACCCAATAAGAAAGGAGTAATCTTAGGAAGAATGAGTATTTCTGAGAGTATTTTCAGTGGTAGAATTCACAGGACTTGGGAACTAGGTCCGTGTGGGTGGTAAGAGACAGAAAGTAAAAGAGGATCCCAAGCTTTTGAAATTGACTCACAAGACTTAAAGAAGTAGTGAAAAGAGAGGGGATAGAAGAAAAACCAATTACAGTCATTTGGGTGGGGGGGGGTAGAGCACTTAATTTAAGATCCTAAAATGCTATTCCAGGTGACCAGATACTTGGCAATGCTTAATTTCAGGAAAGCTACCAAGGGTATCATCTGCATGCAGGTGACAGCTGATGAAACGTGAATGAATAAAGAGAATGGAGCTATCCTGAGCCATTTTATCAACTTGGAATGAGGAAGCTCTGGCAAGTCCCCTCCTCCTGTGGGAATTCCAGCCTGACTTCCAGGCTAAAATTATCCAGAAGGGCCGGAAGAGCACCTTCAAGTCAAAACAAAAACTTTAGTATGTCTGTGATGTCTGCCAAGAGCCAACACTGGAACTTGGAACGCTGATCACAACAGGATTTTTCCAGAGACAGAGATGGAGCTGAAAAGGTCTCCAACAAACACACATACATACACTGACTTGTAAATAATAATAAGACCATAACTATATATTGCTTCTTAGTATTTCCAAATCACCTATATTGTGAATTTAACCTTAAAAGCACCTCTTATTTTATTCTACAGGTAAAAACAAAACAACAGCAGGGAAAAAAAAGCTAAGCCTTGCCCTAAATCATGTAGATAGTAGTGAGGACTAGAGCTCTGAACCCTCATCCAGTGCTCACTTCCTTCCAAGATCCCAAATCTCAAGCCTTTAATCTGCATCTAAGGTGGATTCATCTAGCTTTCCACGTGCACAGTCAAAGGCTTTCTTCATTTAGCACAGACACAAATACACAAATATGCACACTGATCCCCAAAGTTCTCAGAAGTTTTCCTCTGGAAGTTCCAAAACCTCAAATTCTCAAGTGAAGAAATGATCTTGGGATACTGAATGAGATGGGAATGAGGAACCCCTGGTCTCAGCGGGGAAACCCTCCTCATCTGGGAAATTCAAGCTTAACATTAAAGAAACTCACTCTGTTCCCCAGTTGCAGTTATCTAGAGCAGAGCTGAGCTAACTTTCCAGCCAAAGACCAAAGACCCAAGGCATTCCCCATTGCCAATCCATATAACAATCAATGTTGATTGAATGTCTGAATATAATTTGAATGAAAAGCATTTCAAAGCACAAAGGTTCTGTTCCCAATAAGTTTAGTCTATATAATCAAATGCATTCTTTCTGGCCCAATCAGCAGAGGCTTGGCAGAATAAAGGTCTTTGGTATGAGCTAAAACATCCAAGCTTAAATCTTACAATTGCCCCTTTGAGGGTCGTTGACTCGGCAAGTTTTACAGTGGTGTACTGAAATGAATACTGCCTCTATGCAAAGCAACAGGAGGTCACATTATAATTAGAATGCAATCAGTGGAATTGGTTATGGCTTGGTTTTCTTCCTGAAATGACAATCTATGCCACATCTGCCATTACATTAATATTTTCTGCATTACTAGAACAGAGGGAGGAGGCCAGGAGGAGGGGAAAGCCAGTGTCTCTCCACTGAGCAGCTGATAGAGTTGTCTTTAGCTAGAAGTCTGCATGAGCTAATCAAGGCCCAAAGAGTTCACCTTTAAAATACCCAAACCATCTGGCAGACTGTCCCATGATAAATCTCAATGATAAATGTCTCCGTTTTGATGTTACAAAGGAACCGCAGACCTGCTCATTTCTGGCACAGCTGAAAACATACTGGCAACAGTAGAATAGAACTCAGATGTCCCAAAATAGAGAAGTAAATCATTTTGACCTGCAGGGCATAATATATTTAGAGAAAACCTGATTGTAATAAAAAGGTTGGACTCATCACAGTTTCTGCTATAGGAGTGGCAATATATTTTTTGGTAATACCTTTCAGTTTAGTGAAAACGCCAGCATATACAATTGAAAAGCCTTCCTTTGCTATACCCCACCCCCACCCCATTCTTTTTCCATGACTCTTCAGACATCTCCCTCTGCCACTTGTGAACTGCACCAGAGGGCTCTCTCTGGCTCTCAGACGTCCTGCAGGGGAACTGTTGAGGCGAGCATGCCTTCAAGATGATTAATCCGCTCGCCTTTCAGAGGTCTGTTTTGCTGGGCCCACGGCCACTGCCAAGAAAGGACATACTGTGACCACCAGCACCAGGCAGCGAAGGCACAGCCTCTAAGCTCAAGGTTAGCCCGGACCCGGTGCCGAGAGGGACTCGTAAAATAAATTACACTGTGTGGTTTTGGAAGGTAGACTTTTATGTCTAGCCAAGCTTCAGAAACAAATTATGGGGTGGTCAGTTGGCCTTATTTGATTCATCTGCCTTCCCTAAAGTTAGGAAATTAATTAAACATAGATATGAAGTGTTAAGGGCAAAGTACTAACACCTCTTAATGCTAGTGGTCCCTGTCCCCCTTTCCTGGCCGGACACACAGCTCCTCAACCCTGGCTAGCCCTCAAGCTCAGAGTGAAGGATCTCAGCCTAATAGTGGTGTGGCCAATAACAACAGGGCCTCATCAGGATCCAGGTCTCCTGGGGAGCTGCCTGGGACCTTGTGACAACTGAGCAAAGCAGTCTCTTTTTCCACTCTGGT
The DNA here is from genome assembly GCF_963383645.1 of Muscardinus avellanarius. Lineage (NCBI taxonomy): Eukaryota > Metazoa > Chordata > Mammalia > Rodentia > Gliridae > Muscardinus > Muscardinus avellanarius. The sequence goes on along the minus strand of NC_137789.1, from coordinate 92,786,398 downwards.
CTAGTTGGTTGCAACAGCTTGACCAATTCTCTCCACAGCTGCTGGGGTCAGTTTCTGGTGACTAATGGGAAAGACAGATTTCCCATCTACCCCCCTGACAAATGGCTTCATAAAATGATTCTGCTCACACACCCAAAAGGGAAGCCAGAAACAAGCATGGGAGGTGATGTGTCTCCAATGAAGGGGGTTTCAATCTCACCCTCTTGGTCTCCAGATAAGTTGGCAGAAGAGAAGGGAAGCAATTTCCCTGCATAAAGTAGAGTTGAGGAGAGCAGCAGAGGCTGGTTTAGAACGCACAGGGGCCTGCAGCAAGGAGAGCCTGTGATTACTCACAGTCTCAGGGAAATGAGTGCAAATAAATTTAACTCTTTTCAATAAAACTTTAAAATATATACATATATACTGACAGTCCATTTGGATAGGAAAAGACACAATAATTTATTGGCTGTTGGAGACTTGATTGGAGACACGATATCCCATGCCTTCTTGTCCGCCCTGGGCCAAACAACACTTATCTAGTTATATGACTGTCTTATAAGTCAGTGCTAGTGGTGCAGAGAGGAACCGCCCACTGGGTCATCAGCATCCTCAGCTCTTTAATCATTTCTCTGGCTCTTACTCGAATTCCCTCCAGGTCCCTGACATCTTGCTGTTTCAGAAGTGTGTAAAAAAGAGCAAGATGTTTTAGCTGACGTTCCTGCAGGTTCCGTGGGAGAGTAGGAAAGAGTGGGGTGGGTAAGAGAGTGCATGCGAAAGCCACGGCTGAAAGAACTGCAGCCTCCTCTCTTCCCCACCATATGGTCTCTTCCTTTCAGACCTGATTTATGACTTTTGCTTATCACAGATCCTATGGCTACGCTACTTTCCAAACATCTTCCTACTGTTGAATATGTGGGTGCCAATAGTTCCCTCAGGGAAAGGAAGAGAGAAAGAACAATGGTGTCCTTCCTTCTGCCCCTTTCCCTCCCACCATGCCTGTTTATGGATTTGTTCAGATCACAGGGACAGGAAACCCAAGCTGCTTCTCTTTTCTTGTCTGACATTTAAAGAAAGACAACTTGAGATAATATTTACCAGAAAAGTAAGTAGATGGAATGAAAAATCCTCACAGGCCATGTATTCGGCAATGGTATATTATAGGCTCACAATCATACTACTTTCTAGTGGTGGCTCCCTATCAAAAGTGAAACCATCAGTGTGGGCAGAGACGAATGGCAGGACCTGCTAATCAAGTCACAGGGAGCTGGGATTGCCCCTTCTCTCTAGAAACATGGTGGCTTCTAGATATCCTCTTCAGTCAGAAATCCCCACGGGTCTTGGTGGCAGGCATATCCCATAGTAGGATACCAAAATCCTCAAGGGAATAGTCAATCCCAATCTACTAACTGGATTCTAATCTTTTCTTTTCATGAGGAAGTTTTGAATGAGCCTCCTCCAAGTCAAAACCAAATGCTGTCAGTGCTACTCTTATATGGTGCTATCTCTTACAGTTGCGCAGATTATATTTTATTCCTGCTGATTACATTCAACTCGTTATATTTTCACACTGTTTTAGGAACGCTATTCTTTTTTGGATTGCCAGTAAGTGCTGGAAAATACTCATTCATTCATTTGGTAAATAATTACTGACTACCAAGCACTAGGCACGATTTAGAGCTACAAAAAGAATTCTCAAAGAACTTGACAATCAGGCTAGAATCATCAAGCCTAAGTCTCACATTAAGGGAAAATAATATGGGAATCTGATCTGAACACACACAAGGGAGAAGGGAAGGAAAAGAATGCATAAGCAACACAACACAAATGGCTCTAATTCATGTGGCATGGAGGCGATGCGCTTTGGGGAATGGATTCAAATGTACTCATCAGTGACTATTGTTGGTGTTGTGAGGTGACAATGTTTGTGATATATAAGTGAAGCCAAAACTGCCCTCTGAGAGCCAGGCCGGTATTTCATTCCCATCTCGATTGCCCATGTTGCACAGACAGAGGGGCAATGACTACATTTGTCTGTTAAACAAACTACAGGGGAAGTTCCGGTTGAGAGTGTTGGGCTGTGAGTCCAAAGATGTATATTATATGGAAAGGCAGCAATAATGAGGCAATTATGAGAGCCAGCCAAGGATACAGTGTGGTGGCATAATGGAGCAGGATCCTGGAAGAGTTTGGAGCTGATCATGGACTAGAAATACTGCTGGATTCATTCAGGTTGGTCACACTTCACACCAGCCGAGATGTCACTTACTTGCTCCTCCTAGAGTTACTCTTCTGTGGCACCTTATTTAATATCAGTGAGATGGATCTCTTTGCCTTTTCAAGGTCAGGGAGATCTGTTAGCTTTAAGTGGAGAGTTTTGAAGAAGTATGCCTGGAACTCAAAAGCCTACACATCTTCACAGATTTGTCTAGTTCTGGGATTTAAGCCCAAATGAAGACATAACAAAAAATAAACTGCATTCCGTTCATTTTTTAATTTGAATTTTATTTTGTAAGCCATATGGGTAATACTGGTTTCAGAAAATGACAAGAAGAGAAACCTCTTGGGAAGATTAAGCATTTATTCCCTTCCAGGGTTAATAAATGTGTGGGCACACACTCAACTGATTGTAAACATGTAAAAAGAAAGCCGGCATTGGTACCTTTCCTAAAACGATCAATAGCAGTACATTAACAGTAGTACAGTACTATTAGCAGAAGTCTTCCATGCGGTTTGTTGCAAAGAGTCATACATCCCTCCCTGCCTGCTTAATCACAGAACAAAGTACCTTGCATAGGATCAGCTGTCCACCAGAAAGCTGGGTGAGCAGACTCTGAGAGTTAATAGAGAGTCTTCATTCAAGAAGCCATAAGTAAACACAGTCCAACTCTACATTGAACAAGCCAAAATTCTCAATCCTTGGGCACATTCTTCTCCAGCACAATTTCTGTAAAGAATCTTTAAGGCCAGTTTCATCTTTGTGTAATATCTGGTTTTCACTATTTAATAGAATATATGATTGCCAATTAGATAAAAAAAATGTGGTCATTTACAGAGAGAAGAGATAAGACGTTAGATTCTCACCTTCCCCTGGCCATCATTTCCTGCTGCCCTCTAAGGGCAAAGTTTCCAGAAAAAGGATTGGAATCACCAATATTGTATTCATTGGTTCTTCTATCTCTAAATGTTATTATTGAAACCTAAGTTTCTGAGAATGCCTATAATAATTAAAGTAAAATAATCGCCTCCTTCTTATTATATAACCTTTGGTAGCAACCTGTGAATCAAGCTCCACTAGGCTCATGTGATTTTCTATCTCAAAAAATTTGAGAGCCATCAAGATACATCGACCAATGGAACAGACTAGAGAGCCCAGAAATAAATCTATGAATTTCCAGTCAATTGACTTTTGAGAGAGGTGCCAAGAACACATAATGAGAGAAAGAGGGTCTCTTCAATAAATGGTGTTGAAAAAACCAATTATCTACATGCAAAATGGTTACAGCCTTATCTCACATCTTATTCAAAGACCAACTACATGCACATCCATGTTTATGGTAGCACAATTCACAATAGCCAAATTATGGAACCAGCCAAAGGGTCCATCAAGAGATGAATGAATTATAAAATTATGGAATATGCACACAATGGAATTTTACTCAGCCGTAAAAAGAACAAAAATATGTCATTTGCAAGAAAATGAATAAATCTACAGAATATTATGCTAAGTGAAATCAGCCAGCCAAAGAAAGTAAAGAATTATAAGTGCTCTCTCGTATTTGGAAATTAGAGAGAAATTGGGATACAAGGAGGACTCCAGACGAAGGAGGAGAAACCCCAAGGGAGCAATGGAGGGGACGTAGAAGAGGGAGGTGTGTGTGGGGGAAAGACTTGATTGGCTTCAAGTGACACTATGTGCATGTGCAAAGTTATCAATGGCGATGCCAATATCATGTGTAGGGAAGGGGAGGGAGTGGGGTGGAATGTGGCGGAAAAGTCACCAAGTGCTATATGTATGTATGTCCCTATCACCATGAACCTCTTAAAGATGTGTAATTATAATACATCAATAAAAGTATATTAAAATGTTTTAAAATACATTAAAGTCTTAAATATAAGACCTAAAGAAACTACTAGAAGACAACACAGGGCAAATATCCATGACATTAGTCTGAGTGACAACATTTTAGATATCAGCTCAAATGCCCAGGCAACAAAAGTGAGAAGAGACAAATGAGATTATAAAACTTCTTTACAGAAAAATAAACAAAAAAGTGAAAAGACAAGAGAATGTTGTCAAATCATGCATAATGTTAATATCCAGAATATATAAGTATTTAATATTTTATTACCAGTAAGAAAATAGCCCAATTAAAAGTGGATAAAGAATCTAAATAGATATTTCTCAAAAGAAGACATACAAATGGTCAACAGTATTTTAAAAATGCTCAATATCACTAATCATCAGGAAAATGCAAATCAAAACCACAAGATATTATCTTATAGTTGCTAGAATGGCTATTATCAAAATGACAAAAAGTAAGTTAAAGATGTGGAGAAAAGGGAATACTTATACACTATTGGTGGGAATCTGGGTTAGCATAGCAATTATAAAATACTGAATATAGCTTCCTTAAAAATTAAGAATAGAACTTTGAAAATAGAACTATTACACTACACAGCAATACCACTAATAGGTGTAATTTTCACTTGCTTTGGATGAATATGTACTTTTCTTTGCTTTGATATATATATGCATATATGTGTGTGTATGTATCATATATGTGTATATATGTATTATCATATATATGTGTATGTATGTATCTTCAAATCAAGTAAAATCAGTATTTCAAGTAGATATCTGCATTCCTATATACTTTGCAGATTAGTTACAATAGCCCAGTTATGAATCGATGTGTCTGTGAACAAATTAATTAAAATAGAAAATGTGGCATATAGATGAGAGAGAGATGAGAGAGAGCGAGAGAGGCAGACAGACAGACAGACACAACAGACTATTGTTCATCTCTAAAAAAAAACATGGATACTGCAGGGCGTGGTGGCGCACGCTTGTAATCCCCGCGCTTGGGAGGCTGAAACAGGAGGATTGCGCAGGTTCGAAGCCAGCCTAGCTGGCTTAAGGGACCCTTTTTCCAAATAAAATATAAAATAAGTCTGGGAGTGTAGCCCAGAGATAGAAGGCCCCTGGGTTCTATCCCCAGTACCACAAAAAGAAAAAAGATACCTTGTTCTTTATGACAACATGTATGAACATAGAAGATATCAGGTTAAGTAAAATATGGCAAGCAGAGAAATGCAAAATATATATATATATATATATATATATATATATATCACTTAAATGTGCAAACTGAAAAGTTAAACTCATAGAAGCAGAGAGTAGAATGGTGGTTACTAGGCATTAGTGGTTTAAGAGACTGGGAAGATGCTGACTAAAGGACACAAATTTCAGTTAGATAGAAAGAATAAGTCATGATACCTACTGCACAGTATGATGTCTATGACTAATAACAATGTATTGTATTCTTGAAAATCCCTGAGATGGTAAAATTTAAATGTTCTTACTGAAAAAAATGTATGGGAGGTAATTCATATGTTAGTTTAATCTGGTTGTTTCTACAAATTCTACATTATTTAAATATTTCAAATAAAGTTGTAAATAATAGAAATATGGATTTTTTGGTGGTACTGGGGTTCCTGGAAACCCTTCTACCTCCGGGCTACACTCCCAGATCTATTTTATATTTTTTTATTTGGAAACGGTCTCTTAAGCCAGCAAGGCTGGCTTCGAACCGGTGTGATCCTCCTGTCTCTGCCTCCCAAGCGTGGGGATTAGAAGCATGCACCACCGGGTTGAAATATGGAATTTTTACTTGTGAAATAAAGAGAAAATTTAATGGAAATAAATTTTAGAGCCATAAAATAGAACAAGTCTTTTACCGTAACCTAATGAGTCTTCCAACTTCTCAACCGTAAAATGGGGTTGTTATTGTCATATTTTCTGTTTCAAATGAAATTATCAAGATAATTTTGAAGCTTAAGCTATATTTATATGTCATCACCAGAAAGGACAGTTAGAAGTACCAGATATACCAGACATATCATTCTGCCTAAGACTATACTTTGATACCTTAGATAATGACTAAATATTTTAAAAATATCATTGGTGCTAAAACAACAAAACTTTGTGGTGGTATAGTCCTCACAAACCAATAGTCAGATATATTTTGCACAAATCTCAATGGAGGCTCACAGCAATTACCTTAGAAAAGGTATTTTATTACTGGATCTTCCACCTATTAATACAAAAAGCTTCTTATGACCATAGACGATTAGACTCCATGAAAGACAGGAGTGATAAAAATCAGGAGCTAGATGCTTGCAAAGGCCTTTATTATTTTGATTAAAGGAAGAGTGGACTGCATGAATAACTTTCTGGTTGCTTTATTTCATGCTGAATAAGGTCACCAAGGGAGAATAATTTTCACTACCAAAAATTAGCCTAAACCTTAGTTTAATTTGCATGGCTTTCCACCCTCAGTGTGGATTCTGTCAAGCATAAACTATATTTACCAGACATAATGGATCTTGGCAGGTCAGAAAATTGCAGTTTGGTCTCTATTACACATAAACCACCAATGGAGAAAATGCTATCAGGACTGGGAAATAAAATACATAGTAGGATATCTTTACTTATTCTGCAGGCAGGAACACTGACATGCCTTCTTATCTGCTTCAAAACCAAACCAAACCAAAAAGAACCTCATCAGCTTCTGGTAAAATCGCAGCCTGATGATCACAGAAAAGGAACCAATGATCAGAGTGAATCCCAGCCTCTTTGTCTGCAGGGAAGGGCACTCTGAGAGCAAGTGGAGTACTTTCTCTGGAATTAGCTTAAGTTACTGTGAGGAAACTTAAGAGCCCTGAAGCACGGGCTTTCTAAAATTTCAGGATATTATTAGATTCTGCCAATATGCATTCTGAACAGAGATGACCTCTATGAAGTATTGAGGTCAAGGGCTTAATTCCTCTTTGTATTCGCTAAATTATAAATAACATTATCAAAGAATAGATTTGCTACTGAGGGAAAGTGTCTCCTTTGAAGGGTAACATCTTGAATTCTATTAAGATCATCTATTGAAAATCCCTGGATCTTTCTTTGGATTGCAAAATGCTAATCATCTCCATTTGAATATACAACATTGCCCCAAATAAAATTTATCACCTCTGGTGAACCCTTTCAGATCTCCTGAAGATCTTTACCACATTGGTACATGTGTAGTGTGACCTAGGGGGATACGCCATATGTAACAATCAGAGGGGAATGGGCTTGACTGGTCAGCAAACACACTGCCCCTGAGCTGGAGCAAGGGCTGAGAAACCCTCTGCTCACCACTGTGCCAGCGTTAATGCTTAGCTATGGGATTATAGAACATACTGGCAGTTGAGGGTCCAGGTGAAAGCTATGGGAGCCGTGATAAAGGTGAGCTGAGGATGGTCTTCCATGACAACATGGAAGTATCCTGATGCCTTAACAACAAAGATGGCTGTTTTGGTGCATACTGACTGAACACAACCTTGGGGCCATCAACCATTCAACCTGGAGTTTTTCAACCTTTCTGTTCACTTCATCTGCAACTTGGTCTTTCAGTCTACCTGCTGCTTTTCACCACCACCACCACCACTGTCCACACCATTATATTACTTGTATTCCTGAAGCTTTATTATCATCTCTTGGCTAGATTAGTAACCTTCCTACTCCATTCTGGCTTTCCTCCTTCAGGTCTCCTCCCCAGGGGGATTATTCTAAGGAGTCAATTCACAGAGATTGTTCCCAGAAAGGTATACAAGTGGCTGATAATCCCATGAAATGATGCTCAATATCATTGATAATTAGAAAAATGAAGTAAAAACAGATTGGGTGATTATTATTTAAAAACAAAAATTAATATTAGTTAAAAACAAAAACTGAAATTAATAAGAATAAGGATAAATTTGAATCCTGTACATTGTTAGTAGAATTGTAAAATGGCATAACTGCTATGGAAAAAGGTAAGGCAGTTCTTCAAAAATTAAAAAAGAATTGCCATATAGTCTCACAATTCTAATTCTGTATATATGCTCAAAAGAATTGAAAACAAGGTTTCAAAGAAGAATTTTCACAGCTTATACTCATAACAGTGTTATATGTACAATAGGCAAAGAGTTCAAGTAAGTGGATAAACAAAATGTAATCATACACAATATTATTCAGTGTCAAAAAGGAAGAAAATGTGGCATGTACAATAACAGGGATGGACTTGAGGGTGCTCTGCAAAGGGAAATGAGTCGGTTGCAATTGGCATATGCCATGATTCCAGTCATATGAGGTACAAACAGCCAAATGCGAAATGAGAAATCATTGTTTAATTGGTATGGAGTTACAGTTTTATAAGATGAAAAAAAATTCTGGATATGGATAGTATCGAAGGTTGCATGGCAATAGTAATGTACTCAATGCCACTGAACTATACACTAAATTGGTAAATATTATGATCTCTGTGTGTGTTACAATTAAAAAGATAAGTTCCAAATAAATGATATATGGCTAATTTTGGAGAGAGAAGAAACACTTAATTCAATCATATCACTGACTCCATGATTCCTGAGCATGATGACTTGACTCTATAAATGTTGTATAATCAAATTGCTGGGGACATTATAATTTGAACCTGGCCAATCTTTGAAGCTTTACCATGGGAATGTGCCACCTCAACACAATTTCAGCCCCACAAGCACCTTGCAGGTGCATGAATGTGCTGTGCTCTCACCTGGAGACTGACACATGCCATATGTTCCCTATAGGACACTTTCCCATGCCAGCATCTAACCCGCAGCCCAGCTACCTACATGCTATTAATGCTTCAAATGTCAAGTTAGATTGTATTAATCATTCAAGACTCATGTTATCACTTCTGTCAGAAAGCTTTTTTTTTTTTTCTTTTTGGTGGTGCTGGGGATTGAACCCAGGGCATTCTAACTTTGAGCTACACCCCCAACTCTATTTTTTATTCTTTATTTTGAAACAAGGTCTCACTGAATTGCAAAGGGCCTCATTAGTAGCCGAGGCTGTCCACAAACCACAATGCTCCTGTCTCAGCCTCCCAAGTACTGGTATTACAAACATATGCCGCCACCATGCTCGACCAGAAAACTTTTCTTGATCTGCTCTCCCCTCTGCCCTAGTTCAAGCTTTGGTGGATCTTAGGCATTGACACTTAGCTGATCAAAAGCATGGGCTCTCTGAGCCATGTTGCATGAATTTAAAGTGCAACCTTGCTATGTGACCTTAAGCAAGTTACTGACTTCCCTGATTCTAATTTCCTTTTTAAAAAGGGGGATGACAATACTACTTACCTTATGAATTATTGTGAGCATTTGATGAATTGCTAGAGACAAACATAAACAATGTCTATACATAATGTAGTCATAAACAATATCTCCAACCCCATTTGATCTTCAATAATGTGACCTTGACCTTCCCCACTGAGAGATGGCATTTATGTTCCCTCCCTTTGCACCTGTGTGGGCATGGGACATGCAAGGCAAGGCCAGAAAAACTCCTGAGGGGGACTCTGCCCTGTTGAAGAAACCCTTGAGCTTGAAGCCTTGCACTGCCATGAGTCCACCCATTCTGAAACCACTGGGCCTCTACAAGGCTGAGCCACAGGAGTAGGCACGCTCTTCGGCCAGAAGTCCTAGTTTGTGGTTCCTCCAGCCCCAAACAGTAATGTGTGATCTGGGTTCTTGAGATACTGCCACCTCCAGCCAGCAGAGAGTTTTCCTGCATGCAAATATTCCCAGCAGAGGCTAACAAAGACACTGAGGTGCAGGTAAAAGGTATTCCTCTTCCTTTCCAAATCCCTGGTCCACAGATTCCATGAGCACAACAACATGGTGTTTGTAGACTCTGGAGTTTAGGTATAATTTGTTACATGGTAATAAAAAATAAGTTGCTTAGCTCTATGTAGTTTCTATGATCTCATCATCATTAATTGACTTCTACTATCACATTATCATAGCACTTAATACAAGAGTACTTATTGCATAAATGTCTCTTTACCTAGCTGCATACTTCATTCAATTCTAAGCTCCAAGATTGGAGATCTAGCAGACTACCAGACTCATAATATTTACTCCATGTTTTATTCAAAGAACTAACGAGCTCTTTCACGTCACTTAGATGTCCCATAATCAGTGACACAGACAAGATGGCAATGCGAGGAGGTGTGAGCCATCTATCATAACTACCACAAGTCTGTCTTACTATCAGGACCACCAATAATGCTTTAGAGAACTTCTTTTAAGCCTTGTGTGTGCTTACTAAACAGTCATGTTCTATGTATCCTTTATCACTTTTTGCCCCAGGTATAATTTTATATAAATTATCCTATATTATTCTTTACATTTTTAATTATCATGGATTAAATAATAAGCTGTCATCTAAAAGAGCACACTTGAACCGTTTTACCTGTTGTTAGGTATTTGGGATGATTTTAATTTTCCTTAACAATTCTGTTAAAGTTACTTTTAGCCTTTGACATAAATCTGTGGCTGGATCTTTTACTGTGTCCTAAAAATAGAATTTTTGAGTCAAAGAATAGCTACCACATTTTCATAGTAATAATAAAAATTATAGAATTGCTATCCAGAAATATTGAAAGAAGCTACTTTTGTAAAGAGGATGCAAGAAAGGTAATAAAGATAATTATCTATCATACCTAAAATCTAATAGGTATTAATATTTTTAACCTGAAGTTTTTTAGCTCTTTATTAGTAAATTTTATTTATAAATATCTTATTTCTAGTAAGTTCAGACTTTTATCTACTTTCCCTACTTTTTATTTATTTATTTTATTTTTTGGTAAAGCCTATAAGAACTCTTTCTATGCTAGGGGTATAAAGCCTCTAATCAGCTGGGCATGATGGCACACACTGGTAATCCCAGCATTTGAGAGGCTGAGACACAGGATTGAAGTTTGCTGACAGCCTCAGCTACTTAGTGAGGCCCTCCACAACTTAATGAGCCCCTGTTTCAAAAACAAAAACTAAGCTGGGTATGGTGACGCATGCTTGTAATCCCAACATTCGGCTGAGACTAGAGGATTGCAGTTTGCAGACAGCCTCAGCTACTTACTTAGTGAGGCCCTCTGTAACTCAGTGATACCCGGTTTCAAAATAAAAAATAAAAAATAGGGCAGGGGTAATAGTTCGAAGGTCGAATGCCCCTGGGTTCCATCCCCAGACCCACAAAATAAATAAATAAAAACCAGGGCAGGGATGTAGCTCGGAGGGGATTCCATCCCCAGATCCGCAAAAAAAAAAAAAAAAAAAAAAAAAAAATTAATAAAACAAACAAATAAATAAATAAAACCTCTAATCATGTTTGAAAATATTGTTTCCTAGCTTATTGTGTTAATTTTGCTGATAATGTAACAGATATATAAAATATACCCATCTTCATTGTATAAAATGTATCGATACTTTCTCTTATAGAATTTAGCATTATTTTAAGATTTTTACATTGGCCCTACTCACAATATATCCCAAATCTCAAATTAGAGGTGAGAGGCTGTAATGATTAGACCATCCTACCACCTTACGAGCACTAACAACACGATTCTCCACCAAGATGAAGGCTCTCAAGTAAAAGGAAAGCGAAATGGCATTTTGCCATCTCAGGAGACATTCTCAAACCAACCAATGCAAAGGCATCAGCTTTGAGTCCCTTTATCAGCCAAGTTTCAGTCCTGTAGACTTCCCAAGATGAAAAATAAACCTATTAGCCAGGCGTGGTGGCAGATGCTTATAATTCCTGTGCTCGGGAGGCTGAGACAGGAGGATCACACAGGTTTGAAGCCAGCCTCAGCCACTTAGTGAGGCTCTCAGCAACTTAGTGAGAACTTTATTCCAAATAAAATATAAAATAGGTCTGGGAGTATAGCCCAGAGGTAGAAAGCTTCTGGGTTCCATCCCCAATACCACCAAAATAAATAAATAAATTAATTAATTAATTAATAAACCTATTAGCATTATCTAAAAATGGGTGAGTAATGTTAGCAACATATACCTTGGAGGTTTTGAGGGTCAAAATACTTTTTAAAGAAGATTTTATACATTTATGCTTTCTCTAAACATTTTCTGAGCACTCAATTTGTAACCCAAATAAGGCCAAGGACATTTAAAAATAAAATAACATAGACTCTATATTTAAAATGGTCCTATTCAGTTTAAGGAAGATTAACATATAATCAAACACTTACAGTAATTGGCAGGTTCAGCAAGTCAATAAAATCACTTAGGATAATTTTATGTTGCTGACCAACACTGAAATAATTTCCCCATTTTATAGTTCCAATCAAGTGCTCAAAATCCTTCTAGATTTTTTTGTTTTGCTCTTTTAAATTTAATTATATTGTTAGATACTTACTGTAGTAAAATTCACTAGAGACATAACTGTGTCAGCTAAGGTCTATTATCAACAGCAAATATTTACTGAGCAATTACCATGGGCACTCTAGAGACAGTAAGAAGTATGACGCATGGTTCCTGTCCTACAGTATGTTAAAGATAACTTAGGGAAATGAGATGAGTACACATTAAATGAAAACCTTAACAGGAAGCCAGTGAAAGGAGAAGCATATGAGTGCCTAGTGGGTCAGAGGAGGGAGAGCGACTTCGGGCCATGAGGACAAGGTGGGAAATACAGCGGAGACGGCATCCCCCACGGACCCAAGGGTCTTCCAGAAGTGCGGGCAGGCTTAGTGTGACTGTCAGGATAAAAGTCCTTTGCCCAAGTGATCTTCAGATATCCAAGTTCATTTTATTTGTCCCAGGTAGTTCTGAGACTATGTAGTTCAGCCTGTTTATTTGTTTTAGAGATAGGTAACTCAGGCCACAAAAGTAGCAAGATGGCACACTCCTTACGGAGATGCAGCAGAAGAGCCCACGACTGCACTCTGCCTGCCCCTTTCACTACTACTAAAATTACAAAAGCCAAAATAACTGATTTCAGAGGTTAGAGACAGCCCATGCATGCTACAAACCGCACCTCTTTCACTCTGAAGGATTAGATCTTTTGAGGACTACTAGGATACTGGCTATAGCGAGGCATTACATAAACACTGCTATGAATAAGACTGTATAAATTGTTTGGTACTTACTTTTAGAGTTCCATAACACTCTTTAATAATCACCAACTGAAATACAGTACACTCGTTAGTGACATAAAAGAAAAAGCAAAATAAAACCTTCAGGTAAAGCAGAGCCATAAATCTAGGAATTTAAGCTCCTCTCTTCGGGCAACTGAAAGCCAATTCCGCATTTCCTCTTACTTGCTGACAGCCTCCTGGGCATTCAAATGGGAAAGAGTTGAAAACCAGGATTTCCGGTTCAATCTTATACTGGACAACACTTAATGGCTTAAGTAGATTAATAATGCTCTTGCTTTTGGAATTTTGCCTTTCACCACCTTTAGCCGTAAGTGGTGCCTGCAGCTGATCTATAGGGTGGCAGAACCTTGAAGAGCCTTTTACCAGACCTGCTTGCTTGGATCAGCACACCGTCTGGAACTGACAGCTTGATTTCGACACCAATCAATCAGTACAAATTTATTGACTGCTGTTATGCTCCACACACTACCTATAATGTCGGCAGAAACCTGGAGAAATTATAAAATATGTTCACCCTCTTAAAGCGATCAGAATTCAGTTGGCTTTTTCACGTTAATGTACACGGAAGAGATACAAATCCAAAGAAAATCATTAGTAATAGAAAGCTCTCAAGTTCAGAGATTCTAGATGTTATGTGCTAAAGGGGAAGAGCCGAAGAGACAAACGGGAGGAAACGGTCACAGGACCTTTGGTGGGTCCCAAGCGAGCCTCAGAGGAGGCACAGAACGTCAACAAGGAAACAGCAAAGGAGAGAGAGTTCTAGAATTAAGTAGTAATACAAGCAAAGGTGGGGCACAACCGCGGGCTGCTGAGGAGAAAGGCTTACCCCTGGCATACAGTAGAGTAGAAAGAAGTCAGTTTCATTAGAAAACAGCCTTTGATACAAAACATAAAAACCGATTTTAAATGTGTCTCTTAACTCATTACTATAACTGAAGCTTTTTCTCTGGCATCTTAAGTATCTTGCAAAAGTAGCTGGCATATAGTAGACACTAACAGATGTCAGTGATTAGTAAATATACGAGTGGATTATACCCAAAATACATGCATTTAAGCATAATTTAACATTAAAAATAAAATACAAATTTTACTGCAAATGACATGCTGCCCTCAGCCAAACATCCAAATAATAAGAAAAACATCCAATAAAAATTAGTGACCATACCATAGACATATCACAGTGAAGAAGAGGGTTGAGGAGTTTACAGTTTATTGAAGGTAGAAGGTGGGGTGGGAAAGACAGGGAGGAGGGACAGAAAGAAAAAGAGTAAAAGGGAAAAGGGAGAGGCAGATGGAGGCAGGGAGATAGAGAAAAGAAGGGAATGAAAGGAATAGAGAAAAGGAAGGAAAGAGATCAGAAGAGAAGGAGGGAGTGAAGGAGAAAGGGAGGAGAAGGAAGAAGGAAGAAAGAGGAAGGAAAGAGAAGGTTGATTAAAGAAAGCAAGAAAGAAAAGAGTCAGGCATCGCTAAGTGTTACAAAGAAAGCGAACCAGTGGCAAATGATGGGGAGTAACCAGTGAGCAGGTGCCTCTGGCTCCTTACATGAGTAGTCTAAGACCTCACCAGAGGGCAAAACTCACTGACAAAGGAGGACAACATCACAAAGATTTAAGAGAAGGGGCTTTAAGTCAGGGTCAATAGCCCCATGTGAAAAAGACATCCCAGAAACTGAAAGGTGACGGCTGGGTCTGGACTTGGGTGCAGACCTGGAGACAGAGAAGAGCCTGCTGTGGGAGCAGGGCTGAGCCACGGAAGGCTCTCTCCAGGGCGCTTGTTCTCTTCACATCACGTTCTCTGGTCCTGGAAATGCACTCATAAATGCAGACCAAACCTTAAGTTTCCATAAACAGGTTCTAATTTATCTGCAATGATGGAGACTTGTAGCTTCAAATTCTACTCTTTTTTTTTTTCACAACGGTTAAGGCAATGCCCTCCAATTAACACACACACACACACACACACACACACACACACACACACACACACACACAGTAAAAACAGTAACTGTCTTTTTTCTGTGATGAGCTGTGAGGCAGGAAAAGTGTCCCTAATGAACAATGCCTGGGTAGAGGATCAGGGCTAAAGGTAGAGAAGGGCCCATGAAGATGGCTGCGCTTTGCAGGCTCGGCTCAGGGCAGGCAGTGGCAGGAGCAGAAACACCCCCTCCAGATGTGCAGCCAAGCTGCAAAGTCCCTCCTTCCCCAGGGGACAAAACTGTGCTTTGAATTTCAAAGGCAGATGCCCCAGAGGCCCTGCCAGACTCACCCCACAAAAATGTTTGATGAATTACCATGGCAGGCATCAACTTTGCAGATTAATGACCAAAAGGAGTTTAGTTTATGTCTCAGTGGAAGAGGATAAATTTTCTCCTGGCTTTGAGAATGTGAGGGATTGAGAAACCCAGCTCACCACAGCACCTCTCTCTTCATTCACAAGCCTGACTATGGCTCGTTTACTCCCTACATTCCCTTTCAGCAGGTTTTCATAAATTTAAGCAAAACAGACAGCATGTCTGTGCTCTGCTCCTTTTGCAATACGAGGGCCACCGAGTGATTAGAAATTGTCTTTGGGTTGGTGTCCTGGGTGGAAAATCATTGAGGTTTGTTGTGAAATCCATTCTCAACCCATAACTCAACTAGATGCTGAGTGGCTATTTTTCCAGCTTTAGGCAAGGCAGTTAAAAAATCCTGGCATCAAATTTAAAAAGTATGTCAAAGCCAAATCCCCATTCTTCATGTCTGTGTTTGTGTGTATATGTATGTGTGTGTATGTGAGTACATGTGTGTGTGCATGCACATGTGTGTCGCCATGTGTTTCCTACAATATACAGTCTCTACCCAGGAGTAGGAAGACACTAAAACCTTTGTTAGAGTTTGAGTTATGATTGTTTTTTCCTGCCCATCATATTTTTCCATCTCAATGAGGTACCCATGTCCTGTTAAACATATGGATGATTGGTCCAAGAGAAGACATATTATTACTTGCTTAGACTCCTTTATATTTTATATGAATCATTATTATTATAAACCAATCAATCATTTTTCCTGAAAAATTATAATATGCCTAACCTCATTACAGATATGTTGCAGGGAAGTACAAAGGAGAAAAGTGGCATAGTGTCTACTTCACAATCCTGCTGAGGTGAGAGTATATGAAGCTTAATGGAACACTACAAGATGGGAGCTGAGTAGTAAGGCACATGGTACACAGACATGTATAGTTACGGAATGGTCTGAGGAGAGTTTTGTGAAATGGGAAAGATTTTCATTGGGCTTTGAAGTATGGATAGGAGTAAGGCAAGATTGGAAGAGCTGAGGGAAGGGGATATTCTGTCATAACCACAGAGATGCTGATGGGTTAGAAAGAAGGAGGGCAAAGTTTTCCAGGTGAGAAGTATGTTCTACAGAAGGGACATATCATAAGGGATTGGATACCAGAACAAAACCCTTATGGGTTATTGAGAGAAAGTGAATGAGGGACAAAATGACGAAAACAAAGGTTTAATTTTCTAACTACTTGAAATGGATTTTAAAACAAGTTGCAGTCTTTAGCGAACTTCTGGATATGTAGAGAACAGTGGGTGATATATGGGTAATATATGTAGACAACTAGCTGTCAATCCTACCTCAGCCTCTCATAAGATTATGGAACATTTGACTGCTTTCCCCCTTTTCCAGTGAGTTCCAACAGAAAATTAAGATAATAAATTTCCAAAAAATTATTTAGAAATGACGTGAAGTGATTCCTAAATGACATTCAAATGGTTGGAGAGGTATCAATAAGGATGATGCAAAGACGTTTTCTATCACAGCTAGTGATCAGTGTCAGAGATTGCTTATGCCACACAGGAGGCAGTTAATGAGGATTAATTTGCCTTCCTGCCTTAAAACATGATAGGCTCATGAAGAACACACTGGGTGAATAAGTTCTTAGAGCTACCAGGATGTAGATTACCAAACCAAAATAAAAGCAAAACCAACAAGCATAATAACATGATAGATGATAAAAATACACACATTTTACTTTAACATAAAATATGAAAAGTAGGATTTTATATAAATTATTTCTCATTCTATATTTTCTGCCTTTCAGGTATATAAATTCTATTATTTAAAAAGCAAGATAAGCTAGGCCCGGTGGTACATGCATATAATCTCCGTATGTAGGAGGCTGAGACGATGATTGCAGGTTCAAGGCAAGCCTCAGCAGCTCAGCAAGTCCCTCATCAACTTAGCAAGATCCTGTTTCAAATTTTAAAATATTTAGTAGGGCTGATGGTATCGCTTGAAGGTAGTATACCCCTGAGTTTAATCCCCAGTAAACACACACACACACACACACACACACACGTGTGCATGTATGCATACACACATGATAGGATAATGGTGGCAATTAATAATAATTAACAGCAGAACTAACATATATGTGAAAAAATATAAAAAAGTTTTATAAAGTTTATGTCCTGATGAGCAGTTTAATTTTATTCTTTTAAAACTGTTTATTGGATATTTATATCTGAGAAGTACATTACAATATATTCTCAAGACACAAAAATATAAGACTTTTAAAAGAAGAATGAAAGTGCAATGGAAACAAAGATTACCTGTAGGATAGTAAAAATAATAAAAATATGCTTCCATCTGTCCTGTGACACAATGTGGTATTTTCACCCTGTGTTGCCTTTTCTAATAGTGTCTGCAGTCTTCAGGGCATCTTTCTATTTCTGTAATAATAACACTACATTGTATGTGTTCTTATTAATTTTACACTGCACCTTACTGTCATTGAGATTAATGTAGTGACATCAAGCCAAATACCTTCTTTTTTATATATGAATATTATGTGTATTTATTATATTATATATGTATATTTATATTATATATACATATATCTTGCATATATATACAATTATTGTATATATGTCCATATGTGGATATATACATATACATACTGATATATATTGCATATATATATATATGCAAGAACACCAAACCTTCTTGACACCAGTATTTTAGCATGGAACAGGTAGAAGTTTACTTACTAGTGAGAAAAAATTTTAAATTGTAAGGTTTAGTTTCCAGATTCACAAAAATGTTCATCCCCTTTGTATTTACATTGTTATGGCTAAAATTTGAATTATCATATTGTAGTAGTAAAAATGAACATCCTTTTCTTGTTCTTAATTTTAGAGTAAATGCTTTTATCTTTTTGTCATGTTGTTGTAGATAAGGTTGGCTTTGGGTTTGACATTTACTGCCTTCATAATGTTAAGTTCCTTTTAACTCTAATTTTCTTTAGTGTTTTTAACATGAATAAATGTTGGATAGTGTCCAATGCTTTTTTGGTGCCAATGGAGATAATCATGTGATTTTTGTCCTTAGATCCATTTATGTGATAAATTCTGTTTAGTTATTTAAATATGTTGAACCAACCTTGCATTCTAGGGATGAAACCAACTTGGTCATGATGAACTATTTCCTTGATGTGCTTTTGTATGCAAATTGCTAATATTTTACAAAGGATTTTGCATCTATGTTCATCAGGATATTGGCCTATAGTTTCTTTCCTTGATGTGTCCTTAATCAGTTTTGGTATCAGGCTGATACTGGCCACATAGAATTATTTATAAAATATTTCATCTATTTCTATTTTATGGGATAATTTGGAGAACATTAGTTCTCTAAAGATTGATAGAATTCAGCTGGGAATCCATCTGGTCCTGGAATTTTCTTGGTTAGAAAAATTTTTATTACTGCTTCAATTTCTTTGCTTGTTATTACTCTATTGAGGTTTTCTATATCCTTTTGGTCCAATTTAGGTAAGTCATATCTATAGAGTAATTTATCAGTTTCTTCCAGAGTTTTCAATTTATCATAAGTTTTAAAAATAGCTCTTAATGATTCTCTGAACTTCCAAGCTGTTTATGGTGATATATCCTTTTTCATCTCTAATTTTATTAATGTGTGTCTTCTCTTTCTTTTTCTTATACTGGCAAAGGGTCTATCAATATTGTTTATCATTTCAAAGAACCAACTATTTTCACAGTTGTTTTGAATAGACTAACAGTATGTCAATCAGATTCATTGCATTTATAAGCTCAGCATTTAGTCAATATACATCCAATGTGTCCATCATTTTAAAAATACAGTAACTCATATTGGATGTCATCATTAGTAAAACTTCTCTTTTTCAGTACTTGTTTTATTTTATTTTATTTTATTTTATTTTTGGTGTTACTGGGGTTACTGGAAGCCCTTCTACCTCCGGACTATACTCCCAGACCTATTTTATATTTTTGAAACAGGGTCTCTTATGCCAGTGCGGCCTGTGTGATCCTCCTGTCTCTGCCTCCCAAGCACGGGGATTACAAGCGTGCGCCACCACGCCCGGCTCAGTACTTGTTTTAAAGCACAAATTTAAACTTGTGAAATAAAGACTGGCATTCAGAATAAGTTACAGTTTTAGTAAGGAAATTGAGAAAGACCTGTTGAACTTGGCTGTTCTCAGTAACATTTTTTTCTTCATTCAGAAGCAGCTAGAGTTCCAAAACATGAGGGCATTTTCTACTCTATATGAGTTTTGTCATATCCTGCATATACTGTGTAGTAACTTGGGGATAGTCACTTTTCCTTTTGGGCTCCTTATGGCCTATGCCAAGATCATTGAAAAGTTTTGAAAGAGCATATGCATTGTATACATTTCTGTTTTACTCTAACACTTTTATCTCTTCTCATTCTCAATATATTTCAAAATTAAATAAGGATAGTCCTTTTGCTCTATACTTTGAAAATATGATTTAGGGCAGCCAGGCAGTTTAACACATGTTTTGTGCCAATGGCATCCATTTGGTATACATATTTACAATATCTCTCTTTTTTTACTTCTAAAAGGTCAAATTTTCATTAATTTTTTGTTTGTTTGAAAAAGCTAAAAGTAACCCAAAACTTTCATAATGAAAGCTTCAATATCACAATAAACAAATTACACTTCATTTTGGAATTTCTGTAGACAAAGTATACAGAATTTTTAGCAGGTAGATCTCATTTTCTTTGGTAAAAAGTTTGTACCTAAAGAGCAGTTGACCACTATGTAAGGGAGCCAATACATATTACCCCAAATACCCCCTTTTGTTTGCCAACAGAGCATTTTAATTGCAATCTGTGGATCAGGACATATAATTTGAGTCAGCTTCAGAAAGTAATCAAGGAAAGAATACTATAACACCGTTGGTACACTAAACCCAAGACAATCCAGCAGCTGTCATATTCAACTAAGCATGGGTATTTTCTTGAGAAACAAGGGAAGTTTGGATTGGCTTTAGAAGTTCTTGTATATCTCATACCAAAACTCTGAGATTCAGTCTCCCTGTGTGCTTTTACATCTCCTTCCCCCACAATGTCCAATTTCATATTCTTTTCTATATCCTGCATATGTTCTGCTTTATTTATCTTCCAAATCCTTTTGTAAGAGCCCTTCTATCTGTCATTAAAATAGCAAACACTTAGCTATCCATTTCTGGGATGCTGTCATTAGTGTGATAGTGATCCTAATTTTCATTATGTGAACTCTTAGAAATCATGATCATTATCTTCATACAACTACAAGAGTTAATATATAGACAAAGTCAAAGACAAATGGACTGTCATACTCATAATTAAAATGTACATAGGTGTATATTTAAGTTGCATCAATTGGAGTAAAACAACAGTGGGTCATCCATTAGAGTGAACTGCAAACAATGTTTACCAGCATAAGAGGGAAAAAATTCCGGTGACATTAACTATTGGAGGTGGATAATCTATGCCACATCTATTTGACAATAAAAGAGAATTGCTTCCAGCACCTGTATTTTGGGCTATCATATGGGTTTTGTGCACCCCTCAAACCCCCCCAAAAAAACTTCAGCATCTATCATCAAAAACTAAGACTCCTTGTACTCCAGGATACAAGTTTCAGAACACTCAGGATGCAAGACACAATATCAGTCCCAGGAAAACTGCTAGTAAGACCCCAGTGTTACTTAGAATAAATACTTGTAATATATGAGATGGAAAAGAAGTATAAAGCCAATCATATTATTATTATTATTAGTAGTAGTAGTAGTAGTAGTAGTAGTAGTAGTAGTAGTACTGGGGTTCCTGGAAGCCCTTCTACTTCTGGGCTACACTCCCAGACCTATTTTATATTTTTTATTTTGAAATAGGGTCTCTTAAACCAGTGCAGCTGACTTCGAACCAGCGCGATCCTCCTGTCTCCACCTCCCAAGCGCGGGGATTATAAGCGTGCGCCACCACGCCCGGTCCAATCATCTTATTATTAAGACACACTACAGCAATTGCCTACCTCTTTAGAAATGTACCCAAGAAGTTATGATTCACATTGGAAAATGGTCTGTGTATAGAAAAAGATGTCTGAAAACTAACCAGCTGGGTCTGCCCAGAGGTAGAAATGTGTTAGTTTCTTTTCACTGTGACCAAAATAACTGACAAGAACAATTTAGGAGAGGAAATAATTTGTTTTGGCCCATGGTTTTAAAGAATTCAATCTATGGTTGGCCAGTTCCATTCCTTTGGCCATGAGATGAGGTGGAACATCATGGTGGACAAGCATCACAGCGGGGCAACAGGGCCAGGGAAGAAGATAAACCTTTACATTACATAACCCCTCTGACTTGGGGCAGGCACTCAAGACACAGCCATTAACAAGAGACATTTAGAATAACTCAAAACCAATAAGACTGATGGTTGTGACTAAAAATATAGAAGTAACAAAACCTGGTCCAGGTGAAAACATTCTGGTCCTTATCTTTTTCTCTCACTGAAGCTAAACTCTCAAAATCTAGACAGAACACCAGATATTCCAAACCCATATTATAATGAGTTTTGTTCTTTGCTCTGTTTTTTGTTTTGTGATTTATTATAACTGCAGGGCCAACAAGCCCATTGGTGACTCTTTTTACCCCTGCATGACCAATGCTGATTAGCTATTTCTAAAATAGATATGCATCTGAAAATGAGCTTATTCCTATTGAGGGCTAGTAATTCTAGTAAATAATAAAGCTTTGTATTCAGAGAAACTGGAAAATGTATGAACATACTCAGCTAATCCTATGGAAGCATCGTAAGCAACCATTCTTGTTCATTTATCAGAAAGGTGCTAAGTAGTAATTATAGTAGCATTTAACAAAGTGTAAATAATTGTGTTGTTAAATACATTTAATAAATACTGGTTCATTTTTGTTGTGGTTTGGGGTTGTTTATTTGTTTGTCTGTGGTGCTGGGGTTGAAACCAGGGGTATTCTACCTCCAAGACACACCTCCAGGCCTATTTTTATTTTTTATTTGGAAACAGGGTCTTGCTAAGTTGTTGAGATCCTCACTAAGTTTCTAAAGCTAGTCCTGAACCTGTAATCCTCCTGGCTCAGCATCCCAAGTACTGGGATTATAGGTGTGTACCACCATGCCTGTATCAAACATTAGGTTTAAAAAGTAATTAACTGGATTAGTTATTATAGATTTCACATTCCTTGATAGGCTTATATACAATGAGCACCATGTGAGCTAGAAATCTTACCTATGTTTTCCAAATACCCAAATATATCAGAATTTTGTTTTGTTTTGTGATATTTATTTATTTATTTATTTATTTAACTATTTTGGAATATGTTTTGAAGCAGTGTCCTATAGACTACACTTTGGAATATGCTGATATAAATATAACAAAAAAATTAAAATGGTATTCTTTCAAGTTCAGATGATGCCATAAGGTAATAGAAATCAATGGTTCCACATTCTAAGATGAGGGGCCAGTTCATCCAAGTACATAACATCTCTCATTCTCTCTATATATAGAGAAATGTATATATATATATATATATATATATATATATATATATATATACATGTATATAATATATGTTATATGTATATGGAGAAATAAAACATAATTTGTATATATATGGAGAGGTATGAAGATCTCTATATGCTGGATATTCTAAGAGAGGATTCTAGAAGTGGTAAATAAAGATTACTTTAAAGAGGGTTTTTAAGTGCTTATAGTGCCTTACTATGTGGTGAAGGAGAAGGGGTATTTCCTTTATCATAAGCAAATGAGAGGGACACCTTGGTGTCCTACTTGGAAAACTCTGTGTATTAGTTCACTTTTTGTTACTATAGCAAAATCTCTATGTCTGGGTAATTTTATGAAGAAATCAGGTCTATTTTTGGCTCACAGTTCTAGAAGTGTAAGGTTGAGGGGACAAATATGATGATGGAAAAACACAAAGGATGTGTGTACGTATATCTGCATTACTTCTCCTCTCTCTCTCTCTCTCTCTCTCTCTCTCTCTCTCTCTCTCTCTCTCCCTTTCTTCCTCTCTCCCTCTCTCCCTCTCCTTCTTATAATCTACCAAGATTCAATCACAGGGCTATACCCTAAAAATCTCATCTAATCCAAAGACCCCATCTCCAAATAGCACAGTGAGATTAAGTGTCTATCCTTCTAATTCCCACCCTTTAAACTTTTAATAAGTGAAGTCTTGGGGGATACTCAATAATATCTAAGCTTTTATATTTGGTATGTGCCTCTTAAAGTTTGAGGATTAGAGAAAATGTTGTCTGACTTATGCCTAAAAATAGTTATCCAGTGAAGGCCTATGGCTGAAGCTGCTTGCTAGGAGTCTAACGAAGAGGCTTAACAGGAAGCGGTAGCTATGCCTCACTATAGTGGCCAAAGATCTATATTTCCATCGGGGAAGCAAGTGCCAAGCGCAAGTTAGAGCACCATGAGTTAGCCTTGGACTTGCCCCGTTAGAGAAAGGAGACATTGGTAGAGAGAAGTATCCAAATGTTTACGGTTTAAGAAGAAATCACAAGTGAACAGCCTCAGAGATTCAGTTATCATTAAAAGGACCCCCCCCCAGAGATTAATTTATCAATACTGGGAGAGTGAATGGGGAGTCAGGGAGAAGATGGAAGGATAAAGGAAGAAGCTACTCAGCCCCCTGGTCAATCTGTAGAAGATCCAAAATGGTGCCCGAATATGCATTGCCTGTGAATGAATTTCAGAGTTTCGGTTCATACTCTAGACTAGAGTGTAGATATTTATAGTTTAATCAAGCCTATTTTGAGACTATTTTTGGTAATCAGTCACCTAAGAGCAAGCAGCATGGCTCTGAGCACTGGCTAAAGTTTTTTTTAAGAAGAAGATTTAGTCTCATTTACAGAAGCATTCGGGGGGAGGGAAATCAAGTGTGTTGCCCTCTAAAATGTAACACTAAACTAACATTTTTAAAAAGCCACTAAGGCTTCCTATAAAGTACCCAAGGACAATCAGGCCATTTTGTGACCCAGAAGCCCACAGCAAAGAGGACGAAGTCAACCATTTTCTTGAATTTCCATGGCACTTCGATGTCCCTCATCTCAACTGACTCAACCCTGCAAGGTAGCTGGTTAGATACAACAGTTCCCTTTATATGGATGACAAAGCGAGGAGCCAGTCTGACTTCCCTTTCCTAAGTCTAAATACTCAAGCCTGGGCAGATCCAAGCTTTAGAACACTTGTCATCCTGACTCCTTATACAGTCTTCCACATATATGCCATTTTTCCCCTCAAAGGTAAGATGATAGGTCATTGGAAAACACTAGAATCCATTTCTCTAATATGATTAGAAATGACTTCTCAGTAAATAAAACTGAAATAATTACAGCTGTTAGGCAGGGTTTTTAGATAGCAACATCGGCTTTGAAATAAAGTCAAGAATGGCATAACTACATAAAACATTAGCACCCCAGGCACGTGGAGGAGCACCACAATCCAAACCCATGCTGGCTGCTTGTTATAGTTGGGTGGATTCTGTTTTCTCCCCTTAAATAATTTTAGAAGGGGGATCTCTTTGATTACACTAAAACAAATAAAATCATGTGTACAAAGAATTCTTTTGGCATAAAGCACAAGGCCTATTACTTTTTTTAAAACTGGCACAGTATCTAAGAAAGCCTCAAGGTGCAAATGATCTGCAGTCTATTTAACATCATGGTTATTTATTTTTATGGAACCTCATTATTGCTCTTTACCCTAAATTATAGGTACATTCTTGGCTCCATTGCCCACTGTGCTGTTAGCTCCATATACTGTGGGGTTTTTTCTATATTTCCAAATAATCTTCAATACTTCATCAATTACACATTGAACATCTCATAGTTGCTGTGAAAGCCAAGGCAAAGACCTATAGAATCCAGTCAAATAAGCCACAGCTGTGAGATCCATTTTTATTCAGGAACAGTGCTATATATCTAGCAAGAGTGGGAGGAGAAATTCCCAGGCTGCGACATTCCCCAGAGAGAGAGCCCTCTGCTCCAATTTGGACTAGCATTTAAATCTTTAGGTTTCCATAGCCTCACACGTTTGCTTAACTATTTATCATTTTTATTGTTATTACTATTATTATTATTACTTTATCATTATCATTGTTATTGTGTATGTATGATACTGGGGGTTAAACCCAGGGGCAATGTACCTCTAAGCTAGACCTCAGGCCCTTTTTATTTTATTTTGAAACTGGGTTTTGCTAAAATTGCTAAGGCTAAGCCGGGCATGGTGGCACATGCTTGTAATGCTTGTAATCCCAGCATTTGGAAGGTTGAAACAGGAGGATCGTGGCTCGCAGATAGCCTCAGCTACTTAGTGAGGCCCTTTGCAACTCAGTGAGACCCTGTTTCAAAATAAAGAATAAAAAATAGGGCTGGGGATGTAGCTTGGAGGTAGAACCCCTGTGGGATCCACCCCCAGTACCAAACAAAACAAACGAAGAACAACAACAACAACAACAACAACAATAAAAAAAAACAAAATTAAAAAGAAAAAGCTAAGGCTGGACTTAAACCTGTGATTCTCCTGTCTTAGCCACTCAAGTACTGGGATAGAGGCATATAGCACCATATCCAGCTTTTACTTAACTATTTATTAGCTATTTATTATGCCAATTATAACATGGGCTGCCTTTTGGCAAAGACCTACTTAATCCCATTTTCTCTACCTGATGCCTCTCCCCTAATCCTTGTCACCCCACCTTCATCTCCCCTCACTAGAAGGCAAGTCTATAAAGCTCCTATATTCTCTAACATGGAAAGGTTTTCTTGTGGATTTTAGTAAACACAAATGTTTCTAAGTTTCTACAAATTATTTATGTATTTATTTATTATTTTTTAATTTTTATTTTTTTGTAAGTGGAACATATTGAGAGTGGTGTATATTTACATTGTGCTTCATGCCCTTCCCCTTCCCTTTCCCTACAATTTAGCATCAAAATTTCCCCAGCCTTATTAAAAAATAGCTTAAAGTAATAACAACCACTCCTGGAATAGCAATAATAATCCCTTACAGGCATAAATTATAGTTTTTAGACCACTTTAGTTTAGGTAAAATAGTAAATAATTAAATTTAAGACATTTACTGCAATTATTATTTCAAAGTCTTCCCTTTCTTTAGCAAAAAAAAAATTGCACTTAAGCTGTGCTTAGGTTAGGGTTGGGTATCAACTCAGTGAGACTGTTTCCAACTACACAAGCATGGTTAATTAATCCCTTCTCTGCAGTGTCCAAGGTCTTTATTTATGCTATTCTAAATAGCCTATTGCTTGTCAACAGAGCCCCTCCATCTCCATATCCATGGCCTGCTTGAGTTCCTGGGTGTACAGTATTATTGAATTGTGCCACCAACACCTCCATGAGGAAGGAGATCATTTAATCATTACCCTGTTTATTTTTTATTTTATTTTAATTTTGGTAGTGGGGATTGGACCCAGAGGCATTCTATCTCTGAACTATACCCTAGCCCTTTTTTCATTTCTATCTATCTTTCTTTTTTTTATTTTTAAACAGAGATTTGCCAGGTTGCTGAGGGTCTTACTAAATTGCCCAGGTGAACCTGGAACCTCTGATCCTTCTGTCTCAGCCTCCCAAGAACTGAGATCACAGGTGTGCGCCACCACATTCAGCTACATTATTATATCTTTTTAAAGACAAATAAAACATCCTCAGAAAGGTGAACTGATATTTCCAAAGTCATAGAGATAGTTAAGAGAAAATCAGATTTAAAACCAAGTGTCGATTTTACTGTGCAGATATGACCCATCTGTGTCTGGGTACATCTCACATTGAAGATTTGTGGTAAGCCCAAAAGAACAGAGTTCTGGTCACTTAGTTTTACTTACCAATGAATAAAAAATATTTCTAAGAAGCAAATTCTACCTTTCTTTTATGGAAAAGGATGTTTGTGCAAACAAATTAGGGAGAGAAGTAAAGCAAAGAGCGGGAAAAACTGAGAAAGAGTATGCGTGTGCAAACAGAGACACTTGTCAAGACTATTTTATATACAACTACAAGCCCTAAGTTTATTCATGTGAAAGCACTACTTGCAGCTTTACTGTGAATAAGGAACTTTAAACATGTGGTCTGTATATTAACCTTGCATCCTGTGACTTGCTAAATCCACCTAGGACTTCCAATAGCTTTTTATAGATTTTGCCATATTTTATATACAGATGATAATTCCATTTGCAAATAAAAAAGTTTTACTTTTTCCCTTCCACTGTAAATGACTTTCATTTCTGTTTTAACGTTACTCTACTGGCTGTAGAGTAACAATACAATACGAAGTAAACAATTCAAGTACAATACGAAGTAAAAGACACAAACACACATTTGTATAATTTTTAACATTTTTACTGAGTATTTTGCAGGTATTGAGAAAAGCCCATGAAAGCTGAAGATAAGTAAGAATCAGTCCTCACTTTATTGATACCATGTTATGGTAAGACCAAAAAAGAAAGCAGATATAGCTGGAAAAATATGGTCCAGACAAATCATTGAATAATAAAAATAACAACAGCAAAAGGACCCCTAATATAGAGAGAAAGATTGATGTGAGCCAGGCGTGATACAAAGCCCCTGGCAAATATTAACTCATTCAACTCCTACAACTTACCCCAACTTTATAAGTGAGAAATCCAAGACAAAAAGAAGATAAGTAACTTGTGTCTCCACAGCCAGTGCTCTTTGGAGCTATATTAAATTGCTTTCATTTGCCAACTCTTCATTAACAGGTATTGAATGCCCACTCTTTGCTAATTACTGTGTCACTTTTAATTAACCTAATTATCACAATAATCCATTTGTAAGCAAAAGAACTAAGGTTCAGAGTTATGGTGACTTTTCCAAAGTCACTCAACTAGAACTGGATTCAAAATGAAGTGCTCTGACTTGGAATTTAGCCCTCTCTCCAAGGCTCCCTTGAGTCTCTTCAAAACCTAATATTTACATAATAGTTTACAATTTACAAAAATCATGATTACATTTGGACCTTAAATGTCACTTAAAGGAAGTGAGATTTTATTGACTAGACAAAGGAGCAACTTTGTTTTTGAAAGGAGGGAAACTGTGAGTGGAAAGAGGTGTTCAGAGCAAGCCACGGCAGGGTTGTGCTCCGTGATTCTGCAAGCACAGGGGCTCGGAGCCTCCAAGCTCACCCCTGAATCCCGGAGCCCTCCCCACGAAGCTCATTTGCCAGTTGGGGGCGGTCCTGATTTAAATAATGTTCCTGGAGGGAATTCCCAGAAGAGAGGAAATAATAAAAGCATTTCTATGTTACTTCTTCTCCCTGCATTTAAGTTTCAGGAATATTTTGTTAACTGAGAAGAACACACCAAGGAACCATTATCACTGATACACGGAGAAAACGGATGGCAGATTTCCTCAGCCACGTCCCGTCAGTGTCAACAATTTAACTAAACATATAATAGTCATAACCTCAGCAGTGTTAAATTTGCTGGGTTTCTGGCACATAGTTCTTCATCTCCCTCATTAAGTTTATAGACTGTTCTTTGGTACATTTGCTCAGCATGAGGATTTCACTTTCAACTGGCACATCTTAGAGGTGAGCAGGGGAATGATTTTTCTGCCTTAAGTAGTTAGCAAAATAAGAGAGCATAGGAAATGGACCGAGGCCCTAGGACAGGTACTTGGCAAGTAACGGTAGAAAGGTTTGACCTCATCCATCACAGGCCTGTCCATTCACCAGGGGAGGGTCCAGCACCGATTGGCCGAGCAAGTCTGAAACATGAATAGTGACTCTGTTCTCATTTCCTTCTTGCTCCAATTCCTAGTCCACTATTCCCTATTTAGGAATTCCTTTCATTCATAATTGGGTCCTAAGTTTCCCATTATTACAAGTTTATTAGAAGTTCACCAAACCCATGTCTCTCCTGGTCTCCTTTCATGTTAGCCTAATTGTAATATGTTAGCATTCTGTGATCAGTGACCTTATGGGAAAAAAATGACTATTTAAAATACTTCAGGCAATTATTTCAGCAACAATAAGCTTGATCTGACTTCTGTCCCAGGGGTATCTGATTTTATAAAGGGGTACCTAGAGTCAAGGATGCCTTAATTAGAGGGTTAGTTCAGCTGTAGCAGGTGAGGGAGGATGGGCACCATGGGCCTTCAGGGTAGAGGGTCTTCCCAGCATCTATCACACAGTCCTGTAAGAAACAGCTAACTCAGCCAGGCGTGGTGGTGCATGCTTGTAATCCCTGTGCTTAGGAGGCAGAGACAGGAGGATCGCGCAGGTTCGAAGCCAGCCGTGCGTGCTGGCTTAGGAGACCCTGTTTCCAAATTTAAAAAATGTAAAAATAGGTCTGGGAGTGTAGCCCGGAGGTAGAAGGGCTTCCAGGAACCCCAGTACCACCAAAAAAAAAAAAAGAAAAGAAACAGCTAACTCCACTTGTACTTCCACCTTCTCACTTGTAAGGATGTAACACTGACCTCAAGCAACTGCAAGGATTGAACAAGTTGTTTAGTGACTGTAATTAACCTTTCAAAAAGTTATATGGTACTACACAGAAGTTAGAATTTTTAATAACTTCTGTGCTTTGCTTTTTACATAGGTAAACTTATCTACCTATTAAGTAACTTAATCTACCTACACAGGTCCTGAATCGACCCGTTCAACTACAGATTAATCATCCTATCTCTAGTTTTCAATTCCTCAAAAATAATAGCCTCGGCTTCTTGAATGAGCTAAAGAGAAACCATGTTGAACACTGAGGCATAGGTCTCCTGGTTCCTAGTAACAAGGCTGCTATACCAATACCAAGGAAGTCAACAGTGCCACTGGAACAATGCAAGGACAACTCATTTCTGAGTTAAATAACTGAGTCAAGAATGATGTTACCTGAGGAAAGAAAACTTGTTACTGTTTCACTTGGAACCAGAGCTCTACTCCTGGTCTGGACCTCTATATTATTCTTCCAAAATGTGGTTTCATAGACTTTTAAATGTCACTGTGTTATAACCAAGATACTAAGGCATCAATCTCTACCTTCTTTCACTGTATTTTATTCATAGGGTCCTCAAACTATTAGCAAACTGCTCAATTAAGAAAGTGGTCAGTTCTAGGCCTATGGGCCACAAACTAAACTATGATAAAATGAGGATTCATTTAATTTCTGTTCAGAGCAAGAGTCACAGAAGGATAGTCCTGAAAAACATAGAAAGTATCCTGATACATTCACTTGATTTTACAGAATGAAGGACTGAGGTCTAGGTGCAAAGCCATGTACTGGTGCTAGGAGACAGACCTGAAATATGGCCTTGGATTTGGTGTACTCTCTCTACTTAGCATGCGGCTCCCTTTCTCTGAGTTTCTCCTTGACCAGGAGTTGCCCTTTCTTATAACCACCCCGTCTAGTCATTGTTCTCCAGGAGTTATAAAAGCCTCGTCTTCTCACTCCCTGTGGACCTCTCCCTCTTCTCACCCAGGTCTCCTGCTATTTGCTCCTCAAGTTTCAAGGCAATGCTACAGATTACAAGGCCTTTCCTCAACACCTTTCCAACCACCAACTGAATGAATGAATACATGGCTGCCCAAGTATGTGTCACCAGCATGGTCCCTGAGCTGTGACTCCATGTTCCTGGGCTTCAGAACTTCCACACCTTCTTAGCATCTCTGCTGCCTACAGTGTGCTCTGTGGCCTGTAGTCCTAAGATCCAGAGCAGATGGGCTGAGAGAGGCAAGAAGAAACCTCTCAGTGTGGCCGGAGGAACGCTGTCCCTCCTGGACCTCTCCTGGTGATGTGGTGGATGACAAGAAGCAGAGTGCAAGGCCCTGGCCAGATGCCAAACATCTGGGCTCACAACCAGGCAGATAGCTATTTAAGTAAAAGAAACTCTATTGGCAGCTATTTCCAGTGCCTACTATGTGCATCCAGATAGCCATGGTTAGACAGAGAATGTGCAAGTCCTCCCCAGGCCCCACATTCCATGGATCACTGTGCCAGATGCCTGATGTTATATTAATCAGATATTCATGTTCTGAACTGAGCATCTGTTGGCATATGCTGATGCACAGATAAAACCAAACTTATGAATTATTTCACCACCATTTCATGGTGCTCATGTTCTGCTCCCTCCAGCCATTTCTGAGACAGCTGTGCCTCCTGACACAGTTCTATAACAATGCAGGGAGCTGGGCGGCCCAGGCTCCCCTCTGCCACTCCAGGGAGGCATTCAGGTGAGCACACAGCAGAGGCATCCTGTTCTGAAGTCAGGTTTGGTTGCCCCTGGGCTCACAAGTCCTTGGTGCCAAGAGGGAGCCCCGCACAATCTGCTGTGCTGTGAGAGCAAAGGGCGGACTATCCCTTTGTTTCTGGACATCTTGAAGTTAAAATGACATCTTGGCTGACAATTATGATTCTATTTACTTTCAAAAAGCATGTTATTTATGAAAGAACAAAAAGCAGGTGAATTGAGCATCCTATCGGCTCCTTGCCGGCCTTTCTCCTGAGAGGACTGCCAGGACCTTTACCAACACTCCCCCCAAGTTCTGCAGTCATCAAATGAAAAGAGCCAAGGGGTTTGCTTTTAGCTTGCTTTAGGCCATTTGCTGTTGTCATTCTTCAGTGCAAAAGCAACCAGTCCAGTGGCTGTCTCTGATGTTCTCGGGTCCCATAGCTGTTGTCATACAGGCTTTGTATAAGCCGCAGTTGCTAGGATTGAGCTTGTCTTTTCTGGTTGTTGTTGTTGTTGTTGTTTTTCTTTTTTTTTTCTCCACAATGGCTCTAAACAGCTCAAAATCAAGAGGTTCTTCCAAGGGATCTGCATGATAATTATGATAAAGAGCTTACAGGCAGGGAAGGAAGAAACCACTAAACCCAGGCTTGCTCCCAGCACTGGAGCAGATGAAAGCTGAAAAGGTGGGGCTCAAGGCCCTTGAGAGCCTGAACATGAGAACCCTTGGTGGTTTCCCTTTTCTGTTGACTCTGACCACTGGAGTGGGGGACCCGTGCAACTTTACAGCTGTGCATTTCCTCACTGCCTATACCTAGCCACTCAAGAGAAAGCACAATATGTTGCATTTTGCACAGGAGCTTCAGCTCTGACTCTGCTTCTTTTCCTAGGTATGTGAATAGGTGTGCTTAATCTAGAACAAACTTAAAATCCCTCAAACTAGTAGCTGGACCATTCCACATGAAAAAAGATGCCCCTCTAGGCATATATACCTATGTCACGTCTGGCTTTGTGAGTAAAGCTTGGGCCAGATTGCCATCCTGCTAGCTGGAAGCCATGGGTTTATATGGAAATCCTCTAAGGCTTTCTCAAAGGTCTTTCTCCTTTTCTGAGGCCTACCTTCATTCCCTGGCTTTACAAAAGATCCCTGGATCTATTTAATAAGAAAGGATTCAAGATAGCTTTATCAAATATGTCATTTGCAGAAAAATGGAAGGAACTAGAGAATATTATGCTAAGTGAGATTAGCCGGTCTCAAAAAATGGTATAATTCCCCATGTATGTGGAAGCTAGATAAAAATTGGGAAATAAGGGTAACAAGTCAAGTGGAAGAGCAGAGACTCCAGTAGAGTGATGGAGGGGGTTTAGGGAAGGGAAGAGAGGGGCCAGAGACATAAAGAAGGTAACAGTTGAAATAATACTAGGTACATATATCAATTATCAATTCCAACCCCAAAGACATGTGCAGGGAAAGGGAGGGAAGGAGGTGGGACCCGAGGGAAGTGCTCCAAGAGTTGTGTGTGGGTATGTTCCCATCACTCTAAGCCTCAGTATGATGCATAATTACAATGCACCAAATAAAGTATTTAGGAAAAAAAAGCTTCAACTCAAAAGTCCAAGTTCCTTTTTGTCTCGGTCCCACCTCCAACAAGCCATGGCCCCAGAGAGATAAGAGAGGCTGGGAGAGGGGTGGAGGACATCCCATCTTCTTCCCTCTTTCTCTGCTTTGCCAATTTCTTCCACTTGCACTCTCAACTCTGTTGTACCTTTTTCATTTGATCTTTATTTCACTAGTTCTCCACCCACTGACTTTATTGTTACCAACTATACCCACCTTCCACATGATGGAAAGACAAAATTTTCAGAACTGTTGTTTGTACCATCCCCGTGCCACGTCCTTCATGAGATTATGTGACCCAAAGATAACCCCAGGATACACGCTGGAATTTCTTTACCATAGAAGAACTATTTCTGCAAAAAATTTTCAAGTTGTCATTTCCATTTAAAAAATAAGATGATAAAAAGCACACACACACAAGCCATTATTTGTAAAATGTCTACAGATGATGAAGAGGAATGCATATCAATACATACACATATGCATACATATGCGTGAGCCACCACATGTGTGCGTGTGTCACCCATGGAGCCCAAGACAAGCCTCTCAGATGAAGAGAGTAATTGAATACTAAGGAAAATGTCAGGAATCAGGAGCCATTTCAATTTTCTTCAAGCTTTTTTTTTCCTGCCAATCCCTCCAGATTAAAAAATGAAAGATACAAAGTTTTCTCAGAATTCCACTTGAATCTGATACCTAAATTAGCTTCAAAAAGCAGTCACACGGGTGGCAAAAATGCAGGGGTTACTAAGCAGGGGTCTCTTTGTGGTATGAAAATGATTGCTAGCGAGAAAGGGGGATTTTCTAGTCCTCTTCTGGTATTGCTTAGCTAAATAAACTCTGACACCTCAGTGCCTCGATGCTTGATATCTTAGATTCTTTCCAGAGTTTACTGGTGTTCTATGGTTATATTATTTAAAAATTATGTTGATATTTGGAATAATGACTACCATGTCCATAAGGGCCATCGCTACTTCCATTATCATCCTGACTTTCTTTCTTTCTAGAACAATGTACAATGGCCCAGCTGGCTTACACCTCTACAAGCAAACAATTAACGACTCTCTTAATTCTGGAAGGCGGAACATAGATTGTAGACTTCAGTGACTTCCTCACTGTATTTAGATGGTGCCCATTTTAAATCTCTCAAGTGTCAAGGCTCAGGGTGAGAGGCTTCACCTCTAATGATGCAAGACCCTTCTGAGTACGTTCCCAAGGGAGCTGTCAAGGGGAATGATAGAAATTCCTAGAAAAGTTTGACCTTCAGAGACCTTGGGCTTTACTTCTATCCTTGAATTTGGGCCAGGTTCAGACTTTTCAAATGCTATTCCAAATACTCCCCAGCCCAGTAATTCAGGCCTGCCTTCAATGCTAATTCAACACCCCTTCCTCTCACAATCAGCATGCATGTAACTCTTCACACTGCACACAACTTATGAAGTTGGACAAGCCATTCTCCCACTAAAGAAAAGAATCAAGACTCAGTTGCTCAACTCAAATATATGTTGGATGAGAAGGTCTTTTGAAAGGTAGGATGATGAATGGTAAAAATCACTGGCTTTGAAGTCACACAGACCAGGAAAACTCTAATTACCTATATGGAGTCAGCATCAGAGAACTACCCACATCTCACATGTGTCCTTCGTATGAAGCTTCCTCCTCCACCTCCTCCTTCTCCTCTTCCTCCTCCTACTCCTTCTCTTCTTTCTCCTCTTCATCCTCTTCTTCCCCCTCCTCCTCCTCCTCACCAGAGAGAGTTGTTGAAACATAGCATGGACTCAATATTCACTTGACTAAATCAATTCATTCTCATATTGAACAAATTTGTGTTTGCTTAAAAAGATCTGTAATCTTCGGTAACCTGATAGTGTGCTCCTTACAGTTTTTAAAGGGTGGATTCTGGGTTTAGGATATTGGTGCCGTTGTCTCACCTCATCCATAAAGCCTTCCCTGGCAACACCAGTCCACGCTACTCTCATTTCTCTGGCTCCCTATTGTATTCATTCTCAGTTCCATTCTCTTTGGCACATGCACAATGCCTTATCTTGCCACATAAAATGTGTTTCATAAACACATCATCCTTTCTAAGAGCCCATAAGCTCCTCAAGGGCAAAGACCATGTCTGATATTTATTTCCTATATCCCATGGCACACAGCACAATATAAAGCCCACAGCAGGCTCTCAACATGGACCTGTTGAATTGAATTAAATTTTGTGGACAGTACTCATCGCCAGTGATGATTTTGTTTCAGAGAACTATCAAAAAGCAGAATCAGCTGTTTTCCCCACTCATTTCACCCAAATTAAGCCCACAGGCCTCTAAACTTGACATGCCAGAGTGTGAGTTAGGAAGTAGAATATCAGAAAGCAGCTGGTTACTTTCAGCAAAGAGATTGTGTTTCCGCAATAGATGGTGGGTTTGATGGATCGGTCCCTAGAGACTCTTGGCCAAACCCTTTGGTCTTATCAGGAATAGAAAGTAACCCAGAGATATGCTGAATATCAATTTCCAATTACTTTCATGTGACACATTTCTGCCACTTGGGAAAACTCCCAAGGGATCCATTGCCCCTTATCAGCTCAGATCTGACTTACCTTTCAGTCAAACAGGTAATACTCGGCAGTGTCCTGCTCAGCCTCAATATGACAATGTCCTCCTTTCACACTCAGATTCCCTTCTGAAGTCTTCAATATTGGCTTACATTGTCACTGGAGATCCCAGGCAAAGTGTGAAAGGCCTTTCAATATTAAACCCAAAACCATACATGACAGGGTGGGACAGCGGTAACTCCAACACCTGCAGCAAATTGTTGTCAATGAACTTTCCCAAGCCTTAATTTGCATTGGGATGTTGAAAGCAGGAACAAAGCCTCCCACCCAAGTTTTGCAACTTCAACTGCAACCAGAGGAAAAATAAATAGAAGACACTGAAGTCTTAACTTTGATACTTGAAAGAGAGTACAGCATAGCCACCATCCAGATCACAAAAAGCAGACCAAGAGAGTAATTTTAAAAATTTCTAGCATTAGGAATATTAAAACTGAGGTTCTGCAAACAGCCAGAAATCACATGTCCCTTTTATTACAAAGTAATGAAAGAGAATTTGGAAAAACAAGGAAATACTGGGTTCATAAATCAGACCAGTTAAAGGGAAATGCAAATAGCCCCCACCTGGAAGAAACCTTCATCTGGAGGAGAGCAGCCTAAAGAACTGAACTGATGGCTTGGGCAAAAGCTCTCTGCTGAGGCTAAACAATTAACTTGTTCTCTCTGCACCCCAGAAATCTCCACATTCTAACCATGGCTTCCCTGATTGTACATATTTACCAAAATTCCAGCCAGCCTGGGGAGCCTCGAACCTGTCATTATCAGACTGTTTCTGACAATGAGGAGGGTCCTGGCATTTGTCAGGACTAATTTAATCAAATCATCTATGTTGACTCTGCATGTATGCCTCAACCTTTCGGTTCTTTTTCAAGTTCAAGCAAGAACCATCTTAAATGAGGCAATGGCCTCGGGGGGTGGGGGGCCCAATCTCAGGGGATTACAAATGGACAGCATATGGCCTGCCTTGTTTCTGGTCGTTCCCCCCAAAATTCTAAGGGAATTGAAAGTCGGTGAGATTAATGGTTCCCTCCTGTCCTACCTTTATCCTCTGGAATAGGTTTCTCTAATCTCTTTCAGATCTTTTAAGGCATTTACATTAAACCAATCACTCCTCATGATTCTGTAGCTGAGATTCTGAGAAGACCTGCTAGAACCAAAAGAATTGCCCAGGCTGCTTGCTCTTTCTCCTGGAGGTGGATCTACAGATAGGAAAGAAAGGTGGGGATCCCAGAACCTTACTCTAAATATGGAAATGCCCAGGGAGAAACATCCAAGGAACCCAGCCTCCTCCTTTGATCATACAAAACAGTTTTATTTATGATAGTGGGTCTACCCAAAGTGGATACAGCCCCAACCATGGTATGATTTGAAGATGGTAGGTTGCCATGTTGAAGACTCTCCACCCCACTGCCCTACCACAAGGGCTGGTCCTTTCACCTCTTTTAGCCCACTTCTATCCACAACTACTCAGTGAACTACTGCCTATAGGATATGTATTAAAAACAACCACAACAAAAATATTGATAGTAGCACTTCCTATGGACGATGTATTCTTTGAAATACTTTACTTATATGGATTTATACAATCCTGTCAGAACCCTATTAAGTTAGGTTACTACTATTCCATTACAGGGGGAGAGTCACAAATTCAGTGAGTAGCAAATTCAGGATTCAAACACGGGTCTCAGCCTTCTATGATTACTGTTTTATTGAACTCTGGTGATACCAGTACCCAGCCTCTACTGCTGATGATCAGGTTAGGGAAATTATCCTGTTGGCACAACACCTGATTTTGATTCAGGCCTGCTGAACCCATTTCTATTACTTGATGTGTTACCTTAAGTGAGCACTCAGCCTTTAAACCTTAGTTGTCCTCATCAGTAGAATCCACATGATGATAAAACCTACCTCGCTGGGTTTTTGTGAGGATTAGTGCAATAGCACACATGCAGGACTAGCTCAGTGTCTACACAGGGGCAGGCACCTAATGATGGTAACTGGTTATGACCAATCAAGTCTGCTAAGACTGCCTAACAGGACACTCAAGGATTGAAGAAGCTGAGGCAGGACCAGCTGCAGCTGAGAAGATAAATATGGAAAGATGGGTCAATGCGGTAGTCCCAGAGAAACTAAAATACTATGATACTAAAAACTACTGGTGAGCGTAACCTACCTTCCTGGCTTAAACAAATTTATGTTTGCTTTTCTCCATAAAAGAGATAATTCTGTTTAAAATATATATACATACATATACATACATACATATATATGTATATGTATATATTACATCAAGAAAGAAGAGAGACTGTCCAGACTGGGGAGGTGAGAAAAATCTGTCTAAAACTCCTGGCACAAAAGCAAGATAGCAATGTGCCCTTCATGGCCATGTGTGGTGCCTCTGAATAAACCGAGAAGCTACTCTTCATTCTGCATTCCCACAGGCCCTTGTCAACCCCTGACACATCACATTCTTGGCATCAATACGAGTTGGTGCCAGGACACACTAAATTGCCTTTGACTACATTTAACTGATCTAATATTTTTTTATGATTCTTTCTTGTTGTACCATTTTTCACTTTTGACTTTATAATTCTCTGCTGACTTTAAATAAAGCTTTACCAGACTACCCTAGGTGGTTTTTAATAGAGATTTAGGGGCTAGGTTGTGTTGTGGCTTGGAATCAGAGTCTACTTCAGCAACAAGGGGAAATTAACTAGGTGGTTTCATCTCAAGTACCCATTTATACTCAGAATGGACAGAGAGTTTATCTTCTTCCAAGCCTTGTAATCATGACACTACAAAGTGATATTCAAGAAATAAAAAATTATGTAGCAATAGCTTCCACACCACAAAACCGCTACACAGTGTCCCTGCTGCTCCAGATGACCGGGATAATAGAAAAAGAGCTGTGGAATTACTTGCTGAGTGATAGAGAGGATTTTGACCACATTCTGTCCTATGCCAAAAACAAAACTTGTTGTCCTGAAGACAGGGAACTCAGATGACCTTACAGCAGCTATGTCCGGCTGCCTGATGTTCTTCCTGCCCCTGTGCTGCATCTGGTCCCCACTGCTCCCGCCTGGATGAAACCGTGAAGCCAACTGGCCCTCGGTCCCTGGGAGAGGTGACGATGACTGGGAGAAGCTAAGTCAGACATAAAGGCAATCTCTAAAGCGAACACTTCTTTTTAAAAGAAGAACCATCTTGAATTAATTATTTCTCGAAAATATAAAGTTGGTAAGTGAGTAATGTTTTAGTTCTTTCTTGTTTTTCCTCATCATGCAAGGTTTGCTTCAGTACAAAGAAACAGATAAAAGGCAGATAAAGTGCAAAGAACATTAAAATATCTGCATTTGCATTTGCAATAAATACTTTTGAGTAGCCACATTTCTTTACTTCTATCTAACCTGGTAGTAAGTATTACTCTGAATTTTTATTCTCATGTTGTTTTTCCAGTTTTGTTGTGGCACAGTGTTTTATTTTGAATTTTTGAACTTTATATAAACAATATGGTCTCACTCAGCGAGCTTTCTTTTCCTCTTGATTTTGTATATTTATCATGATGAATCCTACTCTATGTAATGAATCCTCTGAGTTGCTTCCTGTTTCTTTTTGCTCATTTATTTTTCCGGTACTAGGGATGGAACCCAGGGGCATTCTACCTCCGAGCTACATCCCTAGCTCTATTTTTTAGTCATTTTATTTTTGAAACAGGGTCTCACTGAGTTGCAAAGGGCCTTGCTAAGTAGCAGAGGCTGTCCATGAGCCTCGATCCTCTGATCTCCGCCTCCTGAATGCTGGCATTACAGGCATGTGCCACCACGCCAGTCTTTTTTGTTTTTTTTTCTTATTTTTATAGACATAGTTCATACTGACCGGTTCTCATACAGTATCTTTTCCTTGGTAGACTTTTAGGAGAGGAATTTCTGGATCTTACAGTTGGTATATATTTAAATTGACTAAAGAATAATACTGTTTTCCAACATAGACATACTAGTTCACACCCTCGTCAAAACAATTTTGAGCTTCTGTTGGTCAACATTTTGTCAGCAACTGGTATTGCCATATTTTTAAAGTTTTGCTGTGCCAGTGAGTAAAAACTACACGTGGTTATTTTAGTTTATATTTCCATGTTTTTTTTTCTTTATAGAAAATCATTAATGTGCTTTAGATAGTTTGAAAAAAGATTCATTATTCAAAATAACCATCAAATGCAGGGCTTCTATGGAGTAGGTATGATTTTATATGTACATAGAAAGATACCAGATGCACAGATCTATAGGAGTCCATACACATGTCTATACCTATATCTGCTATCTATCCTTATACATCCAATAGGAGAAAAGCTAGGTCTTCTGAGCCCAATCTGTCTTACCACCTGTTTCTAAATAAAGCTTTACTGGAACGTAGCCTTGCCTATTTGCTTAACATACTGCCTATGAATACTTTCATACTACATGAGAGAGAAGTTGCATAGTCACAGCAAAGACCATCTGGCCTGCAAAGTTTAAAATGCTTACTATATGGCCCTTTGTACTAAAAGTTCACTGACCCATGACTTAGAGCATCTCTATTTATAGACACAGATATGTCACACTCAACATGTCCCCTCAAACCTGTTCCTCCCTGTTATGGTTTGGATCTACAATATCCTCCAAAGGCATCATGTGTCTCTGTTGGCAGCTGGCCTGTGACTTCCTGGGAAGTGGTACAAACTTTGGGAAGCGGGGCCTAGTTGGGGGAAGTAAGTCTCTAGAGCATGTACTTGAAGGGGATATTGTCCTTGGCCCCTTCCCCTTCTCCCCTTCCTGACCACCATGAAGTGAGCAGCTTTGCTCTACCTTCCCCTCCTCATCATGACATTCTACCTTACCACAAGCCTGCAATGTGACCACGGACTGAAAACTCTAAAACCATGAGCCAAAATAAATCTTTCCACCTTTAAGTTGTTTATCTCAGGTATTTTATCATAGCAATTGAAAGCTGAGTAACACATTCCCCAAATCCATAAAATGGCTTTACCTTCAAGAAAGGTACTCAGGAGAAAAACCTAGGAGCCATTCATTCTTTTGTCTCTTCTTCACCATCTATAGCCAATCTGTGACACCATTCAAAGATTAAACCTCTCAACACAGCTTTGTGAAGTCCTCTTCTCTGCCCCCACTGTCTTCCCTTTGTTCAAGCCTTATGTTGCTTAGACAATCTTCCACCTAATGACCAAAGCCTATTTGCCCAATAGCCCATAAAGATGGTGTTCATCCCATATCACTGTAAGACTTCATTTATTTATTTATTTATTTTCATTTTTATCCACTATCTCTTCCTAAACTCCTAAGTTCCTTGGGGGGTAGAGACTTTTGCCCTCTCTATACATAATATAATACCTTACACAGCAAACAATTATAATTTAGCTTCCTGAAGGCTTCACAATCTCTCTCAGAAATCACTGACAGTTTGACAAGAAAAGGCATTCATAGCTGCATGCCACTAGTCAGGAAGGTTTAAAAATAGTCACTACTTCCCTAAATCTCATGGTCAAGAGGATGAGAAAGAGCCTTTTGTTAATATCATTTAATGCAGTGTTCCCCAAGTTTCTGTATACAGAAGATCTACTAAAAGAGCTCATTAAAGATAACAGATGCCAGAGTATCACCCCAAGCCCACTGAATCCTAATCCTTGGAAAGATATGCTTTAGCACTTTCACTTTGGAGATTTTTTTTTTTCTAGAAGATTCTTGTGTAGGCTTGAAAAGCACACATATCTAATGATAGCATTGTGATTATACCTTTCTAGTTCTATCCCACCCCAGTGTATTGCCCCTGATGGATAGCTAACACCACACAGGACCCCTCAAACCATTGGCTTGGGTAGCCAAGAAGCCGGATATGAGGGGACCACTTTATCATTTTTTCAGAGCTATGTTCTTATTTGGGGTTTCTGTTTTTTCATGGAATTGACTGCATTCCCAGTTAATGGTACAGTCCACTATACGGAGCCTCTGTACTGTTCTGCACAGCTAAATCAGAAATACCCTTTCATATCCTTGTATCACTCCATGGTATGTCTCATACCTTCTAATACTTGCCTCAGGGAAGAAGTATGAAAACATTTATGCAATGCATATATTATCTGAATGCTTGTTTTAATTCTTACTGTCCTCTTGATTTTTAACATATTACAGATAATTTAAGATAAATATATATATATAATATATGTGAATAATAAATTTATATAAAGGCATATAGATAATAATTATATAAAAATAAATGTTAATAGAAGGGTTTTAGACAAATGATAATACCAACCAGATGATCTTACTACTTATTAGAGATTTTTCTTATTAGACTTAATTTTTTTCTAAATTGTATGTGACCCATTATCATTATGCTTGGTAGATAATATAACAAAACAAAATTACCAGTCCATTTTACTCAAGAAGAACATCTGAGATTCCTTGGGTTTTATAACACTAAGCGCAGCACACATTTAAGGAATGTTTCCAGTGTTGCACTTGGTAATTTTTAGGGGTCTATTTTCCCCAGAGGCATGTAAGTACTAAAATTGCATTGGATTGCATTTTGCTCTCAGCGGGCGAGAAAGTGCATAGTCAATGGGTTATTTGCCATTCTTTATTTCCATTTTATGCAGTCACACGAAGGTATCTCTCAGGTGGTTGTTGAAGTTTACTAGACACTCAGGAGCCATCTTGTGCTTTCTCCAAATGGCATTTATAATCTATAACCAAAGAGGTAGTCTATGAAGCCACGGGTATAGTATACCTACCTTCTGCCCATGTTAATTCAGGTTACAGAGATGAGACCTTTCATTAGGAGATTACAGTGTGGGGGGAAACTGTATCATTTACCCAAACAACATTTTTAGGACTACAAATAGAGTCAAGGTTTTGAATAGGTGCTAATGAAGATAGAAACTTTTTGCATCAGTATAAAGAGACAAAGACCTTCAGGATAATTGATCAGTTAATAACAAACAACTAATAAGGGAGCTATTCAAAAATTCACACTGGTGATTTTGCTATTCTTCCATCCACAACAAAAGGAATAAATTGTATAAGTAGTACTCTGTTTTCTCTCAACTGGACACCTCTGATAACAGATGCTCATAATAGGGTTCCTAAAACACTGAAACAGAAGTGTTTTCTTGAATTGCCAAGAAGCAGATTAAAATGTATTTAGTGTACCACACTGTTAAATGTATTTGATGGACACAATACAGGGAACAGAGGAAAGAACAGAGGATTCAGTATGAGAGAGACCTGGCTTTGACCCTCATGAAGGATGCTTATTAGCACTGGGACCCTGGGTGAACAACATAATATCTTTCTAAGTTTCAATTTCCTCATATGTAAGATGTGGATAATATCCACCTTTAAGAGATATTTCCAGGATTAAATGAGATCAGGAACATATGTAAAATACTAGCACAATGCCTGGCTCTAAAGAATCGTTCAATAAATAGTATTACTGATGCCTATGTCTAATTTCCTATGTTCAGTAAATCAGTAAGCCATGCAATATATGCATGAACCTCTTTGTTTTTCTCTGTATCTCTTTATTTGCCAGAATATTTGATTCATGTGAATACCCTCAATGGTGACAGA
The DNA here is from genome assembly GCF_963383645.1 of Muscardinus avellanarius. NCBI lineage: Eukaryota > Metazoa > Chordata > Mammalia > Rodentia > Gliridae > Muscardinus > Muscardinus avellanarius. The sequence continues at coordinate 92,742,779 of NC_137789.1, read as the reverse complement.
GTACAGAAAGTTTCCTGTGGATTGTCAACACTGGAAGATTTAAGTTTGAAGAAGAAAAGGAATGTTTTCACAGAAAGAATTTCTTAATCACTTGGCCTTGGGGAAACAAATCTGCAAAGTCTCCAAAAGAGTCATAAATCACCCCCTTTGAGTCTTCTTATAAGCATATTTTTATAAAAATTCAAATATTGAAAGAGCTAAGTTTTTTTTTACTTTCCTATTTTCACCACTCTTATCCAGTTCTTAACCCCACCACCACTCCAAAGTAATTATTTTTAGATTTTGACTATCCTACCAAAACTGTTCCTGTGCATTTATAGATGTCTTATTTGCATATGTGCAAATAATGCATATATCTATATTCTCTTCAATTGGGAGGGGATACTAGAAATTGAAACCAGGAGCATTCTCTCTCTAAGCTACACCCCCAGCCCCTTTTTAAAAAACGGAATCCCACTAAGTTGCTCAGGTTGGTATTGAACCTGTGATCCTCTTGTTTCAGCTGTCCAAACACTGGAATTTTAGCCATGTGCTACCATGCCTGGCAATTTCCAAGTTTGACTTTGCCTAAATGGTTTTGTTTTCTCTGTAAGATATTTGTTCTTAAATAAAATAGTATTTTCTGTGATGTCAAATTTGTTTCTCATTTTTATATCAGAGCTTCTAAATTCTGAGTTCTCATATTTTTTCTAGCACTTTTATGATTTCTTTACATCTTCCATTTGAAATTACAATAAATTTGTAATTTATCCTGGTATAAAGTATAAGGTAAGGATCAAAAATTTTTTTTCTAAAAAGCTACCCATTTGTACCAAGAACATATCTTGAATATTCCATCTTTTCTTTATCAGTTTAAGATGCCATATTATCATATACTAAATTTCCACATACAATTAATTCTAGTTCTGGACTTTCTATTCTGTTTCACTTGTCTGGTGACTTGTGTGCTGGTGCTACATTGTTTTAATTATAGAAGCTTTGTAATATATTTGATAAATAATAGGACTAATTTCTCCTCTATATAATCATCTATCAGAATATACCAGGTATTAATTTTGCTTATTCCCACATGAATTTTAGGCATTTTTCCTTTTTTTAGTTTAAAAAGAAAAAATAAGTCAGGTATGGTAGTGCACACTTGTAATCCCAGCATTTGGGAAGCTGAGACTGAGGATCCTGGTTCGCAGCCAGCCTCAGCTACTTACTGAGGCCCTCTGCAACTCAGTGAGACCTGGTTTCAAAATAAAGAATAAAAAATAGGGATGTGGGTGTATCTCTGAGGTAGAATCCTCTGAATTCTATTCCCAGTACTGCAAAAAAACAAACAAAAAAAAAACTAAAAATAAAAAACTCTTTGGTTGTTAAATAGTTTCACAATAAATTTTAAACTTTATTTATTGGTATTAGGAATTGAACCCAAGGGCACTGTACTTTTGAACTATAGTCCCAGACCACTGATTGATTGATTGATTGAAGTAGGGTCTCACTACAGTGATCCTCCTGTCTTGGCCTCCCAAGTATTAGGATCACAAGCATGTACCACCATGCTCAGATCACAATAAATATATAACTTAGCAGAAAGTAACTGGCCAATTTATGGTCTTGAGTTTTCCTTTAAAAGAAAATGGTGGGTGAATTCATTTGAACCCCCACCACCATGGCATGGGGCTGTAACTATCTTCTGTATTTCTATCTTTTTAATAAACTCCTTTAAATCTTTTTTAAATTTTTTTATTGGTGCACTATATTCATACATCATAATGTGATTAAAAAAAAACTTTTGTAGACATACATGCACACATCACCCAGTTAGCCTCTACTTGATCCCCACCTCATTCCCTCCCCATCCCTCCTTCCCATGCTTGGCTTAGTGGTTGACATCTAGTATTATAGCAATTTATCCAAAATTAACAATGATAATCTCACATAACAGTTTCATTTGTCTGATACCAAGCTTTTGATGACTTAAAGATAACATTTCACTATTTCTTTTTGCTTTCTTTCTTATCAGAGAATATTTTTTTCTTTTTTTTTTAGGTGAAACTATCATATGTTATTTTATTTATTTTTCAGAAAAAAATTTGTCCTAATATGGAATATGGACTCTAGATACCCAAAACGATCTTGAAAAAGAACAAAGCTAGAAGATGTATGTTTTCTGATTTCAAACCTTATAAAGCTACAATAATTGAAACAGTGTAGTACTGTTATAAAGGCAGATATATAAACCATTGGAGTTAAATAAAAGCCTAGAAATAAATTCTTCCATATATTGTCAAGTTATTTTTGACAAGGTTTCCACGAACATTTAATGGAGGAAATAATAATCTTTTAACTAAATATTGTTGAAAAATAATAATTACATGAAAAAGAATAAAATTGGACCCTTACCTAATACCATATACAAATATTAACTCAAAATAGATAAAAGACCTAAATAAATATAAATCTTAAGACTATAAACTTTTAGAAGAAAATCTGGGTCATAAAACCTCATAACATTGAAATTGGCAGTGATTTCTTGGATATCATTTCAATGGCACAGACAACAGAAGGGTAAACTCCCTAAAAAATAAACTCCCTAAAAAATAAAACAAATATTGTATATCCAAAGACAATGTAAACAGAGTTAAAAGTTACTGATAGAATGGGATAAAATATTTCCAAATGCTATATCTGAAGGTATATTAGTATTCCAACTAGAAATCCTAAAAATTAGCAACAATAAAAGCAAACAATACAATTTAGAGATAGGTAAAAGACTAACATAAATAATGAATCTCCAAAGATAACCAATCTTAGTTGTCTGTTGGATGGAAACTCTTGTTTCTTTGGTTCTGGTGTGTGTTACCTATTTCTTCTTTGTAGTTAATCTCTTTGAGTATTTTCTCTAACGCTGGTTTTGAAGACATAAGTTCCTTCAGTTTCTGTTTGCCGTGGAAGCTTCTTATTTCCCCATCTAATTTGATAGAAAGTTTTGCTGGGTAGGAAATTTTTGGCTGGAAGTTGTTTTCTTTCAGAGTTTGGAATATGTTACTCCAAGCCCTTCTGGCTCTCATGACTTGGTTTGGGAAATCTGGAGTGATTCTAATTGGTTTGCCTCTGAATGTCACTTGGCCCTTTGTTTTTGTTGCCTTTAAGATTCTCTGCTTGGCTTCCACATTGGTCATTTTGACAATTATGTGGTGTGGGGATCCTCTTCTCCGATCTGGTCTAAAGGGAGTTCTATAAGTTTCCTGGACCTGTGTATCGACCTCTTTCTCTATGTTTGGAAAATTTTCTGCTATTACTTCCTTGAAGAGATTGTTGATCCTTTTGGTTTCACCTTTTTTTTCCCTCCTCTATCCCAATTATTCTTAGGTTAGCTCTCTTAAAATGGGCCCATATTTCTTCAATGTCAGATCCCTGCTGTCAGATTTTTTTTTCTAAGTTAGAAACTATGCGTTCATTTTTGGAGTGATCATCGTCTAGGAGCGACACTCTATTCTCTATGTGGTCTAATTGGTTGTTTATACTTTGAATTGAGGCCTTTACATCATTAATTGCATCCTTTATCTCTTTTTGGCTGTCTCTGAATTCTTTTCAAAACACCTCTATTATTTCTACAGTTATTTTCCTGATTTGATCTTCTAGAAATCTCTGAATTTCTGTTTTATCAGGTTCTGATGTTGTGGGGTTGTGGGCATTCATCGCTCCATTGTTATTCCTCTTTCCCATGATTTCAGAAGTTTGTGCTTTCTCTGGGTTCTTCCCTGGGTCACTACGATTTCACTTAAGGTGCTCTGGATCTCAAGTCTGTGGTATCTCAGTCACCACTACTCCTTTACTGGATTGTATCGCAAAGTCTCAGACCCAGGGAGTCAATCGAGGCTGCTTTAGACCATGGGGCGTGCCAGGTTGGGCGTTCTCCTGCGGGGTGTTGTGACTATGGTGTGATATCTCTGCCACTACCACTCCCCCACTGGGTCAAGTCCCTGGGAGTGCAGTACTGGGATTTCTCCTCTAGAGGCCGCAACTTGACTCACTGTTGTTGAGTGCACTGATGGAGCTTTAGTGGACTCGGTGAATTTGCTACTGCTGCCGCTGGTGGCAATATGGCACTGCTGCCATGCCCTCGTCTGTGAGGCTGGCGTATTTCTTCTCTGTTTTTGAGCTCCGCTCTGAGTCCCTGCAGGGTGTGCTGAGCCCAGCCCCTTGGAGATTTAGACACTCCCCATGCCGAACAATCTGCCGAATTCCGCCTGGCTGATCCACAGCGGCTCACCTCGGCTATCTGTCCGCCGCTCCTCTCTAGAACCTGGCAGGCTGTTGAGTGTGTTGGTCTGGTGCCGTCTGGTGAACTTGCCGCTGCCGCCGGTAGTAAGGTGCTGCTGCCACGTCCTCGGGCGTGAGGCCAGCATATCTCCTCTGTGGCTTTGAGCTCCGTTCTGTCTCCCTCCTCTATATATCCTAGTACTGCAAGGGAAGATGGCGCCCACACTGCTCCAGGCCGCGGCTCCAGCTACAGCACTGCAGTCTGGTTTCTTTCTGGTGTCTTGTTTTCCAGCCCTCTTTTTCTCTGTCCCTTGTAATTACATTTTTTGTTTCTCTGCTGATGGTGTTTTCTGGCTATGAAAGGCACTGATTTTGTGGTAACAGAAATTGGTTGTTAGTGGGCTCATAAGCCCTGCTTTTCTCTGTCACCATCATCCTGGAATTCCCTTTTAAATCTTCAAAAAAAAAGAATATGGTATGTCTGTTCTTATTGTCAGGCACACCATAGAATTTTAAAACTTCCTTCATAAAGTTAATGTATATTTTTGTTAAAGTGTGGCCATAATATTCCTTGTTTATTATCGTGTATGCAAATCTTATAAATGTGTGTTTTCATTTAAAATATTTTCTAATTTTACTATAAAAGGGATAATGATTTCTGTGTACTAGCTTTATACCTTAGTTTTTCATTGAATTCTTCTGTTAGCTTTTCAATTGGTTCTCATGGTCTTCCAAGTGTCAAATAATCTGTAAATGAAATCTACTATTATAAATTTTCCATCTTCATGCCTGTAATTTCTTTCTCCAATTCAATTGGATGGGCTAATATTTCTAGTAAAACATTAAACAATAGTGATGATAATAGATGTCTTGTCCTTACATTTATAAAAGCTTCTCAAAGTTTGATGTTGGTTTTTAGACTAATATGGATGTTTTATCATATTAAGAAAGTATATATATATATATATATATATATATATATATATATATATATATACTTTTGTATGCTTTTATCAGTAATTGATATTGAATTTTGATCAAAGCCTTTTGAATTTCTATGGAATTAATAGTTTTCATCCTTATTTTATTCTTTTCCATTAGTGTGGTGATTTGTATGCCAGTACCACACTGTTTTAATTATTGAAGCTTCATAATGTATTTGATATTTATTAGGACTATTTTTTTCTCATAATTCCTGTTTAGAATATTCCAGTTACTGTTTTTACTTATTTCTCATATGAGCTTTAAATTCAGTTTTCTTAGTTTAAAAAGAAAAAGAGAGGTAAGAAAAAACAAGTTAGCTGTTTTGGATTTTTTTTCTTTTTTCTTATTTACTTTTTAAATTAATATATGTACTTGGGTCTGTCAATAGGTTCTGCTATGTAATGGTTACATTATTATATTTCTCCATTTTTCAGGCTAGCCTACTTTTGGGTTTTTATACTATCTTTGATTTGAGATTGAAGAGTACTAAAAAATTTCTGGGTAGAAAGGCTTTCTACAATCTGATTTTCTCATTTATTTATTTTTATTACACTGTGACCCGAGAGTTTTTGTACTACCTCTGCTTAATAAAATTTGTTGAAATTTTGTGACCCAGTGTATTATTATAGAGAAGTGCTTTTGCCAAAAAGGAGAAGAATGTTATTTCTAGTCCCCATGTTCTTCCAGGATCTTGCCACTCCACATCCAGGGGAAGAATCTGTTTTCCCTTCCACTGAACTTGAGCAAGAGTTTTGTACCTACCCTAATGCACAGAGCATGTTAATGAAAGGACTTCTGAGGCATAGATCATAAAAGATGATATGATTTCTGCCTGGCACTTTCTCTCTTTGGATTCTTGCCCTTAGAACTCTGTCACTATACTTTGAGGATGCACAAACCCACCTATGAAGGAAGGACATGGAGAAATCCATACAGAGGAGAAAGAGGGGGTTCTGGCTAGCAGCTGTGATCCACCAACAAGCATGTGAGCACAGGAGGTTTCCAAGGATTTTAGCTCCCAGACTTCAAGTCTGCTATTGAGGCTCCAGACCTCATGGGGCAGAGAGAAGTCATTCCTACTGTCCTTTCTTAGAATTCTGACCCACAGAATCTGTGAACATAATAAGCCATTGTTTCTTGCCATTAACTTTGGGAGTAATTTGTTACACAACCAGTGTAAATGGGATAACAATGAGCTTTTATGTGTACTTGGAGAGGAGTATGCCCTGCACTGTGAGGGTACAGAGTTTGATATGCTCTAATCCAACCTACCTGAACAATTTTGTTACTTAGGAAGCTATATCTTATTTTTTCCCTCTTGATCTGTCAGTAAATGAGACAAATAATGTAGAATCTTCTCTGCCTAGCATGTTTTTCTATGACTTTTTCTACAGTTTCTCCCTCAGGCGTTTTAGGATTTTATTTTGTTCAATAAATACCCCTAGTTACGTGTGATACCAAATCACCTCTTCGTGTTATAAATCATTCATCTTTGTCTCATTTAATGTTCTTCTCCTCAAATTCAACCTTGTAATACATAGATTATAATCCTTGCTTTTTTGGTTTGCATTCGTCCATCCTTTTATTTCCACTTCTCTGAATCAATTTGTTGTATTTTTATTGTCATTTATTTTTGTATAACAAAGAAAATTGGGTTTTGCCTATGAGTCAAAATGAAAATCTTTTAAATAGTTGAATGGAACATCTAACCATATATACATATGCATATATACATATAACATATGTATGTGTGTATATATATATATATGTATATATATATATAAGTTTATTTATTTATTTATATATTTATATATTTATATCAGTACCCCTTCTTTCTTTTCCAGAGAGTTATTAATTTGTGCGTAGTTACTGTTGTTTTTAATTGGGAGAATGGTTATATAATTTCCATCATTTCTGCTAAGACTTTCTTGTCTTAGTCACCATAATGTTGTTAAAATAATCAAAAGGGCATTAGGCAGAGATTATTCCAGCACTCTGGGTTCCTACAAAAGCAAACTGAAATCCAACTCAGTGTAAACAGTAAAATGAAACTTAAGCTTAACCCATCAGAAACCACCAATTAACTTCTGGCTGGGAACTTTTCACTTAACCAATCTAATAATTTCTTTGTCTTGCTTCTGTAAACACCTTATAAAATTTTTTTCCCTTATAACTTCCCAGTAGAGCCCTGAAGCACTTGTGGTCTAGTGCTGCCCAATTTGTGAATTACTATCTGCTCAAGTAAACTCATAAAAAATTTAATGTGCCTAAGTTTAACTTTTATCAGTGGTCTACAAGTTCTGGTTCTTGATAGTGTTCTGACTTCATCTACCACTCCTCTGTGGGTGACTCACACAGGCACTCTGGTCTCCTGGTTACATGTCCTTCTTGTCTGCCAGGTGTGCTCAACCTCATGGCCTTGCCCTTAGCCATCCCTCTGCCTGGGCTACTTGTCTTTCAGATAATATCACACAAAGAAGGCCCAGTCAGTGACCCAACTAACTCCATGTTGTCATTCTCTGCCTCCATTTTCCCTCTTTAAACTTTCTGAGCTCTCCTGGATCACCTTCTCCTGCAGTTATCTTGGACTCCAGTGACAATGTATCTGAAGCAATGGTGAGCCTCACAGATGGCCTTATGATCTGATCACCTTAGGGGGGTGATTACTCTGTGACAAGAACCCAGGCTGTCCTCCCTGAGGAAGGGCAAACATCTCAGTATGGGACTGGAATCATTCCCTTAAGCAACGAGCAGAAAGTCACAGAACTTGTCCTGAGACAATTAACAACCTAACCATGATCTGACCTAGATAACCTGCTCGGCCAGCTATGCAAGCCCACAAGCCTTGCCTTTAGTCACCTTTTCTATAAAACCTTAAAGTTCCTGTCACCCCTTCAAAGACAGATATTAGGTCATTAGACATCTTTCTGTCCTTTCCATTGTAACCACACCGATTAAAGCTCCTTTCCTGCCCTTTACCACTGCTCATCTTTTTGATTGACATATTGGAATGGGTATCCAAACCTAGCCCATTAGGACCCCTCAGAGCTGGGACTTTCACCCTAAAACTCCACAAACATCACTTCCTCCAAGCCACTTCTTCAGCAGCACCCTCCCTGTGGTGCCTTTTCTATCAAATCTCCAATATCCAACAGAAGATCCCTCATATCCTTTGCTTTAATCCTCCTCTTCCTCCTCTTCCTCTTCTTCCTCCTCCTTCTCCTTCTCTTCCTCTTCCTCCTCCTTCTCCTCTTCCTCCTCCTTCTCCTCTTCCTCCTCCTCCACATCCTTTGCTTTAATCCTCCTCTTCTGTTCCTCCTCTTCCTTCTCCTCTTCTTCTCCTCCTCCTTCTCCTCCTCCTTCTCCTCCTCCTTCTCCTCCTCTTCCTCCTCCTCCTCTTCCTCTTTTTTCTCCTTCTCCTTCTTCTTTTTTGGTACTGGAAATGAAACCCAGGACATTCTACCACTGAGCTACACCTCCAGTCCTATTTTTTTTTTTGAAACGGAGTCTCACAAAGTTGCAAAGGGTCTCACTAAGTAGCTGAGGCTGTTCTCGAACCATGATCCTCCTGTCTCAGCCTCCCAAATGCTGGGATTACAAGCATGCACCATCATACCTGGGTTCATTTTCTACTTAAGACTTATCTCTAATATATCACATGGTGATTTTACTTTTATCCTAGTTCCTGATTCTCTTGCAGATTAGGAGGTAAGGTCTTATAAGACAGAAATGTTTGTTTGCCCTAGAGGAAGACAGATGTAATGCCTTTCCTCACTCATCCTAAGGATCACTGTGGATGCTCATAGAAATGAGTGAGTTAACAAGCGAAAAGCATCATGGATGTCTTCAAAGTTTTATGTTCATAGAGGCATTAAAAATAAGGGCCCAAGAGCCAGGCATGGTGGTGCACGCTTGTAATCCCAGCATTCAGGAGGCTGAGACAAGATGATGGTGGTTCATGGACAGCCTCAACTACTTAGTGAGGCCCTCTGCAACTTAGTGAGACCCTATCTCAAAATAAAGAATAAAAACAGGTCGGGGGTTGTAGCTCGGAGGTCAAATGCCCCTCAGTTCCATCCCCAGACTTGAAAAATATAAATAAATAGATAAATAAATAATAAAAGCCCAAGAAACATTTCCATTTTAAAACATAAATCCAGTAAAGGATGGACAGCCAGAGCCACGTGCATATGTGACTGGACAACAAGGAGGTGACCTAATATAATAGGCTGAAGGGCCTGTTTGGACTTTTGTTGGCCTCTCTTTGTAGCTCCCTTTCCTCCTGGGTCTAGAACAACACTCCTTCTGAAATCATGATCTTATTACCTACTTTCAAAAACATGGGTCAGGGAATTTCTTTATGCTCCTATATAGAAGGGCAGGGGAAGCCTAGAGTACTGTTCTTAGGTTTCATGGTTGACTCTGAAACAAGGGTACCCTGGTTTCTGTGACCTGCTTTTAGGAAGAGGAATTTTAGTTTCAAGGGCTTGTCTTGGGTAGGGTGGGAGCAGGGTTTAAGGAGAAAGAGAAACAGGAAACAGGAGAATAGGAGAGGTCACAGATATCTTAGTCCTAAGGCTGCTTCTGAGGCTTCCAATGTCTTCCAAATCAAAGTCCTAAGCACATCAACGTGCCATACTTTGGGCTGTCTCTTTCTGAGCCCAATGTTGCTTTATGCATTGCTCTACACATAATGTTTTGAACAAGTCTTGCCATGTAGTATATGTTTAGTAGATTTCTTCTGAATCAAATAATACATTTCTTAGGATTCGGAAGAAGAAGAGAATAAGGCTAAGGAACTTTCTAACGTTCTGCTACCTTAGTTCTCTCTATGCTTTAGAATTGCCTGGATAGTCCATCATGTTATGGTTTTGGACTGTGACTGTTACTGTCTGGGGGAAATGTCCCCAGGGAACTTTGTTAGACCCCTGGGAATAATTCCCCCCCAAATCACAAAAACTGTGGGTTCTTGTCCTGAGCTAAGGATAGATATGCAATAGCCCAGACTCTTGCTGAAGATTTAAAGGAGTTTATTAAAAAAAGATAGAAATCCAGAAGATAGTTACAGCCTCATGTTACCCAGGGTAACATGGAGTAACATGGGCGTGCTTCAAATGAAATCACTGAAGTAGAAAACACGGAAGAGACTTTTTATACACATGACATCCTCCATCTTGTTTCATATAATTCTGACATAGTAAAAATACCTGTAAAGCTCCTCCCCATACTTTTCCTGAACTGAGTTTATGCCCATTTTTCTCCTTTCATGGAGTTCCACACCCTCCTCACATCCTAGCGAGATTATCCAATTATGTAAACCTGTCTTAACAATGAGGATGAGGAAGTCCCAGTTCCCCTCTCCTATAGACTTGTTAATTACCTTTAGCTAGGTTAATTTACATTGGAATAGTTGTCTGCTTCTCAGCAGAAACCAAGTCCTTTCACAGATCTGCCCCTCACCCAATTTTTGAGATTATTTATTAATAATCAGAGCTTTCTCAAATCTTCCCATTCCCAATACTGGTACACATCATTTACAAACAGACCTAACTTATTCTCCAGTGAATCTTCATCACTTCATTTCAACATTGTTTGAAGAAAAACTTCCAGAGAGGATCCAAGGGAGCAGAAAGGGAGAGATGAAACAGAAGAAAGCCCTCTCTTTAGAGAAGAAAATTTGTGGAGGAGGACGGTTATACAGTTCTGCTTAATCAAAAACACAAAAGGGACCACATCTTATCCTTTTGGACTCTTTCTTGATTTGGGAGAAACTGATGAGCTATTGCAAGATAAATGAAGGAATAAAGAGCTAATCCGCAAGGGATAAAACTGTTTTACTGCTCTCCCACAGATGTCCCTCCTAACAACATAAGATAGTTTTTCCTCTGGGAGAGAGTGGGACTAGAGGTAGGAAGCAGCAATTTAAATCCGGGCCTCCTCTGGGTAGTCTGTATTTGGGAATTAGCATTGCATTACTTTCCTGGCTCCCCACCCCCTTTGTCATTCAGTTGAGAAACTTTTGCCCTGGAACAGCACACAGAGTTTGTATTCACATCCCTGAGGACAGAACTTTGACCTCAGAGACTAAGGAGGCTACAAATGGAAAATTCCAAGTTGCAGTACTTCTTTATTTTTATGCTAATGCTTCTGCAGAGAGTATTTAAGGAAACAAATGCACAAGAATAATAAAGAGCTAAGGACTAAGACATGCTCTGGCCTCACTAGAACAATCTAACATCACTCTGTGCTTGCAGACGTCCAAGGGGTCAAGGTAAAACCTGGGCTTCGTTTTATGAGAAAGTTGAACTAGCCTTGACATTGGAGAGCCCCCATCAGATCTGGTCAGGGTGAGAGTTGTGTAAGTTTCATTTCACTTCCTTCAGGCTACCTCTAAGGCAGAAGAGCACATCCTTCAGGAAAGGCCTTAAGGAATGGTGATTTCCCAAGTTTTGCTGCCAGACCACACCTCAGCTCATCACTCAACTTTTCCTTGGACCTAATCTAAATGTTTTGTGTTTTGTGTTTTGTGCAAGGAGAAAAACCTTCTCATTTATTCCCCATGCTAGGTATAAATCCTCATATGGGAGACATATTGGAGAACAGCACTCTGCAAAGCCAGATTGCTCAATATTCTTCTCTTAATGTGCAAACAAAAGTTCCACTTTACTTCACTCTAGAAATGCCTTGCAGAGTGGAAGCGAGTTAGAAACGTAGAATAATCATCTCTAATCTCACTTTAAGGTTATCTTCCCCCATGTCCACCTAGATCGTGACCTGAAATTAGACAAGAGCTCCAGGTGTTCTCTCCAGGCCCTTTCGGGTCACTTCTCACCTTCATCCAAGGCCGCATGCAAGTCCTACCACCTTCACTCATCCCTCTTCATAAATGAACACTATAGAAGGCCATATCTTTAGGCTAAGCTCCAGTGCTATGCAATAAAAGGCCAGATTAAAAATCAAAATGTAGTCACTCAGACTAAAGTTCCTCCAAAATGAAACCCAGTTGTCATCTCAAACAGGTGGGTTTCAACTGGCATGATAATCCAGTTTATTCTGCTTTAATCCTTACCAAAGGTAACCTAAAGTATCCGGATACTAACCAAACAGTTACCTTTCCATTGTTCTGTCTCTACCTCACAAGAAAAGTACCTTTAGGAAGATCCCTTTGGGTTTCTGCTTCTGCTTTCTTCTCTTTCCTGTCTATACACCTAACCTCTGCTCAGCCCCCAGAACACTTATACTTTTTTACAGAATGAAGTGTCACCCAATCCTAGAATCACAAATAAAGCAAATTAGGCCTTTTAAATTAAGTTAGTTTTAATTTTCTCTATCGATGCTGCCTTCGCTGCACTCTTACATCTGGCCTGGCCTCTGCTTTCTATGTGAAGGCACTGATCTCCAGCTAAACTGCGGGATTGCTGAAGGCAGCACCTCCAACTTCTCTCACATCTCCTGCCTCCCCTTGCACAGGGCTCCACATGTTAGCATCTCCCACGAAAACCATGGTTGACCCACTGATGGAAGAAGCAGAAGCAGGCTCCTGCAGTGACCTGAAGCATATGGAATTCTGAGTAAGGGAAATGAAAAGCCCAAAAATCCCAGTACCACACCCTTCATGAAATACACACATCCCAACAAATCCACGGTTATTGGAAAAGCAACCAGCTACTTCCCCCAACCAGCCCCAATCAAAAAATTTCATTAGAGTGGATAAAAAAGTGGGGCAGTAAATATTAATGGCCAGGAGGGGGAGGCTGGGGGACAGCAGGCTGCACAGAGCAGGTGTTCACCTCCCTCAATTTCAATCCATTTGCAGCCAACTACGTCATCCTTTGGCCTTCTTGAGCTCACCGACAGGCCATTTTTCATGATTTTACCATTGCTGGCCAAATGCAAACTTTTTAATTAAATGTACCACATGATTCCAGATGTTTGTTTATTTGTTCCAAGAAGAGGTTGTAAAATCACTATATGAGTGAAAACCTGAAACAGGGTAAAGTTTTCTACAAGACACAGGGAAACAAAATGAGTCAGAAATACTGGGGCTGGGAAGTTACCACTGGGCAAAGCTCTCACTCAGAAGAGCAATCTGAACCCAAAGCACAGGCTCCGAGTAGCTCCCCTTCCAGAAGCCTAAGATGCAGGAACAAAACACACTGCACGCTTATGAGATTTTAAAAGAATGGAGCTCATCTTTAAGCCAAAGACCAGACTGAGAACAAATTTTTATGGCTGCTTTGTCTGCTTGTGTGTTTGTTCCTGTTGCCAGGAGCTCCACTCCATCAACTCACCAGCTTTCCACTGAACAGGACAGATTATAGCTTCTGCATGAGATACAGGGTTAAATCTTGCAATGGAGAGGAACCAAGAAAAGGGACAGGCAGAGACCACAGCTTCCCACACACCAGGCTAGTGTCCCCGCAGCCTTCTGGTTCTGTTTCCCTCTAGCCCAAAATGTAATCATTCAGTCTATAGTGTTTGCTATAGACTGTTTCTCAGATCCCTTATTATTTGTGCCCCAGCCAGCCAGTCACAGCCTTGATCACTGACTGCCATGCAATGCCAACATTACCCTAATTGAGCCTTTAAATTATTATTATTATTATTATTATTATTATTATTATTATTTATTATACCTTTTGGCTGGAAAAAGCCAACATCAGAAATACTCTGAATAATATGACATGGAAAGCTACTGACCGTCCATTTTCCCTAATGCCTGAGCCCTGGTGAGAAACACCGTCAGCAACCTCAGACACTGTTTCCACAGTGGCCATCAGGTTTCCTTAAAATGGCCCCACTCCTGGCCCACTGGCAGTATTCTGGCCCCAGCTGTCTGCTCCATCTGTTACCAAGTTGTTTCCAAAATTACCTTTGCTGGAAACCTGCTCTTTGGTGCTATTACAGTCTATACACGCACAGCCTGGCACAAACTCTCTTCAATACCATCATATATCTTGGAGTTCAGGTTCTTTGCTTTCCAATTGGCCCCTGCAAACTGTCTTCAAGTCGATTATCCTATAGTACAGTTTCAAATCAAATACAGGCCCCTTTCCCTGTTCAAGGCCTGCTGCAGTATAGAACCACCCTACATAAGAAACTGCATGACTTTTTAAAACAACTTTCCTTTCTCCCATTGGTTCCATGCTGCCGCTTCTCCTCTTCTCTTTTTGGAATGCCCTTCTTTGTCCTCTAGCTACCTTGCCTCCTGTGCTTTCCCATGCTCAAGGCCAAGAGCATCCAAACAGCTGGGCCTGACCATCCTCAACCTCATGGATTCCCCTCTTTTCTAAACATTTATTACATTTATGCACTTATGCCTTTTACCAAGAAAGGTAACTCATAATATCTTGTTAGTTTGATTGGCATTACTTCCATTTTGGGATCTTCTCATTACAGCTATAATTCCTGGGAGACAGAGATGATACTCTTTATTTCTGAATTCCCCATAAATCTACCATATATGTTGTACACAGCAGAGGCTAAACAAAGACATGCTGGGCAACCCTTGAATGACTGATGCTCATAGGAATCCTTGGAATTTTAGGAGTCATAGCCTAGGTCTTTCCTTGCAAAAAAAGGGGCAAGAATCAGCCCATGACCCTAAAATCATTGAAACATTTAGATTTTTTCACCCTGTAAATTCTAGGCCTTTGTTTTTTAAGATAGAAGAAACACGTCTTTAGCTCCGTTTTCTACAGAACTGTCTTTTGGAGGAAAGTTTATCTTTTTATCCTCTCATTTTATAGAAATAAATTTTGTTAGGGGGCCGGGGAGAACTGGAATACATATTTTCCTTCTGTGCTTTGCTTCTGGGATGGAAGAACCAGATTCGCAGCCCCTCTGTGTCTATGAGTGTACCACAATTCTGCCCAAAGAATAGGAATAAAGCAATCCTGGAGACTACAAGTGAAAAATCATACTTGGATAAAAAGGATAGGAAATGGAACCCTATGGATTTCAAATACTTAGGGGAGGATGCTTAAAGCTCCTGGCTAAAGTCCATGCCAGTCCTGGTAATAGTCTAACAGATTCATCCATCTTCGGATTCCACTTGGCTTCCTCCTCCATCACTGCTGCCCGCCCAGACAGCGAGCGCATACTCGCACATCCATCTATATACATGCAGAAGTTTTAATCTACGCTGCCCTCCATTCCAATCCACCCGGCCCGGCTCTGTGTGCAGCGAGGCTATTGACCCTGCAAAATAGCAGGGAGATGAATTTGATGACCCAGACTAGAGTTTTTAAACCATTTCAGCAAGGTCTAGAATCAAAGGAAAGTACAATTTATTCAGCACTTAGTAAAGTCCTTTTACTTGGGAATAGAGCACACACATTGAAAATTGACTTCCACTGCCACACAGATAAAATAAACCTGTCAACCACCACTGTCAAATCACTAGTCACCTCGATTAAATAAAGAAAACTTTAGCATCTCTCAGCACCTGAAAAGTCCACCAAGATTATAAGCCCATAAAAGTACTATGGAGGAAACCTAACTGAAGTAATGGGTTCTATTGAAAATACCAGAAGAAATAATTTTACAGAGTTAGAAAATGCTAATAATAGTTATTATTAGCACACACACACACACACACACACACACACACACACACACACCATGGCGCCCACACCACCAGGGTAAAGTGATGGGAAGGAGTACAAAAGAGGAGTCAAGGCCACAACCCTACTTGACAGGGCAACCCTTTCCTAAACCTGTTCTCCTTACAGGGAGAGTTTGTTTTTTGTTTTTTGGCTTTTCCTTTTCTTTTCTCTTTTTCTCTCTTTGTTTTGCTGTTGTTTTCATTTTGTCCACTTTTCAGTGTATTTTCCATGAGGAAAACTTAGATCTGTCATGCTTCTGTGAATTGTCAATGAACCAGTGCCAATTTGTGTGTGTGCGCACGTTCTAAGCATCAAACCCAAGGCCTCACGTATGCTAGGCATCAGTGTCAATTTTTTGAGAAATCATCTCGTGCTTAATTCCCTTGAAAAGCTAATCAGAATATTCTGGAATGCAGAGTCAAGAAACAAGCAGGCTGCCTCAGTCATAGAGTCTGATCTCAGGTGAGATCT
Organism: Muscardinus avellanarius; assembly: GCF_963383645.1. NCBI lineage: Eukaryota > Metazoa > Chordata > Mammalia > Rodentia > Gliridae > Muscardinus > Muscardinus avellanarius. The sequence continues at coordinate 92,726,463 of NC_137789.1, read as the reverse complement.
ACCTGGTAGTCACCAGGCCCATCACATTGTCTATCCCATCTTTTAATTAATTAATTTATTTATTTATTGGTGCCAGGAATTGAACCCTGGAGTATTCCACCTCTGAGATATATCCCCAGCCCTATTTTTTTTAAAAATTTGAAATAATGTCTCAATAAGTTGCTAAGAGCCTTGCTAAATTTCTAGGCTAACTTTAGACCATAGATTCTCTTGTCTCAGCCTCCCAAGTACTGGGATTACAGGTATGTGCTACTATGTCCAGATTTACAATGTCTTTTTAAATGGACAATCAGAACCAACAGGAAGTCAGCAAATATTCCTTGATACTGAGCTATTAAGACAACACAAATAAATTCATTTATTTTCCTTGAGTTTTTGCTAGTGGTCTGTGTAGACTTTGTTTGCTACTGGTCTGTGTAGACTTTGTTTACAATGATCAAACACACCTAGCTTTCACATCCCTTGTGGGTTGACATGGTAAATATATTTAAAAAATAAGAAGTGATTGGCTAAAAGAAACAGATTGCCTTCAATTCCATTAAGTCCCTAACAAAACGTGATAAACATTTTAATGATCAGGCAACCCCTTTTGCATGTTCCTGCAAGTACTCTGTTTGCTGGCATACCATTTTTCTGGGCCAACATCACCCCATCCCAAACATCTTTGTCTACATGCCACCTCTCCATAGCATCCATTTAATTTCCCTCTTATACATTTAACTTGGGCAGATTTAATCAGCTGATGTGGAAATACTATATTCATGGCTTCTATGGAAAACTAGTTTATGATATTTTGGGCAAAAAAATGGTTTAAAAAATAAAAAATGTGCACAGTTTTTCTTCCTGTCTTCTTCTTCTTTGGGTGGCATACATGGAGCTGCCTCATAGAGACATACAGAAAAATCCATTTCTAAGTGTAAAATACAACTCACACTAAGGAAATTGCAAACAATAACTATGTTGTTACCATGTAAATTACTCTATGACAGTCCCAGCAACCAATTTTAAACACAATAGACCAAACCCCCAGTTGAAGATGAATACCCAGCGACTCTGTCAACAAAAATAATGGCAAGAGTGCCAACCATGGTCAAAGTAGGATGGTCATCGTTTACAAGCAAGCTTTCCTAGATTTCTTCTCCTTTTTTTTTTTTTTGCTTTTTTTCTTTTGTTCATTTATTATGAACAGGCTAACTACGGCACACCTTCAAGACTATATAAACATCAGAAAAAAATTCAGGGCTATTCACAAGGCTTGCAATTAATTTGCAAAATATGCATGCAGAAAATTGAAACGGGATCCTCAGCAAGACAACTGTTGGGGAGGTACGATTTTGGACTGACATCCCAGCAGATTATTTGCTGTGACATCGTCACCATTCTTCTCTTAAGTCTTCTCTGCATCCCAGAGAAGGAACTAGAAACTACACTTCCCAGGATTCTCTCCAGTCTGGATTAGAGTCCTCTAAAGGAGTCAGTGGAGAACACTCTGGAAATCTGGATTGAAGGAGTGGCAGGGAAATGAGTGTGGACTGTGGCAATGTGCAAGGCCCTTTCAGGTGAACTACGAAGAATAACCCACTGGCACAGAAGCTTCAGTTTGAGAAAACAAGTGGGAGATTCCGAGGTGTCCTAGAGATCCTGCAAAACATTTTAGGAATCTCTTGAGAATCACGGCCTCCGTGGTGGTGGAGATATCGTACTAGGTGGCAACCTTAAAACAGGATCTAGAAATTCACCCCTGCAAATGGACATTCCCAAGTTGTGTCTCTCCCTGTGCCTTTTCTCCTCTTCCCTCCAACACAATACCAAAGTCCTCCTATCTACACTTGCTCCGTATATTTTGTGTAAAGGATAGATTCAGAGATGACCCGGGACAGTGCTTTGGTTTTCTTTCCTGTTATCTCTGCTGCTGAGTGGCTCTGGCCAATCCCCACCCCCTCCAGCAATGGTTGGTCTCTCAGTTCAGTGGGAATAAAATATTTGTCCTTCCGATTTTACCAGGTCATCTTGAGAATAATATGGTCTCTGCTCTAAATAGAAATGTTTCCCCAAAGATAAAATAGTCTGTATAAATGGGAGTTCTGCTTCCAACAGTTACCATATAGAGTGGCAATACCTGGCATGCCGGCGTATGTCCTGTCAGTTTAACATATATACGATAGCAATACTTGCATACCCATGTTTGCAGCAGCACAATTTACAATAGCAAAATTATGGAACCAACCCAAATGTCCATCAACAGAAAAATGAATAAAGAAAATATGATACACACACACACACACCACAATAAAATTCTACTCAGCTCTAAAGAACAACAAAATTATATAATAAGCAGGAAATTAAATAGAACTAGAAATTATTATGCCAAGTGAGATCAGCCAGCTTCAGAATATCAAGGGCCATATTATTTTCTCTCATATGTGGAAATAGAAATCATAAGGGACTGTGGATAAATGTAGAGAGAAGCCAGGCATTATGGCACACACTTGTAATCTCAGTACTTGGAGGCTGAGACAGGAAGATCACGGTTTGTGGAAAGTCTCAGCTATTTAGTAAGATCATCTGCAATTTAATGAGACCCTGTTTTGTTTTGTTTTTTGTTTTTTGTTTTTTTGGTTTATTTGGTGGTACTGGAGATAGAATCCTTACTAACTCTGGGCTATACTCCCAGACCTATTTTTGTATATTATTTTTCTTTGGAAACAGGGTGTCTTAAGCCAGTGAGGCTGGCTTTGAACCTGCGCGATCCTCCTGTCTCTGCCTCCCAAGCATGGGGATTGCAAGCATGTGCCACCACACCTGGCTAGTGAGACCCTGTTTTAAAATAAAAGAATAAAATAGGGCTGGAGGTGTAGCTTAGAGATAGAATGCCTCTGGGTTCCATCCTTAGTATGACAAAGAAAACTACAACATTAAAATAATCATATACTTGGTAGTTATGTTTTGTGGTCAAATGTTCTCTGGTTCTCTGGCAATGAATCAGTAGACATGGCTCCCAACCTTGAAAACTTCAGTTTTCTCTTCGCATTTATTTCTTTTTCTTTTTTGTGTGCTACTGGGGATTGAACTCTGGAGTATTCTGACTCTGAGATACACCTTCCGCTCTGTTTTATTTTTTATTTTGAAGCAGGGTCCCACTAAGTTGCAGGAGGACCCACAAGTTGCTGAGGCTGGCCTTGAGCCTGTGATCCTCCTGTTTCAGCCTCCCAATTACTAGGATTACAAGTGTGCACCACCACACCTGGTTTAATTTGAGTTTCTGAAAGCAACAGGATGGTAATCTGAGATGCAGGAGGCTGGCCTTTCCATACCTTGTATGCAACATCAAAGGAAGACAGGGCTCCTTTTCCCTGTGCAATCAAGTCACCTCACAGAGGTATTCAAGATGCTGACTCTTCCCCTGGGTTTCTATGACTCATTCTCTCTTTGAACAAGAATTGTGTTGGTTAGCTTTCTGTTACTATAATGAATATCTGAGATAACTAATTTATAGAGAAAAAAGGTTTCTTTTGGCTTACAGTTCCAGAGGTCTCAGTTCATAATTGGTTCTTGCTGCTTTGGGGTGTGGTGGGAACATTTCATGGTGGGAGTGTATGGCAGAGGATACCTTCAGCATGTGCCAGAAATATCAGGGAAGAGGAAGGGCTAGGTCCCAGTGTCTCTGGAGGGCATGCTCCCAAAGTCTTACCTAAAAGGTTCCACTGCCTCCCACTGATGACATGAACACTGGACTAACCCCTTAACACATGGATCTTGGGGGCACTTATCCAAACCATAGCAAATACATATTGAGCTTTGAGTAAGATAACCAGACACTGCAGATGTCATTGTGAGCAAACTCATACAATCTTCTCCTCTCCTCTTAAAATGTTATAGTTTGTCCAGGAAAGAAATCTCTGAATAGAGGGGAAAAAAATCAGTCTAATATAAATGTGATAGGTAGGGTCAGAGACATCCCCTTGGGGCTCTGACATCCAAGCTGGTGCCTGAAGAATAAGCAGGAGTCGGTGATGGGAGGAAGGGTTAGTACTGCTGCTCCTGGACCTCTCATTTATGAGGAGTTTAAGACAGTAAATCTGACTCTGACATTTATTGTACAAAGCAGAATATGAACAATTGAATCAAAGAGATAGAAATTAATATTATAAATTCTCTCACTCAAGAAGGAGAAAAACTAACAGAGCTCAGATCAGAAAAAGTTTCACACAGGAAGCATAAAGTAAGTACTGTAAATTACTATGCCTATGATGCATGGAGTATCTGTAAACTCCAAATGGAAAAATTGAGTCCCCTTTTATTCTGATTACTATTCTAAGCCCACTCTTCCTTTGCATTTGAATCTACAGACTCTAGGACATGAATCTTGGACCTATCATCCTCGACATTGGAAGTTACATAAAAGGACAAGTGAAAATGCTTATGTGTATAGAAAAATAGCAATTTGCACATGAACTACTGCCCACCAGTTTTTGTAGTTGTTGGTGCGGAAGGAAAAGAGATTGAGAACTAGATGAATCAAAAATTATTTTCAAATGGAGGTTCCAGTTAGGATTTTATAGATGAAGTTATAGACATCATGGAGTTTTTCACTTGGGAGAATAGATGCAATTTACCTCCGTTCTGTGAAAGACCCTCTCTGTATAATTGTTTGCAAGCTGTTTCCATGAAGATATTAACAAATGGCACCTGGATCATTTGGTCATTTATATAATCAGAACTTTGAAATCATTTCCATAGTATAAAAAAAAAAAACATGGTACTAAGTAGTTTCATTTTAGGTGCCAAGAAAACAATGGCTTTCTCCATTTGTTGGTGTATGATTAATGCCAAGATTGAAATATTCTAGTCTTATCTTTTCTCTAGAGGGATGAGTCCAACAATAATATAGCCTTAATAGACTTCTTTGGCTCTTTCTTTACTAGGCCCAAATAACATTTTTTCATGAAACAGACTAGCTTTTTTTCAACATGAAAGTCCTTAGCATTGGCCAGGCAACCAGTGTGTTAAATATATAGAGATATTCCTCATTACAACTGAGATGTCTATTGCTAGCTTCCTTTAAATAAAATTTGTACATTTTCCCCATTTATGTTGGACTCTGATATCATCCAAAAATATTTATTAATACTCTAAGTACCTTAGGCATTTTTCATATTACATTTATTACTCAAAACACCTTTAAAACTATGGTCTATTCCAGTCTTCCAAGGCTTATATTTCTTGTATTGCTATTAAAATAAGGAATATCTGTACTATTTCTGATGACTATCATTCATCTGATCAAACTTGCCATTGTGAAATCTTAATTTCATGGACATATACAATTTTATAAAAAGGCTTGTGATCTCTGAGATTTTAATTCCCATGCAAGTCCTACATAGGCTACAGAGTCAAATTATCCTTAATCATATACAAAAAAACAGTGAATAAACCCATTGTGATATCATGCTAATTTCAGACTTAATTTGCTACTTCTTCTGCAAGTAATATTATTTGCCTAGATGAATTCCCACAACCCAGGCACTGTGGAGTTGTGCACAAGACCTTCTGAAGGACCTTCAGTGAGTGAGATCACTTTATGTCCCTGAAAACATATAACATAGGCAGCTACTGTTTGCAACTAACTCTGAGCAAAACTTATTTTCACAAAACTGACATTTGAAGGGAATCGAAATTGAACTCTAATTAAACCAAAGTATATTTAAGTGTAGAAAAGACTTACTGATGCCTCAACACCAAAGAGTCAACACAGGTCCAATCACAGACACCTGCCATCCTATATGACTCTGCACCATTTCCTGCAGAACAATCATGTTGCATTGCACAGAGCCCAAAAGTCATCTCTGTAAGTAGATTCACCACTTTCTAAGAATTTTCACAGGCTTTCCTCCTACCCACCCATGCAATGCAGCTGGGATGCTAGTGCTGAGACAGTTCTTATTCAGAATCCCCTTCTGTACAAGAGAAATTTCCTGCTTGAGAAAACAATGTTCAAAGCCTGTGATGCCTTCACTCTGAGACCACTCTTACCTTCAAAAGACATATTCATAGTTAGGGAACACCAGAGTAAGCAGGCTCCAGGGCAGGGCCTCTTCCTACACTTACTAATTCTTACTTAGACAATTACATAGTCCTGGGCCCAAGTAACCAGCTTAATGGCAGGCAATTGCAAATGAGATTCCATGTCAGTATTCCGTTTGCTTTTGAAACTCAAGCCTCTAGAGATAAAAACAGGAACTCAAGGCTTTGGGAGAACTGGGTAAACCAAATTAATGTTGTGAGGTTTAGAGAATTTAGCAAAAACGATGAATGGTTATCTCCAATGTTGTCAGGCAAATTGAAATTCTTTTGAGTTCATTTTGAAATGACATATTTCAACTATTCTATACCCAAACAATGATATTTTTAAAAAATATTATGAATTTTCCAATTTCTCTCCATTACTGGAGAAATGCTAAATGTAATTATCTCCTTAGTAATTGTAAGTGCTATCATCTCTTTATGTAAAGAAGAACATCACAGAATTATATTATATGCTTTTCCAGTAGACTGCCACCAAAATCTGGTTAATATAGGTTAAATCATTAGGTTTGACAGGTATGGTTTTCCTATCAAGGACTTTAAAAGCACCAAGTTCTTTCTAAAGCATTCGGGCAGCAGTATTCTGCATGGTCAAGTGCCCCTCTGCACAATCATGGAGAGTAGTGAAAAGCTAAGCTCCCACCTCGGTGACTGGTGAGTTCTCTTGAAGCAGAAGGCAGGGGTGTGTAGTGAAGCTCAGGAGAGGCAGCAACATCTTCACTGGAAGCCTGGTGATAAAAGCAAATGTCAACATAAAACAATGCCAAATGCTAAATACTCTTGTTTACCAAATACATCCCCTCAGGATCAAAGTTTGGAAATATATGATCCACAGAGACTCTTAAAAAGGAAGAGTAGTCTCCACTGGGATAAAATTCTGGTAAACGTAGGGTAAAGCACAAAGTTTACAGATGGAATGGCTCTGAGAAAAGGGGACGGCTTGTTTGCTGTGGTGAACAAAGGACAGAGAAGAGGAAAAGGAGATGCTGACAGCAGGAAATAGTGGAGACTGAGATGTCTATCACAGACCTTCTCCCAGTAATTCCCATAAAGTAAATGCAAGCTGTGAAGAGTTTTTCTATGAAAAGCAATGAAGTGGCCAAAGTTTGCCCCCAGGGTGCATGAAAAAAAACAGGGCTGGTTTACATGGGCCCAATGGCACGGAGCACAGGAAAGTTGAAGATACAAAACTCTGCAGCATGAAGTCACCGCAGGGAAGGACATAAATTGTGACAGGCTGTGCAACTTGGCTTCTGGCTAGGTTTAACAACAGTGCTGAAAAATCCATATGAAATTTGCATTTGGGATCTGGGTTGAGTGTAATTTACCCCAAATGCTTGGGACCCGAGTATTTAGGATTCTGAAATTTTTTTAGACCCTGGAATACTTGCATGTACATAATGATGTATGTTGGGAATGGGATACTAGTCCGAAGACAGAATTTGCTTATGTTTCCTAATCATTCCACATTTATAGTGTGGCTGTGTCAAGACTACAACTTGTTCATAAGGTCAGGGGTAGATTTCTCCACTTGTGACATCAAGTCAGTGCTCAGAAAGTTTTAGATTTAGGAGCATATTGGATTGGGGACTTTTGACTTAGGGACACTCACCATATATAAAAAATATCAACAAAACATTGTCATTTCAAAGCTTAAAAGAAAATGACATGGACTATACCTAGGAAAATGTTTTTGTACTGTACACGAACAACTCTTTAATCATAGAACTGTGTATAGCATGGCCCGAGCTGTTAAGTATCTTTTTCTATTGTGTGTGTGTGTGTGTGTGTGTGTGTGTGTGTGTGTGTGTGTGTGTACTGTACTGAGGATTGAAGCCAGGGGAATTCTGCCTCCAAGCTGTACCCCCAGCTCATTTTTATTTTTTATAATGAAACAGGATCTCACTAAGTTCTGGAGGGCCTCACTAAGTTCTGCGGCTGGCATCAAACCTGCAAACCTTCTGTTTTAGCCTCATAAGTATTGGGATTACAGGTGTGCACCACCAAGTCTGGTTGAACTCTACATTCTTATGGGGTACAATACAGAGGAAGTACCGCAGCTGTGGAATTGCCTCTCATATACTATAGATGACCAGTACACCACATTCAGAGTATAATTACTTATAATAAGAAGCATCACCATTGTAACTCTTAACTGAGATTTCTAAATCAATCGCAAGTTTTTCTTAATATCCAAAAAAGAACATCTGCTAGGATCAAAATCCCAAGCTCTTGACCTTTCCAACCTCCATGAGAAAGTAAATTTCATCAATGCTATATTCTTTCTTTCCGGAATAGGAAATGCATTCTATGGATATATTTGCCCTGCTAGAAGCAGGCCTTTTCTCCAAAGAGATTACCTACATTATGGGAATCAAAACTAAGTAGGAGATTAGACCTACTTGCTAGAAAACCCTTTAAACTTCAATTCTGACATTTGAGATGTTTGACTAAGCAGCTTTCAGTGGGGTCTTATAGAAAGGGTTCTGAATGGAGTGAAATCAGAAGCTCTGTCCCTAGGTAGAAACAGATTTTAGGGGGCATTACTTCACTCCAGCTCAAAGGCAAATACAAGGCAAATATATGATGTTTAAAGTTTGTTCTAAGTGTATTGGGTCCAGAAATATAAAATCTTAGTCACTAGGAAATTTTTTAAAAAGTACATTAGACTTTCTTATATAGTTCATCATTAGACATTTAGAGTATAGCAAGAATGTGAAGGGGTCAGAAAATAGATAAAACTTCAAATATTATAGTCACTTTTTGTCTTTTGTTTGGCATTTCGGGTCTCTGTTATCTCTATGTGATGAGTGAAAAACAATGACAGAGTTTATATACAAACATCTACTCAATGCTGAAGCAAAACACACTGGGTCAGGGAATGGGGGCCAGACTTAACTGCATTTGCAATACTTTCTCTGTTAAGAGGCCACTTCTTTTGTCTCCATCAATGTTTCTACTCCACCTTATCATTAAAAATGTTTAAAAATGAACCCCAAAACAAATGTGAGTTTTAGGTTACCATATTGTGGTATTTCCTTGTACTTTTAATCTTGATTTGGGCAGCAAACTATTTGATGAGAACTTTTCCTAAAATAACCAGAAGAAACACTACCTTTAGCAAATGCCTCCAACCATGCAAAACAATAGAATTCTGTAACCACAAGAGCTATTTAGTTTAATTTCCCATTGTAGACAGACTATGAATAGCATGGCTAGAACTGTGCGGACATCCTTCTATAGCAAAAGCTCAGTGTCCCTATATCAACTCTACCCAGAAAGAGAATGCAGGAAAATAGCAATTACGCAAACTCTGCCTTTTGGTGGGACTCCCGTGGTTCTACGTTCAGAAAAACTACTACAAATAAAGATTCCAACGACCAACTCTTTGATGTGGTGTTTACCAAAAAAATAAAATAAAATAAAGCCAATTCAATCTTTTCAACAGTGATGTGTCAACTAGTTTATTCTTTAATTTACTAGCAATAAACATAAAATTTAGCATTTATGAGCAATAATCTTATGCTGAGAAGCATGAGTCAGAAAAGCACAAATATCATATGAAAGTATTGGACAAGAAAATATCTTTAATTGCACATGATCTGCCAAAGAATAAAGAACTAAGAAATCTCCTTGAAAAGGAAGCAGTTTTCTCATAGCGTGTCGAGTATGAGATAATATAAGTAAAAAATTTTCCACAATATTTTCTTTTACCTAGGTTAAGTAGAGATGCCTAAAATAAAAATAAAGAAATTTGGGTAAATCCAAATCTTCAAGACTATAAAGACTCTCAAACCTTTGAATCCTTCTCAATTCCCTAACTGCCTATGGCAAGGATTTGTACTTTTACATTTCCCTTTTATCTCTTGCTAGAAGATATTTGCCACATAGACATAAAATACTAGCACTCAGGAAACATAAAGATTGTTCTCAAGTCAATAAAATTATAATTTATAAAATGGACAGAAAAAATGTCAGAGATTTCAAAGAAGAGAAAATCTGAACAGTCAAGAAGGTAAGAAAAGCTGGCCAAATTTCCCAGTGCTGAAGGCACTGCAAATTAAAACAGGATATAATTTCTCCACCCATTGTATTGGCAAAAAAGTCAGTCTCATAATAACAAGTGCTAGTGAGAATGAAGGAAAGTGAAGTTGTTACCCTCTCCCCCCTTGGCCAGTGGAGATGTGCACTGGGTCAGCTACCTTGGAGGGTAATTCAGCAGCATCTATAAAATTGAAAATTGGTGTGAAAACTTCTTTTAAAACATATTTACTATGAAAAATTCCACACGGAGGCTGCAAGTTGAGACATCAAGCAATGTTTACTGCAGCATTACTTATAACACAAAATATTAGAGATAACTTAAATGTCTGTCAATGAGGAAAACAGGTAAATAAAATACTTTATATTCATATGACAGGATAAAATTTAGCATTTATGAGCAATAAACATGATTTATATATCTTGATTGAATAGGTCTAAAAATTTATAGAGTGAAAAAGCAAGTTGAAAAATGATAAATAGAGCATATTATTTAGGTAAATATGTAGTTCTTTGATTTTGTATGAAACATCTAAAAATTACATAAGATATACACTAAATTTAGGTAACTGGTTGACTTGCCAAGGGGCAGTAAATAGGCTTGGAATAACAGGATGTGGGAGAGCTTCAACTTTATATATGATGGTTATTTCTTTCATTTAAAGAATAGACTTGGACAAATGCTGTATGCATGTATGTTTGTATCACTTTTAATATCACTGTGACATGTAATTATATTGCAGCAATAAAAGTATAAAAACAGATTAGATTTGAACAAATATGTCAGATACTAGAAACTCCAAAGTTTGGATGGTCCTATATGTATTCATAATTTTAAATTTTTTTCTGCATCTTAAAATTTTCTTGAAATTAAATGTGAAGGTTTATAGAAACAAAGATTCTCATTTCTTCTCTGACCCATGCAGTCTTATACTGATTTGAACACATAATAAGAGGAAATTTCATCTCATGATTCTCCAGGACTTGCATAATTAATGCCATTTCTGGTTGGATTTTTGTAATAAAATATCCCATTTCCTTTTTTTTTTTTTTTTTTTTGCAGGTCTGGAGATGGAACCCAGAGGCATTTGACCTCTGAGCTATACCCCCTGCCCTATTTTTTATTCTTTATTTTGAAATCGGGTCTCACTAAGTTGTGGAGGGCCTCACTAAGTAGCTGAGGCTGTTCACGAACTGCGATCCTCTGGTCTCAGCCTCCCGAATGCTGGGATTACAAGCGTGCGCCACCACGCCCAGCTCATTTCTATTTCTCCTAAAGCTCCTGAGTGTGACCCATTGACTGAAATAAATTTGTATCTTCTTGACGCCAAGTCTTGAAGCACCCCTTCTAGCCACTTAAGTCCTCTGTGGAAGATTTGCCAAAGCATACTGGAGGTTTCTTGATTCTCTCCTATTTACAACTGAAAGTTACTAATAATTTTTTCAAACTCACATCCGTAATGGTAACAGTCACTAACATACTGCACTCTGCAATTTTCATAACACAGGAAGGAAGGGAGAGCTTTGGCAACCTCTTTGGAAAATGGTCAATGAAAACAGAGGGCACTCTCCAAGAGACTTGCAAAGTGAGAATTTCACTTGGTGATTACACAAGACACATGCATTCAGATAAGTGCATAAGATTCAAAGGCCTTCCCAATGGGTGCACGCAGGAAACAGCTATCCGGTGGACATTTGTGAGCATCGTGGATATGTGGAGGAAACATAATACAGACCATGGGAGGAGAGATTTGGCAGGCTTCGAAACAAGAAGGGGGCAGCTACAGAGCTGTTTAATAGCCATAAATCTCCCACTATTTCTCACAAAATGCCAGCGCAGACCACAGCTCCACAACTCATTCCCCATCACTCAGCTCAAGTGCAGCGCCTTGGCATGCTCACTCACCCTTAAATCATACGCCGCATAAAGTGATCCTGGGTCTGGGAAATTTGTCAGCCTCTTTCAAGTAAAAGCAATCTTCACTTTCCATCACAATTCACTCTTTGAAACCATGGAATAAAGCTGACTCTTCTAAAAACATTTATTTTTATCTCATAAGGAAAAGCATCACTCATTTAGTTAACGTGTGTTTAGTAACCAACTACTATATGCCAGATCCTATGCTGAGAATGTTAAGAAAAATAAAATGAGAACCTGTGTTGCACTCCTGACAAATCAAATACAAAAAATCATGCCATGACTGAAAATCCTGAGGAAGAATCACCAACCCACAGCATGATTTTCACACTCTGAATCAACATAGAAGGTTATCCCTGCCTCCATCATGGCATCTGAATACTTGTAACAGTAGTCATGTCCTTATTTGTTTTTCATTCATGCTAGTGGAGAGCTTTAGAAATTAAGTATATTAACTTTTTGAAAATTAATAATACTATAAAACGAAATAAAAACGAGTGTCAGTGCATGATAGTTTAATGAATAAAACATCTTTAAGTCAAAGATAAAATGATATACTTGCTAGTGAAGTTCAATCTGAAAGTGTGAGCCAACTTGCCTGAATCAGAGGATAAAGTACTTACCATTGCCTAGACAATCTGGTTAGAGAAGCAAAGGGCCAGCTGGAGGCTGAGGCCTCCTGTCCTGCTCACAGGGAAATGGGCCTTGCCTTCCAAAGAAAAGCAAGATGCAAAATGTCAATGACAGATGGATTGGGTTGGAAATGACAGACAGGCTTGAGAGCAGAAACAGCTGTATCTTATCCCGAGGCAGAAGCCAAGAAACTGAAAGGGCAAAAGGCAAGGTAGGGATGAGGGCGAACCTATAACCAAGGGGCCAAGAAGGATCTCAGTAAAGTGAGGTGAGAGCCTGGCACCAGCTCTGCATTGTGTCTCTTCATCCTACATAGAAGTGAAAACTTCATGGGTTAAGGAGTTGAAGGGGTAAAAGGTAATTCCCATCCGAAGTCAGTCACAGAAGAAGTGGCTTGGGAGGGGAAGTCAGTGCCAAAAGCCTCCCTGGAATGAGAAGCCCTGTGAGGGCGAGAGCCTGGAGTTCCCATTTCTTTTTATCTGATCTCCCCAGTACACACCTTCTCTGTTCTGAAAGATCTAGGGTGTTGGGATCCTCTTCTCCCAGCCATCATGCCACTCAGTCTCAAATCACTGTCACCTGGGCACTAGTACTGTCCCTGTGCAGAACTGTAGACCTCAAGATTTGAGGGGTGAACTGTGACAGTGAATGCCTTGCAGTGCCTAACAAGGCAACTTCTCAAAGCACTGAGAAGAGATCTTCATGAGAAGGAATTTACTAGATGTGTGGGTAATTTTAATAAAGGGAAAACATTCTATTCAGAAACAATTACCTTTACCCCCAAAAATATAATGGAGCACAAGTGAATATTGCTGCTTGCCAATTCTTGCCGAGGACCGGTGTGTGCAGTGTGTTCAAACATAGGACATAATCAAAAGTAACACACTCTAAATTCCAAGTAGTCTGTGTGCGTCCTATTCCTTCATCACTTATTAGCACACAGCCATTTAAAATAAATAATTTCGCCGGGCGTGGTGGCGCACGCTTGTAATCCCCGTGCTTGGTAGGCAGAGACAGGAGGATCGTGCAGGTTCGAAATCAGCCGCGCTTGCTGGCTTAGGAGACCCTGTTTCCAAATTTTAAAAAAAAATGTAAAAATAGGTCTGGGAGTGTAGCCCAGAGGTAGAAGGGCTTCCAGGAACCCCAGTACCACCAAAAAAAAATAAATAAATAAAATAATAAAATAAGATAAGATAAATAGTTTCATTTAGCCCTCTCAACAACCTTATGATGCAAGGACCATCACTATGACCATTTTACAGATAAGACAAGTGAGATTTAGAAAGAGATTCTGTAACTATCCAACAAAATCCAGTTAGTAGGTGAAACATTTAGAATTCTGAACAACACAGTTTGATTTCATAGGCTGAATCGCAATTATTGTAAAATAAACCTGATGCTCAAAGGTGTCTGCCAAAAGTACTTATCTAGGTTTATTCTGTGTACATAGGAAGGCAGGTAATATATTTGTAGTGAGCTATAATTCAGTTCCTATTAAGATGCAATATGCTTTGAGGCCTGGCACACAAATAAAACTGTCAGCTCGTTTGTTAATAAGTAAAATAATTAGGTTGTGATATTGACATGAGTGCTTCTAATCTCTTTTGCCTTTTGGATTCATATAACCAGTGGTGTGCTGGAATCTACCTGCATGGGCACATGAAAACCAACAGCTTTTCAGAAATGTTGAGTCAGTTGTTAAACACTGAACCTATTTAAAATGAAATTATGTGTTTATAAGTGAATAAATTATCTTAAAAGCAAAGGTAATATAACAAAATTTCATCACTTCCCAATTATTTTACAAAACATCACTATTATTGATACCTTGACCTTATCTTAGGCTATTGTAGTTACACAGTAGGAATACTAAACAATGGTGTGCTATCATTTCCCAACTCTTGGTAGGTTAACATCAGTCGGGTTGGAAGTTTTTTTGCAGTAGAGATTGGTAAATGCTACAAAATAGTGCAGATTTATTGGTTCATTCATTTCTTAAAGTGATGAGGAATCTGGACAGAGTGGCGCAAGTCTGTAATCTCCACTACTTGGGAGGCTGAATGTGAGACCAGCTTGAGCAACCTAGGGAGACCTTGTCTCAAAAATAAAATAAAAATAAAGACCTGTGGGTTATTGTAGCTCAGTATTAGAGTGCTTTTCTAGCATACATAAATCCCTGGTTTCAATATCTAAGACTGCAAAAAAAAGTGATGAAGGAGATATTAATGATGTATAGTAAACTCAATAAGATTTTGTGTTCATGGCCATTGATTTTAAATAGCATAAAACATTTTAAAAATTACAATATTATCAAATTTAGTAAAGCAGTTTCTCATGGTACTGAAGAATGAATGAATGGAGTTCTGACATACTCACTAAGGTAAAGAAAAAAAATCAACATGCATTCCTGTGGGAACTATACTTGTTCATCAGTTTGAGCCATAGATACAAATATAAGACACAGTATCTGGCCAAAATCAGTGAAAATACCTGTGAGAATCAAGTGGTTGTATAGAACTGATAATACACTATTATGTACTTAATTTTTATAATATTTGCTCTGTACATCTTTTATATAAATAAAATTAAAAAATTTATGTACATATACATGCATAAAACTTTTTCTTCCAGAGACCTGACTATTAAACATTTATCAGCCTTCACTACATATGACCCTTATCAAATAACATCTAAAGTATATTTGCAGCTATGGAGAAGAGACTAAGAGTGGAAAGTAAAATAAAATAAAAAGAACAAATTAAATGTCAAGGATTTTGTGTTTGACTTATCCACAACTTGGGTATGATCTTCACCTCCCTTCTCTGGTTTCTGATGCCTTGCTGACCAGGATTTAGAGCTAGGTCCCTCCAGCTGTATGACCTTGGGCTTTATACTCAAATTCCTTAACCCACATCTCCCTGACTGTGAAATGTAATAATAATAATCACGAGGAGGAAGATATTTAAATACAGCTGACATTTTTTTTTTAATGTGTGTGTATGGGTCTGGGGATGGAACCCAGGGGCATTCAACCTTCGAGCTTCACCCCCTGCCCTATTTTTTATTCTTTATTTTGAAACCGGGTCTCACTGAGTTGCAGAGGACCTCACTAAGTAGCTGAGACTGTCCGCGAATCGAGATCCTTCGGTCTCAGCCTCCTGAATGCTGGGATTACAAGTGTGTGCCACCACGCCTGGCTTACAGCTGACATTTAAGAGTGTTTATTTTGGGTCTGGTACTGTATTAAATAATTTCCAAAAATTAATTTATTCAACCTTCAGAACAATACCATGGGATTATAATTCCCAATTTGTTTTTATAGATGAGGAAAATGAGAATCAGCAAAATTAAGAAATTTGACCAACCTGGGCATAATGACACAGACCTCTAACCCCAGTGCTTGAGAACCTGAGATAGGAAGATTCAAAGACAACCTCAGGAAAGTAGCAAGCCTTCAAAAGAGCAATAAAAGTTTATTTCCAACACACACACACACACACACACACACACACACACACACACACACGGAAGAAAAAAGAAAAAAAATTTAACCTAGATCTCACTAAGGTTTTTGGGTTGCTGGTCTGTGGAAGAGTTACGGCACAAATCCGGGACGTTTACCTCCAGTGGTCATTGTCTTAACTAGCTACTATAGAAGATCCTATATTGTCTCTCTTCTCAATAAATGTTGAGATTAAATAAAGTAAGAGGCAATGATCTTAGCCATTGCTTATTAAATATTAGCTATGATTTACACTTATACCTCTCTAATTTTGTATGGTCTCCTGTCTCCTTAACTAGATTTTATTTATTATTATTATTATTATTATTATTATTATATTATTATTATTGTGGCACCGGGGTTTCTACCTCCAGAATATACTCCCAGACCTATTTTATACTTTTTTTTTTTTTTTTTTTTTTTTTGGACACAGGGTCTCTTAAACCAGCACGGCTGGCTTCGAACCTGCGCGATCCTCCTGTCTCCGCCTCCCAAGTGCGGGGATTACATGCGTGTGCGACCATGCCTGGTCTTAACTAGATTTTAAATTTCTTTCATAGCTTTCCCCACCCTTTGGAGGCTCCTCAGCAAGAACCTGCATACTTTGAAATTAAATGTTTATGACATGAATCAACTTTGCTCCTCGCTTATTGAGCAGAAAAAGTAGTACTGAGATCTTGCTGAGAGCAAACATAGTGATATCTCTGGCCCCATACTAATCAGGATCCATCCACAGACTCCCTACATGGCTGCCATAGTGTACAAGTCGTTAGTAAATAGCTGCATATGGCATTTCTCATCTGGGCTTGTCGGACTGTCTTAGAAATAATATTATGTCATGGTAGTCCTAAAGGCTTGATTTATTTTGGCTTAAAAGAAGGAACTTGCTTCATGTGTCTCTCTTCCTTTCACAGGGTTTTTTATTCTCCAGGGCTGCAGGTCAAGTTCTGTCCTTGGAACCAAAGTAGTTTTCCAAAATGAGGTGAAGCCAGCTCTGTCAAGCTGGGCCAGATCTGCTGTCATTGCCTTTCCCAAATACATCAGACCCTCTGCTTGTAAAAATAAATTGATACCAATGCAAGAAATTTATTAGGAGATGACAGCCCGGTTCATAATGGAAATATGGAGAAAACATCATCCTTCAAAGCTGACGGTTTATCCATCATGCCTCAGATTCCTGAGATATAAGCAGATACTGTCACACACAATCCACGGAGGACACATCTTCTTGGACTTCCTTATGACAGGAAACTCTGAAATAATCCAGAGAAAGGGAAGGACTAGCACTGCCCTTAATGTGCTCAGCCATAAATTTTTAGCATTTGCAGAAGAAACATGTGGCCACAGCTATGAGTGATGGGGAAATTCAGGAGGCCTGGAATTCTCAATGGCTTCTTCTTTTCTCTCGGGGGTGATGAACTGGGACAGGGGTCAGAGGGGGTTACAGAACCGCTGTGAGGGACATCAATACCCTGTTATGTGTAAGCAAAACCAACAGGTGGCAGAGCACAACTATGTACAAAGCGCAGTTGACTCTGCTGGAGGTTTGGAGACCAGGTCATCTAGCCCCCATAACTTCCCAACTGTGCCTATTCTGCTCAGCTTGTTATTTGCATTGATAAACCTAAAACAATTTAGGAGGACCATTTAATTAGGAATGAATACAAGAATATTTGTGGGATCACAGAGGCCTGATCTTTGCAGGCTTAATGAGGTGACCTGTCCAACCTTTATGAAATAATTGTGCATTGTTTTAAAAGCTGTTTTGGAAAATATCATAGTGGAAGTAGATTGGAATAAAATGGACATGGTATTAAAGCAAGAAAAATATTCACCATCAATTTTATGGGGCCTTAAAATATTTATGTTCCAAACTTGCATTCTTTGGAGATTTGCTGAGAGTTGCTACAGCTAGGGAACTTTTTTAATGAGATACATGAATACCCATCCAATTTACAGATCTTTCCCAGTGAAAATGGAAAGTTATAAATATGAAATGGAAACCTAAACAAGGCAAGGGCAGCCTTAATGGTCTTATATTCTTAATTCATTCTTTGTATTAGAAAAGCAAAATCATGGAAAATTTCATTTAATTTTAATAATGTATACGGAATCTTTGATCTCAGTTTCTATCTGATTAAGATAGAGAGACAATCAGCATAAATACAATGACCAAGCAAACTTGGGTTTCGTTACATTTGTTGTGGTATGTGGATATAATTAGGATGTGTTTATTCTGGGGTTGCTTTAACACAAATACTCAATAAATTGAATCCTCAATAAAAGGAGAAAAGTAAAATACATGTTGATCAAGTCCTTTTTCCTAGGTACCAGGGTTTGAAATAGATGAGTGGGTCTCTAAGTCTTAAAAACAGAAACTTTCTTTAAATGCTCTCATTCTTTGAAAAAGGCAAATGGACTTCTAATTGTTCACATTTGTTTCAGCCATTCTTCCTGATTCCTTCTCAATAAAGACCCCAAACTATGTTGACTTTATGTGTCCAAATTAAATATATCTGTGTTTTCCTTTTGCTTTCTATGTAAGTGCATGCCAGCATGGCTTAACATCCACCCAGAGTTTATTTCAATATTAGTGGAAAACAAGCCATTTTTCAGTTTAATGAATAGCATCAGTGTCTGCCTTTTAGCCAAAAAATGTGACCTTAAACTTGATGGATCTCACCAGAAGGCACATTTTCTAATTATTTTTCTATCAGAGGTTATGAATATCATTTCCCAAATTATTGTGACAGCTGTGAGGGGAAAGCCCGCGTCACAGACACAGCAGCTTAGAAACCAAACTCAGACCCAGTGAAACGGGAGTTTCGTTTGTGAAAGGAGAAGAGGACTGGAAAAGACAGCATGAGCCATATGGGAGGGAGAGAAACCCCTCTTTTGAGCCTCATGCAACAGGAGTTCTATGAAGCAGCTGAAAGTCCCACACTTCCGTGATACCTCCATTTTTGTTTCCACATCATTCTAAACTGGGAAGGTAAAAGCTGAGCATTACTAATTCAAAAGAAACTCCAAGAGGACATCTGATATTTCTTCCTTATAAGAATGATGAAGGATAATTGATGTGCCTGGTGCCGGGCCAATTCCAACTTGTTGAGAATGCCCTGAATCTGTGGACATTATTTTTAGTCTATACCAAATGCCAAGAAAAACCAACAAACCAACAAACAAAAAACAAAAAAAGCCACCAGAAATTAATGAGCTGGCATTCAGCTCTGGTGAATAAGATCCTGAATTTTCATCTAAAAGCAGTTTTGAGTTATTGCTGTAGATAAGGTGTAACTGAGCAAGGGAATTTTATCCATGTTTCTCCCATGAATCATAAATGAGGAAAAAAATTACAGTCTAAATTGCACTTAAAAGGAATAAAGTCTTTTCATGTCATACATGATTTATCAAAATGATCTCATTTTAAGGGTACTGTGGTGTATCTTGATTAATCACATTAGGAAGTGTGATGAATGGCCTCTTTAATGGTAACACAGGATTTATTGGCAACATCCTGACTTGAACCAGAAGGGTAAGAAGTAAAATATACAATAGATAGCTGATGCAGATAGGGCATCAGTAATTCTCTGACTTGTTTTAGAATCATCCCGGGAGCCTTAGTTTCAGAACATTCTGAAACAGCCAGGCCACAAAAGGGAGATATGTTTCGCACACAGACTTGGGTGCCACCTTGAATCCAGTCTAATCCTCCCCAACTTGTGACCGGGCAAGTAAAATCACTCAACTGGACCATAAAATGAAGGTGCCTGTGGATCTGGACAAACCTCACAAATTCCCAGGAGGAAGAGGTGGACACTGCCTTTGGAGACCAGTGCTCCTTGCCCTTTCGCCCTACTTCAATATCCTCTTTGCATTTCACTTTAATATCCTAAATGCCTTTTTTTTTTTTAAAGCCTGCTCCCACTAATTTCCTCCAAGGCTGACAGATCAGAGGCTTGCCTCAAACTGTTCCTTTAGAGCCGAAGAGCCCTCCTCATAATCCTGCTGCTAGTCTGCAATTAATCCTTCCAGTTGCCACATTATTAACACCACCACCCACAGACAGAGGAAGCTCCGACCCAGTGGACACTGGCTCCTCTGCAGCTTCAAAGGTGCCAATCACACCCTGGTCAGAAAGGTGCTTGCTGCCAGCACCGAGGCCCCGCCCAACCCCTGATCAAACATTCTTCCCCAGAAGATTAATTCAGAGTCTCCGCCCATTTCCTCCCACATCCTCTTTCCCTTTTTGGTTTACCCAATGATCCATCTTTGCTTCAAAAAGGGAAGCCACGGATAATAGGAGCCCTTTCAAAACAAAAGCTGGGCAAAGGCAAATTTAAATCCCAGCTGTTATCAACTTTTTTTTTTTAACCCATTTAAACATCTTAAGGCAGCTAGGATTAGGCTCCGGCCTGAAATGCCATTCTTTGATCAAAGACCCCAAGACTTTACACAAACATAATCACAAGGCGATTGTGAAGGCCCCGAATTGATTTGTTTGGCCACAGTGCGTGAAACAGGGAGGAAGCTGCACACTGACTTCCTTAACTCCTGACATACACATTGCCAGGCCCACAGACTTAGAAATTATGTATTTTTTCTTCCTACGTCTTAATTGGAAGAGTCACACTGAGACTCTACAAGACTGTGGGGAGAAGAGAATGGATGAAACACTGGCCCTGGATACGGCCAGGGAAGACAGGAGGAAGCAGCTCCATTGTCTCTGATGTGGCGCCAAGGTGACTTCAGAGGTGGGCCTGTGTTTACACTGGCGAACTCTGCTGGAGTCCTCTCTAGCCCCTTAGTAACTGTAGTTACTGAACTCTGTCTATGAAAGGGGTTTAGGAAAAGCAAACCAGCAGGGTTTTTCCTGAGGGTCAGGGAGGGTGGCCATGTGGCTCAATGGTTATATCCATCACCATCCACCTCCGTCTTTCAGGACCAGATGCCAGGACTGACTCACAGAACTATTTCATGTGCAAGTTTGAAGGGACCATTGAAAATCAATGTGCATGCATATGAAGGTATCTTTATAAAGAGAAGTTCAATTCATCAAGCTTTTGTTTTGGAGGGTATTTAGGGGCTTGGGGAGGGTTGAAATTAGTTTGTTACTCACATTACAGAGAGACTATCATAATATTGGATTAAAGTCATATACAAGAATTGACAGGATGCTATGGGGAAATTTACCACATATGCAGGGTAAGTTGTTGAATCTCCCTTGTTGAACAATTCAGAGAAAAAACAAGATTATATTTTTTATTATATGTTAAAAATCCAATTCAAAGTGTTTTAGGGAAATTAATAGGGAGAAAGTGGTTTTAAGAAGTCCAAGAGTATATAGCTTAAGGTATGGCTGGATCCAGGGACTCACACCTATTATCAGGACTCTCCGCCTTTTTGATTTGTGTCTTTGATAATTTCCTGATGTGGTAACCTCCCTCCCAGAAACTCAAGATTTATATCTTACTGCTTTCTCATATTTTTCTTTTTCCTAAAATTCCCAAACAAAATCTGGAAATACATGGCCTGGTCTGAGTTGCAAGCCCATCCCAGAAGGACTCTCCCCACCCAGAAGAGAAATGCTCTTCCCAGTTGATCTTGGATTATGTGCCCACACCTTAGCACCAAGAAAGCAGCTGGCAGAGCCAGCACACTGCTGCTCAAGGTGACAGACAACAGATCCTTAAAGATACATCTATCCTTTCAAAGGTACAATGTGAAGGTACTAACAAGGTCAAAATTCCCCTGTGACGGCAGCCAACCTTGTTTGTAAGTCTCCTGGAGCCCCTCAGGACACCGCAGACATCCCAAACATCTCAGCAGCATATCTGGTCCTCCCTGATCCTGCTGTTCAACAGTCCAGTCCTAAGTCAACATCTATATAAGCAAAAGGCCACCGCATCCGGAAAACTCTTCCTTTCAAGGTTGTACAAGTATTTACACTTTTCAGGCTCTCATCTGGTCCCATGCAGCTTTAGCATACAGTTATTTCTGAATAATCTGGGTATCCCACAGAAGATTAAAAATAGTGGCAGATGTACAAAGAAAACAGCAAGGGTGGTGGTGGGCAAGGGCAGCTGCTGGGGTCAAAGTGCAACATGGAGAAAAGAATCCAAAAACCAGACTAGGAACTGACCTCGGCCGTGGTGGCACCCCCAGCCCACCCTCCCCACGTGCGTCAACAGGATGAAATGGAAGTGGTTTAGTACCGCAGGCACAGTCAGGAATTATATAGGATATTTAATCACTAATTAGCAAGCATCATCTAGCATCCACCCCACCCCTGAGACCCCATTGCCATTGTGACCACACATGGAACAGATAACAACACACGAGAACACGTGACCAGCGTGAAAGAACCGCACTAGCAACTCCTCCAGAAACAACATTCTGAGAAGTTTTCATCCTGATCTACGTGATCTTCTAATGTCTGGGGAAATGAACTCTAACTTGCATCTCTTGTTTTCATCTAGGGATGAAACTCAGGGGCCTTCTACCTCTGGGTTACACTCCCAGACATATTTTATATTTTATTTGGAAATAGGGTCTCACTAGGTTGCTGAGAGCCTCACTAAGTAGCTGAGGCTGGCTTCGAACCTGTGCAATCCTCCTGTCTCAGCCTCCCAAGGACTGGGATTACAGGGGCACCACCACGCCCAGCTCCTGACCTAATGCTTTCAGTGTTACAAAATACTGATAGAGTAGAACAAAATCAAGAAAAACAATGGAAAATGGTTTAATATAAATTTTAAAAAATAGTTCCTAAACATTTTTCTTTTGTTTTTTATCAAAATTTTCTGATAATCATTCCCAGTCATTCTTGAAACAGGTCTTTATCAATTTGTTTTATACTACCAATAATTGTTAATATCAAAAGTCTCACACATCTACACAGTTGTATAAAACTGCTTCCTTGAGTGATTCCAGACCCCAAACACTATGTGAGAACTGACCAACCAAATTCCTATCAGTAAGTCATTTATCCTGTGTGATATTTCTAATTATTCTAGCAACCATATTCTACAGGTGAACAAAGGAAAATGCAAACTCAACTCAAAACTTTATTTTCTAAAGAAACACCACCATGTGCCTATAAAATCTTCAACTCTCCAAACACAGGTGACTGGCGGGACTCACGTGTGAGGAGTTCCATTCTGGATGTGTGTAAGGTTAGGACACTCCCTGTGTCAGAAATGAAGAATCAGAGGAGGGAATGGAGGAGAGAAGAGAATGTTAGGAAGTCACTTCTCCATTCATAAACCTATTTTCCAATATTCTTCCATCCTACTGTATCGACTGTATATTGTACCAATAACAAGACGGGAGGCCCCAGGAGTTCTATGAGCCTTCTTTTTCCTTTCGCACATGCCTAGGATCCCTAGGTTCTGAAAGGCCAACATGGACACAGAAGCCCATGTCTGCTCCTACAGCTGCTGGGCATTCCCAGATTCCCAGCCAGTGCCCAGGGGCTGGTGGCCCTGTGACAATAAATGTCACAGAGACATTGAACCCGGAAGGTAACAATGGACCAGGAGCTACAGGTCTCCAGAAGGAGTCACTGGGGAATTGGGGCCTTTGCTTTGGCCCCAGTGGAGCAAATTCCCCTGTTTTCTAAAAGTAGCTGCTCTTCTCCCTTCCTCTCCTTTAACATAGAATGCCTGTGGGTTTCAGTCACTTGCATGAATTTGCTTTAGAGAAGCTCAGTTCCTGGCCAAGCTCCACAATGTCCTACCTCAAATGATCATCCCTAGCTGGCACTTTTAAAGTCAAATCTGCTCTGCTTCTCTTTTATTTAAACAAATATGTGATGTTTGAGCGATGAGTAAAAAGCCCTAAACGTGGCAGAGAAGGCCCTTTGCCCTGGCCATTGCCTCCTTTCCTGCCCTCATCCGGCCTTTGTCCCTCTCGCAAAGTGAGCCCCGACATGGACATGCCTGGGCCTCTTCCTGCTTCTTCCAGGGCTGTGCCCCACCTGCCCAGGATCTTAGCAGAGCCAGTCCTTCCTGACCCCCTCCCCAGCCACCTTCTGCCTGCTGCCCCTCTCACTAGCCAGCCTGTGCCTTGGGGGCAGTGCCCCCAACACACCTTCTGAAAGCAGGCTCAAGGCTTCTGGATAAAACACTTGTCAATGGGTACAATCATCAGACTTCAAACACTGAACAGCATTCCTTAGCTTCCGCGGGTCCAGGGTAACAAACAGACCATGTCTTTTCATAAGTCGAAGCCACCTACTGTCTTCTGAGGGGACTTTCTCCCCCACAAACAGTGCCCCTAGATATTGAACAGGAGATCCAAACTAGTCCCTTACTGGGGATTCCCCAGGCGCATGCTGGGTTCACGGAGAGCCTGTGGGTCCACAAGTGCCAGAAGACTTCAAGGTACAGGTGCATCATGGCAAAGGGAGCATCCAAAGGCCGTGTAGAATGAAAGAGAACTTCCTCCTGTCCTCAGTCTGGTCCACAAGTGGGAAACGCAGGACCTGAGCCCGTAGTTTACAAGATGCTCTGGGGTCAGGCTGCTCTCTTTTGTTACACCCATCTTTCCCTCTCCCTTCATTTGTGATTTTTAATGAATGAGTAGTAAACATTTTAATTCTGATAAAGACCCCAGGAGCCCAGGGGAACGTGTGTTACCAGTGTCCTGCTTCTTCAGGGAATAGCGGGATCGGGAGCGCTGGGCATGTTGGGGAGGTTGGGAAGGGAAGGGACCCTGAGGGCTACCATCCCGACTGAGTCATAGCGGGCCCTGGTGTCACGCAGCTCAGTCGGCAGAAGGGGGCGCTGTAGTGTAACCTATTTAGGATGCAAATAGAGCGCTTCCCCAGCTGCAGATTAAAGCTAGCACAGAAGCTGCAGCCTGGCAGGTCCTGGGCAGTACTAAATGTTAGATTCCTGCTTGTCACTGCTCGCTGCAGGTCATTAATAGAGCTCAGAATGGTTTACGAAATGTGAACATTGAAAACAGAGATCACCAAAAAAAAAAAAAAAAAAAAAAAAGGGAAAGCAGTGTCGACTCACCCAGCTCTGTGAAGATTTGGTTATTTGAGATCACTGGAGTTCGATGATTTTATTAGCATGAGATCGACAATTGTCACAGAGGCATTGCACAGTAAATGACAGAAAAAGACCATGAGATTGAGGAGAGCCAGAAAAGGAGAAAAGAGGGAGAGAGGAAGGAAGGGATGGAGGGAAGGAAGAGGGCCATTCTGGGCGCCCCTGTGACTGCAGCAGTGGCTTAAAGGTTTTACAGAAAGTGCAGGGAAAGCGAGGGCTAGAGGGCCACCTCCCCTTCCCTGTTGAACTTCATAGCAGCTGGGACAAAAGGGCTTAGAACAAAACCTCCAGCTTCCCAGAACCAAGCCAGCTGGGACTTGGGCTTTATTTTCTATCCCAGTCAGGTGTTCATTCTGCCAAGCGGCTCTTCCTTTTCCCCTTTACTCCAGCCAATTCCTGTTTTCTTCAACTGGAGCTCCCCAAGACTCATCAAAAACACGATTTAATTACATCTCCAAAAAAAAAAAAAAAGAAAAAGAAAAAGGGAGGAGTGTAAACATGACTCCTTTTTATCTCCTGATACATCTGGACAAGTAGACAATGTGCTAAAACAAAATAAATCTGCCCTGACAGTCACATCAAAGAGTTCAGCAAGGGGCTTGCAGCTACTTAAAGCACAGGAATGCTGTTGCTAAGCATCGGCCTACAACTTATCAGTCCTTGGAAGAAATGCTTTTTTCTTCCTTTCAGGGGGGAGATGAGGAAAGTTTGAGAGTGGGAACCAGACTGCAAAAGGAGATTGGGGATTTTCAGGGATTTTGAAGCTTAAAATGAATTGTGTGAAGAAAAGGGTTTTTGTTGTGTAGTGTTCTCCTTTTGACACACTGTCTATATTTTTACAGAGGTAACATGTGGAAGCCTCCTAGAAAGGGTAACTATTTAGGATGCACAGAAATAGGTGGTTGCACAAATACTTGCAGATTTGGACCATATCTCATTTCTGTGGATTTCTCTGGATGAGAAGCACCGACTGCTAGCTCAGAGTCTGAAGAAATATCTCCCATTTACCAAAGTCAAGAGTGAAAAATCCTTAAGTCACCATAATAAAAAATAAATCATCTAACATCACAAACCACACACATTTTTTTTTCTAGAAGGCAGAAAATGGAGCATCTATTCCAGTGAACACACACACAAATGGAAACAGAAAACAGATCCTCCCCCCAAAAAAAAGAAACCAGTGTTCACTGCCATGTGTATGTGGAATGCAGTACAAGGACATAAATCTAGCCCAGCTGACCCAAGATACACATATGCTCTCACAACTAGAGTGTTCACAGTAAAACACAAAATGGAACTGACCCTGAAATCCTGCAGACACCTTCAGCCTTTATCCCCACCCCAGGGAAGATGCTGAAACAGATGCTGTGAAATTCAGTCTGATCTCCACCCCATGTGCTAGTTCACAAGAGGGACCATCAGGGAGATTTTTCTCTTCCCATGAACACACCCTCAGGTGGGAGGCTTGGCCCCATTTCTTCCTTCCAGCAAGGCTACTAAATTTAGCTGTGCTGGGAACTCTGAACTGAACATGAAATGGCATCTTTGAGAAGGATGCTCCATGAGGACCTGAGGGCGCTCTGGAAGAAAAAGAGCCTGTTCAAAATAACCCGCCAGTTCTCGATATGTGCCAGACAGTGCCGGGGAGATTTCGGCCTTGCAATAGAGGGGATGAAAATACACAGATACAATACTTTGGCCTAGGGAGACTATGTACATTTTAAGTCAACAACTTGTTATTTTTTTTTTCTTGGATCAAAGGAAACAAATTCAGAAACTACCATGATTTCCACACAGGATAACTCTCAACAATGTGAACAATTACCAAGTCTGTGATATTGCACAAATAAATAACACTTACTATTATCTCCAGCAGGATCATATTTATTAAATGGTGACAGAGGGCAGCAGTAACCATTTTTATTGTCCCATATAGCTCCTATTTTCTAATTAAACAAAAGGTTGTTTCTACTGTTAACATAGCCATTTGTCTAAGTTGGGTCTTACATAATACTTTTTGCCAAGCATGACAGAATATAAGAAATTATGCTCTGTGGTGGTTTGGGTGATTTTTTTTGTTTTGTTTTGTTTTTAATTTTGCATGCTGAGTTGCTACTTAGAAAGCTCTGCTGGTTCATAATCAAAGCGAGAGGCCATTGTGTGGTGAATTCATAAATAAACTTTGGCAATTTTTCCTAAAACATGATGAAGCAAGCACTTGGTCCTACCCTTTAGCTTCAATCCAAGGGCAATGATCTGTATTATTAAACATATAGGTCAAGCCAGCTCCTGCTTCTACGTCCTGTGGGATGCTTTAGAAGCTGCTGTCACATTACCGAGATCTGTTCTGTGGCTCCTAATTATTCCTCTTGGCAGCTTTGGATTTCAAGTGATTCCTCTCACATGTATGTAAAAATTTATAAGCTGTTTTATATTACAGCATGAGTTATTTCCTTGTTGTTTATAATGGCAGGAGATAGCGATCAGAAAAATGCACTAATTTTACTGACAAGGATAATGGCAACTTAATAAAATCTGCATTATGCCCTGTGTAATCTTCAAAAATACTTCATAATAACACACAATGTTAAAAATTTTAAATTTCAATATAACTCTGAGGACAGGGCTATCTTTCTCCTGAACATCTTAACAAGAAGAAAGGATGAGGGTTCTTCCTCATCTCCAATACTGAATGTGGTAGTGAAGCATCCGTGTACCAAGGACTGAGGGACATATGCCTACTATTCACTGAGAACTCAGTATATATTGGGACCACCACATAAGTCATCTTGTTTAAGTCCCCAGATGGCTCTATGCAGCAGATAGAACATCCTACAGTGGGTGCTCCCCGTGGAAAGTACATGCCTGGACTCCAGAACAGAATTCAGTTCTAATTGTGTATCCCCCAGTCTCCAAGCCCCATGCCCTGTGCTCCACAGTGAGAGGAGGAACCTATGCTGAAACTCAGGGCAACTTATACTCTCAGAGGAGGATAGGAGAGTCAACCACCTCTGGATGAGGAGGAACTTAAACCCATTCTCTACAGGAAGGTCTAAACAAAATAACCCAGGGGCCAGACAAGGGAAGGGTTGTCTCTACTGCAGGATAGAAAGCAGACAACCTGACACCTCATTTGATTTTCACATGTGAAGTATGTTGGAAAGGTAATAACACTCCTATGGTATGAGAAAGTGTAGACTTGAAGAAAAAAAGCACCTTCCCTATGAAGTAACGACTGGCCCAGGTAGAATGCAACTTTCTTGGCCTGATCAATAGATGATAACATCTTAACTTTGTAAAATGCCTTCCTCCTGAAAAACTTCCTCCCTAGTCTTCTGTAGCAATAGCCTGAGTTTAAATCCTGAGCCATCAACCCTGAGTGCCCCCAAGAGGACCCACACGAGCCACATGGTTTTTCTAGATTTCAAAATAATGCTCTGCCTCTATAGGCAAAACCTCATGTACGATGATCAAATATCTCACAGTTTATTTTATTTATAAATATTTGTAGTTCTTTAAATACCACCACATAGGTCCACTGGCATATGACTGGCTTCATATTAGGTTCTAAAGGGGACACTTGTTTGTTTTATTTATCCTCAGTCCTATGATTATCTACCTGTCTCTGTGCAAGGAAGAGGTTTTGTTTGATGTCATGACTACAACTCCTGAATTTCAAATGAATTAAGAGGTTCTCTCATTTCTTTGGAAACTTGGTTGGGGTAGGAAGAGATGAAGAGGATCATTATTTTATTTATACAATGTAAAGCAGAAAGCTGAGTACACTGGTCTATTTTATCAGGATTCTGACCCTATAAAGCTTGAGTCCCTGGTATCTATTTTATTTTATGCTTATTTCTTTTGGTACTATGGAGATGGACATCTTTCTGAAGGACATATTCATTCCCCAAACAAGCCAAATGATAGCTCTTACCAATGTTCATTTGAAGACACCAGATTGCCAGAGGAATGCCTCCGGCCCTCTAGATGCCAAGCTTTGGCCTCTTTGCAATGACCCGAGGGAAAGCAGAAAGTTATTCTGTATTAACCAATGGTCTTGATGGTTTGATTCCCACCAAAGGAAGGGATGGTTCAAAGACACTGTAACTGATCGTTTATTGTCCAAACCGACTAAAGAAGAAAAAGGAAGCACAGACCCCACATGCATCCTCTTTCCAGTGTGTAGCTACAGTGTGGGCCACTGGGTCTGGGGAAAACACTGAGATACAAACAGAAGACATTTTATAGCTATGATTACTTGGAAGACAAACAGAATGTGGATGAACTAAAATGGCATAACCTTACTTCTAAAAAAATTGGATATATTCAGCAGTAGGCCTGCTCTCTGGGGACTCTTGATATAAGCAGTTTTTAAAGGCTATATTGCCCATGCAAACTGTAGGACTCCTGAGACTCCCAAATATCTCAGAACATTATCCACATATACAATGTATGTAACACACTACATATGCTTAAGTGTACACACATAGCTCTTCTCTCTGTCTCCACCAGCAGAGGCTCCCAGTGTATATGGCAGGAGGAACATGCACCTGGTTCCATTCTAAGTCCCATTGCCTAGTCTATGACAATATGACTTCAGCTTCTAGCTGACCAACTAGAAAATAAAGGAAGGGGCCATGTGTGGTGGTGCACATTTGTAATCCTAGTACTTGGGAGGCTGAGACAGGAGGATCACAGTTTCAAGGCAATTTAGTGAGGCCATCTGCAACTTAATAAGAGCCTGTTTCTTCCCCCCCCCTTTTTTTGCAGCTCCTTGCACTGAGACATTCACCAGTAACAGCTGAGGAACTAGAAGCAGCTGACAATGCCCGAAAATATCAACGATATTTTTTCAGTTAAATTTTATTTTATTTTTATTTTCTTAGTTTGCAAGCAACAGAAACCAGTCCTGGTTAACCTAGACAAAAAGAATATATTGAGAAAATATGGAACAGTTCACAGTTCAATAGAAAAGATGATGATAACTCATGCTGGGAATATATAAGAAGCTGAATCAGCTAGGTACTGCCAGTGAGCACGGGCACTGCCAATGGATTCAAACAAGCCAGCAGCTCCATTGCCAGTGATATAAAATTTCTGGTCCAAAAGAGTCAGAGTGTCCATTTTTCCTTTCTTTCTTTCTTTCTTTCTTTCTTTCTTTCTTTCTTTCTTTCTTTCTTTCTTCTTTCTTTCTTTCTTTCTTTCTTTTTTTGTGTGTGGTGCTGGGGGTAGGAACCCAGGGGCTTTTCTACCTCCAGGTTATACTCCCAGACCTATTTTAGACTTTGTTTGGAAACAGGGTCTCACTAAGTTGCTGAGGTCCTCACTAAGTAGCTGAGTATGGCTTTGAACCTGTGCGATCCTCCTGTCTCAGCCTCCCAAACACTGGGATTACAAGCATGCGTCACCACGCCTGGCGACCATGTTTCTAAATAAAAGATAAAATAGGGCTGGGGGTATAGTTCTGAGATAGTATACTCCTGGATTCAATCCCCAGTACCACACACAAAGAAAAAGGAAGGAAGGAAGGAAGGAAGGAAGGAAGGAAGGAAGGAAGGAAGGAAGGAAGGAAGGGGAAGGGAGGGAGGGAGGGAGGGAGGAAGGAAGGAAGGAAGGAAGGAAGGAAGGAAGGAAGGAAGGAAGGAAGGAAGGAAAAAAGAAATGCAGGACTGTCATTCAACCGTATATTCCCATTTATTGGAACTATAAGGAAAAGCAAGAAACCTGTGGATATCTGGTCCCTCCTAGAAGGGTTTGTATGTGTAGACGGATAACATGATGTCAGAAGCGACTCACTAACAGTAAGAGTTGGAGTTAAGAGAAGACACGGTGGACCCTCCATCATGGAGTCACAGAACAAGGATTTAGGCCCATAAGAAACTAAGTGGAAAGGATGATTTCTGAAAGAGATTTCTAGCAGGTAGGTTCAAGGCCCAGCTCAAGCTGTTCCCTGGACCACTGTTTTCTTAGTGGAATTCTACTACTTCTTTGAGCTTCAACTCGAGCATCGCTTTCTCCTGGGGTAACCCGGGCCTCTAGGGGTGTCCTGGCATTTGGTGGGTACTGGTGCTAACAGGACAGTCAGTGAACAGTCTGGTCCATTTCTTTGTGAGTCCAGCGCCAGTCCAAGGCTAACAGGCTTACAGCCCTCAGTGCAGGGTCAGCTAGTGAGTGTGTAAAGGGCGAGGGGAGGCCATTTCAGATGGTCTCTGTCTTCCTGCCTTCCTCTCCCATGCTCCTTGGAAGCAGTCAACGATCTCTCACCACATTAGGCTAAAGTGACATGGGGTTCTCCAGCATGCAGCTGGTACCAGCTCCTTTCTGAGCCATGCCGCTAACTGGTTGGGGGCGGGGGGCAGAGATGTTAGCATGATGTTTTACTCAGCAGGCATGGTTCTGAGGCGCATTTTTAATGATTTACCAGTTCTACTTGACTGAGCCTGCACCCTGTAAGTGGATCATATGATCAGCGATCACAAGTTAAACTGCTTTTGTTGCTTGCAAGGCATGCATGGTGGGCTGGCTACACGGCACCAGCAGCTCGCACGCAGCTGTGTGTAAGACAAGGAGAGGTTACGTACAACAGGCAGTTAATGGCTCATACCAGCAAGCCCTCCACTGCATGAGGCTGAATTTTAAAAAGGTAAATGACCTTGCAGCCCAGAGCTTTAACGGTGTGCTTTTACCTATTTGTACCTGGATAAATAAACATTTGCAGCATGCCAAAGGCCCCAAAAGCACTATTGTAGCCAGAGGCTAATCTCTTTCTCTCTGGATGAAAGACTTCAAAACAAAAGGGGAGGGGGATCATTTTCTGCCTCAAGTAGCACAAAGGTAAGGGGGCCCTGGTGATAATGACTGCCATTTGTTATAACTTTCAGAAGTCACCAAGGTTCCAGTGCTAACCAGCTGCCCACACTTAGGATTCTACTTTCCAAGAAGAATGACAGAAACCTCAGGCCCTAAGACAGAGAGAGAGAGAGAGAGAGAGAGAGAGAGAGAGAGAGAGAGAGAGAGAGAGAGATTGATTCTAGGCAGAGCCCAACAGAACTGCCTACCACCTGCCAATGCATTCAACAGAAAGAAAGAATATCTCTGAGCTGTTCTGCTACCCCACAAGGGTTCTTGTCCAACTGCTATCACTTGGGCCAAAGAGCTGGCCAATCTTAGTTGTCTTGTGCTCTGTCTTCGAATTGAGAGGGTGGTATTCTTGTCAGTGGAGTCTAGGCCCTCTACCACCAGTCCCCTGCCGCCTGCTCTGGGTGAGCGGAGAGCCACTTAATTCCTGGGAAAGCCCCTCTGAAAACCTCCTCTGCCACAGGGCTACCCAAGGCCTCTCTGAAACACTGGCTAAGTACTCCAAATACTTCCCAAAGAGTGAAATATTTGTGATTTACAACATGAGTGGGAAGTTTGGTAATGCTGTTATTTTAAGAACTCGTCAATCAGTTCAGATTTAGATAACATTTATTGCAACATAAACTGAGATTGCCATGAGAACAGACAGAAGATGTCTATGGAACATTTAAGATGTTTCACAGGCAATGAATCAATTGAGGGAAGCTTGGTGGGGTGAGGCAAGCCCTGGACTGAGGCCTGAGAGCTCTCAGCTCCTTTCCTGCTCTGCTCCTCATAAGCCCAGTGGCTCTCAGCGCATCACTCTGCTGCTTTGCACCTGAGGTCTCAATCCCTCCAACAACTCTGCTGAGTTCTACTATGTTTCAAGACCCTAGGCACTGAGGATAAACACGCTGGGTTGACAGTCACTAGGTATCATTCATGTATATACACACAGATGAATTAATAAACCAGAAAAGCTGCACTCTGTTGTTAGTCCCCATCTGTTGAACCAAAATAATCTTTAAATGACCAGAAATTCTTTCTTCCCTGAGATTCATGCAGTTAATATAGGTCAGCCTAATGAGGTTGGTTTATATCCATGAGAGAAAACAGTACTCCTTGGTCCAATATACGGTTTTAATAAACTTTATTAAATTTCCATTGATCCATATGCAAAAATAATTTGTTTACAATTTGAACTCAGCCTACTAAATGGTGTCTAACTCAATAAAGAAAGAGGCTGAGAAACAACAGCTGTATGGCTATTAACACATTATGCCATTAAAAACACTGAACAGTTGGGTTTGGGAAAGGAGTCAAAGTTTTAACCCTTTGAATATCTGAAACAGATATCACTTTGACTTTGCAGTGGAAGCCAATTCTTGAAAACATCACCTTGTAAGTGAAGCTGCAAGAAGAGAAAGTCTGCCTATGGCTTTGCTGCTCAGCCCTCCATGAACCTTCCCTAAATGTACAAACTCAGCCTCAGGCAGAAATGACAACAGAGTGTTGGGCTTTAGAAGGATGTCTCAATAGGCAAACTAGGTTTGATAGGTAATATAATTCATATTGCATCCTATAACTCAGATACTTAGAGAAATTGTTTAGCTTCAACCGGGAGTTGATGGGGCCAGGGTCAAAGCATAATCCTTTTTAACTAGTTGGTTCTATTTGGTGATAACATCTGTTATCTAGTCAGTAAGTCAATAACAAGTGTCCATTGAGTACTAAGTTAGGCAAAGTCCCTAATCTCAAATTATATATTATGGAGATGAGGTGGTAATATAAAGAGACAAGAAAATCGAGAACAATCCAGCACTATGCTGTAAAATTCTAAGCATATGCAAGGTCCAAAGAAAAGAGACGAGTGAAGATTAACAAAAGGAAGACTTAAAGAAGGAACTGGATTGCCTGTGCCTTAAAAAAATAAAGCTTCTCGTTTTCATGAGTGCAAGAAGAAAATTAAGAGTCAGGAGAGAATGTAAGTGTGGTGACTGAGGAGGGCTGGAGAGGTTGAGATAGCATAAGCAAAGAGCAGGAGGCTAAAAGACCATAAGGATAATGTTAGCCCTTTTCTTATCCACTGGTTATAAAGGATACACAGGAGGAAAACTGGAAATGACTAGAACAGATTCACCATACTCACTCCTACAAAAGCTGAGCACACACCCCAAGAGGTGGCAGCAGCAATGTCGATAAAAGATAGCTCAGTGTTTAGAAAATCCGACTGCTTGGTACCCAGGTTAGTGACCATGTGATATTTCTAACTTAAAATCCTAATTTAGGAAGTATCTATGGTAATTTAGGAATGATTTTGGTTCAACAGAGGGTAGATAGCATTCATGTCACTTTTCTTACATATGAATTTATTTTCAAGTACCTATATGAGTGATACCTAGTGATAATCTTACCCACCAGGCATATTTTCATTTGATCAACAATATAAGCAAATGTAAATAAGGAAATGAATGAAAATGTGCAGTCAAACTTGACATTCTTAGTATAACTTGGAATCTGAATAGAAAGGATTCTTGTTCCTTTGAAGCTGAACTGCCTTGCTTCCCATGTGGTTTTAGTTTATAAAATCTTATAGAAATAGTCCAAATGGTCCTTACATGCACCTTACATGATCTCAGTTCTTCCAGTACAATCAACATTTGCCTATTTGCAAAGCAGCGCATCATTCTGTTTAATAAAAACTCTTCAAAAATTTCCTTCTTAAATTTTGATGAAACGTTCCTCCCTATTACTGTTAATCCACGGTCCTCACTTTTTCCTGTACAAACTTTACATTATCACCCACACAGTACTGCTTCAACTATCTGAAAGAAGAATCTGTGCATCACATTAATCCCCTCCATTCTAGGCCAAGTATTTCCATGACACTCAACAGTATGGTTCCTTCATGAAGATACCCACTTGTTTTTATAGTTTTCTTAAAACATGAAACTCTGAGCTGAACCCAGTCCTCTATGTGGTGTGTGAATTGTGTGGATTTCAAGCAGACATTTAACTTGATCCAAACCTCCCAAATCGGCAAAACCTTTTTAAGCTATAGCCTAAGATGATGCATGGCAAATCTCAGACAAAATATTTCATTGCCTATGACATGAAACACTGACAAGCCAGACCTCTCAAGCACATACTTCTTTAACTGTTTTTCTTTAATTCAGTTAGGACTTCAAAATTATAATCCTATTAAAATTTTCTAGGTGTCAGGCCATATTTGTTTCTGCTGAGATCACTTAGAACCATGACCCAACACCTCCACCATGTCCTGACCACCCTAAGTGTAATAAATAAGGACCCTTTCCAGTTTCTTCTTTTCTTTCTTTCTTTCTTTCTTTCTTTCTTTCTTTCTTTCTTTCTTTCTTTCTTTCTTTCTTTCTTTTTGGTGGTACTGGGGTTCCTGGAAATCCTTCTACCTCTGGGCTATACTCCCAGACCTATTTTATATTTTTATTTGGAAACAGGGTCTCTTAAGCCACTGAGGCTGGCTTCGAATCTGTGTGATTCTCCTGTCTCTGCCTCCCAAGCGCAGGGATTACAAGCATGGGCCACCACGCCCAGCTATCCTTTCCAGCTTCTTAATCGCTATTGATAAAAGTGTTTATTAGGTCAGGGACAATTTTAAGTTTGAAGCTAAGGTAGATAGAGAAAGCCTAAGGCTTAAGGAAAAGGTAAGACATACTTCACACATTCTTTGGGGCGTGTGAATGAAGACAGATACCAAGACCAAGAGATGACTGTGACTGTAGCAGTATAAAGGTAAATACTTAGATGAACCATGTCATTTCCCCAAGAACAATGTGCATTAGGTCTGGAGAAATTAGCAAAACAAAGAATTTTCAGTGTTGATCTCTCTCAAATTAAATAAATTTAAAAAGAGAAATTTAAAACTACCCAAATGAACCTGCTGCTCTTAGAAGGATGAACATGAACCCAAAAACGTTTACCTTGGTTAATGCCCAAAGAACTTACTACCAGGTTTAGAATATAACCTCCCTCCTGAGAGGTTGCAGCTAATCCTGGAACAACCATGCTTGTCAACTCCTTTTCTACCAAGGGGAGTGGGAAGTTGTCTTTACTGTAGATGCTCAACAAAGCATTAATACAAACAAGAACTCAAACCACTCCCACACATCACACTGTGGCTGAAGAATGACTACCAAATCCAACAAGAACTCAAAATATGATCATGTACTACCTAATTATGAATGAGTGATGTGAAGCTAAATATCAGGATGTTATAACAAAGCAGACAATGAGCAGATTTAAGGGTCCTGAGTTATTTCTCAGAGATAAATATGAGGAATGGATGGCTGCTTGAACCACTTTTCATGCCCCAGCTGGAAGCATATATATATATATATATATATATATATATATATATATGTATATATATATGTATATATATATATGATAAGGCAACATGGGAACTTTTATAATGTTTATAGAAATCAAAGATGGCCTTGTCACATGTGGCTTTTGGCTCATTAATTTGACTAATTACAGAGACCCTGACTCCTAATATTTATCTCCCTAAGGCTTGAACATGAAGAACCAAGTTTCATATTAGTTGACACTCTTACGAGCATCTTGTAAAAGCTGAATTGTGATGCCAGCAACCTTGGCCAAATCACCTATAATCATGTATCTGATACAACTAGAAAGATATTTATAAGCAAAGTTTTAAATGACATCAATATGATGTCATTATATAATTCTTCATATTTTTCTAGATTTTTCAACAAAATTACTTTTTTTTTTTTTTTTGGTGGTACTGGGGGTGGAACCCAGAGGCTTTCTACCTCCGGGCTATACTCCCAGACCTTTTTTCTATATTTTATTTGGAAACAGGGTCTCACTAAGTTGCTGGATGCCTCACTGAGTAGCTGAGGCTGGCTTCAAACCCGTGCGATCCTCCTGTCTCAGCCTCCCAAGTGCGGGGATTATAAGCGTGCGCCACCACGCCCGGCTCAACAAAATTACTTTTTTGGTAGCCATCTTATGAGTGTCATAGGACACACAATTACTCTTCTTTTATAGATATCAGAAGGCAAACACCGTCTTTTTACAGAGTTAAATGAATATGTGCCTAAAGATATACAGTGATAAAAAAATGCTGCCTGTTTTCCTTTTTTGCAAATTCCAAGCACAACAGTCCTAATTTTTTGGCATCCAACATTTTAGGGTTGACTTTTGACCCAAGTAATGAAACCATGCTTAGTAAGGTCTCTGATACCTTAAGGCTGTATTGGGACACAGAGTATGAAACTTCCCTATATTAACTATCCAGTGGCAAATCTATAGGCCAATTGTCACATGGGGCTTTCTGGTGTCAATCAAAACAGACTTGTATGGAAACATCAACTTGATCTACCTAGAAGGCAGGAACAACACAAGTGCATGCATTTGGAATCATAAAGTAATATTATGGAGACTTGTCACCAGAAACACCATTAGTTGATAAAATGGAAGTAAAGCCTATCATTATTTCATCAGCCTAGTCAATCTTCATTGAAAACAAATATACAGAGATTTGCTGTTATAGTCCCAGCTATAACATAAGCAAAGATACTGCAGACCCAGCCACATTTCACACCAATTGCCCATTATAAGGCAACAATTTGGCCACAAGACACTCTGCTAGGAGCTGTGTGACTGTAAGCAATATCAGGAGGTAAGAAGCAGACCAGCATTGGGAGATCAGGTACCCAGCACTGCTCCATCGTCCCCCATCTGATGGCCCAAGCATTTCTATTTCCCTCTGCAAAACTGCCCAATTCCTTGTGTGGATCACTATAGAAAGGAAATGGGACACTGCATCAGAAGGCTGTATATGAGTTGTAGGAATAGGAGAAACATAAATGCAGTCTTATCTCTGTGATTATTTAATGCAGCTGCTGGGCAACCTTGTATTGACCTCTCCTGGCCAGTACCAGATAATTTAGTGCCACTATCATCATGAGTAAACATCCACAGAGGGCCTGCTATGGGCTTAATTACACTTTGGCTTGTATGGTTCACTGACGTTGCCATATTTACGTGTCTGGTCTTCTTTAAGCAACTGCATATTCACCCAGGAACAAGAACCTGTATACCTGTATATACATACATATATATACACCTTACTTCAGAACAAGAAAGAGTATAGAGTATGAAAAATATAAGTTTCTTTATAGAGATAGGCATCTCTTTCCTTTCCTCTGTAATCTCATATAGAAAGATGTTTTTATAAAATACCTACCAAGGGTCTTAATCAAGCTATTCCACTTAAAAGCATTAATGCTAAGTATGCAAACGTTCACCTGACTGATCATTAAGGTATCAAGAACTAATTTTCCTCCTTTTAAGAGCTTATATGTCACATCCCACCCCTTGGGCCTTCCAGAAATGCATTTAAATGCCTAACTGGGAGGAAGAAAAGCATTCCAGACAGCCAGGTGTTAGTGATTCAACCATTAAAACTTCAGTGATAAAATATCCTCTATGATTGTAAAACATTTCAGTCATTAGAAGATCATAAATAGATTAAGATGACATTTTAAATTATTATGACACCATGTGCATAAAATGTACATTGTTCATCACAATATCCCAGATGACTGTGACTCTGATTATCTGAAGTTAAAGATGAAGTGCATGTGTTATTTATTTGAAATCCAACAGTGAAAGACAGGGAGGGTGGAAGGAGGAGAAAGCCGCTGACATACAAATGGAAGTCAGGGCTGCTGCCTCCTTCTGAGGCCCAGGAAGACTGGAGATTCATTTTGCGATAGCACTCATTTGCTGCTCCTTGAGCAAAAATAAATCCATGCTTCAGAAAATTGTCTTAAAATCCACGAGTTTGAAAACATCACCTAAAAGGTCTTGGTACTTATTCCTTGAGTTAATTGAAAGGTTTTAATTAGAGTTCAATATTCAATTACATGTAAAATGAGAAAAGCAGCTTATGACTCTTCATGTCACACACAGCCATAACTACCTCTCAGTCAACTTTTCTCTCACATCCTTGATACATAGGAAATGAGCATGGCACATCTCCACCTTAAAGGCATAGAACCGTTTTAGAAAGCACGAATGATTCCCCTAAGAAAAGCTGCCTACCTAGCCACCACCATCAGAATTGAGAGGACAGAGGCCCTGACCATTTCATGTAAAAAGAAAAGAAACGTCAGTTTTACAACAATGACTTGTAAGAGGAGGATAAGAAATCAGTGATATAAATAATTCAGTCTTGCTCCAAACCTATACTTTTTCAATGCAACCTTACCAAGAAAGCAAATTCCTTTTAGGGCTTCAATTAAGCATTTGGGGAAATGTGTTTAAGGGCTAATGTGCTTAGTTAAATCTATAAACCAGTTGAAGGATTAGGCCCATTAAGGAGATTATAACAAGTAATTGGCAAGTTTGAGAGTATTTAGGGTACCAGACAGCTATGTATGTGATTCTGCTCTATTCAGTAACTCGTTCTGCCAAAGTTCGTTGGAGGAATAAGTGTGCGCGAACATGGGCCTAGTCATACAGTCGACAATGGCAACAACTTAAATTTCTCTGAAGGATTTCAAAGAATTAGCACTAGAAAAGTGGAAGCATTGTAGGCATCAGAAAACCTCATATAAACATTCTCTTTGAAATGTTTCTCTTTGAATCAAGCACTAATAGCTCCCCTGTTTCTTTTTAGATGGAATATTCTTTCTCAAGTGTTTGAAACCCAAGACATAAAATTGGTAACCTGGTACAATTAGATGCTCCAAAATGATCAGTGTAAAAGATAATCATTTGAGGGCAGCTCATCCAGACAACCACTCATTCTGGTTAGTTATAGAGAACTTCTGAGAAATAGCTACTGGGTTTTTACTAAGAGTCATTAAATTGAAAGACATCAAGTCCAACACTTCATTGTATGTTTAAGTCTCTTCCTGGAAATAAGAGGCCATAGTGAACCAGGGTCTCTCCAAATATTCTGGGCAATAGGGTCACAAGACAATGCTCTTCATTAGAGAATACTTCCTATTCTCTACCTCCCTATAATTCACAACTCTGCATAGGGCCAATAAAAAGTTCCCTGTCTATAGAGTTCTTCAAGTGGAATCTGCATTATAACACTAAGGATAGAAAACAAAACAAAAACCAATTTCACATTGAAAATATTCATCAAAGAAGGGACCTCACATTCTCCAAGGCGATTCTGCCGCTCTGGTGGTCTGGCAGATACAGCTCAAGCCAGCAAAAGAGACCGTCTATTTCTTTGTCTTGGAAATAGCTTGGGAATGAAAACAATTTAGTCCATGTTCAGCTTTTGTTTCTTTGCTCTAAAATACCTGCTTGCTCATTAGGGATGGCTTCAAAAATATCTACTTCAGCACCACAGAGGCAGAGTTGTGCCCTTAGAGAGAAAGACACTATGGATATCTCTAATCATTGACAAATCCAACATTTCATCTTACCTCCATCTTCCCACCAAAAATATGCCTTTGCTCTGGTCAAACTGTGTGTGTGTTATACTGGGGATTGAACTCAGAGGTGTTTGACCTCCAAGTTAAACCTCCAACCCTATTTTACTTTTTATTTTTGAAACAGGGTCTTGCTAAGTTGCCGATACTGGCCTGGAACCTGTAAACCCCCTGTCTCAGGCTCCCTAATACTGGAATTATAGCCATGCACTACTGTGCCCAGCAGTGGGAGAACTCTTAGTAATTTATTTATTGATTTAATTCTTGAACATATTGTTGTTGAATGTCCCTTTTATGTTTTGTGTTTTTGTATCAAAAACTGTCTCTTTTTGGAAGAAACATGTTCATATAAAAGAAGCTTCATTTTCATGGACAGAGAGCAAGGCTTCATTTGATTTGCATGGAGGAGGGCATACCATCATATTTCTTGACTGAATGACTAACTGGCTCTGGCTATACACATCCCAAGAGATTTTCCAAGAATCTATCTGTTAACAACACAAGGAAAAGTACCTTTTCCTCAACATTGATGAGATTTCCTAGAATAAGCTATGGTTTGGCTTCATATTTTAGGAATACTGAAGATTGGAAGAACAAATCTGGTTATAGTATTTTTAAAGTGTATTAGAGGATTCTACAATTAGGTAGAAATTGTGGGAAGCCATTGTTTTAGATTGAGCTCCTACAATAGACCCCAGAAGGAGACCAAACTAAAATGGAGTCACCCAGGCCATGTTCCATGTTGTCAAATTTAAACTAAGCTGTGTATCTGAGCTCTAGGAAACCAGGAGAAAGAGTATATTCAAATTTTTAAAAAGATCAGTTTTATCAGGGATGATAAGGAAGTCTGTGCTTTTAACCCTTACAAAAAAAAGTAACCTGATGTCAACCAATATGCTTTTTGTATTATGCTGCTTCTTTATTCCTACTGAAACTATCTTATAAAAAATGACTTTTCTGCCATACCCAAGGAAGCATCTCTCTCTCCTCTCTCTCTCTCTCTCTCTCTCTCTCTCTCTCTCTCTCTCTCTCTCTCTCTTTCTTAGATGGAATGCTTTTTAGATGGGATGCTGCTCAATTCATGAATCACTAATAAGAGCTAATCAGTGTTTTAACCTAAATTTGTTAAAATTGTGTTTGAAACTAAATCAAGAGCCTGAGCTCTTTGAACCGGTATTGAATGGAGCTTGTTTTCTGAATTTTTCTCACCTTTCCAATGCAAAACCACAAGCCACAGCAAGAATACTCAAAGAAAATTAAAGTCTCTATTAGAGCGGATAGGGCTGCTTGTGGCTAGGGCTCCTCCAGGGGAGACTTGTTTATTTGTTGGTCTTTTAAAAGAGCATAGAATGTGAAATTTCAGTTTTTTAGAAAGCATTCTGTCCTCCCTTGGAAACGAATTAACAAGAATGTCACAAGAGATTGTTTATGAACACTGTTAAAAAGTGGGTCAAAGACAACAAATCTTATTTCTACTTATTAAGAATGTACTGGCTTTCCAAATAAGGGCAGGTCAGCATAAATATTATTTTATTATAATATATTATAATAGTTAATATTATCTCTGTAGAAGATGTCAGGGAATTGTAGGGTCTCTGTTCCCAGAGATCCTGGGGTTTAGTTGTATGAAAACAACAGTATCACTAAGGAATTTCACCAAACACCATGTTATATAGTGGAAACACTGTTGGTTCCAGCAGAACAACAGGTTCTGAAGGAATTCAGGGATGGATTTGTGGAATCTATAGTGTCTAGGCAGGAGTTCCTATGAAGATGAACTTTGGCCCTTTGAACAGTGGAACATGCCTAAGTAGATAGCAGGAGATAAAAATTGCATGAACCAACATAGTCCACAGTCACCCATGTGCTGGGTTTAGGGTAGGCTGATGGCAGTATGAATGGACTCCAAGTAAGAATGGTTCAACTTAGGATTTTTCAACTTTATGATGGTGTACAAAACATGCCCATGGAACTATGCTGTTTTAACTTTCAATACAGTATTCAAAAACCAAATAATACAAGATATTTAGTACTTTATTATAAAATAGTCTTTGTTTTGGGTTATTTTTGCTTAACTACAAGTCAATGTAAATGTTCTGAACACATTTAAGGTTGTTTGGGTTTAGCTTGCTTTTAGGTCAGTTAGGTATAGTAAGTACATTTTCAACTTAAGATATACTCAATTTACTAAGGATATAAACCCATCTTAAGTCAGGGAGCCTTTATACAAACAAGAGAAGAAACTACAACTAAATTTACCGCCAAATGTTCTTATAAATGAAAAACGAGTTTTGGATAAAACAATTATTTTTAGAGATAAGAGGGGATATTGTGTAGATTTTTGTCTTCTATTTTTATAAGATTTCCATAATTACAAACTAAAGAATATGAGTTCAGGTATAAGTAATTATATACAGTCCCCATCTTATAATGTTTCACTTAGGATTGTTTGATTTTATGATGGCACAAAGCCATATACATTCAATAGAAATCATACTCTGAACTCTCAATTTTGGTTTTTTTCCCAGGCTAGTGATATGCTACACAGATCTCTCTTTTAAGGAAGTGAGTCACAGCTCCTAGTCACCCACAAAATATGGAAGAGAAACCACCAACACTCCCACAGTATACTGCATTGTTTTTATAAAGGTAGTCAATGAATTATACAAGACATTCACTATTTTATTATGAAATGGGCTGTGTGTTAGATGAGTATGCCCAACTGCAGCATAATATAAGTGTTTTGAGTATGTTCAAGGTAGGACCAGGCTGATGTGATGTTTGGTAGGTTAGGTGTATTAAGTGCATTTTTTTTAACTGATGATATTTAAAGTTTACAGTGGTTTTATTAGGACATACCCTATCAGAGCACCGGAGCATCTGTATTTTTATATTCTCTGCCATGAATAACAAGACAGAGCAGCAGTCACAATGAAGCTAAAATAATGGCAAACAAGGGAAGTGAGGGATATTTGGAGGGGATACCCACAAGGCCATGACCACAATGGTTCCCCTTGTCAGCAGGCATAGCACTGCTGTAACATTATGGACTGGTAAGTCTAGGAGTTGGAAAAATAAAAATTGGAAAAACAATAAAATGGGAAAAATACAGATATCCTCTCTGACAAGACTGGTTCAATTGGTAGAGCTTGATCCATCTTCTACATTGACAAACTAGAGAGAATTAACCCCAGATATCTTAGACACCTAAAATGTTTGGCAAAACCTCCCAAGCTCTCCAGAACACTGGTGCATGGGCTCCCACCAGTGTGGTGAGCTGATCACCAGGCACAGTGGGATGGGAGGCAGACCTGAGGCTGCTGGCTGATCTCACTCTTAGCTGCTGCTACCCATCCCCACCCCGTCACTGCACAGAGCTGCTAAGACACCTCAACAGTATATTGGTACCTCTTAGAAGGGAGTTTGAAAAGTGCTGATCATGAACAACCCTCTTGTTTTTAAAGTGTGGAAAAATTGAGCCTTGAAGACAAGAAAACCCAGGGGCATTCTTGAAGACAAGAAAAATACAAATCAAAATTGAAAATTCAGAGTATGGTTTCTATTGATTGTATATGACTTTTGTGCCATCGTAAAATCAAACAACCCTGAGTTTACTGGACTGGTTAAGGAACAGGCAGGGTTCAGATTCCAGGCCATCGGATTTCCAGCCCAGTGTGCTTTCTCCCACCCCCACACCGTTCTTTAATACTACAGTGGCAGATTAGCCATTTTAAAACTATGTGTCAAAGCAGGACATCTGATGAGGAATCTCCAGTGGGAAGCTCTTCATTCTCTTTTTCACCTTCCATGCTATGTCAAATATTGATATTTATAAAATGATGGAGGAACTGGCATCCTAAAATATATGCTATCGCTACTCTTTGAATGAGGGCCAGGAAGGGAATAAAAAGCTCA
The DNA here is from genome assembly GCF_963383645.1 of Muscardinus avellanarius. Lineage (NCBI taxonomy): Eukaryota > Metazoa > Chordata > Mammalia > Rodentia > Gliridae > Muscardinus > Muscardinus avellanarius. The sequence goes on along the minus strand of NC_137789.1, from coordinate 92,682,012 downwards.
GAATGACCTGCTGTACAGCTACCCCGCTTCCCCAATTAACTCCAAACAGACTTTGTCTGGGATGAAATGATTTAGTCTCAACGCAAGGTCAGTCCCACATACCCAGGATAAAGATTGCCGAATATGCTTATTTGAGCTGAATTACATTGGTAGTTTAATAATATGAATTTACAGCCTTTTCAAGAGGGACTCTAGCACTGGGGAGAACTTTAAAATGCATCACACTTAAAACATAAAATTAAATTCAATTAACTTTTATTGGGAGGCTAATACACTAGTACCCTAGAGGGAGAAACGAAACGAAGCTCTCAGCTTTCCCAGGATTTTCAAACCAGGCCTCTGGAATCCAGGCCAAAGACACAGAACTGTGTTGCTCCCTCATAAAGAGCTACACTGACCAGTTTAACATCTGGACTCCAAGGAGAGGACCATGTCTAAACTCTACATCTATAATATCCCAGGGGCATAAAACCTAGAATAAGAAACAGAAATACTACCTACCTATCAAATAAAAGACAAAAAGCCAACACATGGATGAAAGTGTTTGAGGGTCTTAGAGACCATATGCTCCTTAGTAAACCCTCCTAATCTTCCTTTTTCCAGTTCAATGGTCATCTATTTAAAATATAGACTTAGTACAATTACCAACTCACATTGACTTAGTAGAGATTCTAAAGCCAATCTCGACTTTGCTAGGGCTCTACTGCACCCCTCACTACACTGAAATATTACAAGTTTGTAGGCAACAATAAATGGGGTCATTACTTTTTGTGACTTCATAAAGAGCAACTTATGACATCACAGGGTGGCCTATGGGAAATATGGGCCCTGAACTGATTTATCAATTATTTCCTAAAGATAGGATAAAGTAATCTCCTTTGCTCATCCAACAAATATTTAATGAGCATCCTCTACATGCTGTGTATCAAACTAGGCACTAAGAGATTCATGAGTAAATGAAACAGAAATGTCACTGCTCTTGCAGTTAATAGAGTAAAATGCATGGGGAATCAAACAGCACCCCATCTTAACAAGCTACTCCCAATATCTCACTGAAATCAGGGTTAAACTCACCACAGACCTGGTCAGAATTTGTTTAAAAAATGCATCAGTTTCTTGTTGGCTGCTATAACAAATTTGCCTGATCTTAGCGACTTAAAAAATACAAATGTACTGTCTTATAGTTCTGGAGGTCAGAAGTCAGATAAAACTCAGGTGTTCGTTTTGAAGGCCATGGGTGGAGGGGGGTTCATTTCCTTGCCTTTCTCAGTTTCTAGTAGTTTCCTGTGATGTGTGTCTCAACATCTTCAAAAGTGTGTCACTCCAATCTCTGTTACCTTCATTATATCACCTTCCCCTCTGATTTCTTCTGAATCTCTCTTCATAACAATTGCTTACATCCAGCCTACCTGAATAGGAAAGAATATTCTTCCCTGCTGAAGTCTTTAGCCACATCTGAGACATGACACAAGTTGTAAGGATTAGGACGTAAACATCTTTGGGTGACCATTATTCAACCAACCACCACCAAACTTCAGGAACTTGGAGGTAAACAAAAATGATCTGAACTCTGAGAGATGTGACCAGCAGGCACAGCAGTGGGAATGCCTCTCTAGTAATATCTACATTCACTGCTTAAAAGCAGTAAAACAGTGATTTTTTTTTTTTTTTTTTTTTTTTTTTTTTAGTACTGGGGATTGAACCCAGGGGCATTCTACCTCCTAGCTACATTCCCAGCCCTATTTTTTAAATTTTCATTTCTTTTTATTATTTTTTTATTTTTTATTGGTACATTGTAGTCATACATCTTAATGGGATAAAAGATGGTGGAGACATACATGCACACATCACCCAATTAGCCCTTACCCAATTCCCACCCCATTTCCTCCCCCATGGTTCCTTCCCAGGCTTAGCTTAGTGATTGACTTTGATTTGTTTGTTTAAGTACATTGTGTGCTTTAGAGAGCACCCCCATGTCCCCTCAGTTAGGCCACCTTATTTGCTCCTATGTTGTCTCCTTCTTCATCTAAAGTTCCTTCTGTTACCCATTTCTCCCTAGCTTTTGCATATTGGAAACAAGCTCTCATTAAGTTGCAGAGAGCCTCACTAAGGTGCTGAGGCTGGCTGCAAAACTGCAATCCTCCTGTCTCAGCCTCCCATCTATTAGGATTACAAGTTTGCACCACCATTCCCAGCAAAACAATAATTAAGAACACAGTATTTAAAGTAAAAAATACACCAGTATTTCATAGCCAACTCAACTGAATACCTGGATGACCAGTATCAATTTGTTTAATATCCCTGGACCTCAGTTTCCTAATTTCCAAAATGAAGACCACAACACCACTCATTATCTGGGTTTATGAGGCTTAATAAAATAATGCATCAGTACTTAGAAGGCTGAGACAGGAGAAAATCATAGGTTCAAGGGTAGCCTCAGCTACTTAGTGAGGCCCTTTTTAACTTAGTGAGACCCTGTTTCAAAATAAAGAATAAAAATCAGGGCTGGGGATATAGCTCAGGGGTAGAATGCCCTTGGGTTCAATCCCCAGAACTGAAAAAAAAAGAGAAAAATGAAAAATATATATACAGAGCACTTTTTGTGGCTTATAGTAAGTATTCAACAAAAGATATCATTACATTATTATTATAATTATCCAACCACTGGCCAATCAGTCTAGACTAGAGCCTATGGATGGGTATTTTGAAGGCCTCCATTAGTATAGATCACTGGAATTTCCAGAACTCCCTCTTCCTCCTTCCTGAAGTCTGCTCTGTCCTTCCAGCCCTTGTTTTGTTCATTCTCTCCCAGCCCTCCTAACCAGAGTGTTTTGTCTCCCTTTCCACCGGCCTCCAACATGTGCATCACCCATCCAAAGCTGTCACTACTCTCGCCACTGTAGTTTTGTATCTTTATATTTTTAGTATTTATTAATCATATGTAGATTACAAACTGCTTGAGGGCAGGGATCATGGTACTAGTACTTAGCCCAGAAAATGTGGCCAAAGTATATAATCAATATACTGGTTAAATAGGTGGATTACAGGCTGGGCGTAGTGGAGCACCCTTGTAATCCCAGCATTCCAGAGGCTGAGACTGGAGGATTGTGGTTTGTAGACAGCCTCAGCTACTTAGTGATGCCCTCTGCAACTAAATGGGACCCTGTCTCAAAATAAATAATAAAAAATAGGGCAGGGGTGCAACTCAGAGGTCAAATGCCCCTAGGTTCCATTCCCAGACCCACAAAAAAACTCACAAAAAACCCAAAATAACAGATGGATTACAGAGTTTATTCCTCACAGATCTGCAGGGGAAACAGTTCTAATCTCACACTAAAAGGGAGCCAGCTGCTTGCCCCAGAGGTATTCTGCAACCTTGAAGCTGAGCTTTGAGGTGAATGTCATCTTTATCTCTCTTTTACATCATATATCTACCATTGCCTTACACGCCAGAATGATGAAGTCCCCTCTCCCTCCATCTGTACTCAGAGGTACAAGCACCAGCTGAATGCCTGACACCCAGGGAAAACAGGAAACAGATTTCTCTTTGGACACAGAATTGAACAAAGAGCTCACACCAGTCCAAGCCAGTTTGAACCAGTCTGTGCTGCCCAGAAATCATCCCTGCTTCCCTCCCAGGCTGGCATGAAGAGAAGAAGAACATCATTGACTTCAATCTTTGGCCTTCTAACCAGGAAAGGACTTGTGAAGGTGAATGGTTTGCAGACGAAGGGGATATAAAAGAGACAAAACCAGGATAAAAATTAAATAAAAAGTAGCTGTCTTAAACTGTAATTGCAGTCCTCTGCTGAGCACGCTTGCAGATATATAAATGTGATTTACCCTCAGCTTGCAACTACAAATCAGGTCTTGAGAAACACTTGTGCTATGAAATTGTTTAATCTCATCAAGCTCTGCTTTCACAGCAAGCCATAAATCACAAAGTCTTTGTTATCATAGACCTCCACCAGCGCCTCTCTGGCAGGCTATGGATCGTGGGTATATATAATCTTGACTGCACAAACACTGGGGTCGACGCAGGCTGAAATACTTTCATAATAGCCACTGTGCAGCTGGTGGAACACAAGCCTATGATGGATATCTCATTTCCTACAGTCGGCATCTATTTCGAGCAAATTATTACCACATAAATTTCTTGTCAACAGAAACGGCCAATTAATTAAGTTAAAAATTTACTTGTGATCACATCTACAAACCAAATAGAACTGCAAGGCAATTTTCCAGTTACTGAATATACTGCAGGTCAGTTTAATGAATAATTTTTAACTTTGTCATAAACTCAAAGACAGGCTAATATCTCCAGAAACCTGAATGGAGACCAGCTGCCGACAGATTTACACAAAATATATTTATGGGGAATTTGATGGCTGACATCTGGGGACAGAAATAAACTTTGTATAATTACAGAGGCATCTTTGCCATATATACAAATTTCTTTCACCAAAAAATGCAAATCTGTCCCTAGGAAGGGTATATTTACATTTTCCGGCAGGGCTGAAATGGGGCTGGGTGGTTCTTGGAAACATCATTGCATTAAATTCCTGTGCAAGTGACGGGTTCATTATCATGGAGGAAGACAACTGTGGACAAGACCTGTCTATCACTGACTCAACTTCTACACCCCCAATCAGGATGCCCTGGCTCTCTGAGGTTGTAAGCCACATGGCACAAGTCCAATAGTAGAAGCAGCATTAGGAGGATTTAAGGCTGTGTCAGGTAGGGCAGATTGGCACAGCTTCCCCTTAGGGTTATTATGCATATAAAGCAGACTGGAATGGAGACCAGGCCAGCAGAGGGCCCTTCCTAAATCCTGCTTTCACCCCATCCCTTTGAACTGTAGAAAAAACATGGCGGTAGGGTGGGGGTAGGTATCCCGGTGATTAGGAAAGATGGATTTAGGGAACCCATCAGATCTGATTGTTAACAGGGTTTTGCTCTATCAGCTGCCCACTGGATATAGCATAAGGGCTTTCAGTAGGACCATTATCTACCCCAAAGGTAGAAGGCATTCACGGTCCTCCAAACCACAGCCCCAGCCTGTCTAACAATTTCGCCACTTCCTACCCTCAAGCCGTCCATTGCTACATGAGAAGCTGGACTACAGCATATTCTTTGCTTTTGTACCTCTGTAGCTTTGATCCTACAAGAAATCTTGTAGGTCCTCCCATTTACTTCCACTTACCAAATTTCTCTAAGGTTACATCTATGGCTTTTCCTCAACCTAGAAAACAGCTGGGCTCTTCAGTGAGACACTTCCTCCTACCAAGACTCCAGAGGCTATCATGCCACCCTGGGTAGAATGAGCAGTAGTGAGCTCACGGTCATTGAAGTGTTCAACAAGATGCTGAATGTCCTCACCTGGTGAGAACAGTGTCGCCGGGATTCGATGTGTAGGTGGAGGTGGACTGTTACCTGTTAGAACTTCTGCCCTGGATGCCTATGTTCTATGTTATTTACTCCCTTCTAATAAGTTTCCTGAAGGCAGAGATTATCTGACTCATATTTATCATTTTCTCAGCACATAGCCCAGTGCCTTTTTTAAAAAGGCAGATTTTCTATAAAACTATTGCGGGCTAATTTTTTGGAGTCTTTCTCATAGTGGCTGTATCCAACTCCATGTGCTATTTGACATACTATTGCACCATAATCTTCAGTACGGACAGCACTTGACGAGGCCCCTTATATTTAAGTCATTTTGTGAGAATACTAGGAATTCTAAGAGGTAGAATATACTCCCTCCCCAAACCAAGTTTTAGAGAAACAAGTCATATAGTGATCTCACTGTATGACTAAAAAGGGAGGGGGTTCTAAATAAATAAGTGACCAATGGGAAAAATACTAAAAGAAGATAGAAAACATGATAAATAAATGGTGTCAATAATTTCCAGTATCAGAGTGGTCAGTGCAAATAAGTTGGAGCTTCAGAACATTAGAAGTATAGAGAGGGCATCCCATATAAGTCTTCATTCTGTCACTGTGGAAATCAAGCCCCCCATCTTAACCTGAGCCAATTTGCCCAAGGTCACTAAACTCAAAGCTCACAAAAGCTCATCTGTTTCACTCTATAGCCGGTTTTTAATTTTTCTGGCTAATTCCATGTGCCTCGGATCTGATTATAAGTACCACTTCCCTGGTTCAGGCTTTGGATTCTTATGGCCCTGGATTGTCCTCCTAACAAGAGAACATATTTGAAATATCTCCTTTGATAATTATAGAAAATGTAAAACATATAATTTTACCAATGACCTACTCCAGAACTCTTACACATACATACCCAAATAAAGTTTAAATTCACAGGTTGGATGGACGCAAATCTTAACTCAACCATTTATTAGTTATGGAGTCTTGGGCTGGATACTTAACCTGTCAGTGCCTCGGTTTCTTTATCAATTAAATGGGAATAAAATAGAACCTATATCACAATATTAATAAGAGTATTAAATTAGATAATGCATCACATTACCTTTCAAAACAATGCCCCTATGAAGTAGTCATTTTTTTAAATCCTTAACCTGAATCAACTTTTGGCATAAAAAATGTCATATTTTTTACTGCCTGATATATACTGTTTATATATTTTCTTATATCCTGTACTTGCTTTGCTGAAGCTTAAAGGAAGAATTAATGATGGAAGAACAATAGTGATGATGGTAACATTTTTTACTTATATTATGTTCCAGGCACTGCTGTAAACACTTTATATTCATTATCAACAGCTCCAGGAGGCAAATATTCTTATTATCTCTCTGAACTACAGATGTGACCTAGAAAGGTTAAGTCACTTATCCAAGGTCATCCAGCTCTCATGGGTCAACTCCAAGTTCATGCTTTTAGACACTGTAACTTAGTGTTACTGTACTTGGCTACCAGTTCTTTATCACTGGTTTTCTCTCTTTTTAATATTAGAGTTATTGGTCATGCTCCCCTTCATCTTTCATTTTTCCAGAATGGGTTTAATCATTATTGCTATGCTCAAGGACCTTAAATTAAAACAAGGCAACATTCTAAATACATAGGGAAAATACATCCAAATGAAATAGGCAAACTTTTTCAAACCCTCCAGCTCCAGCAGGCTTACGTGTCTCCACTCAGCATCTTGGGGTGTGTGTGTGTGTGTGTGTGTGTGTGTGTGTGTGTGTGTGTGCACATGTACACCTCTGCCTCCCCACCCAGGGAAGCTCAGTTACCTTGTAGTCCAAATCTGAAATCTACATTTCTGGTTTTCAGGAGAAGGGGAGAAAAAGGATGTTCCATAGCAGAACTTTCATAAAACTAAATATAGGTTTTCTATAAAAGAAAATGTTTTATCTCAGAGAAAATGGACAAGAAACACAAGGAATTACCTCCGTCCTGTCTAAATGCTGCTAACAAAGGCAGGCAATTGTGTGGGGTGGTCCCCACCAGGTCCCTTGAAAGCCAGGTCCCTTGCTGAGGGCACTGCTGCCAGGGTTAAGGCCAGAAGGAGACAGGAAACTGAGCAGCAGTGAGGAGAGCCTGCCTCGTGGCTCAGCCCAGCCCAGCCCAGCCCACCACAGAGGGGAGCAGCCTAGGTGATACCACTGATGATAATACCGTGATCTTAAAACGTCTGGCATTTCACAGTTTACAAAGGATGTTCACAGTCCTTAACTCATTATATTTTTAAGAAATACCCTGTGGCAGAGTCAGCAATGACCAGACTTTCATAAGGAAACTTCACTTTTCAAAGCACATTCCTATGAATTGAGAAAAGATACTTATTTTGAGTTTGGTAGCACACATGAGCACAAATAAACACAGATGTTGATCTATTAACTAAGTATTCATGTGAGATGTGATCTGAAAACAGAAAATAAATGTGTGAGTCTCTCCATTCAAAAAACTTTTGGGATGGATGAGGGTAAATTGCATATCTTGGGAAAAATAATCACAATTATTACTGTGCAGCGTACCAAATGAATGCCATAGCAATTTCTGTTGAATTTCAGATAGGTAGAAATGACTGCTCGTCAGAACATTCAAGAAATTTTGTTCTTTTTATGGCTGGGTAAAATTCCGTTGTGTACATATCCCATAGTTTTGAAATAGTTGGTTACATAGTTTGGTAATTGTGAATTGTGCGGCTATGAACATAGATACACATGCATTTGTTTGTTAGTTTGGTTTCCATTCTTTTGGGTAGATACCCAAAAGTGGTATTGATGGATTATATGATAGGTTTGTTTTCGTTCTTCTGAGGATCCTCCATACTGTTTTCCAAAGTGGTTGCATTAGCTGAGTGTGGTGGCACATGTTTGTAATCTCAGTACTTGGGAGGCTGAGACAGGAGGATGTGGGTTTGCGGCCAGTCTCAGGTACTCCACAACTTAGTGAGACTGTGTTTCAAAATAAAGAATAAAAAAAAATTGGGCTGTAACACACACACACACACACACACACACACACACACACACACGTGGTTACACTAATTTGCAATCCCACCAACAGTGTATTAGAGCCTGACTTCTCTACATCCTTGCCAGCATTTGTTGTTGTTGTTTTTTGCAGTACTGGGGATGCAACCCAGGGGCACCCTACCCCTGAGCTACACCCCCAGTCCTATTTTTATTCTTTATTTTGAAACAGGGTCTCATCAAGTTGCAGAGGGCCTCACTAAGTGACTGAGGCTATCCACGAACCCGGATCCTCCTGTCTCGGCCTCCCAAATGCTGGGATTACAAGTGTGCACCACCACGCCCTGCTTGTTGTTTGTATTCTTAATAATTGCCATTCTAGTTGGAGTTAGGTGAAATCTCAAGGTAGTTTTGATTTGCATCTCTCTGATTGCTAATTATGTTGACCTTTTTTTCATACATTTATTGATCATTTGAATTTCTTCTGTAAAGTGTCTATTTAGTTCACTTGCCCATTTTTGATTGGATTATTTGTTTTCTTAATGCTGAGTTTCTTAAGCTTTCAGTGTATTTTAGATATTAGTCTTCTATCAAAGGAATAGTTGGCAAAAATTTTCTCCCAACATTTACAGGGGAATGGATGGAACTGAAGAACATTATGCTAAGTGAGATTATTTAGTCACAAAAAGTAAGAAATTGAATGTTCTCCCTAATATGTGGAAGCTAGGGAGAAAGGGGGCCATAAGAGGAACTCTAGATGAAGTAGGAGAAACAATAGATGAGCAAATAAGGATGCCTAACTCAGGGTGATGGGAGGGGAGGAGAGGGAAATTCCCTAATGTACATGATATGCATCCACAAACATATCAAAGTAAAATATGAGAAGGAGGGAGGGGGAAAGGAATGGGGTGAGAATTGGGAAAAGGCTAAATGATTGATGTGTACATGTATACCTCTACCATCTTGGACTCACACTAAGATCTATGACTGCAATGCACCAATAAAAATTATAAAAGAACATTCAAGAAATGTATTATAGGTGCCAGGTTCAGTGGTGCACACCTGTAATCACAAGAGACTGGGAGGCCGAGACAGGAAGATTGCAGGTCCATGGCCAGCCTCAGCAACTTAGCAAGGCCTTCTATAACTTAGTGAGATCTTGATTCAAAATAAATAAAAGAATTGGAGTAGAGCTTGGAGGTAGAATGCTTCTGGGTTCAATCCATAGTACCAAAAAAAAAAAAAGTGTCATAGAGAATAGAGGATTTGAGTTGGGGCTTGAAGAACCCTTAGGATTTGGATAGTTGGAAAGACAAAATGAGTTTACATAGATAGTTAAATATATATATTATTCCTTCATTGGCTAGGTTTTCTTTTCAGAATATTTTCTTCTTAGGAAAAGGCTCATGAGTCTGGATTTCTTATACTCTCTGTTAGTCATATTTGAATGAAATTTTAGGTGAGTATAATATTTTTAGGATGTACAATGGTCATACATGTGTAAATATTTCTTCATTGTTTCCAGACATTAAATATGATTCTGTGTATGAGATCAGCCTGAATCTTCCTTCTTGCATGATTTTTTCTTTTATTTTTCTAGAGATATTTTAATCTTAAATTTCTGTAGCTTAACTAAGATTTATCTGATTGTCAATTATTCTGTATATCTGTATTTTTTATTTTTTATTTTTATTTTTTGGTGGTACTGGGGTTCCTGGAAGCCCTTCTACCTCCAGGCTACACTCCCAGACCTATTTTATACTTCTTTTTATTAGGAAACAGGGTCTCTTAACCCAGCACGGCTGGCTTCGAACCTGCGTGATCCTCCTGTCTCCATCTCCCAAGCACGGGGATTACAAGCATGCGCCACCACGCCTGGCTGTCTTTATTTTTTAAACTTGTTAAACTGTTGATATTTAAATTAAAATTGGGGATATTTTATATGTTTGAATATATTTTCTGTTCTATTAGTTATATAAAATATAAATATTGTTCTTATCTTCTATTAATATTATCTGATCTCATTAATTTCTTTGTCTTTATTTATGTACATGCACTGTGATTATGTAAACCTCTATGTCAGTAATTTGTTTAGTGTGATGTCTCTGTTTTTTGATCTTACCAAGTTGCTCTTTGGTTCTGAGTAATTATTTTGCTTTTTATTGTATTATCTCTTTTTTTTTTCAATTCATTCATTTTTTTAAAAAATTTACCCAAGTTTCAGTTTGCTGCAATTCTTGTGCCTGTACATTTTCTTATTCAGTAGATTTGGTGAATTTTACTACATTATTTGTTCCCTTATTTAGGTTACTCCAATTACACATATGTTGGACCTTTTGCTATATTCCCACAGGTTTCACTGGCAATGTTTCTTTTCTTTACCTTTTCAATTTTTCCCCCCATTCTTTATTTGGGGCAATTCCTTTTCATTTATTTTTTAATTTCACTGGTCCTTTTCCCTATTATTATCACTTTGCTCTTGAGGCCATCCAGTAGGTTTTTCCTTTTACGTATTGCATTTTTCCCTGGGATTTCAATTCACATATTTTTTATAGTTTCTATTTCTGTTAAGAACTTCTACTTTTCCAGTAATTTCAAATGTGTTTAGCTTTACCTTATGAATCATGGCAGAAAAGTTTTTTCCAGTCCTTATGATAATTCCAACATCTGGTACATCTTGAGTTCATATGTGTTGATTATTCTTCCTTTATGCATTGATCATATTTTCCTACTTCTTTATATGGAGTAATTTTGGGCTTGTATCTTGAGCATTTTGCACATTATCATATATGTGTCATGGAAGTAAGTACCCCATGTTTTATTCATATTTTATAGCTTGATAAAATGTTTGCTTTGATACTGGATTATATAATACTAATTCTATGAAGGATGTTGGGTTTTATGTGTTGTTTTAGTATGGAATCAGCCTCATTGCTCTCTAACAACAAGCTCTGTTTTGCCTTTTGGCATTCTAATCTCAGTGTAGCTTTTAAAGCCTTTGCCATCCTCCTCTGGATTTCTCTCCTGTGCCGCTCTGTGTTAGTGTGAGAGTTGGGCCTTTGGTAAGCTGCTTTGGAAATGTCCTGAACATACATGCTCAGCCCAAAGATGAGCTGAAATTTTGGTTGCTTTGTATATAGAATAAGAGTATCTCCTTCTTCAGTTCTCATTACTCTGGGATAGCTCCTGCACCTCCAGTTCTCAAGGCCCCCTTTACTCACATCTTTATCTCAAAAATATGAGATAGAAATAGAAAGCAGAGATTTAGCTTACCCCTTGGCTCCTCTGTCACACAGCTCTGTGACTGGGGCCTGCATTGGGGCTAAAGCTAAATTTAAAAAGAGAAGTGAACCTAGAAACTCACCTGCTGGTGGATATCACTGCACAATCCACCTGTTTTTGTTTGCTTTTTAACATCTTCTTCATCTCTGTATTTTGTGGAGAGTTTTTAGTTGTCAGCAGAAGACGAGATAGGCTGTTATAGGTTTACCTTGTCATGTGGGTAGACCCATGGATTCAGCTGAGCCCCTCTTTTATTAATATCTTTCATGGCATTAGAAGAATCTTTAGAATCTCATGAGTTTTCCATGTTTTTATGAAGTCATTTTATAAGCATAAAGCTATTATTGTTTTCCCTATTATTTGAGTTAGTGGTTTCTTTGTTTTTAGGATGCTCTGCTACTGTCTCCTCTATCCTGGTTTTGTTGTTTTACAGAAAGTCTGCATGTTTGCTACTCCATTTATATAAGACAAACTTCGTATAGCCTCAGAGTTACACCTTTAGAAGTACATAGGCCTTGTTTTATCCATGTTTTTGGCTTGAAGAAATACTGTGGAGAGGAGAATAGGTCAGCTGAGAAGGAAATGTGATCTTTATGGGAATACCCAGACCTGGGCCTTTCATCACACATCCCATGAAACCTTCATCAGGGTTTATTTCTGGGCTTTGGATCATTTCTCCAGTTCAGTGCACAATCTTGAAACCTTCATGCCAATTAGAGGGTCTGTCTCCTCGTTAGTTTTCTGTGTTTCCCATGTTTTTTTTTCAAGTTTTATTTAATATGTTGCTCAGAAGAAGATAAGGATACCTATCTAGAGTTTGCCTCTCTAAATCTGGTGACATCCATGAAAATCTTTAGGATCTTGTGGGTTTTTTTGTGTAATTACTGGTGATTTATGGTGTAATTTCTACCTGAGCTGTGCTGTCCCTTTTGTCAAATCCAGAATCTTCTGTCTTTTTTTTATAGATTTTCAGTTTCTAAATTTTATTGAATTGCCTTATTTGGTTTCTATTATGGGACTTTTTAGGAGAAGGAGAGCTGGTTTTTACTAGTTTGTTTTTATTTTATTTTGTATATGTGAGAAAAATTCTGTGGTACAATCTCACTTAAAATATAAGCATAACTTTCATATTAATGAAAATACACATGGCAATATAAGATAATATGTGACTAACAAAAGTTGAGAAGTGGAAGGAGTGATAGAAATTAAGATATTCATCCTTTAGAGCAGAGAATCAATGATCTTATCTAAAACTGAAACATATAGTAAAATATAAAACCATTTCAATCTGAAAATATACATATTCTCTTTTGCTACCATTAGAGTGACTATTAATCTAGTTTGTTACAAAATGTAGAGATATTTCATCAATCCTTTCTTCCTTTTACAAAGCAAAGGGACTCCCACAGAGATAATATCTGTACCTTTTTTTTTTTTTTTTTTGGTGGTACTGGAGTTCCTGGAAGCCCTTCTATGTCCGGGCTGCACTCCCAGAACTATTTTATACTTCTTTTTATTAGGAAACAGGATCTATTAAGCCAGCATAGCTGGCTTTGAACCTGTGCCATCCTCCTGTCTCTGCCTTCCAAGCGTGGGGATTACAAGTGTGCACCACCACGCCCAGCATTAATATCTGTAACTTTTAACTCACTGGTACTATGTTATAAATCAAACAAAATAACAGATTTACTAGAAATAACACAGCCATATTTGGGACATACTAAGTGTTTTAGTTACCTTTATCATTGCTTTGACCAATATACCTGACAGAAACAACTCAGAGGAGGAAAAGTTTATTTGGCTCCTGGTTACAGAGGTTCAGTCCATAGTCAGCCAGCTCCAAGGCACAGACATCATGGCAACCAGAAGTGGCAGAGGAAAACTGCTCAAGGACAGACACAAAACAGACAGGGAAAGACAGGAAGTATCTAGGGACAGATATACATCTGAAGGCCATACTCCCAGGGGCCGACCTTCCCTAGCTACCTACTACATGCCTATATTACCACTCAGTAAATTCAAATTATCAATCCATCAATAGATTTATCCTCTGATGATATTAGAGCCCTGATTTCATTATTTCACCTCTAAAAATTTTGGCATTGACAATACATCAGCTTTTCCAGGAGAATATTGTATATCCAAACCATAATACTTGGCATTCTACTTGACTTTTCAAAGAAACACCCCTGATACCCACGCACACACAAATGCATACAACACCCACCTCTTACATATGGCCATGCATCGCTTATTCACCCCAAATGGCTGTACTGCTATAGACTTGGCCACTTTAGAAATATCCAAACTGGTTTTCAAATAACTATATATGGATTGTGCCCCAGGACCATTACAGCCACATGATCCATATCTAATCTAATGTTAGAAATACCATTTTCTCAACTCATTTATTTTCTCTTAATTTGTATGCAATAAGGCCAGATAGGATTAACTAAGGAGAGGGAATGTGTGCAAATATATTTCTCTTTCAGGTGTACTTTACGTTATTCATAAAAACTTACATAATTATTTTAATACCTGAAACTTGTGCTATTAAGTTCAGGATAAAATCTCAATGTCCTATATACTTTTGAGATAGTAGAGTTGGAATACTAAATGATAGTGAAAAATATCTTCAAATATTCAGAAATATATAACCTGCCTTGTCTCAAGGAAGAATGATAATTTATGATAATAAATCAAAGAAGATAAGGATATGTGAAAATAATAAAAATCAAAACAATAGTACTCATGGATATTCCTATATGGTAGTCTTTATGGCATGAAGTCTATACAGATCGTTAATTTCATCTTAAAATATCCCCATTAGTTAATGCCTTTTTTATTCACCCAATCCAGGAACACTAGATGAGAAAAAATAATGGAGGACATGGTAACTGATGTCCACTTCCCTGCTTTTGTAGAGACAGTCACCTGCCATCTCTAGCTTCAAGTCCTGAATTCTGAAGGCAGAATTTAGGCACTACTGACTTTACACCCAAATCTATATTTCTGTGGAAAATGTCACCACAGAGCTTTATCATATGTGTTGAATACAAGAAAGCACAATTTGTATGGAGATGAAAAAGTGTGTGAAAGTTATACACAAACAACAAATTAGATGTTATATTATTAAAGATAGACAACATACATTAGAAAATTCTGAATGAACTAGTTTGATAGATATGATTTTTTATCTATATAATGTGATATTGATAACTGTGTCAGGTATCAGTTTAAAATGTTAAAACACATTGATGTCAAGGCATAAATATCTTAAATAGTACCATAAAATTAAAAAGAATACCCAGAGTACAGAGTTTTTAAATCTAATGCCATCCTCTATCCCAAAAGATTCTGTTCACAGAGTCAGATTAGGAATTTCTGACCTAGAGAAGATATATGTAAATAGGTTTAAATCTAGAAGGATGGATCTCACACACACAACCAACATAGTACTTCCACGGAACCCACCACTATCAAGTCTGGAGGCAAAAGCTGATTCCAAAATTCTTATTTATTTATTTATTTATTTATTTATTTATTTTTGGTGGTACTGGGGTTCCTGGAAACCCTTCTACTTCTGGGCTACACTCCCAGATATATTTTATATTTTTATTTGGAAATAGGGTCTCTTAAGCCAGTGAGGCTGGTTTTGAACCTGCGTGATCCTCCTGTCTCCGCCTCCCAAGCATTGAAGCGCTGGGATTATAAGCGTCCGCCACCACACCCAGCTGATTCCAAAATTCTGATGACTTAACTTAGTTCTTCCTTTATATTTTCCAGTATCCATGCAATTGTGCACATATCCACCACTATGCAATGTCCAGGCCTATTTTGTGTCCACTGAACCTACAGTTCTGGCCAAAATGAGAGCACAGGCTGACATAAAGGGGAAAACACAGAAAGTCAACAAGGCTAACAGAGAAAATGCATACTTAATTACTATCCATCTGGAGTGTGACTTTGCCACAAAGCAAAGGACTGGAAAGTTGAAAACTTCAGTGAGTTGAAAAGTATGGAATTTCTCTTCCTTCCTTCCTTCCTTCCTTCCTTCCTTCCTTCCTCTTCTTCCTCTTCCTCTTTCTTTCTATTTTTGTATGGAGATTTGATAAGGAATACTTAATTATGTAAAAATTTGCATTAAGACTATTGAGCACTCACACTAGATTCATTCTGGACAGACTAGGGTTTAGCATTAGGCAAAATATGAGGTGGGGGAGGGGGAAGATAGCTATTCTTTGTTATTATTTCTACTGCACTTATAAGATCAATGAAAACAATAATTGCTATTGATGGTGAGCTTACAACTGATTAAACGGGCCAATTTAATTGTTTCTGTGAAGTCACACAACTCTTAAGTATACATCATGGCGTCAGTAAGGAGCATACAACTGCCCCCAGCTTGGTGGACAGGATGTGCAGTGGCATTGATTTAATTAGAGCTTTTAGACTATAACCTGCACTCCTTCCTGCACCACTCTCAGCTGGAGACTTCCTTTGCTCTCATTTAATGCTGCCTTTGCTGGAACAAATCAAAGAGCCCGGCAAGAACCACTGGGTTGCATCAGAGAGAGAGGATTAAAATGCCCATTATGAGGTAAGCCTAGAGTCCAGGCAGAAGCAAAGGAAGGCAAGGTGGGTCATAAAAGGGAAAGAGCCGTGGGCAGCTCATTGAAGACATCATGGCAGCCAAACTTTTGGGCCTGCTTCTCATGACCTGAGATCTGCCCTGCTCCTGATTTTGTCACCCGCCTTCTTTTCAAGTGCTCCTCACACTTCAGCAGCACTAGCTTTCTCCTGGTTTTCTGATGCTTGCCGGACACTGCTTCCTGACTTAGATCCTTGAATCTCCTTTCCTCTACCTCTGTATGCACCCAACTCCTGGCTCTTCTTCATCACTGAGGCCTCAGCCCAGAGACCCTCTCTTGGAAAAGCCTCTGGGGAGCAGCCTAGACAGACGAGCCACTCCATCTGGATGCTTTCCATCCTCACTCCAACCTGCTTTCTCTGAGGCACTTGTTGTGGTGAGGAAGTGTGTGGTTCATTTGTTTCCACGTTCCCTGTCTGACTGTACTTGCTAAAACAGTTACACAACAGCAGGGACTGTTTTCCCTCTTCACTGCTACATTTCTACTGTCCAGACCAAGACCTGCACATGGGAGATGCTCTATAAATACTGATGGGGGAAGTAAAGATGGGGAAGGGGTGAGCGCCTTGAGTGAATAGAAAATTTACCAATACCCATCTCAAGTTCACCGTTTCCAGTTCACCCACATGATGGTATCGGTTGGTGTTAAGACCATGCATCAGAAAATATGACATCTAGCCCTAGTCTTGTCATTTATTGGCTGGGTGATCTTAAGAAATTAACTTAAACTCTCTGGACTTCAATTTCCACTGCTTAAGCAGGCTTACAAAAAAGAACCAATCTAGCCAGGCGTGGTGGCACACACTTGTAATCCCCACGCTTGGGAGGCGGAGACAGGAGGATCGCGCAGGTACGAAGCCAGCCACACTGGCTTAAGAGACCCTGTTTCCAAATTTAAAAAAAAGTATAACATAGGTCTGGGAGTATAGCCTGGAGGTAGAAGGGCTTCCAAGAACTCCAGTACCACACACACACAAAAAAGAACCAATCTCATTGGCCCGTTGTTAGCAGTTTTAAAAAATGGATGCCAAGAGCTTAAAATAATAACTTGTAACAAATAAAAAATATGTCTATCATTGTGTCCCTGCTATTATTAATTCTTACTCTATACCATGAAAACCAGGGAACCTTCAAATGTGTGCATCGCTTTAAAAAAACTCATCCAGCATAGCCTGTTCATCCAAGAAACTTAGTATGTGTCTACAGATGTTCTCTTCTATCATCGCACTATATGATGCAAGTGGATAGGCTAACAGGCCTGATTCCCTTACAGGCCAGCAAATTTGCACCATGCCCCTTTCTCCTTCCTGGCACACTCATGAGTGGCCTTTATGAATAATTTGGTTGGAGAAAGCAAAGTTTCCATTGTTGAAAGCTACGGAAGAGACTCTTAATTCAAACAGTATTAGGTTGGTGGATGAGCAAATTGGAGCATGTAAAATTTATTGGACATCATAAAAGGGAAGCGGGGAGAGGGCCAAGGAGATGGGGGGTTCGATTACCACTGAATTGCCGGCATAATAACCTGCACACATCACAGCCGCCACAGGGGCCGGGAAGCTCTCTCTCCAGATGATTGCTTTATGCCACTATGGATGCCACCAGCCCATCAACTCTGACCCCACAGAGCAAACCCCATCATAAGCAAGGGAGAAATGTAAATTTCAAAATAGATATATAAATATTCGGTGACCCAGCGTTCCATTAGTCATTTATATTCCTGACTTTGGAATGCAAAAATGTAAATCCTGGGCCCTGCTGCAGTCAAGAGTCACCCAGGGTTCATATAATCATCTCCCTGACAAGGGCTCAGCCACAGATGGCAATAAAACCCAGGGGGCCAATAAGATCACTAAACACGCAGGGAGAAAACAAGGAAGAGATACCCTCTCAACCTCGGGCAGGGGGAGAGAGAGATTGACTGACTAATCAAGCTCATCCCACAAAGTCACAGATTTCCCTGATGCAAAGGGGCTGAAGGACAGCGCTGATTTACTCCCTGACAAGCCGATATCCCTGTAAGCAGAATGCTCCGAAGCTCATTCTCCGCCTCTAAGGAGCATGGCTTTTTTGTTGTTTGTTTCTGATTTACTGCCATTTTATCGCAGCTAGAAATGGACATGGTGCAGATGCAGCAGTTCTAAATGAAGGTGAGCGAGGTCCTGGGTGCCAGCACTCTTAATATCCTACCTAAACACAAAATCAGTAAGGGTACATCAGATCAAGATGGATCTAATGTAGCATAACCAGGGCAAGGGAGGCGAGAGGGGAGAGGGTCTAAATATTACACAGCTAAAGAAATGGAAATCCCTTTGGTGCAGCCCCGTGGAACAAAAGTGGAGAAGGTTGCACTAGGCCGGCCACTTCTGAACAGGGGAGAAAAAAGATGCAGGGTGTCCAGGAGTGAGGGACCCTGATCCGGAGGAGATGATCGATTCTAATCTGCTTAAGGAAGCTAAGTACAGATCACACTGCTGATTAGAAGCAGACCTAGCCTGGTTCCCGGTCTTAGTAACTGACTTTCGGTCCACCTACTGCGCCACCAGGCTACATGAGTTACTACTACTCTCCCTCCAGCCCATCTTCCATGGAGCATCAGCACTGACTCTAGTACTTACTCCTAAAGGAGGAGCCATGACTATCTCGGCTCCACTTAAGAGAGGTCGGTTACAATTCAACCTTCCAAACAAAATAAAATCAAGATCATTAGCTGTCATTTAAAAACACTGATTTCTGAGCTGGGCATGGTGACACACACTTGTAACTCCAGGACTTGAAAGGCTGAGACAGGAGGATCTCAGGTTTTCAGCCAGCCTTATCTACTTAGTGAGGCCCTCTGCAACTTAGTGAGACCCTGTTTCAAAATAAAGAATAAAAACAGGGCTAACAATGTAGCTCAGAGGTAGAATGCCCCTGGGTTCAGTCCCTAATACCATACACGCAATACAAACAAACAAACAACAACAACAACAACAACAACAACAACAAAAAACACCGATTTCCTCAGGATTCTGGGCACTGTATCCCGCCTGTATCATGACCTCGAGAGCTCTCCGGGAAGTTCCAGGCTGCATTAATATGAATCATCACCCAGAGATGAATGTCCTTTGGAATCAGAACAAACTTCTCCTTTGACAGCTCTCATTTCCAGATTCACTGTGTGGAATGCCGAAGTCAGGTTTCAGGTTATCATCCATGCAGTTTATGTAGATATACTAGACCATGCCTCAAAACGCATCCAAAGTGCCACGCTGTAGTAATCACATTATTAGGAATGATCCAACCCATGGTCCAACATACATGGGTGTCGCTGGCATGGATATGGCATTTAATACAGACTTAAGCAGCAGAAGCTCCAGATTTACTACTGACTTTTCTTACCTCTCTGTGTCTTGGTTTCCTAATCTGGATAATGGAGGAAATGACCTATTCCTCAAGCAGGCAATGTGAGAACTAAATTAGGTAACTGCTGTAGAGCAAAGAATCACATACAGTGAATGTCCTATAAGTGGTACTGAAATACACCCTCACAAACACAAACAAAGCAACATAGAGGATAAAGGAAGAAGAGCTGGTAAATAAAATATTGTCAGGGTGCCTCTAAGAAATAACAGGTGATCTTGTCCCTGCAGAAAATGTGTGGAGGGACGGGTGGACATCTCCAGATCATGTCATTACAGGAAGAGAGAGCCTGGGTCCCATTACCTTGGCTCTGAAACAAAACTGTTACTGCTGTACCAGCAATACTAGCATTAATATTTACTATATACTGATTATATGCCAAGTACTTTGATGCATATATTTTTATTTATATTTATTTATTTATTGTGGCCCTGGGGATTGAACCAAAGGTCATCCTACTGCTAAGCTATACCCCAGCCCTACATTTATTTTTTTGAAATAGGGTCTACTAAGTTGCAGAGAGCCTCACTAAGTTGCTGACACTGGACAGAAACCTGCATCCTTCTATCTCAGCCTTCCAAATAAAAGCATGTGCTACCACACCTGGCTTGATGTATAATTTATTATATTTTATTTTACCTTAATAAACTTTTATTTGTGCATTATAGTCTCACATCATTAATATAAATGTTGACAGTGGCATATAGGAGAATAGCACCTGGTGGTCTGTCCCACCGCGGCTCCCTCCCCAACCCTCTCTTTCTCATACAGAGTACTGAGATGAACATTGGTATTTTCACATATGTACACAAAACAGAAAATAGTAATTCCTTCATTGATCCTCACTCTTCTTCCTCCTCTTCCCCTAGATCACTTCCCTAGCTCTGTTGGAGTTTTTTCTCCATTATCTGGAGTCCCTCTGGTATCCCAATTACTCCCTAGCTTCTACATATTATAGAAAACATATGTCCCTTCACTTTCTGTAACTGGCTAATCTCACTTAACATAATGCTGTCCAAGTCCTTTGATTTTCCTGCAGGTGACATAAGTTTGTTGTTTATTGCTGAATAAAATTCCACTGGGTGATATCCCATATTTTTGTAATCCATTCATCTGTTGATGGCCACCCAAGGTTTTTACATGATTTGGCTACTGTGAATCATGCTGCTATGAACATGGGTATGCATATATTACTGTAGTTCTCTGATTTTAGTGTCTTTGAAAAGATAACCAGGAGTGGAAGAGCTGGATTATATGGTGGATCCATTCCCAATTTTCCAAGGAAACTCCATGCTGATTTCCATGGCGGCTGCACTAATTACAGTTTCACCAACAGTGTAGAAGTATTCCCCTACATTCGCAACACCATTTATTGTTTGACTTCTTGATGATTACCATTCTCATCGGGGTTAGATGGAATCTCAGTGTAGTTTTGATTTGCATCTCCCTGATTATTGATAGTGTTGAACATTTTTTCATGTACTTATTTGCCATTTGTATTTCTTCTTTTGCGAAGTGTTTATTTAGTTCAATTGTCCATTTCTTCATTGGGTTTTTTATTGTAAACTCTTTTACATTCTTTCTATATTCTAAATATTAGTTCTCATTTAGAGGACTAATTGGCAAAGCTATTCTACCATTCTGTAGGCTTTATCTTTAGATTCTTAATAGTTTTCTTTGATGAGCAGAAACTTTTTAGTTTAATGCTATCCCATGTATTAATTATTGTTTTAATTTCTTGAGCTATGGGGGTCTTGTTGAGGAAGTTTGTACCTGTGCCTATATTTTGGAGTGTTGAACCTATGCCCCTAATTATCTTGTTGAATACACCCAGCAACCCTGGGAAATGAGTACTCTTAGCATTTCATTTTCTAGACCAATTTCTCAAGGCATAAAGTGGGTAAATAACTGAAGATAGATAACACAGATATTCAGGATCAATTCCAGGATTTTAAAGCCAGGTAGTCTGGCCTGTAACAGTTATCAACTATACCATTATCAATGCCCGCTTAGAAAACTTTTGAGGGGGGGATGAACTCAGGGGAATTCTACCTCTGAGCTACACCCCTAGCATTTTTTTATCTTGAAACAGGGCCTCTCTAAGTTGCTGAGGATCGCACTAAGTTGCTGTGGCTAGCCTTTAACCGGAGACCTTCCTGTCTCAACTTTCCAAGTACTGAAATTACAGGTGTGTACCACTGTGCCTGGCCCACTTGGAAATCTCTTGCAGATAATTACTTTGCTGGTCACCCTGATACCCCTAGAAAGTAGACATGATCAGTCTGATAGTCCTCTGACTACCATTCCTTACCCCGAAGCAAATAACACATGAGTCTTCTAGTTCATAAATCAAGTTATCATGGGTAAACTAATGAGATAATTTATAACTTGTAGATAACTAATAAAAAACCTCAAATCAATATATAGAGAAAAATCTAGATATCACTCCTCACTTACAGTAACCAATGTACTGTTATTTTGAGACTAAGGCTTGAAAGGCAAATGGATATGCTGTGACCACTTCCCCAACGCCCCTTTATTGGTGCAGGGGACTGAGCCCAGGGGAAGACTACCTCCGAGCTACACCTTCAGCCCTATTTTATTCTTTATTTAGAAACAAGGTCTCTCTTAAGTTCTCAGGGCCTTCCTAAGTTGTCGAGGCTGGCTTTGAACCTTTGATCCTTCTGTTTGAGATCATAGGAATGCACCATCCATTCTTAAGCAGGAACGCTACATGCACACCAACTCTTCCATGTGCTTGTTTTAGACATCCCCAAGTTCCTGTCTTGGAAATGGGCCCGTAGTGGGAGAAGACATGTATCCTAGAGTACTTCCAGGACAGAGAAGCTGGCTGCCTGGGGAGTGAGCTCATGAACAGAAGCCACTTGGCTAACCACTGGTCAATGGTTCTGATGGTGAAGCTGCTCACTGGTGATGCTTGACAAATGGGACACTCAACTCTCAGCCTGGGCAGAGGAGCAATAACAGAAACATTGCCCCCAAGGAAGGACTTGGAACCACCTCAGCCTTTCTTTTGGGAGTGCCAGGTTTCTCCCGAGAGGCCTGAATAAAGTATAGGAACAGCTAAGAGACTGGGGAAGATGTAAATAGGACCATATCAACAATTTTCCTGCTCTTCCTTCTGCTGTGCAAGTACATGTGCATGTACACACACACACACACAAACACACACACACACACACACACATACACACACTCACATTGAAATGGTGCCCCCATTCAAGCCCCAGAGGTCAGAAGGATCAAATATAAATTTTGAAAGTTGAGAAGGGAGAATCCATTCCAAATGACTTAAGGGATAACTGTCACTAGAATTAATATGGTTGGAATGCTTAAAATTGCCACAGGTCCCTTCACTTGTGAAAGGTGTCAGGCGCACATCTTAAAAGCTGAATGTCTGTCTATGAAGACACAATGAAGGGCTGTGCTGTCACAGACAGTTATGGGTGAAGGGAAGCTTATTTAATTTACTGAGCCTCACATAGAAATTGGCAAGGATGAGTCCGAAAGGTTAAGCATGGGGCACGATTCTTATCGCTCTCCACTTCCCATATTACTACAGCGTGCCATTAAATTTTCCTCTCTTCATGGTATCTGAAAATATGTATTATGTTTCTCAGTGTGTAGCTTTCTCTTCAGCACTGAGGATTTCTCTTCCAAGGAATAAAACAGGCCCAATCGAGGGAACAAAAACTTGCCCCTTCCCAATGGGATAAAGCTTTTGGAATTCAGGAGAAAAATAGCTGAAGCGTTGAATTGCCATCTTGGCAGACACCGTAAGACCTACTAAGCTGACTCGAATCCTCACAATGCAAGCTTCTCCAACTACAATGACCATCCCAATTGCAGATGGGAAACGCATGTCAAAATGCTGCTTTAAGAATTAGAGATAGGAGCACTGGCTGGGCTCGGTGGCATGTGTCTGTAACCCCAGGACTTGGGAGGCTGAGAAAGTAGGATCACAGCTTGGAGGCTAGTTTTAGCAACTTAGTGAGACTCTGTTTCAAAATTAAAAGGGGGGCTTCTGGGAGGCATACCTTGGAGATAAAATACCCTTGGGTTCATTACCAAGTGAATAAATAAAGGCAAATATACTCACCACTAGCTATATATGGTAGCACATATACTCCCTATACTTGGGAGACTAAGATAGGAGAATCACAGGTTTGAGACCAGCCTCAGCAACTTAGCATGACCCTGCTTCAAAATAAAAAATATGGTTTTGGAAGTGTAACTCAGAAGTGGAATGACTTTTGGTTCAATCTTCAGTAGCATACATACACACACACACACACACACACACACACACACACTCACTCACTCACTACTGTTAATGGGGGAAAGAAAAGTAAGGAATTCAGATTCTCAGATTTTTTTAGAGTGAATTGAGCTTTTCTGAATGTCAGTAATATGTTCAGCCCTTGCAAGATTACCTACAAATGTGTTATAATGAAAGAAAATTCATCATTATGATGTGGGAAGGGTTTGAGGTGGGTGAACAAAGCTTTCCATTCTTGTGAAATCTGTAGGAGGTAGATGCTAGTAACCCAAGAACAAACACCACATCAGGAGTAGTCAAGCCATGCCTGCCCTCCACAGTCCAGTGGGAGGGAGCACTGTGGATGCTGAGGTGAGCAAAGTGGAAACCTGAGCAACGTACTATAGAGAACATGTTATTAATACATCAAATGATCTGGGAGAACCAACAAAGGCCCCCACAGAACCAAAGCTGAATTCTAACAACAGATCCAGCCTATTTCTTAAAAGGATAGTTTTTGTTTTGTTTGGATTTCTCTGCATTTAATACTGCTTTCATGGATTTTTTTTTTTTTTTGCAAAAGCCTTACAAAGAGAGAGAATGATATAAACTGATGATCGTTAAAGAAAATGACTCTATTTTTTGGAGATTCATTTTGTGGTCTCATAATAAAACAAATTGAAGCACTTCATTAGAAGTATGTTTGCCCTGGGATCAACTTCCTAGGGAAAAAATGGTAATCTCGGGACACATTCCCAAAACACATCAATCAGCTGATGTTTTGAAAGCATCCTTCCCAAGAATGACATTTGACTTTCTTCACTGAATTCTGAAAATGAGTTTATAAACAACTACAAAGAAGACTTTTCCCCAAATATAAATGTTAACACCTTCATAAAATTCATAAAAATAGTTCTGTTTGATTATAAGTAAAATTTATTTTATCAGAGCAAATTTATATAGTCAGCCCTTTATATCTGTGAGTTTCTCATTCACAGACTCAACCAACTACATATCAAAGATATTTGCAAAAAACTTGACTTGTACTTTACATATGCAAACTCATCATTATTTTAAATAATATGACACAACTGCTTACATGGAATTTATATTATAATAGAGATTATAAATAATCTAGAGTTTACTTAAAATAATCTTGTAGGAGGATGTGCCCAGATTGTATACAGACACCATGCCACTTTATAGAAGGGACTTGAGTATCTGAGGAGCTGGATATTCCTGGGCATTCTGGAACCAGTCCTCCATAGATACTGAAACAACTGTATATGCTGTACAGAAAAGGGGTATCAGGTGTTTAAGGAAGAGCACATGGTTGGTGGCAAGACTACCTAACTACAAGCAGTATATTTATTTTACCTAAGGTGTGGTAATGCTAGCCATGCCAACACAGGGTCACAAATCACAATGACCAACTGTTTTTGGTCAACTTGCTGGAAAACATGAATTTGTCAAGAGGATTTTCCTTTGGAAAGGAGGACTCATTCCAGTGGGGTTGCTAAGCTGGCAAGGAGTAATCCTTGAGCTGATGTCCATCT
Source organism: Muscardinus avellanarius (assembly GCF_963383645.1). Classification (NCBI taxonomy): domain Eukaryota; kingdom Metazoa; phylum Chordata; class Mammalia; order Rodentia; family Gliridae; genus Muscardinus; species Muscardinus avellanarius. The sequence continues at coordinate 92,656,449 of NC_137789.1, read as the reverse complement.
TACCAAAACCTGCACAGAAAAGCAGGACCAAGAGATGAAGAGAGAAATTACTGAGAGTGTTCTTTGAACCTCTAAAGCTAATATAACCCTTAAAAGCAGAGGTAGACTGCTCCTTTTATTCCTACTTTCCCCTTTGCAAGGTGACCTTGCAAAGGTCCATCAATAGGTAGAATTGGCTTCTCTATTTCTTGAATGGACTCAGTCACATAACTCATTCTAGTCAATGTGTCTTTAACAAATGTGACATAAGAAAATGCCGGGTCTTGAGCCAGCTAGGCCAGCCCCAGAGCCTGCCACGCAGCAGGGCTGGGACCAGGGGCTGCTCCACAGCAAAGGGTCAGGAGGTCCCTGCAACCATGTGGCCAGGAAGCACTAGCAGCTGTCCCTGCCTCACCTCATCTCTCAACAGATTCCCAGATCCAAGTGACCTCTATTTAAAAATAAATTGGTTGTAAGTGGATCATCTTGTCAAAGTTACTCACCTTCTGGCTTTCAGGATTTCAGTAAGTGGGAATCAGTGTGAAAATTAAAAGGAGGACTTCTAAGGAAGAAAGAAACTGTAATTGATCGGATGTGGAGAAATAGAAGCATTATTGGTGAGATTGAAAATTAATGCAACCACTTTGGAAAACAGTATGGAAGACACTCAGAAGAAGAAAAACATACTTAACATATGATCCAGCAGTACCACCTCTGGGTATCTACTAAAAAGAATGAAAACCAAAATACCAAACTAATGCATGAGCAACAATGTTCATAACTGTACAATTCATCATCACCAAACTATGGAAACAGCCAAGATGTCCTTCAATGGATGAATGGATTACAAAACTATGGGATGTGTACACAATGGAATTTTGCCCAGCCATAAATGAGAACAAAATTATGGCATTTACAGTGAAATGTCACAAAAAATAAGAAATCATTTGCTTTCCCTAATGTCTGAAAACTAGGGAGAAATGGGTAACAGGAGGAACTCTAGATGACAAAGGGATCCTATAGAGGAACAATTAAGGTGACCTATCTGAGGAGATGGGAGGGGAAGAGGGAAACTCTTTAAATCACATGATGTACTTAAACAAACATATCAAAGTCAATTAGGAAACTAAGCATGGGAAGGAGGAGGGGGTGAAGGGGCTAGGAATTGGGTAAGGGCTGATTGGGTGATATTGCATATATATTTCCACAAGTTTTTATCCCATTAAGATGTATGACAACAATGCACCAATAAAAAACTTACTTAAAAAAAGAAAATGCTTAAAAGATACTTGAGAATTTTTGGTTTTCCCTTTATTACAGGAACCTTCTGCCACCACTGAATAAGCCCAGACTAGCTTTCTGGAAAAAGAATGACCACACAGAGAGCTACTCCAGCCATTCTGGCTGAAGCCCCAGACATATGAGGCCATCTCTGACCATCCAGCCTAGATAAGAACCACCCACCAACCCATGGGATTGTGACCTAATAAATAACTCATATTTTAAGCCATTAAATTTTGTAATGGTTTGCTGCAAAACAAAAGCTACCTGACTATTTATTACATATTTTTCCTTCTTCAATTTTAATTAAACTTGTATCATTTATAACCAAAAGATTACAAATACTCAGCTCCTTATCAAACAAATTTAAAACCCAGAGTAAATACTATTAACATTCATTTCCCCATAAAGCAAAAGTATTTTCTATTATGATCACATAGCAACTAGCAATAATTATTTTTTTCTAATTTATTTTGTCCTAAAACAAGAATATTTTACTTTAAAAATATTATTCAAATGCATAAGAATATTTCATGTATGAACTAAAAATTGCACTTTCCCAAGAAAAAAAATGGTATTCTTGTATGCTTTCTCATTTGTATTTCATTGTTTGTGATGTTTTATTTTGTTTTGTTTTTGCTTGTTTGTTTGACAGTGCTGAGTACTGAACCAAGGGAGGGCCTCTCTTATGCTACGCAGTGCTATACTACTGAGCTATACCCCCAGCCTCTATATTTTATTTATTCTAATTAATGTCTTTTAGCTGGGCATGTGTCAGTGACACACATTATAATCCTAGTACTTGGGAGGCTGAGACAGGAGGATGACAGGTTCGTATGCAACTGGCCTCTGCGACTTAGTGAGACCTGTTTCAAAATAAAAGAATAAAATAGGGCTTGAGGCATTGCTCAAAGGTAGAATGCTCCTGGGTTCCATCCTCAGTTCTACCCATAAATAAGTAAATTTATACATACATACATAAATACATAATCAATTTTTTGCAGTGCTGAGGATTGAACCCATGGCTACTCTACCACTGAGCTACACTCCCAGCCCTTTTAAATTTGTTTTGAGATAAGGTCTGACAAAATTGTCCAGCCTGGCCTCAAACTTGCCATCCTCCAGCCTCAGGATCACTGCTCCTATGCAAACTAGCTGGGTTTATAGGTATGCATCACTGCCCCTAGCTCTATGTTATTGCTTTAAACATTAAATACAAATAAATGCTTCAAATGGTGTCATAGAATGACAAAACTGAAATAACTCAAGACCTGTTCCCTCGTCGTTAGTTGTTCTGTTATGGCTTTCCTACTTCAAATCTATTGGTTAAATGTGGAATATGCATTACCAAGACACAGCCCTGATGACACAGGCCCAGTACAGACAGTGTTTGACTTATGCTGGTTCCACCTAAGATTTTTCAACTTAATGCAGTGAACACATATATTCTATAGTAACCACACTTTGAATTTTGCTCTTTTCAATAAATTAAAAGATTCATCAATGTCAACATAATTTACATTATGATGTAAGACTATAATGTACCAATAAAAGCATATTAAAAAATAAAAAAGATTCAAGACTGTTATAAAATGGGCTTTGTGTTAGATGATTTTACCCATCTGCAGACTGGTGCCAGTGTTCTGAACACATCTGAGATAAAGCTAGGTAAGCTAGGATGTGTGTTGGTTAGGCGTATTTAATGCATTTTTCATTTTTATTGGTGTATTGTATAATTACATACAATATACATTGTAATCACACAGGGATTGAATGAACTTCAGGTGATAGAGGCATACATGCACACATTGTAGGTAGAGGGTCATCTGTCACCCTAGACCTCTATGAACTTCCTCTCAAATAGAAGCAACTGAGTTCACATGTGGGGAGACTTCCTAGCCAGCTATATTCTCCAAATTAACTTCCACACAAAATACAATGTGTATTAAAAGATACATTTTAAAATGTGCTAAAGTAAAATATATGCTAACAACTAAGAAATATTATTAAAATGTAACAGTACTCACAACACTTATTTTAAAGTTCGATTGAAGAAGAACCCCACTCACAAGGTATATTTTATCACTTTCATTGTTTAAATGGCCAGGTCATGGTAAGAGTAAAATATATACTGAACTTTAACTGGTTTTATTATTGTTTCAAGCTTTTTATAAGTGAAGATCCCCTTAATTGTCTGTACTTGGAGCAGACCACTCCAGCTTCCTGGCCTTGATATAGCACTGGAAATTAGCTGCATTGATATTGAGAATCCCACATAAAATTTCTCCAAAAGATCCTCACTGAAGCATATCAGAAACATTGAATGAGTATCTCTGTACACAGGAGAAAATTCCTAACAAAATGATTTCAATGTGGAACCAAAGTTTTCAAATTTTTGGGAAGAGATATTAAGATGGTTGATGGCTCTGACCCTGTAGCTGAATGATGGGATAGAAGTACCTTTTCAGTGGAAGAAAAGGTACTAAACCGCCTGCACTATGATACGATGTTGCAGTTTGCTATAAAATCCTCTTTCAATTCCAGAAATGGTTCTCTGGACTAAGACAAACCAGCAAATAATATCCTATTTCCAATTAATTTTCAATTAATCATACTCCCTCTTTAAAATGAGTTCCCTCTGTCAGGAATGAGGCAAAGCCCCAGATTTTTTTGTGTGTGATCTAAAGAAATTACACAATGAGTCATGGAACTGTATGGATGGAGCTGGTCACATGATACCATAGATCTATATTAACCTATTCCCATTGACTGTCCATCTGACTTGGCTACATATTTTATTCATTTGCTTTATAGCTGGTCAGTTGTATCTTAGTAAATTCAATATCCTTCAAACTGAAGCATGCTTTATTCGCTCCAATATGTGCCTTTCTGCTACATTTTATTCCATTTGGTATCCCTCCTAATCAATTCTTTTTTGAGCTTCATTTCATTCACCACAATGTATCCATTGTTAGGATTTATTTCTTCCAGAATGATTTAAATCTATTTTGCTCAATGCTGCTTTAAAGCTGCTCTATGCACTATCCATTCCCATCTTCTGGGCCACATGGTCTGGTTCATACTCCATCTTCTTGGTTGAGGAGACATGCACTTTCCTAGCTTTGTCTGATGTGAAATGATGCTTGCTTTTTATCTAGCCTGGCAATGGTTGTAGACTGAATAATAAGAGTGATATGTAGCCATGTGTAGGAATGGCAGTGTATTTCAGGTACTCAGTGCTGAGATGGGTATCTGCAGCCTACTAATGTCCTCAGTATGAAGTCATCTCTCTGAATCAGGGTTTCTGATGCTCTCAGCATTATTGCCAGCAGATGATAAGCAATACACAATAGACAAGTGCTCTTTCATAAATTGTTGAGAATTTAAAGACCTGCTGAAGACTGCCTTCTTTGGTAGTATTAATTGTGAATCACCTTTGATTTGGGTTTGCCCTAGACTTTGACTTTCTAAGCTTTAAAACATTTATTCCACACAATAAAATTATTTATTCTTCATAGAGAATAAACAAGGGGCAATGAAAGGCATGGCATTTTAATGAACTTTCTGCTGACTCCTCCTAAGATAACTGGAAAAGGCCTGGAGAGAAGTTGAAGGAGGTGAAAAGATGAAGACACAAACTCTGGCCAGTGGCTGCAAGAGGCCAGCTGTTTTGAAAGTCTGAATTTAAAGTGGGAAAGACTAGGAGGGTCTGTTGGAAAAGTTTGTTAAGGTTAAGGTCAACAGGACCTTAGAAACCTGTCTAAGGATTTGTGGCTGGATCCCAAAAGCAAAGAGTTGCCCTGAAGGTTTTTGGACAGGGGAGTTGACATGATAAAAGTACACTGTTCCTATAAAACAAGTCATAACTTCCTAAAATAAAATGAACTTGAAATAAACTCATGGTGCTCAGTAACCAGGCCCAGAATGTGACATTGGTAGAGAACACCTTGCCCCAAGGAAAGGTATTTCCAAATGAAAGGGAGAGAGGAATCACAGCTGGAAAAAGGCAGACACAACTGTTTTGGAAACTAGGAAAATTAAGCAAGAAGACATTTAGTGAGCACATAAAAAATGTAATAGCATTACAGACTATAGATTGCTAAAGGATAACAAATACCAATATGATCAAACATACAAAATAAAAAGGTTGGTGATATGGAAGATACGACATCCCCAGGAGAAAATGGCCATGCCCAGTTGAGAAAATTTTGAAATATAAATATACAAATAGCCTTGATTTCGCCAGTTTGAAAAAAAAGAAGAAATGATGATACTAGTATTTCCATAGGTATTCACACGAATAGAGCATAAAATTTAAAAAAGAAGGAATGGATTTTTTTTTTTTTTGGGGGGGGGGTTGGTCCAAGATGGCAGTGACCACAGCCGTCATAAAGGACATGCATTCCTCGGAGAAGCTCTGGACACCAGATTTTGGTTTAATATCTGATTGGGACAACTTAAGGAGACATTTCCAGCCGTGATTTCCTATCTAGAATACAGGAGAGAGAGTGGAAAATGGCAGAATTAGAAGCAAGATGACAAGGAGGCACCCGCCACGCAAGAAAAGTGATTTTTGGAAGAACATCCCAGAAGGGATTAGGGAAAAGACGGCTTCAGCCATTCATGCTGGGGACTCTTAGCAACATACCTTGTAAGAAAAACAATCCTGGCATGGTGGAGGGAGCTCACCAGCGCCGGGTGGGAAGCTAAGCCCCCCATCACGGGGAGCTCAGCGCGCCTGGTTGCCATGCACCTCTGTGCTGCACTGGGGTTCTTGTTGCGCTCGAAACAGCAGATTCTGCTCTATGCAGTAAGGCTGTGGCCCTCCACTCTTGGAGGGGAGATAAAATTCATTGCTGCTGAGTGCTTGAGCCCACAATCTCTCTCATTTATTTATTTATTTATTTGTTTATTTATTTATTTATTTATTTATGGTGGTACTGGGGTTCCTGGAAGCCCTTCTACCTCCAGGCTATACTCCCAGACCTATTTTTTTATATATTTTTTAAAAATTTGGAAACAGGGTCTCTTAAGCCAGCGCTGCTGGCTTCGAACCTGCACAATCCTCCTGTCTCCACCTCCCAAGTGCAGGAATTACCACGCTCAGCTCCCACAACCTCTTCAATACACACATACTGTCTTCTTTTATTAAAAAAAATACTGGAGAGGGGCCAAGATGGCAGCGGTGGCAGCCAGAATTCAGGAGATGCAGACAAATCCTATCCAATTCACCTGGAACTTTTGGGGAAAAAAAAAATCCCTGCGAAGGGGGACTGCTCCTGCTGCACATGCATAAGAATGCTGGACATCATATCATGTAAGGAAGGAGCTCAGTGGAGAACCAGGAGGAAGGCAGTAGTGGCAGTGGTGGCTGTGGTGGCTACAGAGGCTACTATTTGGGAGAGGCAGAGATCTGATCCAACTCACTCTGATCTTCTGAAGAAATTGCCCCAAAGTTAGAATGCTACTGCTGCACATGCTCAGGAATTCTGGACAACATGCAGTGTGAGAAAAGTGTTTGGGAGAGAATTGAGATGGTGGCGATAGTGGAAATGGCAGCAGCCAGTATTCAGGAGAGGCAGAGATCTGATTCAATCCACCTTGATCTTTTGAAGAAATCGCCCTAAAGGTAGAATGCTACCACCATGCACACTTGGGAATTTGGGACAACATGATGTGTGAATAAGGTGCTCAGAAAAGAACTGAGATGGCTGTGGCACCAGCAGTGGTGGTCAGTATTTGGCAGAGGCAGAGATTCAATCCAATCCACTTCATAATTTTAAAGAAATATCCTCAAAGGTATACTGCTACTGCTGCACATGCTCGGGAATTCTGGAAAACAAACTGTGTGGGAAAGGTGTTCAGGAGAAAACCGAGATGGCAGTGGTAGCAGCGGCAGTGGTAGTGACCAGAATTTGGAGGGGCAGACAGATCCAGCCCAGTCCACCTTGAACTTTTGAGGAAATCTCCCCAAAAGTAGACTGCTCCTGCCACACATGCTCAGGAATTCTGGACAACATGCTAAGTGGTAAAAGGGTTTGGGGTTTTCAGTGGGAGCCCCGCATAGCCGGGATGGGCCACCATGCTGTATGTTCTGGGAGTCATCAGCCCTCATGGCCACCGCACTCTGTGCAGAGTGGGAGGCCAGGGTATACGTGGAGCAGCAGAGCCTACTCTGAAGTGAAGCTGTGGACTTCTGCCTTTGGAGGGAAAACAAAATTTATTGCCACTAGGTATTTATGGTCCCAGCTTTCACAAAAGTCATGTACTGCTCTCTCATATTAAAAAAAAATCGAAGAACACTGGGCATAGTAGCGCACACTTGTAATCCCTGTGCTTGGGAGGCGGAGACAGGAGGATCGCGCAGGTTCGAGGCCAGCCTAACTGGCCTAAGAGAGCCTGTTCCCAAATAAAAATATAAAAAAGTAGGTCTCTGGAAGTAGAGCCCAGAGGTAGAAGGGTTTCCAGGAACCACAGTACCACAAAAAAAAAAAAAGGAAGAAAAAAGGGAACATCTGTAGACGACCTGCTCATAGTGACAGAGACCAGAGCCTGATGCACAGCAAGACAGCAAGGCCAGTGCCAGGGCCTCTGAGGCCAAGATAGGAGCCTGCCAGGCAGCTAGGCCAGTGCTGGGGCCAGCGAGGCCGGAATCGGAGCCTGCCATTAGGCAAAGCTGGTGCCGGGGCCTCCGAGGCTGGGATCAGAGCAGCCAAAGGGTGAGGCCAATGTTGGGGTGAGTGAGGCTGGGATGGGAGCCTGCCATGAGGCAAGGCCGGTGCTGGGGCCTCCAAGGCTGGGATCAGAGCCTGCCGAGGGGTGAGCCAAGTGCTGGGGCCAGCGAGGCCTGCATCAGAGTCTGCCAGGTGGCCAGGCCGGTGCCGGGGCCTTCAAGAGTGGGATCGGTACTTGCAATACAGCATACACAGAAAAATATCACAGAAAATAAAAAAATCAGATGCTTTTCCTAATAAACTAGGAAGAAATGGGTAATAGGAGGAAATCCAGTGGAAGAAAGGGCCCTATGGAGGAGCAATTAAGGTGACCAATCAGAGGGGATGGGATGGAGAAAGATGGAATCTGTTTAAAATACATGATGTACATAAACAAATACATCAAAGTTAATCACTAAATCAAGCATGGGATTGCAGGAGGGGGAGGGTATGGGATGGGGATTGGATAAAGGCTAATTGGACAATGTGTACTTGGATATCCTCACAAGTCTTGTATTCCATTATGATGTTTGACTACAATGCACCAATAAAAAATATTAAAAAATAAAATAAAAAGGAAGGAATGATGTTCAAAGTAAAATTCCTGATATATAATTATTAAAATTGAGACAAAAAATTTAGAGAAGCTCAAGGGTGGGGAGCTAGAAGGAATCAAAGCAATATGGCTATGTAGGGACTGTTCTGATGAACCTGGATTTGAAGAAGCCGTTTATAGTAGCAGTATCCAAGGAAAGAGAGCGAGTGCACAGTTAAGAAAGTGTAAACAAAATCTCAAGTGACAGAAGGAAGGCAGAATTACTAAGTTCCTCTTTTGCAGTTATTTACTCTATCATGAAATTCTATCTTTAAGCTGAGATCATGATCGAAAATAGAAAAGTAAATAAAAGGATAACACCCCGGAGAGCTTGAGAGACCCATTGGAGGCTTGTCCTGCTCCTGAGGGCCGTACAGACAGCATCCTCTTTTACTACAGCAACAAAACAATTCTCAAAGGTCTAGTCATGGAGGTAATGTTACTAATACTTGAAAAATCCACAGGAAAAACAGTAGGTGTGGGCAAATAGTATCTCATCTTTTGCCTCCTTAAAGGAAAAATGGACGATCTTAAGACAAAGACATAAATTCCCACCAAAAAGATTCTATTAACTGTTGGATGTTGAAGCACTTTGAAAAGACAGCAGCATCTTCTAAGAGCCAGAGCCTTTTCACCTAAGATGAGCCGGGCCAAATCACTCTCCTCTGTATGGCTCAGTCTCTAGCTTTTGGAAACAGTTATTAAGTAAGCTGTGGATCAGTGAGACCATACACAGAATATACTAATTTCAGCAAGGTATCTGACAAAAATATTTAGGATGTTATGGAGACAGAGGCAGCAAGTGAGTTCTAGGCCAATCCACAGCAGATCAATCAACTATACCAAAAAATAAATATGATCCTTGTCAACAGCACTGAAAACAGTGTTTCTTCTATCCTCCCATGGGATAACATCCTTGCCTCTGGACCCTGGGATACAACCCAAAAACCCCATATTCTAGAAATAAGCTAAACCCAAGGACAAATAAAACTTGAAATGAAGCAAAAGTATCCACTTAGGTCTGAAAACTCAATTTTCCAAGTAAAGGATGGGAGAGTTGTTCTGGGCAGTAGCTTATGTAAAATAAAAGCCCAGCAGGCCTGTCCTTGACTGATCTCTATGATAATAACTTGCAATAGACGCTCAGAGGCCCTGGAAGGCCTCCAGTTAACACCCAACTGTCTGCATACCGAGGGTGCGATGTGGAACAAAACATTTCTTCTAACTCTAAGGTCCCATGACTAATAGGAATAGGAGGCCCTGTCTGGTGTCCTGTAAGATCATTAGTAAACAACTGCACAGAAGGAAGTGACAGAAAAAAGAAAGCAATGGCAACTTTTTCTAAAGCCCCTGATTTTATCATGGTGCACATACAAGAACCATCTCAATATTCACTGCAATTACTAGAATGCACAAGTCTCCCAATGCCCGGTTGTGCAGATACACAATCCAGCCGACCGAACCTCAAATTTTAGGCAGAGCATCTCACATCTCCCTCCTGCAACAAAAGCAACTGGAATTGCCAAATCCAATACACAAAACATTTAATTTATAACAGTTAAAACCTGGCCTCTGACCAAACCCAAAAGAACTATGTCTTATTTCACTTGCTCTTGAATATGTCTCTTCTGAGATAAATGACTCTGAGCTCTGCCAGTTTTCTCCTCTGTTTGGTGTTTTGTTTAGCTGGGCCTGTCACAAGCCAAGAGTCAAAGCATCTGCTTGAATGTGTAATTTACCTCTCTGGTCAACTTGGCTTTTTTTTTTCCTTGACAATATTATGTCAAACAATCACATCACAACTGGCTCTGATCTCTTTGTTGTTAGCTAATAAATTAGAGAGTATTTATTATCTGCAATCCTTTTTTCCTCTTTTAATGGTGACACATTTGTGGTGAATTACAGGGCAGCTTTATAAACTAGGCTCCAGGCCAGTCTCAGGCCCCACGTCCATGTGAACGTTCTCTCTCCCGGTTGGCCTCCCGGACTGGTGGTAAATCAAGGCAGCTGTCACAGTACACTAAGTTAGTGTGCGTCATCGGGGAGAGCAGGAAGCATTGGGGGTATAATTCTGTCCATCAAACTAATATGTTATATCAGTAGCTTTGTAATCTTCTGCCATAACTTATGGGAAGTGACACCTAAGAATTCACTTTGAAGGCAATGTGTTCCTCAGACTCTAAGCCAAAACAGGCCCGATTCACAGCAACAGTCCTGTGTTTACATGAGTGGATTTCTGGTGCTGGGGAATCAGGTCCCCATCAATGTGGCAGTATTTTACACACAGCCACCGGCTGAACTGTGTTTACAGCCCTCATGGCAAGATTTGTAAACTTTTCCAACAGGGCTTCTCCTCTCTTTTTGTTGCCCTTGCCTTGGCCTCCGGTAGCCGGATGGATAAATATGCTCTGTGAATGTTATCATCACAAAGCAGACCCCTGGCCGACAGGAATGAATGGGTGACCCATTTCCCCTATTCCTTCCCCTGCAAACTTTGCCTGGATGTGTGTGGAGAGTGGCTGTGTGACAGAAAAACGCCCACATCACTGTGTCAGCAGGGTGCGCGTTGTGGTACTGTTACTTAACATCCTCATAATACCTGAAGAAGCGAAAGAAGAGATGACCTTATGCAGACGGTGTGCTTTCTAAGCCTTTGGCGCAGCTGGGCTCACAAGTGTATGTGTCCAGAAGGGATATCTTACTTCCCTGGACTCACGGTTGGATTGTCCCTGTCTTCTCCTCCCTGGACATTTTTCTCAGCAATGAGAGAAGCCCTTTGGGGAAGATTAATTATTTCTCTGAGCTGCCATCGAATGGAAAAGAAATCTCTAAGAACCATTCAAAGGAGTTCTTCCTCCCCCAGGCACCAAACTAAATATGCACAGTAAAGAAATTTGAAAAATGCCTGCCCTTGCCAGCCCCAATACCCCTTTGATTGATAGCAGGGAGGGTTTGCTCTGATAATTTTACTTTGACAGGTCGCAGGCATAAATCCCACAAAGTTGCTGCTCTCGCCTGACAACCTTCAGAGAGCTCCAGTTAGGAACAGGAAACAGGCCTCTATTTTTCACCCTCGATGCTCCTTCAGGTGCAAAGAAAAGGCTGCATGGAGAAAATAAATCCTTATCTGAGGGGGAAACCAAATTCAAAGCAGTTTTAATACTTATTCATCAGGAAGAATGTCCAACAGAGAAGGATGTGGCCTCGGTCCTACTCCTTCAGACTTAAATTTAAATCCTCCAAATAAGAGATTTGAAATCTACTCAGGATGAGAAATCTATCCTCCTTTTCCATTCATATTTTGTTTCTCCAAAGTTATGCTAGTGTGGTATGTCAAGGTCAGTGTTGAAATGTACCACAATGTTCTATAAATATCATTGCTTAAAAATAAACGTATAATTCAGGTGTGGTGGCCCATGCCTGAAATCACAGTACTTGGGAGGCTGAGACAGGAAAGTCACAGGTTCAAGGACAATCTCAGCAACTTAATGAAGTCCTCCACCACTTACTAAGGCCTGGTTTCAAAATAAAAAATGCTAGGGGTATAGTTCATAGGTAGAATGCCCCTGTGTTCAATCCCCAGTACAAAAATAAATAAATAACCAAAGAAATATAGATATTCTGATTTCTTTAAACCACTATCATTTGCTGAGAGCTTGCAACAAGACTGGCCCTGTAACCATTATAACCAGTTAATCCTCACAACCACCTTAAGTGAGTAAAACCTCAATTCAAAGAATGCAATTAAATAGAGTTTGAGCAGTGAATTAGCATCCATGCGTTTGTCTTTCTCCCTGATCTGCCAGGGAGTGCTTGAGGATTGGTGCCTCTTCATCCCCCCTTCTCCATCTGAAGGATGGCTCATTGGTGAGAACTCTACTCACAGAAATCATACTGGGCTAGGTTGAAGGAAGAAGAATTTAGGGTTTTCATTAAAATGTGAACTAGAAAACTAACCAGAACCCATTCTCCCAGCATCTTAATCTTGCCTGAAATGCAGGATTGTGACCTATTAAAAATTACTAAGCAGTCAAAGCCAAACAAATATCTAAAAAGAAGCAATGTTTTCCATCTCCTTAAAACTTCTTTTTAAGTGTCTAACTCCTCATAATGAGGAACAGTTTTTTCTCTTGGCTGAAGGATTTCCTTATAGCATTAAGAAAGGCTCCATGAGACTCTAATGTCTTAGGAGTGGATTCCTTGTTCAGTCTCCACCATCCTGCCAAGCCTAGGGTACGTGGACACCGCATCAGCTTTGCACTCCTGACAGCTGAAAATTGTAAGAAAGTAAGAATCTCGTCTTGGTGCTCTCAGTAGAAGTTGGGTCTTTAATAAGACCATAACCCATGGACTTCACCTGGACCACACAACTGAGCCTTATCTTCTGGGGTCAATATTTTTATAGCTGTACCAATCTTATGGAAGATCTAACCATGCCTGGGAGTTCTTACAGCTGGTTCATGGTTGAGCCAAGAAAATCAATGGAGAAAATAAGAATAAGAAAGAACAAGTTGCTCATAAAATTAGGTAGTTATATATGAGGTTCTTTTTAAAAGTCATACAGCAGCTTGAGCAAGTCTCAAGATAAGAAACTTGCTAAATGATTCTCTCCTGTTCCTCTGCCTCTCTATGGGCCAAACAGGATGTGCTTCCTTGAAAATGCCTATAAATTTGGAGGGAGGAAAACAAATCTGACCTTGTGTACAGAGCTCTAGGCTGCAAGGAACATGGCTGGGTCTGTTTTCCTTAGAGGAAGATGCCAGAAAGGCTCTTTCCCATCAAATGTTGATAAGAAAGGCATTCAGTATTTCATCTGATGGGGCTGCTATGAGTGGGTGGTATGACATGATAAACCACAGCCACCGTCGTATTCAAATTGCAGCCCATCCACACATACTCATTCTGTTCTGAAGCCAGGAATAGCACCACGCTGGGCAAAGCCTTGGCAATGGTAGATGTGACTAGGACAGTCCTATCCAGAGATAACTCTACGAATGAAATCCCCAAAGGTTTGGAGAAGTGATAACTCTCTTTGCAGTCCATGAGCAGAAATGGAACAGAATATTGGAGGAATCTGCCCTGTTTAGGTCTGATGTCCCTCTTCAGTCCCATGACCTTCTCCTAGGACCTATAGACTTCTCTCTAAGCATAAGAAAGTGGGCTGTAAAACATATGCAATTAGAAATTGATCTCTGTCGCTGGGTGTGGTGGCGCATGCTTGTAAACCCACTGCTTGGGAGGCTGAGGCAGGAGGATTGCACTGGTTCAAAGCCAGCCTCAGCTACTTAGTGAGGCTCTCAGCAACTTAGTGAGACCATGTTTCCAAATAATGTATAAAATAGGTCTGGAAGTATAGCCCGGAGGTAGAAAAGCCCCTGGGTCCCACCCCAGTACCACAAAAAAAGAAAGAGAGAGAGAGAAAAGAAAGAGAGAGAGAGAGAGAGGAAGGAAGGAAGGAAGGAAGGAAGGAAGGAAGGAAGGAAGGAAGAAATTGGTCTCTGTCTGAGGATTTTGAGTACTCAGAGGTACATTCTCTCAAAGAAAATGAGACAGGGTTGGGGTTGGGCAAGGCATTGCCTAGATATGTCACAGAAACCCTCAAAGCCCTGGCTTAAAGTAGCAATCTCCTAGACCAGGGATCTCAACCTTAACCTTATTAATACTTTGTCCTATATCATTCTTTGTTATTGGGTCTCCCCTATATGTGATAGTATAGTATGTACCACACACGTATCAGTAGCAACCCGGCCTGTTCTCACTCTGCATTCCAGCAACACACACCTTCTCTGGGATAAAAAAAAAAAGTCTTCAGATATTATTAAATGAGCCTGTGGTAGGGGATCAAAATCTGCTCCTTGTTAAGAACCACTATCCTGAATTTTGAGGTAAGGCTATTCCAGTGAATCTCTGTGGACCACATTATTCAGCAAAGGATCCTGAGCATATTCTGCCACCTGTTCTTTTGCCATTGTTAAGGACACCTGATAGCTTTGCATGTGACAGCACTTTCCACTTGAACCCTCAGCATCCAACAAGATGCCTTTTCTGTAAGGTTAACATTAAATGTTCCACCTTAAAAGTAGAAATATAGTAGTAGCTTCATTAAATATTTCTCCATAAGGTGAATTTAGTTACACTCTTTGTTCTTCCTATTCTAGAGTTCTTGAATCCTACTATATCAAAGATTTAAATAAATAACATTCTAGGAGAGGTAACTCAAGAGGGGGCATGACATTTAGGATATCAATTCACAGGTATGAGAAGAGGTGAGATAGCCAACAATAAAAGGTAAGGCTATCCTGGGCAGGCTCTGAGAAGAGGACTTCAGAAAGTCATTGCCATCCCTGCCTAAAGAGACCAGGAAAGAGGTCAGTGTTACTGAAATCTGGGGGCCAAGGTCCACCAGAAAACCTGGACCCACAGTAGGACAGCATGTTGGAACTGGGGCCATAGATCAAAGGAGCTTTCATCAGAGATCCAAACATGAAATAGACACAACACTGCCAGAGTGAGCCATCCAAAAGGAAAGATGCTGGTTTCTTTCTTTTTTCTGCCCACCTGCAATTCCTCCCACTGGATGAACCTCATAGGACTTATGCTGGCCAAAGAGCCTGAGAAGCACTGTTTATGCATTTGAAACACATGCAGAGCCACACAGAAGGGCTTGAGCAAGGATCTGAAAGCAAATGGACAAATGACCAATCTTACTATCAAGTTCAACTGTAAGAAAAACTGAACACAATTTAGATTTATCATCCAGGAAGTGAAAGGTGGTAGGATGTATTCTGGGAAAAAAAATAAGGTTGAGGGAAAAATGTATCTAAAAATGTGTGCAGTTCTACACTTCTACCTCTGAGATCAAAT
This sequence comes from Muscardinus avellanarius, assembly GCF_963383645.1. Lineage (NCBI taxonomy): Eukaryota > Metazoa > Chordata > Mammalia > Rodentia > Gliridae > Muscardinus > Muscardinus avellanarius. The sequence continues at coordinate 92,641,017 of NC_137789.1, read as the reverse complement.
TAAGTTTGAAGGGGGGCTGTATATCAATAGTGTTGTGTAAGCTTTCTATCACTGTGAACAAAATACCACAAAATCTACTTAGAGCAGGAAAGGCTTATTTGACTCATAGTTTCACAAATTTAGTCTATAGTTGGCTGGCTCCAAGGCAGAAACCATGAAGGAACACTGTTCAATTCACGGCAATCAGAAGCAGAGAGAACAAGAGGAGGGGGCCCAGGAACATACAGAGTCCCCGTAGCCCCAGCCCCAGACACCTATCTCCTCTGGACCTTGCCACATTAGGGATATGCTTTTGGAAATTCTCCACCCAACCATAGCAATGGTATAGAATAACTCTTATGAAATTGATCTAATATCTAAGAAATGCAAGATATACTAGTTACCTATTCAGTGGCTTAAAATAGCCACCATTTCATTTTCTCATAACTCTTTTGGTCAAAAACATGGGCTGGGCTCAGCTCAGTTGGGCAGTTCTCAAGATTCACTTGAGATGATTATGTGTCTGTATTGGCAAACTGACTGTGGGCCATTTGTGCAGGAATATTCTTACTATTCCAAGTGTTCTAAATTTCCAGTAGCCCCCCCCCAATTACATGGCAATCTCAGGATGTGAAGAGAGAGAATAAGACCTATCATGGCTAAGTCTCTGCTACATCATGGTTGCTAATGCCCTACTGACCAAAACAAGGTCATTCCCAAAGTCAGGAGGTTGAAAAACCCCATTCTTGATGGAAAAATATTTCAGTCATGCTGCAAAGAGGAATGCATATAGGGATAGAAAAAACTGTGGCCATTTTAAATACTCTATCATACTAGGTGCATAAATTTCCTAGCAAGAGTTTTATTAGGCAGAGTATCCCAGTTTTATCTACACCTAAAATTTCTGAAAGGATAGAGAATTCTTTTCAAAATAGCAATTGTTTCTGGTTGCCACAGAAGCACTGGCACTGAGCTCTGGAAAAGCTCCTTGGACCCTCATCCAGCAAGCACCCTCCAGAAGGGTTTCATGACTAAGTCAACTATTTCACCCAATGTCAAAGATGCTGCCTCAAACTCAGAGAAGTCCAAAAACTCCCTTCATCTCCTTTTTTCAAAAAAGGGAAATATGGCTTTTAGTATAGCACTGTGGGTAAACATCAAATCAGAAAATGTGGATTTTGTATTCTAACCTTAGAACCCTGGAACCAACCATCTATGTAAGTCTCTCCATTAAGTTTATTCTCTCCAATTCACCATTTCTTTATTTGAAATTTTGGAAAAAACTAATCCAGGATTGCAACGCTACTCCAGGATAATTGAGGCAATTGGGAGGGAATGGAGGACAGAGGAGATCAGATGGTACTTGGATGAGTGAGGCTGGCTGGTGACCTGAGCCAGACCCAGTGGGCCTAGTGGTTGGGAGGCTGAGACAGAAAGATCACAGGTTTGAAGACAGCCTTAGCAACTTAGCAAGACCCTGTTTCCAAATAGGATATTAAAAACAGGGCTGGGGATTCAATCCCCAGTATCACAAAAACAAAATTAACCAAAAAAGAAAAAAAAAAAGGTGAACTGGAAAATTCAGGACCAGTTAATGACACTGAAATTCATTGATTTTGCCTAAAACCTATTGGTACCTGATTTGAGATCTGGTTGTGATCTAGGACTAGGTACTCTCCAAGACCTCATGAGGTTCTGCTTTGGGGGGTCTCTCCCCTCTCTATCCTCTAACACTTTTAGTTGTACCCAACTTTTCTATGAAGTTATTGAGGCCACATGGGCTTCCGTACAAATGACACCCACGTGCAAGTAAAGCGCAGTGCAAGCCATCTTGTTTCAATCCTACATACCCCTTAAGGCAGGATTGCAACTGACAAGGCTCCTGCTTCCACGTTAGCAATGCCAGGTGGACTGAGCCACGCCCATCAGTCAGCTACATTCACTCTAGCCTGTGCCTTGGGAAAGCCCACAGCACCTGCACACACAGATCCTATCTCTGTCCCACTGTGTACCATGGATTAACACAACTCTTCTTCTACCCCTGGTTCTAAGCTCTGCTTCTCCCAGAGGAGACAGCTCCAAAAAGATTTCTTTCTAATGGCCCCATCATTTCAGAGGGGATTGTCTAGAGGTTAGAATGAAGAAAGAAAGCAGTTGTTGAGCTAAAAGATTAGAGGAGCTGGAGAAGCCTTGCCACATCTGAAAAGTCCTACTGCGTGCTGGTGGGAAATGGCAGCATTAGCACATGCCTTGGAGTTTAATTTCCTCCACTGAGTCCACCAGGACCACATCAGAGCAAACTTATCTCTTATCCCAAGGAGACTAAAGCAGGCCTTATGTTCCCTTATTTAGAGAGAAGAAATGTTAGCAGAAGCTCACAGGAGCCAAAAGTCCTCGATTTGAATCCTGGTTCTGCCACTGGAACTCCAAATACCATGGACTGTATCAGGTTTCCAAATCTATCTATGCTTCAGCTCCCTCAACTTGAAAGCCTGGGCACAGGGGTCATGACGATAATTAAGTGAAAGAAATAACTGTGGGTTTTAGCATATGGCATATACTAGCTGGGCAATAAATGTTAACTGCTATTGGTAAATCGCTATGTTGTTGGTAAAACTGTTAGATTGTCTTAGAGATCCCCTCAATATTAGCCTTGTTCGATTAGAAAATAAGTTCTAAAGCAAGGATGATACATTTTTGTCTTCATTTACTCCCACCTCTACTACCTCTCCCCATTAGCCCAGGGGCCTGCATATAACACTGACTCCGAGGCACTGGGGTGTAAGAGTAGAATGCAAAGGTGAAGAAATGGGCCTACTCCTTCATAACTAGTGACTCTGGCCAACTTACCAAACATTCTGAAGCCTGTGATACAAACACAGAATCAGAAGCAGAGAGAACAAGAGGAGGGGGCCCAGGAACATACATAGTCCCCAAAGTCCCAGCTCCAGTTACCTACCTCCTCTAGACCTTGCTGCATTAGGGACATTTAGGGACATGAAGATGGCCTTCCCAGTGTAAGGTAAGGTCATCATGGGCACAATAAATGCTTATGTCTTTTCCTTTCCCTCTTGCCATCAATGAATCAGTCACATTGGGGTATGGAGGTGGTGAATGACAGGAAAACTGGTCCAAACAGAAAAGGCAAAGGGATGACAGAAAGCTGAGTAGCACATCTCATAACAGGATCAAGTATCCCAGGGCTTCCCTACCTTCTTACACCAGACTGTGGGTTCTAAATGTCACTTAGACATAGCAATACAGTCATCAACACAGAAACCCCATTCAGTGAAGCAGTGCAGGTCACAGAATCCTTAGGAAATCTCTGGTTCTTCTCCCTTGATGACTGTTAGGTTCAGGATGGTACATATAAGAAGACCCCCTATTCTCAAATATCCTCCCTTTGTTTCATTCCTAGAATATTTGTATCCTCAGGAAGCACTCTAGACACAAGATAGGGGATAGACAGACCTACAGCCTGACCTGCTAGGAATCATCTTGAGTTTTCATGGGACTACAGAATGGAAGTACTGAGATGAGCTGCACCAACAACCTCCCCATAAAGATAAAGCCTCAGAGAAGTTGAAAAGCCGGTCCAAGGTCACACAGCTAATCAAGGATATAAATGAAACCAGCCCCAGTCCTGCTAATGACTACACCAGTACTCTTTTAGATTTCTCCTTTTCCTAATTCCTTGGAAGAACACACACTTCTTGAAATGCTTATGAAGTTGGTCATGCTCTAATTTGCAACAGTGACATCTCCAGCCGGTATTTGGTAGGATATACAGTTTTGACCTTTGAGGCCTAAAATCAATGAACTGAAGACATCTAGCAAAAAGCCATTTACATCACCTTATTTCAGCAGCCCAGTGCACACTATGCACTCCTCTTCCATGCACTGTCTCTTTGTTAAGGCTGGGAATGTACCCTGAGACTCACTCATGTGAAGGAAACATGCCCCAGCTGGCCAGCCACACAGTGACTCCAGTGTGGACTTCGGCAGCTTCACCATAGGACAGTATTCTGTGAGCTGCAGTGAAAAATAAAGTAATATCTATTTGGCTCCCACCCAACTGCCTTACAAACACCAGCTGTACCATGCTTTCTCCTATAATTTGACAGTCATAAGAACAGCTCCTGAAGAACAGAACATTCTTCAGGGGAGGGCTGTTGGTTTTACAGACTTCTTAGAAGGCGGAGAGGATGAAAGAGATTTCAAGTTGAAACATCACGTAGGGAAAAGGGTGGGAGGCAAGGACAGAAGAAAGAATGTGATGTGTATTGAGCTCCTATCATGTACCAGGCACTGGTTGAGTTAGCTCTCATAACTTACTACATTTGGTTCTCACACTGCTGAGAGATGTGTAGACTAACCCATATTTTATAGATAATGAAACTGAGGCATAGAAAGAGTAAGAGACTTGTCCAAAGTCATCTAAGAATCTTATTTTGTAGCTGGTAGGGGTTTTTGGTGGTGATGGTTTGTTTTTGTTCTGCTTTGCTTTTTGTGGTTTTGGAAAGTGAACCCAGGGCCTCATGCATGCTAAGCACATGCTTGACTGTGCAGCTACAACCCCAGCCCTACAAAAGGCATATTTGTTTCCTAGAACTGTTGTATCATATTGCAATGAATCTGGAACCTTAAAAAAAATAGAAATGTATGTCTCACGACTCAGGAGAGAAGTTTGAAATGCAGGAGTGTCCGGCTGTGCTCCCTCCAGAGGCTCTGAAAAGGCCTGTTACTTCTCTCAGCATCTGGTGGCTGACAGCATCCCGCGGCTTGCAGCCACAGCTCTGGTCTCAGCCTCAGTCTCCACATGGCCCTTCTTCTTCTCCATCTCTCTCTCCCCTGGGTGTCTCCTATAAGGACAACTGTTACCGAATATAAGGCCCATCTGAGTAACATAGGATGATCTCATCTTGAGATCTCAACTACATCTCCAGAGATCCATTTTCTGAATAAGGTTGCATCATAGGTTCCAAGGTAAGGGTGAGGACATATCTTTTAGGAGGCCACCCCTCAATCCACTACAGCTGAGTTTTAAACTCAAACCTGTTGTACCCCATGCCAAATAGCCTCACCACATTGTTATGATATTCCCTGCCTTTCCCTTTCCCTGATTTCTAAGAAATGGTTTTGCCCAAGTTTAAGGTTCCAAGTAACCATCGCCATAATTTAAAGACAGAGACCCTGATTTTCCAAGAATTATCCAGAAAGTTAGTGGCAGAGTCAAAATTTAAGCTTCCTTCACATCCCACTATTGCTTTAAGAACCAAGGGAAAGACACCTTGCTGTTGCCTGTAAACATTAAAATGGGCGATTCCATTGTACAGTTCAGCTCTCCCTTTGCAGAAATAAAAGAACTCGCAGGTGTCAACTTAACCTATAGCTACCCACTAACAAGTTTAAGATAAAAGGCCAATACATTTAAATAAGATTCAGACATAATCTAATCTTATTTGTTACCAAGCCCTATCTAATTATATCAGTCAATCTTTTATTACCAGGCCCATGAGTGCAGAGAACTCTATTATAATTTCTCTCTGTAATGATCTCCTCACTATCTGACTCCCTGAACTCTGCAATAAATTAATCATCTGCTCACAATCATGAGTAAACATCAACTCAATTAGGAATTGATAAATAAACAGTTCACTCCAGGGCTTGTGGTGATGGGGACGGGACCGTGGGCGCCTGCCAGAGCAAGCTTGGCCGGGAGTTTCGAGATGTGTATGGGCTCTCCACAGCTGCAAGGCTGCTGTTGCTTAGAGGAGACATTATGGCCAGTGTTTCCTGCTCCTACTCTCTTTGCAGAGATGGAGGACTCATCATTTGCTCGTCCTTTTGGGGTCTAAATGTGGAAGAACTGCTCATTTTACTCCTACCCTGCACTTTCATAACATCTCATATCTGTAGGAAAATGGTAAAACGCAGGAAGTGGGGCTCTGCTTTATTAGACAGTAAAAGAGACAGAGCCCTTGCCCCTATTTATATGCACAACCTGGTGCTTTACAACAACATGATTGTTAGGGGTTGAGTTGTGCCCTCCCCTCACAAAAGACAGGGTGAAGTCCTGAACCCAGTACCCTAGAATGAAAACTTATTTTGAAATAGGGTCACTGCATATGTAATGATTTAAGACAGAGTCATACTTAAGTGGGACAGACCCTTAAACCAATATGACTGGCTCATGTCCTTATCAGGTAACATTGTGAAGACAGAGGAGAGTGCCCTGCGAAGAGGCACATGGGTAAAGAGGGCGCTGAGAGGGCAGGAACTGGCACTGGTACACACAGGCCTGCAGGCCACCAGGTGCAGGGAAAGGAAAGAGAGGGTTCTACCTGGAGCCTTGGGAGCATCGTGGTCCAGCAAACACCTTGATGTTAAATTTCCAGCCCCGAGAACTATGAGAGAATGAATTTCTGTTGCTTAAAGCTACTCACATTGTGGTTTTGTGTTACGGTAGTTCTAGGAAACCAGTATCGTAATTTAGTACAGCGAAGCTAGCACTGATTAAGCATTGTCATAAAGCAGGAACTGTTGGGACAAGAAGCTGGGCTCTGCTGCTTATTTGCTTCACAAATTCTTCAAGTTAAACTGGAAGCAAAATAGGTTTTATTCAAAGGCAGCATGGAAGAAAGCTAGAGGAAAGTTCCTCATTTCAAAATCTCTATCTTCAGAGATCTCAAGGGCAACTTTTATAAGAGAAGAGATGACCCATGGACAAAAGAAAAGAAATATAGATATGCAGACTCAGATAGCCAGAAAATCTGTCATTTCTGTGTCTTTGGCACCTGTATATGTGTCTGTAAGGGGGTGGGGGGACTTCAGTCTTTACTCTCAGTATGAGAAAATACAGGATGCAGAAACACAAGTTATCAGGAAGTAGTTCTTAATTTTGAAGGTATCTTCATTACATTACACTGCACTAGGCTTCCATAAAGATGGGACTGCCACCACCCTGATGTGTCTTTGGGATGTTTCATCAAATAAAAAACCTTACAGAAAAATGGTTAAATTAGCATGCATTCAGAAGCGCATCGTGATGCATACCTGTAATCCTAGTACTTAGGAGGTTGAGACAGGAGGATCATGGTTCAAGAGTAGCTTCAGAAAATTATCATGACCCTCAGCAACCCATGGTGATCTCATAAAATTAACTAATAGGTCTAGGGGTATAGCTCAGAGGTAGAATGCTACTGGGTTCAATCCCCAGTACCAAATTAAATATGTGTTTAATAAATGTCAGCAGCCATCATCACTGTCCCAATTATTATCATACTGCTGATATTGTACATGCTCGTCATTGAACATATTCTGTGTGTTCCCTTTGTGTTGACTTCCACTGTCCCCTGTAGGTTGACCAATGTCAACCCGAGGGTAAGAATTTCCTTATACACTTCTTTCCATCCTACTCCTGCACACCTGCCTAGGATGGTGCTCCCTATGCAACAGACTTAAAATACCTGCCTGCTGGAAAGATTGGAGGATGCAAAGGGCTGCACTGCTCTGCCCATTCCCTCCATGTATGCACCATGGGAGCAAAGACAGGCCAGGCAACCGCTTTGCATTAAGTCCCTAGCTCTGTCAATAAATAGCAAACTTGGCCATCTCACTGTGCCTGGTCTTTCAGCCTCAGTTCCCTAATACATAAAATGGGGACCAAAGTGTCTGCCTTATAAGGCTTAGAGACACAGCTGGACTCCAGCTCAGTCCTTGGCTTACTCCACACACTGTGGAACTGTGTGTTACACTGATATCTGAGCTTCTCTCTTCCTCTGTGGAATAGGCATTGCTTATCAGGCCTCTCTGATATTAACTACAAAGGATTTACATAGAAGCTATGTATAGTGAACATGCATTCTTCTTTCCTTAAGCAGAAAGATGACAAATTTAGACTGGCATCATGGGACAGCTGCCATGGATCCCCTGAGAGCTCCTTCTGGGCTCTACCCAGCCCTGCCAATGACAGCAACTTCAGGCTAAAGGAATAGCAAGGGGGCATCGCCTGCTCCCACTTGGAAAGGGTCAGTAATGCTGCCAGGACCAAGAAGGTTCAACACCAAGAGCACTCACAGGAGAGGCAGGGAAAGTCAAACCCCCAGGCCAGGGCTTTCAGTTTCTCTAGAGTTCTCTCAGTGTAATCAGGTCTAATCTACACCTCATCAGAATTACTGATAACCTCAGGTCATCTGCTTCTCAGGACCAGCTTCCTCATCTGGGAAGTCATATGTATTCTCCTGTTTTGTTTTATTGGAAGTCGTCTTTTATTTATTCATTGAATTAAGCTTTTCATTTGTGTTTTTGAAATATATGTCCTTATTGATTTTTATACATTTTATCTTTAACCACAAGTATTCTTAACCTGAGACTTGCACAACTAAAGAATTCAGAGTGAAGTTTGATGAAAAAATTATTTTATATTTAAAAACATATCTCTATATATGTATATATATATACCTATGTATTTATATGTAATAATTGATCATTTGTACTAACTTCTAAGAAAAAATTATCATTTTTCCATATTGTAAATATAAACAAGCTGAGTGTGATGGTGCAAAGCCATAATCCCAGTCATTGGGAGCTGAGACAGAAGGATCATAGGTTCAAGTCCTCAGAAACTAAAAGAGATCGCTCAGAAACTTAGCAAGACCTTGTTTCAAAATAGAAAAATGGGGCTGGGGGTGTAGCTTGAAGGTAAAATGCTTAGGGGTTCAACATTCAGTTCCCAAAATAAAAATAAATAAATGTAAGCAATATAATGATCAGTTTTAGGAACATCTGTGACCTTATCATTAATAAACTGGGTGTTTTCATGTCATGTTATTGCAGAGGCTTGGAATACTGTTTGTGCTCAGGACCTGTGACAGTTTCTTTCAGAACTTGTTATTGTGTTAATGAAGAAGCATGTGTATTACTAAGTCATAAATTTGGTTTTTAAATATCACGCTAACAGTAGTTCAATACACTGTACTTAGTTTGCTTTGTAATCTTACATATCTATTTAGTGAATTTAAAAAGCATGTGTGTGATAAGGCATTCCAGAGCATTATCAGGCCATCAGAGGTTAAATCTAGACTACCTGGGTTCTAACTTGCCTCTGCCTTCATAAGAACTGCACAATCCTGAACAATTCGTTTGCCCTCTCAGATTAAATTTTTAATGGAAATCATTCCATCAACTTCTTTGGAATTATTATGAGAGGGCAGTAATATACTTTAAAAATGGGCGGTACAAGCAGGCAGTAAAAGATTATTGATGCAATTATTGTGGGCTTTGTAACATCTTCCTGTCTAGCTATTTAAAACCCCATCAGTTAGAGACAAATTTCATCCCAAACCAAGTCTACTACTATTTAGACTCTTTGAAATATGCCATTCAATATTTCTAAGAACAAAGGAGTGGTAAATCAATAGCATAATGGAAACACTTGGAAATCATTGGGTTTTACCTCTGTTTACCCTGAACCCTTGTAAAGGAAATATGTAAGAGTGTGAAACTTTTAAAAAGTCCTCACTGAGTTCCTTTCCCTAGAGTCTTCTTTGGAATTCCCTCTGCTCTGAGACTGTATATGGTCCCCGCCCCCCACCTAATATCCCTGCCTGCAGTTTGTATATAGAAACTGATAAGGAATCCCTAATCTCCAAGTAACTGTGAGTGATTCTGTGATATGCCCTTAATGTAAATATTCCCATCTCTCCCCAGCCCACCACCCCATCAGGCTCTGTGTGATAACTACAGCAGATACTTGGAGAGCTTGTTCCCTGTTAGGAGGGATACCTCCTTCACTGGTGAGGAGGCTTTTATTACTTTGCATAAACTTCTGTAGCTTAAAAGGAGCAGTAGTAAAGTTAGTTCAAGGCCCTTTATGGCTTCTTTTGTTCTGCAAAGTTGGGGAGGAAAAACATGAGGAAGGTCTGAAAAGGCTGTTTGTTTACAATCAGGACCCAGATCCTAGCCTTTTTCCTGAAAGGAAAGGAAGGCAGCGGGAGGATTATAATACCCACCACCTCCCTGGTCTCTCTGCCCTCTCCCACTTGTGTATTAAGCAGCCAGGCAGCTGTTGAACAAGTACTATCAACAAAGCAATCTCCTAGCCCTTTGATTCAGGCTATTCATATCTTCTGCCCTGAAATAAAATGACTTTCACAATTAAAACACCGAAATCAATGCGGTATCTATTGTCATGTCTGTAGGAGAAAAGCTTTAATTACAGCCATAGTTAGATAACACAATCATTACACCTCCTTAATCTCAAATATAAAACCAGCACCCTCTGAGTACTTTGCCACCCTTTCTTTGATTTTTTTCTCTTTTTCTTTTTTCTTTCTTTTTCTTCCCCCCAACGTGAATGGCTTTTTATCTAAGCACTTCAATTTGCATGCCTTTGCTTGGAGGCAGCTCCCTGTGATATGTTAATTGCAGATTGCTTTAAGTACTAAAAGATTAACATAAAACCCTTGGCAAACAAGCTAATAGTTTATGATAATTTTTGCATGGCCTTTGTCTGTCTATCACCGGATTGCCTCTAGCTGTAATTTTATAAAGAAGCTGTAAAATATCATTTAAACAAGTTCATTTACACATAATTATTACCAGAATCACATTATTCAATTTAGATACTCCAGCCTATTAACAATCCATGAACTAAAATGTAATTAAACTATTTTCCTTTTATGAACCTATTCATTACAATGTGTGGGAGATGGATCTCTCAGTTTCACTGCGAATTTCAGCACTTTGTTGTTGGAATTGACAAGTCTGGCACTCATTATGTGCTTTTAATTATATTAAAAGTATTGCAAGACAGCTCAGATAAAGAATATATTTAGAAAAGAATGCCTGGAAATGCCAAGATGGTGTCATCCCTAAATATATATTTATTTTACTCATGCTCTTTTTTCCCCCTCTTAACAGTGAAAAATAAAATCAGGCTAGTTGTTTTAATTGAGATTTTCTGTTTCTCTAAGTAATTTTTCTAATTTAAGCCAAGGATAAATATACCATCTAATTAATTGTGTTTACTCATTTTTCCAGATTTTATCTACTAAAAAAAATCACAGAACTGAACCCAAAGAAGCATGCTCTCCCAGAATTTACATACAGACTCACGATTACTACGGATATGGATGCTGTATTAAAGGTTTGGTTCAAAACTGCTGAATGGCTCAATCACTGACATAAGCTTTAAAGAATGTGGGAAGCATTTCATTTGTTTTTGGACAGGCCAAGTTTTCCCCCCTCTTCTGCTTTGTGTTGCTTGATTTCAGAAGTAACATAACTCTTGGATACAGCAGACCAGAACAAATAGCCTGTCTTGGGAGGGGTTGGACTGGCTGTTGATGGACATGCACGCTGATGTCAGTGGCACAGGGCACCCCAGGATGGGTGCTCTGGAGCAGCAATCAGGGAGGAGCACACAGAACAGTGCATTCAGCCTGAAATGCCCTACTCACACACCTACTGAGACTGCTGAGTTCACAGCTGTCCAAAGCTTTGCTCTCCACTTTTCTTTTTCTATCTCCACTGTCCTTGGAATGCTCAATGCCTTCCTTCTACAACCATCTGGACTGTATTTATCCATCATGGATTAAATCATGACCAACAATTTCCACTAAATACCTGCCCTGCTCTCCATCATTTACACTGATGACTCTGGGAGCATTAGCATCCTACAGCTTTCTTGATATTCTGCACACTTTTTTTTTTTATTTTGGTGGCTGGATACTCTACAGGTATCTCTTTTAAAAAACACAGTGAGTTTCTATTTTTATACCTCTCTAGCTCTCTCATGGCCTAATAGTGGTGTGTGTGTGTGTGTGTGTGTGTGTGTGTGTGTGTGTGTGTGTGTGGTTACCGAGGGTTGAACCCAGAGGCATTTTACAAAAATAAAAAGAACTTTTATTAAACAGGGTCTTGCTAGGTTGCTGAGAGATTCACTAAGTTGCTTGAAGCTGGTCCTGAATTTGTGATCATCCTGCCTCAGCTTCCCAAGTACTGGGAATACAGGCATAAACTTCTGCATCCGATTCTAATAGTGTTTTATACTTACTAAGATTTAACCAAAATATTGTGCATCCTGACTAAATATTAAGGGCAACTACTTTCCTTTCTCGGGAGCCAGAATAGGATCTACTATGGAGGACTGGAGGAGGTGTCCTTTGGTTGGCTGGTTTGATGCCTAAGTTAGCTCCCCTTTTGGTGGGTAATCTGAAGGAGGGAATTCAGCTGGTAAAAAGGAGAGCTTTATGGAAGAAAAAAAAAAAAACATATCAAAGTGAATCAGGAAACCAAGCATAGGAAGGAGGGAGGGGGAGGGAAGGGTTAGGGGTTGGGTAGGGGCTGATTGGGTGATGTGTGTGTGTATATCTCCACAAGTTTTTTTATCCCATTAAGATGTATGACTGCAATGCACCAATAAAAATTTATTTTAAAAAATAAGGAGAGCTTTATAACTTGGCCAAGAGCTTCTGAAGAAACAAAACATTACCCTAAATCTATTCGAGTCTCAGAAGCTTCACTGCTGCTCTGCACCCTCCCTGTGTTCCACCCCTTCCTTTCAAAGATGGCAGGAAGGGCTGATGATAGCAATGGGTGGGTACCGTGTGCCATGTTCATGCAGCCACTGGTCATCGTATTGGAAGAGCTGAGAAATGCCAGGGAAAACAAAACTATGAATATACTTTAGACTGAGAGTGGATTATCAAAATCTAAACAAAAATGATCCATGTCAAGTGTTTCAGTGTTTATTACTAGTGTATGTACTGGCATCACCTGCCAGGTAGACTTTGAGTCCAAGAAGCCACACAGAAAACAAGGCCACATCACCATGAATAACCACCTGAGATTCCTTTTTGCCATCACACCTCCGAGAACATAACAGAACACAACCAACTCTTGCTCATCAGAACTAAACCAGGCAAAGAAGAGCGGAGGATGGAGGTGCATACCATCATGTGATTCATGTGGTGGGAAAAGGCAACTTAATGTTTTCTCCTCCAATCTGTTTCTCTTATCTTAGACCTCCTAATCATTTATTTATTTATTTATTTATTTATTTATTTATTTATTTATTTATTTGCGGGCCTGGGGATGGAACCCAGAGGCATTCGACCTCCGAGCTACACCTCCTGCCCTATCTTTTATTCTTTATTTTGAAACAGGGTCTCACTAAGTTACAAGGGACCTCACTAAGTAGCTGAGGCTGTCAGTGAACCGCGATCTTCCTGTCTCAGTCTCCCGAACGCTGGGATTACAAGGGTGTGCCACCACGCCCAGCTCTCTTTTTATTTATTAAAATCTGGCATAACAATAGAAAAATATCTCAACAAATATATTAGAAAGTTAATTAGTGGATAGGTTGCTTACTAGTTGGGACTTTACTCCAAGGCAGAGTTTTATTAGAATAAGATACACCCAACCTGGCTCATAACAAAGAAATATAGAGTTAAGTGCTGAGATTATGTTGTTGAGAAAAACTATCTAAGCCATGAATGTAGTAAGGGAGAAGGAGGAGGAAGGACAGAGCATCCTTCCATGGCTACTGTGGCATTGTTAGCCAGACTCTGAGGGTTTTTTTGATTCTTCATTAGATCATCCCTGTGTTGACTCACTACTTGATTGCAGCTCAAACACAGTTAAATTACATGTTAAATTGTAGATTTCTGTCTAGTTTAAAAAAAGCCCCAGAGGTTATAATTTTATTGCTCTGTAGAATGGTGAGGAGTTTGTATATAACCTAGCTATCCTAGTGTAATATTTTTAAGTGTCTATAAATATCCAGTTCTTCAAATGCTCTTCCAACTAGCTTTATGATATGACTGGCTCCTCCATTAATGACTTAAATATATTAATAATTTCAGAATAATAATATATATTTTCACACAGTATTTTTGAGTCAGAGATTTATATATTTTAAATTATACTTGGTACTATCGTAGGAGAGGACTCAGTGATCACTGTACTGCTGAGGGGCCCTACTATCACACAGCCCATTTCTCTCTAACTCTAACTTAAGTATATGTAAGAAATACCAGAGGACACAGAATGAGTGACAGGTAGCTGACCCCAGTAAATCTTTAGTGCCTGGTGGGTAAAAGCTTGAGGTTAAGATCAAAGCATAGGCAAAGAAGAAACTACCCCCAAAGAGAAGATGAAAGAAGGGGATGGGAGAAAGAATGAACGAAGGAAAAGAGAGAAGCTGTGTTAGTCAAATCAGATTGCTATAACAAAATACCACAAACCAAGTAGCTTAAACAACAAAATTTCTTCTCCCATCTCCGGAAGAAAGAAGACCAAGAACAGGGTTTCCAGCATGGCTGGCTTCTTGTGAGAGCTCTCTTCTAGGGTATAGGCAGCTAAATTTTCACTGTATCTTCACATTGTAGAGAACGCAGAAAGTGTCCTGAGTGCCTTCATACAGTCACTAATCCCACTGATACAGGCTCCACCCTCAGGACCTAATCAGAACATCTCCTCATGCCGTCACACTGGGGGTTGGCATTTCACCACATGAACTGTAGGAGGATACAAACACACAGTCTATAACAGATGCATGAAGTGGAAAAAAGGATCTCAGGGGGCTCTACTTGGATAATTAAACCATAGGAAAGAGAAATTCCTCAGGTTTATGAAAAATAGTTGGACTACATAATTCCGAAAATCAGTGTAGCTCAAATATAAACTATCCTAATGACCCCTTTGTTCAATTTCAAAGAGGCTTCCAATTCTGCATGTGCCCTTCGAGATCACAAGAGGCTTTTGCGTACATAGTTCTAATGACCATTTCTGGTAGGCACCATTTTGTATTTGTTGTTCACCTGGGCCCTGTCTTCTCTTTGGCCTAGGACTGCCGCTGAATAGACCATGCATCTCTTCCACCACCACACCCAGGGACTGAGTCACAAAGAAAGAGACCCTTTCTCTACTAGATTAGCAATAAGAATCTCCCCAGAGCTGTGCAGATTGCCCTGTTTTCTGCACTGTGCCTCAAAAGTGCTTCCCACTTGCAATCCTCAAAATGGAGGGAAAATAAAAATGGGGAATTGACACACTGTCCATGCAAGCACCCACAGCCAGCAGTGGGGCTGGGATCCACTTGGGAGACCAAAGAAGAGACCTCGGTCATACATACCATTTTTCAAGTTTCCCACATATCTGCCTGACTCAGAAAACAGAGTGCCTCTCGGATACCTATAAGTTGTAAGCATCTAACTATATTCCCCTCTGTGCCTGGGGAAGAGTTTCAACCTCAAACAACTTTATTTAAACAATTTCTTACTTAACATGTTTTTCTCGGTGCTTCAAATCCAATCACTTGCTGCTTTGTGGGGAAGAACCGCTACAGGACACAAAGAACAACACAACCTGTTTTTATTTGAATGTCTTCCGGGTCTCTCGGCCCTACCATCATTTGGGTTGTCAGCCCTTCACTGCCCGAGGTGGCTTCCCGCTCTCTGC
Organism: Muscardinus avellanarius; assembly: GCF_963383645.1. NCBI lineage: Eukaryota > Metazoa > Chordata > Mammalia > Rodentia > Gliridae > Muscardinus > Muscardinus avellanarius. Next base: position 92,625,573 of record NC_137789.1, on the reverse strand, counting down.
AGACCGTCTGGCTCCCCACTAATGGCACTGTTCGGGCGAGGGGGAAATGCAATTTTCCACTCCATTACAAGCACTGTGTAAAAGGACCTCTTCTCCTCACTGCACACAGATAAGGACCTAATGAAATTCCATTCACTAAGTATTACAATAGCCAACTCCACTCTAACTACAGGCGCTCTACAAGCCTGCCAGGCCCTCCAATCCAGAAGCGATTGCCACCAAGGTCCCTGGATGGGATCTTGTCAGGATGAAAAACTACAGGTTAAGGAGGGAGAAGGGAAGGTCAAGAAGATGGTGGCAGATCCATGCATTTGGGTCTTCTCTCTATCCATTTGGCCAGGATAGCATTTTGTATGGACTCTGGTAGAAGCTTGAAATTCTTGTATTTGGAAATAGCAGTCTTGGGAGCACCAATGTACCCCTCAAGACCCTACATATAACGTATCCTATGGAAACAGGTAACGGCAGTAAGAGAAGAGGACTCATGTACAGTGTGTCTTTTAATACGGCAAGTAAAATAAGACGAGGCTTCTGTGGAGGGTACAGGTCTCACACAATGTCTGGGGGAAACTCTTAAAACAGTAACGTAAATTCTTTCACACTCTCTCACCTTCCTACACATATCCCTTCCCTAGTCACACCCCTTTCCTGGGATACTGTCCCATGATGCATGGGACAGCAGCACAAAGGTCCTGGGAAATACCATTCTTTTCTTTTTGCCCATTCACATCACCGATATCCTTCTGGTACTCGGGGTCTCCAGACTGTTGCTATTTCCCCACAGCCACCAATACTGTTTCCAAGTAGCTGTGGATTTGCCTCGCAATAAAACTCATTACCCCCTTCCCCAAGCCTCATAGGTCCCTTCATTCACCAAATAGCCCACCTCATCAAAGAAAGTTTGATATGGCCCAGGTTAACAGCAAATAAACAAATCATTTCTTAGAGACACGATACCTCATCTTTAAGGAATGAATTCTTAATGTTGAATCTGAAAGTATAACTACTAAATATATAAGATACAATTTTGGGACATGAAGCCATCTGTGAAGTCTATTTGCTCAAGTCATAAAGATGCTTCTCGCCAGGCGTGGTGGTGCATTCTTGTAATTCCAGCATTTGGGAGGCTGAGACAGGAGGATCATGGTTTGAGGATAGCCTCAGCTACTTAGTGAGAGGCCCTTTGAAATTAAGTGAGACCCAGTTTCAAAATAAAGAATAAAAAATAGGGTTTGGGGTGAAGCTCGGAGGTAGAATGCCCCTGGGTTTCAACCCTAGTACTGCAAAAAAGGAAGAAAGAAAAGAAAGAAAGAAGGAAAGAAAGAAAGAAAGAAAGAAAGAAAGAAAGAAAGCTTCTATATCTCAATTAAGCCATTAAGAAAATAAAAAAATTAAAACATCTAATATATATATTTATACATATTAGCGTGTTTAAAATATAGGTATGCAATAAATACATTTATGTTTTTAGTTTTCTCTACATCCTAATTTCCCATTCTCATTTGCTCTCTCATAGGCAAAATGATTTTAACTCATTTGATGTGGATATTTCCAGTACATGAATTCTTAAAAATATTTTCCCTTTTTATTATACTGCAAGGTATGTAATGTTGCTCCATACTACTTCATTTGTTTTTACTGCTGTACAATATTCCATTGAAAATATATACAAGTCATTAATCTATTCATTGATAAACCTTTGGGTAATTTCCAGCTTTTTGATATGAAAAGTAGTGATGTTAATAACTTTTTTTACTTATCCTCAACTATAAATGTATGTATCTTCTGCTGTACAGGAGGCTTGCTGGCATCAGGAGGTATTTTAATGTCCAGTTTTAGGTTAACAATATTACAAAGGGCTGTACCAGTTTCTATCACCATCTGCAATACAAAAGACTTCCTGTGATTTGTATTCTCTCCAACTCCTGATTTCCAAAATGGTTTTGTTGGTCTTATATAATAGCATCGTATGGTATTTTTCTTATAATTCACTTATCATTAGTAAAGTTAAAATCTCTTCTAAAATAAATTGGCTGTAAATATTTTATTCTCTACAAATGTCTATCTTTTGTCCATTTCTCTATTGATGTTTTTGGAGCTTTTTAACTGGGCTGTAGGAGTTCTTTATAAACTTTCTATACCAATTAATTACCAATTGCACATAATCTATTCTCTTAGTTTGTTACCTTCTCTTTTATTTTCTAAGGTGTCTTTTGATGAACAAGTATATTTTTTATTTGTTTATTTTTTGCAGTGCTGGGGATCAAACCAATAATTTACATATATAACCCCTATATATTTTTATTTAATGGATCAAAAATTAATATTTCTTTCTTTTGTGGTCAAGTCTTCCTATGTCTTTTTGAAAAGATGTTGTTTTATGCTCACAAAGTTTTTGGTTTTGTTTTTTTGGTGATACTGGGGTTCTTGGACACCCTTTTACCTCCGGGCTACACTCCCAGACCCATTTTATATTTTTATTTGGAAACAGGGTCTCTTAAGCCAGTGAGGCTGGCTTCGAACCTGCGCAATCCTCCTGTCTCCACCAGCTTGCTCATAAATTTTTAATTCATATAAGTTACATATGTATCATCCTCTTTGCTCACTCAACTTCTTTGTCCTAAAATGCACTGTATTGTACTGTCTACATCTACCTGCTGCCTTTGTTGTCTGCCTTCGTTATTGTCAATACTCATGCGATGATGTACCACATTGCATTGACACTCCCACTTTATGAGCACTTCAACCTGTAGTCAACTGAGGTCCAGTTCCCAAAACCTTCTTTCTATTTTCCCTTTTCTCAATAACAAAGCTGGTAAGTAGAGTTGGGATGTGGATAAATTTCCAGGTGGAAGATATATGATCATCACTGTGTCCTTTTAGAAACTCAAGTCCTGTCATGTACTTAAAAAAAAAAGGCTTTGTATTGCCCACCAATGTGACAGATGCACACATTTTTTTAAGAAAGAAAATCTACAACTTAAGTCCAAATCTTGACTTTATCATCTGTGCCAACATCTGTCACTTAATAATGGCTATCTAGAGAGCCCTGTTGAAAGGATTCTGATGGTGTTTGAGCTCAGAAAGAGAGCCATGATCAATTAGTGATGTCTGAAGGGGGATTGGGAATGGCAGCACATGGGCTTGACATTTGCCATTGTAGGGAGAATAAGGTTCACCTTCTTCCATTCAGGCAATACAACCTTGCTGATTTCTTAGAGTAAAAGAATAGCCAAGCCCACACGTACTCAGTCCACTGCCAAAAACAAAGGGGCTTGTGTCTATACTCTGTGGTCTGATCAAGCAAATGTGTAAATGTGTCAAGCAGTAGATTCACAAGAGAAACAGCTCAGACCCACATTGCTGCATGCTGAACGCATACCCAGCCATCATTTTCTATATGCCATTGTCACCCAATTGCTTCTAATTTCCCATTTTAATTAGCTATATGATGATATTCTAGAATTAGGTTTCCGAAGGAGAACAGGCAGGTTGTAAAAACAGGTGCAAAGAAACTGATTTTCTTTCTACGCTTTGATTTTCTTTCTAAGCTCCCCATTAGTTATGCAGCAGGTGGTTCACGTTAATCCAGGGGAATTTACTGAGGGCTCTGCTGTTCCCAGCACTGCACTCAACTCCAACAGCAGAAAGCAAGAACTACAGAATCACCAAGTACAGCTCCTGGCCTGTTTTGCGTGCCCATGCAAGCATGTGGTTTCCTTTATCATCTCTCTTTGTTATTTTTATTTTTTGCTCTACTCAGAGATTGCAGTTGAGATGAGGAGATGCAGCTTGCCTCATGCCATAACTATCCTACCCACTAATTCTTCAGAAAGTAGTTATCATTTACCAGGTTGAACATCGAGTGAGCCATTAAGAAGTTATGTCACGGACCACAGTGGTCCTTGGTTGGTAGAAGTTATATGGAGTTAATGGCTTGCATTAATTAAGTGCTCTGAAAATATCTGGTTCAAGTGACTTTACAGTAAAAGCACAAAATGTCAGTGTTATAAAGGACATGAGGGCTGGATGTGGTGAAACAACTTGTAATCCCAGTACTTGGGAGGCTGAGACAGGAGAATTGCAGGTTTGCGGACAGCCTCAGCAACTTAATGAAGACCTCTGTAACTTAGTGAGACCCTGTTTAAAAATGAAGGAATAAAATAGGGCTGGGGGTGTAGCTCAGATGTAGAATGCCCCTGGGTTCCATCTCCAGTAACACACACACACACACACACACACACACACACACACACACGCTAGAGATTATTTAAACAAATCCCTTCATTGTATAGATGAGGAAATAGTGTTTTTTTTAATATTATATGACTTCTGGGAATAGAACTCAATTTTACTAACCCCTCATCCAGTAGCCTTTGTGCTATATTATGAGGTATTTTACAGCCAGGCTAGAAGTCTCAGAAGAATTATGCCTTTGGAGCATTTAGGTGAGATTCAACCAGAGTCATACCTGTTCCTCTCACCTCCACAGGGTCATGATGTAACATGTAACCCTCAGGACTACTTGAATCTAGGCCCTGATCCAGGCAAATGTGTGGTGTCCCTAACTTTTCATGACCTCCAAAGGCGATTCCTTCTAGTATGGTTTTAATTTTTAAAATTTGTTCCACTTAGAGTATCTCTACATTTTAAAAGCATTACCATTAACAGGTTACTTCAAATTGTCCCTGTCAGCTGGAGCTGGGGGAAGCTCCAACTATGTTCCCCCAGTGAGTAATAATTTGTTTCAAATTTTAAAGGACAAAACTTATTCTTGGCAACCTCCTGTAGGGAGAAGAACTATTTCCAATGCTCTTTAATACATCTTGAAATAATTTATGAAACTTTACGAATATATTATTTCAGGAATGTGCATTTGCAGTCAAACAAAGAATAATTATTCACTGTTAGAGGAGTCCTTTGAAGGGACATTATCTTTCCTTTCATAGGTGATGGCTGAAAGAAACAGTGTTTTAGAGCCACTTCCAGGTTAAAAACCTCTACTTAGAAAATGAAATCTAATTTGATTAGAAAAGATGTTTAATTAACCCACTAAGTCTATAACTTTGCCATTGAATCTAAAGCTTCATATTACATTTTTGAATTTGATAAGATTACAATAGAGGTAATTACTTTTTCTTCTCGAATGATACATGTTCTAATTCTATTAAATGGATGCAACCAAGGTCTTGAGCAAAATCCCAAAGGCCACATCTTCTACTCCCATCTCAGAGTGGTCAAGGTGGGCTTGTTGACATCATGTGCAAACTGGACCAACAGACAAAAAGGTGTTTCTCCTGGAATGACTGGGTGCACAACAGGTCAGCAAATTAGCTTATGACATCTTCAAAATCACCTATTTTGCCTTGTAATCCCAGTACTTGGGAGGCTGAGACAGGAGGATCACAGGTTCGACGACCACCTCAGTAAGCAGTGATACTCTTGGCAACCTAGTGAAACTCTGTTTCTAAATTAAAATAAAATAGGGCTAGGAGTGTGGCTCAGAGGTAGACTGTCCCTGGGTTCAATCCCCAGTGAGCCCTGATCATTTGTTTTCTTTTAAAAACTTGTAGTTAAAACTAAAGACATTCAAGGGATGGGGAATCTTGAACATTGCTGAAGATTGCATATGCTATATGCTACACTAAGAGTGTATTTTGGGATCGAAATATAAAACAGAAAAAACTGCAAAAACGATGATTTATCTTGACAACTCATGAAGTGGAGTACAAGTTCACAAAATTAGGAGGAAAAAGAAATCTGATGGCTGCCCTTGGAATGCCACTGAGGTGGCATCGCCCTGCCACTCCATGCCCCTCCACCATTGCTAGTTACTGCAAGGCCTACATCACTTCTCCATACACTGACCTTGACTTTCGAACACAATCATGAGCATACTCCTTGGAACAAGATCCCCAATATAAGCTGAATATTCCTAGTGGTCCCCCAAAATGCATTAAAAGTTTTCTTCAAGCTAATTTCAATATCTAAAAACAACCAACAAATCTTGCAATCACTTGTAGTAAGATCCATAGGCTAATGAAAATGTTCAGTTTCTTTGCTTTTGGTTGAAATTATCATTGGCTCTGTTGACCTCCTGGTATCTCTTTCTTGTCAGAAGATTTGATTGGCATGTTATTAAGGTATAGATGAATTATTATTTGGTAAATATGTTTTGGTAGACGCTCTCTCAAAAAAAGAGCCCTAAGAGTGAAAGTAATAATAAAAAATATACCTAACAATTTATCCCTTTCTACTCTTCCATAATGAATTACCCTCCTCCAAAATTTCCATAACAATTGAAAATCATAATTAATATTTACTCTTTTATATTGCTTTACAATTTGTGTTTATGGCTTTTGTGCCATATAAAATGACATTATCTTTAGGGCAAAAACAAGATCATATGTTACCTTTTTGCCATTCTAAACAAGTTTAGTTTGCAATAATAGCCAGTATTTATTGATGTACTTGGGCCATGATTCATTGAGTAATGTACTTGGGCCATGATTCCTTTTTAAAATCTATGAAGCCCTGTGACACTAAGAACTTTTCCTCCCTGTTTTTAGAACAAGTGAGGTGGTTCCTTTTTTAACATCAGCCCCACTTTGGTGATTTGTGAAATTCACAATCAAAAAGAGATAAGAGGGTAGTGTGGGCTATCATTGGAAAGCAACGGCAACTCTGCATATCAGGAAGAATCATGGTGGTAATGATCAGAGAATATGAGAACAAGGCTCTGAAGATATTTAGCATAGCTCAGACTACCTGGGCAAGGGGGCCAGTCACTGAGCCAGCAAGTGTTCATCAATATTAACACCAAACAAGTTGTTCTCTAAGGTAAACACAGCCTTTTAGTTTCAGATTTGCAGATCTCCAAGGTCTCCTAAGGTGATGTTAAAAAAATACTCCCAACAAAGGGTGATTCTCTGCATGTCAGCCCAACAAAGCCTAAAAACCTATCCCAGATGAGTCACTCAAATGGCATTTCTATTTTTGCTCAGCACACTACAAGCCAAAACACTGAAGGACAATTATTAATTGTTGTAGTTTGGGCAATTTGAGTCCAGTCTGGCTAGAAGGTCAGTTGGATTGACACAGTTACCTTCAGTTGTGTGGACGTAAGGCAGGGCTTCTCAAGGAGATGCCGGCATGTCCAGTAGAGGCAAAGTGGAAGGAACACCTCAAGAGTAGGCTGACTGGTTCTTTATTTCAGAGAGTGTTGGAGTCAGGAAGACTGACTCACACTTATAGAAAAGATGATTCAAACACTGAGAGGTACAGGAATTTGGAAAGAGAATAAAGCTCACTGACAAGTGTGGAGTGGAAGACTTCCAAGAAGGAGTTATGTTGACCCAGGCTTGGTAAACTACAGGATATCAAGACAGGTTGAAGAAGGACAAAAGGCATTTTAGCACAAGCTAAACAAAGGCATGGGAGAGGAAATGGGAATTCAGTGTGGCCAGAAAAGCAGAACAGTAAGGCAGGCAGGCAGGCCTAGTAGGACAGGGCAAAGGCTAGGTGGCAGGTTAGCCCAGGGGAAAAAACCCAGGGCAGAGTGGAGGAGGCTCCTGGAGTAGGTAGGTGGGGGGGTTAAGAAGGCCACCACATGAGGAGTTTTCAAAAAGCTTCACAACAACTTTCAAGAAGAAAATCTTAGATACCTAATATATAAAATAAATAAATAAAAGCAGAGCGGTTCTGCCAGGTCCCTACGCAGTGTGCATACACAGTACAGTCCTGACATATCTTTAAGGAATTCAGAAGAATAGAGTTTGCAAACCATTAAAGTCTATAATCCCCCTCCTCATCTCTTAGAGCCAGGGGCAAAGGAACCTGGAGAACTGAGGAGAAAGAAACAAAGAAACAAGGGAACCTTTGGCCCTGTCATTTTCTATTCCTCTCCACCCCTAGGTCTCCCCCCACTCCTTGCCACCCACACCTCTCATCCCTCAAACAACACAGTCAGTAGTAACCAGGGTCACCGACACCTCAAATTAGATCCCAAATACCTGGCCACTTCCTTTTCTCTTTACAGATACAATTTCACCATTCTTCATTAAAATTTAATTGCATGGATGTTTACTGAGCACGTACTGTGTACACTGCATACGGGAGAATGAGTCAGACTTGGGCCAGAGCTCTAGGAACACTGCCAGGCCTGGATCACGGAGTGTGAAAGGAGCAAGTAAACTGCTGAATTATGTATTTGCGCTCCTTTGCCACTTTGCATTCCATTCATACTTTTGAATGCAATCCTTACTTAACTGCACCACTCAGGGGACTGCCTCTTCCCCCACCTCCACCCCCTGCTTGTTGTAGTAGCAAGGCTCGAAACCATGGTATAATTAACATAATTAAAGTATTAATAAAGATTGAAGGGGTTGGACACTGTGTGAAATGCTTAATTTTGTGTATCTTTGGCTGATTGAATGTTTAGGTTTGCATTTCAGCTGTCACCCAAATTACGCGTAATTAAGCCAAAGCTTGGATCTGCCTGTCTCCTACCCAGTGCGGATGGCAGACACATTTGATTCCAGGGAGAAGGTGGTAAATCTGCCCACTCATTTGTAGCTGTGCGCTTTCACACTTTTTATGCATCTCTTGCCTTTTCCCAGTGCATTCATCGATCAAATTATCCCATTAGCATGGAATGAAGAATAGATAGCTAGAGTGGAAAAAAGACTTGAATGCTCTCAATATATTTCCTGGCTACGACTCCCCTCTCCAGCCTCCTGCCACGTCTCCCTGGATGGCGTCCTCCTGTGCGGGTGCCACAGAGGTGCTCCCTCTCAGAGTGGACACACACTGATCATCATAAAGTGTTGCAGAGGACGTAACAACATTGGAATTCACCACAGAACAGGAATGAGCTCCATAGTCAGGAAGGGTCCCACTGTTGGAATCAAAACCACCAGGGTAGGAAAATCATGTAAAGAAGCCACTTTACAATGGAGACACTTCAGGTAGAGAGCGAATCATTGTTACTGGAGGAGGTACTACTCCAATGCAAGGGCCCCAGAAATGCACTACTCTCCACAAAAGTGCTGGACGGGTGCTCAGAGAGATCACTTGTGCCTCACGGGTAACGTCCCATCACTCAAGGAAGCTTAGAGAGCGTGGGCAAAGCACTCATTCTTGTGCTGGTCTCAAAGAGGAGCATCAGTGCACACAGGCATCATTCCTGCCATTGAGGAGCATGCCGTCATTTTAGAGGGAGAAGAGAACACAGGCTGGAGCCAGCAATGCCTGGCAGGAGATGAAGGCCCACGGCTAACACAGCGGGCAGTCCTCAGGAGGCTGCGGTGCAAAGGAAAGTATCCACACAGGGATATGGGACTTGAGACTGGCTTTGAAAGACAAGTCCCACTTACACCAGCCCATCTCTGTGTCCAACAACAAGATGAAGGAAAAGCTCAGAAGCACAAAGCACCATCTTTTCTTAGGAGACAGCGACTCTGCTCACCTTACCTGGGCAGAGCCTTATGTGGATGGAGGTCTTGAAAAGCCGAGGCAACACACGTGTGGACGGCCTCAACTGCCACACTGAGAAGTATGTAGTAAAGACAGTCTTGAAAGAAAGGGGAATAGTAATCCTTCCAGATCTATGCCATTGGAGGTGGAGGCCACGGTTGCTATGTTAACTCTCTACTGCTCTCCCAACAAATAACCTCAAGCTTGGCAGTTTAAACAACACAAATTTCTTTGGACAAAAGTCCAATGGGTTCAGCTGGTTTCCCTGATTCAAGTCTCTCAAAGCCAAAAGAAGGTGCAGTGGGCTGGGCACCCTCATGGAGGCTCCAGTAGATAAGCTCATCCAGGTTGTTGGCAGTTCCCCAGGTGGATTCAGTTCCCCGGGGGAACTCCAGGGCTAAAGGCCCCGTCTCCTCACTAGCTGCTCTCTTACTAGCACCCCACTTCATCTTTGTTGTCCCTGAACACTTATCAAATATCACCCACCATTTCCAGTTTGAGTTTCCTTAAAATGGAACTTAAAGACCCTTAAGTGCAACTGAGCACAAACTGCTTTAGATCTGCCTGTCTGCTTGCCTTCCTTCCCCTTCTTCTTTACTAAGTAACACCTTTTATCTTTTCAAAATACTTAACTTGGTGCTCATAAAAATAACAACTCTAGCCAACTGATTTATGTATTTAATTCTACTATGTATAAGTATGTTTATAAATACAAGAAAAACAGGCATAAACAAGTTTGATAATAAAGATAATTGCATACTTGGTATGAAATTAAACTAAGTTTGACCTAAGGAAGCTTCTGTACTGAATTCTTTCTCACAAGTGCAACCTAACTTATTTGCAAACTAGCTGAAAGCCAACTTAGAAGTATACTCTTGCCACAATAGCTAAATTGCTACCAATCACAGCAGCTGATCTTTAGCCAATCACAGAAAGCCAAATATCTAAACTGGGTTCAAATAAGGCAACCACCAGAGGAGCTATAATGAATACTGCTATCTCTATACCTCATTGCTACTTTTTGTTCCCAAATGGTTTCTGACCACAGAAAGCAGATAGGACTCTTTCAACAATGTTCTGATCATGAAAGATTCACGACTCATTCTTTGCTCAACTAAACTCTACAAAATTGAATTTGTCTAGTTTATTCTTTAATACTGAAAAGATCAGACTTGTACAGACCAATGAGAGGGAAGGGCCCCTGGCTGGAAGCATGGACACCAAGCATGGACACCGGTCACTAAATCCTGAAGGAGACAGAGAAGATAGAAAAGGTGAAATGAGCCGGGCATGGTGGCGCCGCACGCTTGTAATCCTTGCACTTGGGAAGCGTAGACAGGAGAATCACGCTCGTTCAGAGCCAGCCCTGCTGGCTTAAGAGACCCTGTTTCCAAATAAAAACATAAAAAATAGGTTGTGGGAGTGTAGCCCTGAGGTAGAAGGGCTTCCAGGAACCCCAGTACCACCACCAAAAAAAAAAAAAAGAAAAGAAAAGAAAAGGTGAAATGACTCTGGAAAGTGACTAGATAGTGGTGGGTAAAGAAGGCCTCCACTAAACACTAAATGACCCACATATCCACACGAGGGGTAACACGTACTCCTGACATTGTTTTTAAAATAACCACCCCAGCACACACACTATACACACACCAACCAAAAATAAATACATCAAGAAAAGCATGGCATAATTCTCAGTTAACAGGACAAAGTTAAAGGCAAAATGGAAGTCTCCACCCCAGCCCCTTCCCAGGGCTGCAAAGATGTAGGATTTCTGAGCTGGCTGAGTCTGGTGGCAGCAGCCCTCAATCTTAGAAACAGAGTGCCTTAAAGACTGGTCTGAGCTTGAGAAAGTTAAAATCGACCAGATAGAGGAATCTACTGTGGTCACTTGTAATTATTCTCTTCCCCCTGGTAAAGTGTATCTAAAACAACACACCATTCAGAGCAAGTGTTTTGATCAATTATGTACAATGGTAGGTTAGCACCTTCATGGGTTTTCCTGGCTGATTCATTACCCCTGTTGTGGCACAGAGCAGCATTTCAAAGCACCAATTAGGAAGTCAGACAGGCCTGAGTTTGAATCCCAGCTCTGCCTGACCACCTTGCTGTGAGCAAATTACTTAATTATCATGAGCTACAGTTTCCTCTATATGAGTGGGAATGATGGAACTTTGGTTTCCAGGACTACTGTGACAGCAAAATATGATGAGCTATGTAAAGGAATTGTATAGAACAAACCTCTCATGCAGGAAGCCCTCCACAAATGGCCCCTGGCTCAGTAAGAAGATGGGTAGGTTTTGATTTGATTTGGGAGAGGAAAAGTTTGAGGGGGGCTCTAAGGAGGCATCATGAGGTCCTGGGACCCAGAGGAGAAAGCGGGCACTGTGAGACCCGAGGGTAGACTTGACCTGCTTAACAATTTTGCTCAGTGCTGACCAGCCTGAACTTGGGTGCCTAAGGATCCAGAAACGTCTTACACAAGCAGCCCAAGTGGCTGCCTGGATGAATAAGAACTTTGCAGACTATTTCAAAAGGGCATTCCAAACCAGTTTACTTGTATTTTCACTCAGCCATGTAACAAATACAGATTGAATGGCTGCTCTGGGTCAGTGCTGAAGATACAGACGTAGTAACAGGGAATCCGATATCCTCAAAGGGTTCGTAGTCTAAAAGGGAAAATGGACATTTATACTTTCCTGTTTTATTGCAATTTAATTGTGGAAAAACTGAAAAGAAGATAGAAATCTCTAAGCCTACCTGTGGAAAACCAGGAATGCTTCCCAGAATAGGTGACATGTGAAGAAGGCTAAAAGGGGTAGCTGACAAGTCCCCTTGCTGGGTTCAGTTTCAGGAAGTCAAATTCACCTTCTCCTAGGCCACTGTCAGCACAATCAAGAAATCAGTTCTTATGTGCCTTTTAATCATCTGGAGGATGGGGAGGATTGGAGCCTCCCACCATCCCTGTAACTTTATTATCTTCTCAAAAGAAACCTGGAGATCTTGTAAAATCACAGGTTAGAGCTCGGTATGGTGGTGCATGCTTGTAATCCCAGAACTTGGAAGGGTGAGACAGGAGGATCGCAGTTTACAGCCAGCCTCAGCTACTTAGTGAGGTACTATGCAAATTAGTGAGGCCCTGTTTCAAATAAAGAATAAAAAACTGGGCTGGGACTGTAGCTTGGAGGTAGAATACCCCTGGGTTAAATACCCTGTACCACCACCACCCCCAAAAAATCATGAATTAGTGTTCAGCAGGTCTGGCATGTAAGCCTCTAAGATTCCACTTTTCAAATAAGCCAAGCGGATGCAGATGTTGCTGTCTATGAACTCCATTTTTGAGTAGCAAAGATTGGGATATCTTACTACTGATTAGTTTTCTCCAAGAATGACTGAGAATTAGGCTTGTCTTCTCTACCCTGTGTAAACCACCTACTAGAAGGATTAAAATAAAATACCTGGCTGGGCATGGTGGCACATACTTGTAATACCTGCACTTTGGAGGCAGAGACAGGAGGATTGCTCTGGTTTGAAGTCAGCTTTGCTGGCTTAAGAGACCCTGTTTCTAAATTAAAAAAAAAATATATATATATATCAGGTCTGGGAGTATAGCCCAGAGGTAGAAGGGTTTACAGGAACCCCAGTACCACCAAATGAATAAATAAATAAATAAATAAATAAATAAATAAATACCTGTACCAGGTCATCTATGGCATACTGACAATCCCCCCCCCAGCTCCTCCTCATCATACCAAAGAAAAGTAATTTAGGGAAAAATTATCTTATATTTTCAAATCTTCTCCATAGCAGTATGATTCAAACAATTCTTCTTCAAACATTCCCACCCTGTATCAATTTGGACCACAAATGAGACATCTGACCCAAATTTCCTCATTTCCTGCTGCTGAGCCACAAGGTAAAAGTCTGAACATTCTCATCGAGCAACTCTTTGGATTCCCAGTCTCAGACAGAAAAACATGATTCTCTTTCATTTTAAGCCATTAAAGTCTGGGAAACTTTGCTTCACATTACTGAACTTGGGATCAAACAAAACTGCCTGGGGTGGATGATTGTGTTTGTTTAAAGAATTGAATCTACCTCAAACCCAGGATATAACCTTCTTTATCTGAAGATAGACAAGAGAAGCTCTGATCTGCCTTCTCACCCCAAGATTTACATGAAGTATGCTCTTCCAGGTCTCCTTTGTAAGCTTCCTCTTGGGAAGAAGGGTCAGTCAGTAGTCAGAGATGCCAAGGTCCGTATAGCCACATCTTTTTCTTAAGTCTTAGGAAAATTATGAGGGAGCCTCATTTGCCAGTACATCCCCGTTATGGGCAAAGAAAGCATGCTTGACTCGGCCAGTGCACTCCAGAAGGCAAAGACTTTTCTAGACTTTTGGGTCCTCATACTGCTTGTCACTGTTCAGGCCATGAAGGACGCAAAACTATACCTTAGAGAATGGCAGCTTAATCATATTTTTCTAGAGGGCAAAGGATTCCTTTTTATTTCATTGAACAATTAAACTCTAGATTGGGGCCTTATCCTTCCTCAATCTCAGAAAAAAGATTCCACATTTTGGTTTTCCTAGAACATTTTAGAAGACGCACACACATACACACACACACACACACACACACAAGAGGGAAAGGAAAGAATTCTGGACCTACAGTTAGGGTTAGTTCTATTTTTGTCTCCTACCAACGAAGTGGCATTAGATACGTTATATAACCTTTCTATCATAAATTTCCTCAATTGTTATTTAAAATCTGCATCGTATTTCCTCACAAGGGCTCAAAAGAGTGAAAAAGGTAAACAGTGAATTTTAGCACTAATATTTAGAAAAAAATGAAGAAATAAACTGGTGGATAGGCAGGTGGACATGTTGGGGATAGATGAGCTGAGGGAGTCAGGGTAAGGGATGATGGATGGTAAGGAGATAGATGGGTTGTTGCTACAAGAGAAGATGAGTGGACGTATGGGTAAGTGAGCGGACAGGTATATGTATAGCTGCATGGATGGAGGAGTGGATGGATACATGGACAGACAGGTGGCAAATTTCTATCAGGGCAGGAATCTGTTTTGTTTTATTTTACAAAATGTCTCCTGTCATAAATCCAGTATGTATTTCTCATCTCATTCTCAGAATCACTGAATGCCAGGCTTACAACCAAAAAGTAAGCACCTATCCTTCCACATTATAGGCCTTTCTGACAGAAATGAAAACTTTGGAATCACTTGCTCCATGCCGCTCATTTCACAAGTGAGGACACTGAGGTCAGAGAGGGAAAGGATGTGTCCAAGTTGACAGGCTTTTACTTAGCAGAGCTGTGGGATCCTGCTGAATTGAGACTCCGCACTCTCCAGTAATTTCACATGTGTCCCACACTTTCTATAAAAAGTATCCATGCTCACTGGCCTTGGAAACATTTCTATTTGCTCCTGACCAAGAGCACAGCACGGAGATGAGATTTTAGGAAAGCAAACCACTGAATACCATTTGCCAAAGAGTAGCTCTTTGTCAATGACAAGAAAATACAGAGATGTGTTTCCAATTAGTCAGAGAAAGAACTCAGCCACAAATGCCTTGCCATTTAGTGCTGCTAAGCTGGTGATTTCTCCCCAAAGCAGAGAACTGGTACAACTGTCATCATACTTTCTGTTATTTGCATCCAAAGAAGTCATATGTGTCTCAGCAATGTGAAATATTCTCTTTCATCTGCTTGGGAATTATCATCTAGTGTCCGCTGCCTCCTCCAGACTGCACATCATTAAGTCCCCCTTCCATGAGCTAAATTTCTTGACACAAACTTCATGCAAAGTAATAGGTTTTAAAAAGAGAAAAATCATTAAAGAAGAGTTTAGTTTTTCTTCATTCTTTAGTCCTTTTTCCTGTGGAGCTTCTCGCTGCCAGATACAACTCTCAGGGTGCAAAAGATTCCTCTTCATTTTGGTGATCCTACCTGATAAAGCTTCATTAAAATTCTTTCCCAAATAGAACACTCCAGCATCTGGATTCCAAATAAACACACGCATTTTCTTCTAAAGGGAAAGCTGACAAGGAGAAGTTACACACGCACCATTAAAAAGTGAGAAAAGCCCTGACTAAGGACAACTTTCCATTCATTAATACCAAGTAGTCCCACAGTGGGAGGCAGGATAGTGACATGAGAGACACCACAGCTCTGTCAAGGGCCATGTTTACTGCACCAACAGACTTTTGAAGGAGTAACGAGGAAAGATGTCAGCCAAGAGAAAGCACCTCCTGGGCTCTCAGGGTGCTATTACTTCACTGTAAACCCTTAGAAGGAAAGAGAAACTTTATGCAGCATTGTGGTAGGTGATTCCAGGAGTGGCCTCCCAGTCTGCTTATACCTCCCTCAATACATGTCCATCTGGAGTCCCTGGCTCATGTGAACGCTAGGGTTGGCCATATGGGCCAATAAGATAGGAGCAGAGATTTGACAAGCGCTTGCGCTCTGGGGCTTGCTCTTTGCTGCTCTTAGAACTCTATGTTCACCATGTGAACAAGATTAAGACTAGCCTACTGACAGATGAAAGACCCCATGAAGAGAGGTTCCAGTCATGCATGCCGTTCCAGGGGCCCCAGCTGACATCAAAGAGCTATGAGGGAGACCAGCCAAGAGGAACCGAGATCACTTTGGATCCAGAGAACTGAAGAACGGATTCTAGCCCAAAATGCCAATCTACACAACTAGGAACTAAATAAGTATATGTTGTTTTAAGCTTTGTTTTGGAGGGTGGTTTGTTACCTAGCAGAGCTGATTGATACAGTTCCAATGCTCTCAGTGAGAACAACTGTACCAGTTTTGTGGGTCATCAGCTGATTTCCAAGGGCTAAGAAGCTTCTGACCTGAAAAGATGTTTGACACAAAATCCACAGAATCCTCAGCACATCATCAAAAAATGCATCTACAAAGAAGAGACTCTGCATTCACAAAAATTACATATGAAAGCAATGCAGCCGGTGCTTTGGCCACCTCCAAGAACACTTTAGGCAACCATGGCGCAGTGGCTAGTGTGCATTCTCAGATACCCATCAAGTTGGCCAGTGGATTTAGGGGAGGAGACCTTGGTTTGAGGCTGACTCTGGCATTTACAAGTCATGTGACCACTGATCAGTCATTTTGCCTCTGTTTTTTCAATAATAACATGGAACCACTAAGAATTATCACACACACGTCTTAAAAGGAATAAACAGCCGGGCGTGGTGGCATGCACTTGTAAACCCAGCATTCGGGAGGTTGAGACTGGAGGATCGCGGTTCGTGGACAACCTCAGCTACTTAGAGAGGCCCTCTGCAACTTAGTGAGACCCCGTTTCAAAATAAAGAATAAAAAAATAGGACTGGAGGTGTAGCTTAGAGGTCAAATGTCCCTGGGTTCTATCCCCAGTACCACAAAAAAAGGAATAAATAAAAACATACATGTGAAAGTGGTTTATAGTAAGTAGAGTGCTATGCAATGTTAAGTATAATTTTTATGACAAAATTGATTAGTAGTAAGAATGTTGCTTTTGGCCCAAACTCAGAAAATAAGATTTTACAATGCTGTTTCCATAAGCCTGCACACACATCTGATCATCCCACCCAGGCATCTCTTGTGTGAATAAAAAAAAAATCTGATTCAGTTGATCAAGGAATATTATCAGAATTTTAAGACATGGAGCCTTTATGTTTATAAGCCATATTACAAACCAGCAAAAAGAGTAGAAATGGAAGTCATTCGCTATTGTAAGAAATCCTACTGTAAATTGTTTAGTAATTAAAATAATCACTCCCTAATGTATCTATCATTAGTTTCATTAAACACATATACATTTATATGCATGCACACTATATTTTAAAATGCAAGCTTTTCCCCTACAAATATTTAGAGAGCATTTTTCATTGAATGGTGTATGATAGTGATCTCTTAAAACCATAAAAAAGAAGTCATGTGTGTCATACCTTCTGGACTCAAAGTATTTTGAAACCTATGAACAAATAAGCAGGGTGAGGCTGAAGCAGAAACTTCCCTCTCAGTAGAACTCCTATGTTTCCTGAGATCTTGGAATAAAACCCATCAATGGAGATAATTTCCAAATTTGTAGAATGAAAATAGCCACATTAGAGAACAGCATGTCTTCAATTTTCTAATGTCCTCTAATCACTTTTTCTGTGTCTTTGGCACCTGTCACTGTTGTCTTTGAGAAAGTGCACTAGGAGATAGCATTACCGATTTGGCAGAAAACACCACTGATATGGTTTGAATGCTCCTTCAAAATCTCAGGTTGAAATTTAATTACCACTCTAATAGTATTAAAAGGTGGCAGAGTGGTGCATGCTTGTAATCCCAGCATTTGAGAGGCTGAAACAGGAGGATCATGGTTCGCAGACAGCCTGCAACTCAGTGAGACCCTGTTTAAAAAAAAAAATAGCACTAGGGGTGTAACTCCAGAGGAGGTAGAATGCCTCTGGGTTCCATCCCTGTAACACACACACACACACACACACACACACACACACACACAGGCAGTACCCTCAGGAATATATCAGTGCCATTATCTTTTGGGGCAGGTAAATTATTGTGGGAGTAGGTTCCTGATAAAATGATGAGGTTCAGTCCCCATCTTCTGCCTCGTGTGCTTGCCTGCCCTTCTGCCACGTGATGGTGTAGCATGAATGTCCTGGCAAGATGCCAGCACATGTTCTTGGACTTCTCAGCCTCCAGGACCATGAGACAAATCCATTGCTTATAAATTACCCAGGAATTCATTATTCTGTTAGAGCCATAAAGTGGACTAAGACACCACCATATTTAGCTACTTTAAGTTTAGGGTTGTATTTACAACCATCTCTACTTGGTGTACCCTTCCCATATACCCAAATACCTGTAGTTTTAATCCTCAGAACAATTCCATGAGATAGGTGCTAATATTATCCCTATTCCAAGGATGAAAGGAAAAGTATACAAGAAGTTCAGTACCATGCACAAAACCACACAGCCAAAAAGGGAGAAAGTATTTTTCTCAGGACAACTTGAGTCCAGAGCCTGTGCTCTTAATCAGAGGATGTATACAACCCAGGGTATTCCTTAAGAAGCACCATTATTTCCAATTATTCCCTGAACATGTCTGAGAGCCCCTTGATTAATGATTTGGTAAACATAGAAGTATTATCATGAAACTTGAGAGAAGGATGACTTCTGGATGCAAAAGTTGCAGTATAAAATTTAATATAAGAAATGCCCTGATGATGTTTGCATTTTATTCACACATGCACATATATGCACAGAGGTACATGCCACATTCTTTATGCCCTAGTCAGTTTACCAGATAACCTGCATGAATTTATTTTATTTTGGCTACAAATGAAGATATTCCTTTTCCAATTCAATAAAAAAGCACAACAAGGCTGTAAATATAGAGATGAATGTAAGAATTCAACCGTTTGATTGCATTAATTCAAAGAACTGATTAAAGAGTCTTGATACAATGGTAGAAATCAGTTTGATTTATTAAGCTACATCATCCATGAAATCTGCACAGAGTGGGGAAAAAAATTAAACCTGTCACTTTAAAGAAATACACTCCACAATAAAGGGAATGAGGCAAAGGAACACCTAGGATAATTTATAAACATATGCATAATCCAGAGAAACCAGCTCACAATTGGATATTTGCTTCCTCTGAGTCTGTGACCGGAGGTAATTCCCCTTCACTTTCACCTTCAGCTTTCATTTGGGAAAGTGATATTACTCTGCTGTTGCTTCTCTTCAGTCTGAAATAGGGTCCAGCAGCAAGGACCTGGACATTAGGAGCACTTCTTTTGCATGAGAGCATCTTAGTGCTCAACTGGCAAGCAGATGTTCTACTGCATGACCAGGGCTGCATGTGGCGGCTAAAGGCTCTCAGCCTCTGACGTTGTGTGCTGCTCCAGGACAAGCTAGTAGGAAACATGCCAAGACTCTTGATCTTCCAAGTGTGGCCCACTGGCCTGCTACATCTGCATCTCCTGTTAGAAATGCAGGGTCTTGTCCCTGACGCCAGACCTACTAAATAAAAATATGATTCCAGCAAAGTCTCTGGCTGATTTCTATGCATAGTAAATTAGAAAAATCACCGTCTTAGGTGTTGGATGCCAACACAAGTACTGTTCTATTCTGGAAGCAGTGTCCCAGAGGCAAGGCAGCAGGTAACAGATTAATAAACTAGAATTCTTTTTGTGTGTGTGTGGTACCGGAGGTGGAACCCAGGGGCCTTCTACCTCCAGGCTACACTCCCAGACCTATTTTTATATTTTATTTGGAAACAGGGTCTCACTAAGTTGCTGAGAGCCTCACTAAGCCTCTGAGGCTGGCTTCCAACCTGTGATCTTCCTGTCTCAGCCTCCCAAGTACTGGGATTACAAGCATGCACCACCATGCCTAGCTCTAGGATTCTTGAAGACACAGTTGACAGAGGACCTGGAAAGCTTCACCTGGAGAGAAAGGTCTTAGTGAATCACTTTCAATGATTTGCAAGACCTCATGTAGAAAGGATGAGGTCGGCTTCAGGAGGCACCAAGGAGAAGGACTGGGTAGTTTTGACCACAGTGACTCCACAGCAGTATTACAGACATTTTTCATCAGATCAATTTTGAGGAAAGAGGGGGCCCTATGCATTGTAGAATGTTCAGCAGTATCCCTAGCTTCTCCCCATAAGATAGTATTAATACCCCAATAGCAAGAGGGCTCCAGACACTGCCAACTATTTCCAGGGAGACAAAATACCCCCCACTTGGTAATCTCTACTTTAGATAGCCTCATTTAGATTCAGATGAATCAACTCAGTAGCATGACTCTAAAAATAATGTAACAAATAGTATTTCTCTCAGTTATAAAACTAGTCTAAGTAGAAGTTCAGATGAAGAAAGACAGCATTCTAGCTCTGTCTGTCTTGGCTATTCTCTTATGTATCATTGTGTCCAGTTCTAGACCCTCACTTATTAAAATAAAACAAATTAACAACAAAACATTGGCTAAATTAAGTATATAAATATGAAAGTATAAAAGATGGAATTGTGTCACATGAGTAATAGCTAAGGTGATTGTCATATGAAGTCTGGCTATAAGAGCTACACTAGGTATTTTCCAATATCTGTAGAACCATGTGAAAGAGAAATCAGATCAAATTCTCTATGGCTTAAGAGGTAGACCTAGTGATGCCATAGCTAGTTGAATATTAAGAAGAGGAAATACTATTTTATGGTCAGAATGTCCCATAGAGAAATGGGCTGGGTTATAAGATAACCAGGCCCCATCACTGTGATGTCTCCTCGTGAGGTACAGTAAGATGCAGCTGATGTTCAGAAGTACAGAATGGACCCTGTGCTGAGGTGAAATGGAAGATATTTCATCCTATCATTTATGTATTCAGCATGTGTTTGGTATGATAGAGTTAAATGCGCTGCCCATGTTGGTAATCTTAGCATTTAGGAGGCTGAGACGGGAGGATTGCAGGTTCACAGCCAGCTTCAGCAATTTAGTGAGGCCCTCTTAAACCTAGTGAGACCATGTTTCAAAATAAAAAATAAATTGGACTGGTAGTTTAGCTCAGAGGAAGCATACACACACACACATACACACACACACACACACACATACACACACACAAATGCCTATAATACAATATAAAATTGCATATTCTAATATTAAATTGAATCAGTCTTGGCCTGTAAGGAGTTCACAGAGAGAAAGCCAACTGGTCTATATACAGTGGCCAGGGATCAGTTAAGCTCCATTAAGTGGGATAGAGAGACATGTGGTCCCGCATTCTCTCCTGCTGTAACTAGTCTTAATAAATCTTGATGAGTGGTTGGTCCAAGGAAAGCCAATTAAAGAAGCAGCACCTGGAGAGGGCACTGGAGGAGGAGCAGGTGACCTGCACTCCTGTACAGGCGCTCTAAAGCTATTAGCCTTAGGTGAATGAGACCATTTCTAGTTCAGAGTTCAAAGACAACAGAGATTTCAGTTATGCTACTGCAGGGTACTTGTTGTCTGAGAGCTTCTAATTTTGTGGTGCACAGCCCAGCTTCCAACAGTATATAGGTACTCAATGTTTGCTCAAAGAAATGAGATAATAGACATCTAACATAGAAAGAGGTGGGGCTTTATCCCTGCAGTGAATAACTGTCCTGGCTCATGTAGACAGTCAATCTTTCACTTCCTGTTAATTCCTTTTTCTAGTTGCAAAACAGAGTTGTGCAGTCACTTCAAAGAAAATGGCTACCACTAGTATCACTTTTTTTTGGTAATGTTCGCTTCACCTTGGGCCAACAATGGCAAAGTCTTCTTAGCTAAATACTAGTTATCATCACATGGACATAATTACCTACCATTTACATGCAAATAAATTTAAACCGAATTCAAGTGCTGTGTTTTTTTTTTAATGCGATACAATGCTGACAAGGAGACCAAAGTAAGTGTCTCCATGTGTCTTTAATAATAACCTTAAAGGAAGACATATTTTATCCTAAAAGTAGGTCAGTCATATGACCCTACCGAGCAAGTACTAAAACAGCTGTTCTATGCATAGAATAACATTCTTTTAATTTACTGTGTTTGCTCTTTAGCCCCTATTTTGTTTTTCCATTTTGAAGAACTAAATGCCCCAGATGAATCAGTCAACAATATGTTGGCTGCTTTCACGTTCAGCCTTCTGCTGTTTTATAATAGCACCCTGATCTTATTTCAAGAAAAGAATGACAAACTTATAGCTGCAAATGCTAAATTTATGGGGTTCCTTGTGGCAGGCATTACTGAAAACAGGGCTGAGGAAATAGGTAAGACGTACTAGAAAGAAGAAACCTCCATAAATACAAAGCCAGGCCTTGATTTTCCTCTCAGCCCAGCAATCCAAGCACTGAAACCCTATAAGTTTGACTTAAAAAATGTATAGGGCCATCAAAGGTGCCAAGTGATAATTAGATGGACAGATGAGTGGTAACCCTCAAAAGGTATATTATGCCTAGTCACAGCTCTTCTGAATGTTCTGGTCACAGCTATAATAGCTCTGTGACTTTAAAAGGTACAAGGTCAAGAACACTTGCATTTTGCTGAGACTTTCCCAGTAGGCTGCATGCTGTCCACTGGAAAACAAAGGCCCATGACTACAAAGGCAACCAGTTAAAACAGAGGGATACAACCATCCATTCACCAGTGGGAAGTAGAACCATTAGCAGGACACTTGTTTACGTTTTGCTGAATGGACGGGTCCTCACTCTGTTCACTGGCACATTAGGAACTGAGTGAGCCCAACTTTTGATGAAAGAAACTCCACTCAATGTACAATTAGGAGACCTGCAAAAAAAATGAATCTTAACAGCGGCTTTGCCTGAAGAGTATTCTAGGAAACATGAAAAACATCAGATACACTGTGGGGGAAAACAAAGTTTTTGCAAATACTTTTTGGCCACTTGATGTTTCGTCATTGTCATGGAAATTCATATTGTCCATGGGCACACTAAAGGCTTGGGAAGCCAAAAGAGAGAAGTTCTGCTTAACCTTGTCTAATTGAGCATTTCATGGTTCCATGCCAAGGAGTTGCTTCTTAATATAACACCCATTAGGGTCCAAGAGTCAAACTTTTTGGATCATGGAGCACACGCAGACTTTTCATCTGCGTGTTTGCACCATCACTGATCTGCAGATGCAGGCTCCAACAGAAGGATGCTCACCTCTAATGAGTAACTTAACCACTGGGGAGAATGAGACCTAGTGTTTTCCAACTGCCTCATAAGCTAAGAAGCCACACCTTACAGACCCACACAACTTGTACCTTGTTTGTCACAAATGTTATTAAATCTGACAGGGCTTGGGAATGTGAGCCTATGTGAGAGTCAAGCTCAGAGTCCTACTTATTACCCGAACTTTTCTATTTTTCATGCCTTTTCTTTTCTACTTTACCATGTAGCTTTCCAAACAATACTCCAGACCAGGCAGCTCTGACTGTCCATGGTAACAAGTTAATGGAACTAGATGGCAAGAAAGAAGTGTTAGGGAGCAGCGGAGGTCCCCTTCCATTTTTCTAATGGCTTGGGATGAAATGGAGACACTATTGATTTCAAAGACTTCTTTCTAAAAGACAAATTTGATCCTGTCCTTGATCTGTCCAAAATTATTCAGCAATTTTCTACTTCAAGCAGGCTAAAATGTAAACTCTTTAGTAATGGACACAAAATTCCTTCTGGCTTTTGGCACTGTCCACCTTTTAGGCCTCTCGCCACAGAGGGAATGTTCCCTTCCTTGAAAATCAGGCTCTGCCACTGCTGCCTACCTCCAGTGTTCTGATAGGCCTTAGGAGTCTCTGCCCCTTGGCACCGGTTCTACCCTCTGCCTGAATGCATGATCTATTTGTCCACCATCAGAATAGCAGGTATAGACTGATGTAACTTAGAGCTCTCAAATCAACAAATATATAGAGTTTCCTCCTCACTTAAGAGTCACCATTGCTCCTGAAAACCCCACTTAGGACTGAGCTCCTCCTGCTTCAGGACTCCTTTTATCCAAACAGTGTATCATATATCTCACTGAATGGTCTGTTTCAACCCCTGATTCTGAAGGATCATGCTTTTACTCATTTTTTTTTTTTTTTTTGGTGGTACTGGGGTTCCTGGAAGCCCTTCTACATCCGGGCTACACTCCCAGACCTATTTTATATTTTTATTTGGAAACAGGGTTTCTTACGCCAGCGCGGCTGGCTTCGAACCTGCGCGATCCTCCTGTCTCCGCCTCCCAAGCGCAGGGATTACAAGCGTGTGCCACCACGCCCGGCATGCTTTTACTCATTTTTGAAGTTCAGTGGCTACTCCAGTGCCTGGCACGTTGAAGACCTCAGTATATTCTTGTTCAATGATTACACGCACTTCTCTTTATCTAGGTCAGTTTCATGATCATATTCTATCCACTGCCACCAGAGATTGCCCAGCTACGAGAAACATAAAAATGAGGGTTGTACATTCATCTTAGCTCCCCTGCTCCCAGAGTAGATATGCAATCAGAGTAATATTGGGTATATTGAGAGTTAACAACAACAACAACAAAACAAAACTCAGTATTCTAAAAGACCCAAAGGATCCCTGTTGAATTTCTGGGACAATTCTTGCCCACAGGAAACAAACCAGTTGTCAGCCTAGCAAGCACCTCTCCTCTAAACACAGCATCCCTCTAGTCATGGACTCTGAAAACCAATGAAAGACATTGATTAGCTCTCTTAAGCGGGAGCCTAGTTATTCCTTAAAAAGACAACCCAGAAGCATCTTCAAAGATTTGTGTGCTGTTGTTAAGAACTGAAACAAAACAGTGCTGGTTTGCTGCAGCACCTTCCCCTGCACCGGGCTGTTTGCTTCTATCTTGGCTCATTACTCCTTTATCTCCCATCACACTGCTAATAGGTCTGACTTTGCAGGAACAGCAAAGGAAACTCTGACATATGCACAACTTCAAGAAACACTCTCCTATCTATAACTAAATATTTATGCAACTTAGCCTTAGTTGGGAGTTGGGTGATGACCACTCTCCAAAACATTTTATAGAGCAGATGTAGAACCCATGATTTTTTTTTAAGAGAAGGAAGGTACTTTAGAAAAAGATTTTATGAAGTCTCTAAACTGCTTTCAAATACACTGGAAGGCACTGAAGATCATAAAAGTCACAAAGGAACAGGATATAGACATACATTTTTAGGCCTTACTTTTTTTTTTAGGTACTAGGGGTGGAACCCAGGGGCATTCTACCTCTGAGCTACACCTCCTGCCCCATTTTTTATTCTTTATTTTGAAACAGGGTCTCATTGAGTTACAGAAGACCTCACTAAGTAGCTGAGTAGGCCTTATTTTTAACCCTACAAAAATCTTTCTTGGAGTGGTACAAATTTGAGCTTTAAGTAAGTTCCAGGTTATTAGCTAAAGATAGGACCACTTCTTAGCAGTAATGAGTAGAAAGTTTCAGGTGAGGTCTACTCTTTTTTATAAATGACTAGGAAAAATATTTTCAATTTCTCTCCATAATAGGATGTCTCCAATTAATGTATGACTGTTTAAATGAATATTGTGTTGCTGTTTTAATTATATCCAGTCAATGAAATTTTTACCATCATCAAGAAAGAGCAATTTTCAAGATTCAACCGTTTTATTTTTGAAGGTAGTGGGGGTGTCATGCATTCAGTGGCCATGGAACATCAAGGTAAAGTATTAAAATAAGCAAGGAGTACTTTAAAACTAACAAAAATTGCTGAAACCCAAGAAGTTGCATCTGCAATCTGTGCCTGTAGGCTAGTCACAGGCCTTTCTGAAGAATATTTTGTCAGTTCTCTTGGCCTGATCATTACACACTGACAATGGACAGTTGATACAACCTTCAACAGGCTCACCTTAAAACGTGTTGAGGATTCCCAGGTTCCACACTTTCTGGCAGTGCTTCCCAGAAATCTTCCTATTTGATAAGCATCCTAGATTATCCTAAAGGAGCACACAGAGCTGGGTGTGGTGGTACACACCTGCAAACCCAGGACTTGGGAGGCTAGTCTCAGCAACTCAGCAAGACCTTTTTAAATTTCAAAATAAAAAGTAAAAATAGAACTGGAGCTGTGGCTCAGAGGTAGAACGCTCCTGGGTTCAATCCCCAGTAACACACACACACACACACACACACACACACACACACACAGAATCTGAGAACCAATGAAGCAAGTGACGACCTGATACTTCCAGCTTTACATGCAAAGGTGACAGACTTGGCTAGCTCATCAACTGACCCGGGTCCTATGGGGTTTACCCAGTTGTGCAAAGGTCTAAATAGCACCAGTCCATAAATATGTGTATCTAAGCATTAAAGACACACTTTGGGAGGGCCATGAGTTTGCAATGCTGATACTTTGGCCCATTTGTGGGTTCCTTCCTGCCCTTCCCATGTGTGTTTGCTAGTTTTGAATCTGGTCCCACTCCAGAAAAATGTCCTGCAACAGTATCATGCTCAGAGTCCAGGTGGGAAATTGCTCTTTTAGCCTTTGTTTCCAGTGACTTGGAAGTAAGTTGGATAAATCACTTATAAACAATCCCATGCCCTTTGAAAGATAATCAAGAGTCACTTTGGCATTTCCTTAACTGGCCACTGGATTCCCTTCATGGGATTTAAGAACCCAAACTTAAGACAGGCTGTCACTAAACAGCTGCTTTCACTGCCTGCCTAAAAAGGCCTTCCAGGGTGGTTTCCACGCCTCAGAAATCTGACATTTAGAAGCAAACATCTGCCTTGCACACACTCCTCAGCTCACCAGCACATTCCCCTGGCTGCCTGGCCATTAGCTCAGACACACGCTCTGAATTCAGTTGATTTAATCTGAGTCAGTCACTGGAGTCAGCCTCTTATCAGGGGCTGAGGTGTTTGGGAAAAGGTTAGGAGGGATGAGGGCACAAAGGACTCAAATATCCTGCAGTTGAAGTTGAATAAATAGCCGCTCATTTCAAAGCTTCAAATTTCCAAAGAAAACAGCTGAGGGCTACAGAGGAGAATGGGGAGGGGACACCCAACACCATCCAGGATATACGTTTACTGTCTGATTTATTTAAATAGAAAGAGACATAAGTGCATTTATAAGAATCTTTTAGCTTTTGTACTTATCGGCATCCTCCATCTCGCCTCCATTACAGCTCTGACAGAATAATTAATTTCAGTCAATCAATCATTTAACAAAAACTCGCAGGTGACCCCAACATACCATATAAGCCACAGAGAACTAGTCACAACAGCAGTCTTCGGATTCCCTTGGAAAGGAAAATTAAGCCTGCTATGTGTGGCTTGGGGCAACCTAAGCCGTAAATCTCCCTTTTCTGATCTCTTCATATAGATGAAAGAGCAAAGCCGCTCTGGGTTACATACAACAATTATGTGTTCACCAAACTCGGGGAATCAGCTTGCAGACAGCCCTAATCATTACCAATTAACCACGTCTGCTGACATCCTGTAAGAGCGGCCCCAGTGCTGCTGAATACCCGGCTTCCCTTCAGGCAGCCAATCCCCTACATCACAGCGTATGTGTTTTGGAAGGCCTATTAATGTTTGTTGACAATTCCAAATAGAGGTCACCTGTTGTCATGGTGCAAAATACCCTCTTTCCCCCCTCTGAATGCCAGGCAGGGAGGGCAGCTTTGTTAGAAATGCTTCAATGCGCTTCTATATTACCACTAACATTCAGATCTGATGAAAAGAGATTTAGAGTCTCCCCACTTTTCAATAGCATTTCCCACCTGCTACCTACCACACACCCACTGGGGACTGAAAAGAGTCTCTTCCCCCAAACTTGACAGGATGTGTTCAAGCCCTAGGTTCCACAGGACGATGTCCAGTCTCTAGCAGTCAAATCCAAACACTAAGATTGACCCAAATCCCTGGGAATGTAAATCTTGAGAGAAGATTTCATTCCACTGAATGCAGAGGCCTTTTTCCACCTAAAGTATTCCCATGGAGTCCCCTCATCCCACAGCAGAGAACTTGCATTTAGAGCTGCTGTTGCTAATTTACCCAGAAGGCCTGTTATGCACTTCCAGCGTGTGTTCTTGCCTGCCCTGAACATGGTGCCATCTAAGACAAAAATCCCAGTGGAGACTGAAAAGAAAAAATCTAATCATTTAATTAAATTTAATGGTGATTTAATTATTTAGTTCCGTTTAATTCCTCCAATTTGTGCCAGGGAAAAGAAACATTCTCTCCAAAGTGCCACATTTGAATTCTGAGCATTTGGACCTAGAATCTATATCCATCCTTAGCTCAAGAGAATCTCAACAAGGTTGCATTCTCCTCAAAGAAAAGCTATCCTGCTATCCTGGGAAAGGAGAGAAAAGCCCTACAATCTCTGCTGGCTGCCAAGGAGGAAGTCAGTGCAGGGCCATCAGTCGCGGTGAGTAGCCAGAACTCAATTACCTATGGAATCCTAAAATTCAGTGCACTGTATGCAGGATAGAGCACTGCACTCTCTCCTGGCCCTGGGTCAGACCTCAGGGTGGAAGTGCTTGACAGGTTATCAGATCCAGACAACCCTCGCTCCCTCCCTTCTGATATCACATCAGTTGTCTGAAAGCATCTTGTGTTCAGGGCTCAGGGCTCCACATTATGTGCGAAAGCACCCTAGGTCATCACAGCAAACTCAGAGAGGTAGGATGGGATATTAAAATTAATTACAATTAAGTAAAATTTAATTTTAAATAGTTTAACTTTCTGAGGAAAATGAGAATATACAACTGTCAGATATCTTGAGAACTGCAGATTGACCACACTGAATCTGAAAATCTAAAATCCAAAACTGAAAATCTGAAATCCAAAATTTAGATTTCAAAGCATTTTAGATTCTGATTTTTTTAAATTAGTAATGTTCAACTGGTAAAGTTTATACCACTCAAAAAAATCTGAAATTCAAAAAATTCCAAAATCTGAAACATTTCTGGTCCCAAGCATTTGGGATAAGGGATCATTTAATTAAATTTAATTGTGATTTAATTACTTAGTTCAGCTTAATTCCTCCAGTTTGTGCCAGGGAAAAGAAACGTTCTCTCCAAAGTGCCACATTTGAATTCTGAGCATTTGGATCTAGAATCTATATCCATCCTTAGCTCAAGAGAATCTCAACAATGTTGTATTCTCTGTCCCAGATTAAAATAGTTCTCGGTTCCAACATTGGATCATGCTATATCCCTTTCTATTATATCGTATGTTTTTAAAACTGGGTTTTCAGTGGTTGCTGTGATAAAAAAAAAAAAAAGTTATTGCGTGTAAATCAGTGTGGAACATAAAACAAGGGTAGTAGTGCCATGTCTGATTTCAAGTTTGAGAAGAATGCAGTGCTCAACGGGTATATACAACCCAGTAATTTGGTTAAGAATAAACCAAAAATATATTTTCTTTCAATTTGTGCCATTATGATACACTAACATATTTGGATCTAAGCACTTAAACAGAACTCTATGTGTTGATGTAAGCACATGTGCATGTGCACTTGTATGTATGCTCTTGCACCTAGAGGCATGGTCAGAAAATCACATAAAACATAAATAGTGCCATGAATGGAGAAAATTGGGGAACCATTACATCCTCTTGGGTTTGAATACCTCCCTGTTTTTCTTTATTTTTTGTAACAATCTCAACTTGCAAGATTCTGGTCTTTGGAGCCATCTTTTTTTTTTTTTTTTGGTGGTATTGGGGTTCCTGGAAGCCCTTCTCCTTCTTCCACCTCCAGGCTATACTCCCAGACCTATTTTATACTTTTATTTGGAAACAGGGTCTCTTAAAGCCAGCCAGCACGGCTGGCTTCGAACCTGCGTGATCCTCCTGTCTCTGCCTCCCCAAGCACGTGGAGCCTTCTTTTAAATATAGACAAAACCACCTCTTCTTGTCCACTCATCCTCCCTAAAGGAGTTTTAAGACAAGCTGAAAATGAAAACACAAATCTACACCTATCCCCAAAGTACGTGTTAACCAGCCTCCTCCTTCACCATTTTGTGCACACTTTGGAAGTGTTATTCCATGAGGTAAATGTGGCTTGCCAAATGTAGACACGTTCAGCCATCTGGGATACAGAGGCCCTGCAAGAAGGAAGCAGCCAACCCTGGCCAAGCCAAAAGGAAATAGAGACCCATCACCTTGTGCACTGCACTGCAATATTGCCACCATCGCTACAGGAAGGGTCTAATAAAGATCTGTTGCATTTGGGTGGTGTTTTTCTCACCGACACCTCATTACTCCCGGATTCTGGCCAGTCTGCAACTGAGTTTCTTTGAATAGAGGAAAGAAACAAATTACCAGAGTTTTCAAGACACAAAATGCACAGCAAATAAATTTTATTCAACTACAGAGTGCTATCATAACCCAGGCCACGAGAGGAAGCAATCTAATTTCAATCTGTGATCAGAAACAAATACAAGAATCGATGGACGCACCGGCCCCTCTACGCAGTGCAAAGGGGTTTCCGGCTGACCTCTGAATCTCTGCCCAGGAAATGAAAGTAAGGGACTGGCAGATAACTTGATGGAAAAACCAGTGAGCTCATAGAAAGCCAGACAGGTTGCAATAACACCTGGGAGTTACTCAGGGTCCCTGGCAGGGTCCCGCTTGCTGCCAAAAACTGCTGCTACTTCAGTTGCCATTAACCACTCTTAATGCTGCAATGAATCAGCCTTGGTGCCTGGAAACTAGGAAAATGACACCCTCATTTTCTTGCAAATATACATTGCAATCCCCAGGATGGAAATAAGGAAAATTGAAAGCCTTTCTCTGGGTTGCTACAAATGAAGGCAGTTTTCAAGTTTTGGGTGATGGTCGTGGCCAGGACAAACTGGTTTCCTGACCTCATCCCATGGTCACTCATAGGACACACAAGGAAAGTGTGCTTTCCATCAGGCCTCTTGGTAGTTCACACCTATGTCCCCACACTTGCAACCAGACTGAAATAACATTTACTGAGCCAAGCACATGGAACAAGGCATATTCCCAGAATTACTTTATTTGATCGTCTTAACTCCATGAGGTATAGGGATAATCCCCATTTTACTGATGAGGAAATTGAAGCTCAAAATGGTTAGGTGACATGCTCGAAGCTACACAGCTGGTAGACTTGCACAGATGGAACTGGAATCCAGTCTAACTCCAGCACTTTTCTGTCCACTGCCCTGATGAACTAGAGGAATTAATTGCCTTGGTCTCTGATAGAGAAAGGAGTAATGGGCACACTTAAAACCTCTCTTTATGAGATCTAAAAAAAAGTGTCTCTGACTCAAGATTCACTAGGTATGTGGAGAAATGTCTAGATATATTTCATACACAATGATTTTTTTTTAAAAAAAAAGCACTGTCATGTGCCAGAAAGCTGTTATTGCACACACACACACACACACACACACACACACACACACACACACACACAAATCTATAGTCTCTGTCATGTGAATCATATGTGCTATGATTTGGATATGATTCAAGTGTGTTCCCAAAGATTTATATGTTGAAATTTATCTCCATTATGAGGCAGTAAAAGGGCGGAAAATTAATCCAACTCTGATGGTTTTAGAGGTGGGGTTTTGGGGAGGGGACTGGGGTTAAATAAGTCATCAGGCTGGGCCCCCATGACCCAGTACTTGTGACTTTTTAAGAAAAGACCAGAAAACGCATACACAGGCACAAACACCTTCCTGCTCCCTGTTCTTGCCATAAAGCCCTGTACCAACGTGAAGTACCACCTTGGGACTCTGCCAGCATGAAGTCTATCACCTTGAGTCTTCAAAACCGTGAGGTAAATAAACCTCTGAACTTTCTAAGGTAACCCAAGTATTTCATTATAGTCATATGAAAGGAACTAACAGTGTCCTTTTAGCTGGGATAACACCGTGTGATGTATGAAGGCCTTCTGGATGGATTAATATGGAGAGAAGGATTGTTTTATGCCAAATACACTAAAGAGAAAATGGAGGAGCCATGAAAATGCAAAGTCTTGCTCATATAGGCAATTACTAGATCAGTGCTAGATCGAATTGAACCTAAACTCCAATCTTTAAGGAATTAAAACTGATATATACTCATTAAACATGGACATTAAAAGAATGACTTTGGAGGCCAAATCATCAGGGCATAAAGTTCAATCTAGTGAAATTAAATTCATATAATTATATAAACCAACATAAAAAGCTGGGCCATATTAACCGATAAACAGAGGCGCAGTATCCTTAACTTTTGACTAGATATCAACCACCATGAAAGCTCAGGATATCAGAGATGGAGACTGTTATTATTCACTGTTCTACCCTGGGGCTTAGCATGTGGCCTAGCACAGGGCAAGAGCCCAACAAATGTGTGCTGAGAAAATGAAGAGGGTCTTGGTATCACCCATCTATGGTTGAGCAACAGCTCCAGGGAGTGACCAAAGTCCTGCTTTGCATCAGGTACTGGGAGGTCTTGAACTACTAGAGCTGAAGAACCTCTTCACAGAGGTTAACCACGACTCCTAGGACATCTGGGGCTCACAGTAAGAGGACCAGAGCATTTCCCTGGCCTTCCTTTTCTATGGCTCAAGTAAAAAGAGACAGATAAGCAGGCATGGCAGTCCATGCCTGTCATCCCAGATACTCAGGAGGCTGAGGTAGAAGAATCACAAGTTCAAAGCCAGTATGGGCAACTAGCAAGACCTGTCTCAGAATAAAAAGTAAAAAGGTCTAGGGATGTAACTCAGTGGTAGAGCATCCCTAGGTTCAATCCCCAGTACTGCAAAATGGGGGGGGGCAGATAAAGTTTCAGGGGACAGGGCCCTGACATCATGTTACATCAAAACTCTTTTTTTTTTTTTTTTTTTTTTGCGGGTCTGGGGATGAAACCCAGAGGCATTCGACCTCTGAGCTACACCCCTTGCCCAATTTCTTATTCTTTATTTTGAAACAGGGTCTCACTGAGTTGCAAAGAGCCTCATTAAGTAGCTTAGGCTGTCCATGAATCACAATCCTCCGGTCTCAGCCTCCCAAAATGCTGGGATTACAAGCTTGCGCCACCACGTCCGTCTCAACATCAATACTCTCTTGACCCGCCGGGCGTGGTGGCACACGCTTGTAATCCCTGCGTTTAGGAGGTGGAGACAGGAGGATCTCTCACAGGTTAGAAGCCAGCCACGCTGGCGTTAAGAGACCCTGTTTCAAAAATATAAAATAGGTCTGGGAGTGTAGCCCGGAGGTAGAAGGGCTTCCAGGAACCCCAGTACCACCAAAATAAATAAATTAATAAATAAATAAAATACTCTTTTGACCAAAGAACAAAATTAGACTGTAGCTTGGCTTAATGCTACTCCTCTGCCTTTTATCCACTAGGCTTGAGCTGTCCTTGGGGTGGAAACTAATCTGCCAGTTTCTTGGGGCTCCGAGGCTAAACAGAAAACTTCTGCCTTCCAGGACCCCCATCTGGTGCATTGCTGTGAGTGGCACATTCAGGAAATAAATAAAAAATAAACAAACTGTCCTAAATCCCACTATTAACAGTCTACACCTCAGGCTAAATGTTAGTGCCATCTTATCAAGCTCAGTGTGGAATGCGTAAATGGAAAAGAAAAATCCTACCA
Organism: Muscardinus avellanarius; assembly: GCF_963383645.1. Taxonomy (NCBI): domain Eukaryota; kingdom Metazoa; phylum Chordata; class Mammalia; order Rodentia; family Gliridae; genus Muscardinus; species Muscardinus avellanarius. The sequence goes on along the minus strand of NC_137789.1, from coordinate 92,591,982 downwards.
GCTAATGTCTATATTGAGAAGTCCTGTTTAATCAAATTTTGCATTATCCAGAGTTATTTTTAACAGATGCATGTTGGATTAATAAAAACTACACAAAACTTGAGATGAAATAAGAGGTTTTTATAAGTTGACAGTAAGGCCACTTTAATACAAAGTCATATTAAACAGAAGTCTTTGATATTAGTAAAATCCATCGAGATCCGAAATTTCTAGCAAACAGCAGCAAGCCATTCTTTATTATTGAATTCTTTCTTGTTTGAAAATGTACTTTGAGCAAATTGTCTACTTAAAAAAGTAATTGGAAACATAGTGTTGGTTCTTACCAGACCCATTTCAAAACATCTGAAGGATTCCTGGATAAAACTGTGCCCGCATCCTGTCTGGATCCCTACCAAGGGAAAAGGACTCTGAGACTTTCACATCTCTCTGGCATCAATGTGCTAAGAATGAACCGGGAAGACTTGGGAGGTGTTTCCTTATAGACCAGGAAAAGCACTCCTAGCCATAATAACATCTGTCCATGGCTTTGCAGTATATGAAATATTTTCAAAGTACCATTTTTGTTTTCAGAATCTTTTGGGTGAAATGTGACATAGTATAGTCCACATTCTTAAAGACAAATTGTAATGGCTTTCCCAGAATACCCCAACTGGTAAATGGGAAAGATCAGACAGCACCCGAGCTCTTCTGGTTCCAAATCACTGTGTCCTCTTGGGAAACTTCCAGTACCAGGACGACTGGGAAGTATAGCCATAAAGTTGTGTGAACTCTAGTAGGCAACTGGAGAGCTTAGAATCAATTAAGAAAGTCCCTTCAGACTAATGTGATAACTTATCACTAATCATTGTCCATTTTGTGTGTGCTTAAAGAATCATACTAGAATCAAAAGGCTATTTTTTAATTCAAAGATATATAAAGCCAATATCTTCAAGAAGGCTCTTTAATCCATTATCGTACCATGACTGCATTATTCTTCTACAAAGGTTCCTCTTCGTCTCCTGAGAGAGCATTTAACATTGCCATTGTGTTGCTGCCAAGTCCTGAAAAGTTTTGATTCAGCATTTGCAAGCCTTTCCTTATGACAAGTTGCCAATATGGAGATTAGTCCCAAGAATTAACGGGATTCATAAAGTGCCCATCACTCAATTTCAGCCAATTAAATGAGCGCCATCTATCATTAAGTCTTTCTTGCTTGAATCATTACTGTACACACTAGGCAGCTGAAAGGGAGACACTTAGTAAGAATAAGGGAGGAAATGATCCATAATTTTGAGAAGATTTTTTGTGTGTAGTACTAGGGATCGAACCCAGAGGCATTCTACCTCTGAGTTACACTCTCAGCCCTTTATTATTTTTATTTTGAAACAGGGTTCTTCTAGGTTGCTGAAGTTTCATCATTGTTGAGGCTGTCCTTGAACCTATGATTCTCCCATCTCAGTCTCCCAGGTACTGGGACTACAAGTGTGTGCCATCACACTAACATTGAGAATTTCAATGCACAACACATACTTGAGGACTGGACATTGGGGAATATTTAGAAGTGGAACTTAAACTATTCCACTCTACCCAGTGAGGGCTTTATCCCTAGGTTTACAATTCCAGCATCCATACCCTTCTTATACAACATTTCCCAGAATCTGACATTTTTTTCCTGCCTGTTCCCCCATCCCCAGACTTTCAAAATAACACATTTTGGTGAAAGGTGCAGAACAAGTTGTAAGATGACATTTGTTTTAACAGAACAACTCCCATTTCTTATCCATTTTTTTCCTCTTCTGATTTTGGAGGTAGAAATGGCCAATGTCTGCTCAGTGCACCAGGAAAGCAAGACCTAATTCTTCAGTTCTGAGGATAATTGACATAATCTTAGAAAGATGTAATGTGATCTCATATTCAAATGAAACTTTCACAAGTACACCTTATTTATATCTCCGTCTGTACCCATATGAATCTTTGTCCATTTGTTCCCATTTTGGATTTCTATAAGCCTAGCTTATTTTACCACTCCCCAGAAGTGACCTGAGCCCTATGTGTATGGCTGACTTCAGTTTTCTGAATTAAAATATAGCATCTGGATGCAAACAAATGATGCTTTTCTTTTTGAAATTTAGAAAGGTCTTTTTATCTCAAAAGGTGGGTCAAAGTGCATCAAGTTAATCTTGCCAGTCAACTAGTTTGAATGTCTGGGCCTCTTCACTCCTGATAATCTGCATTGCAAATATTGCATTAATCACACCGCAATCCATTTGGAACATTATCATAATTTTTGATGAAAGGGCCATAGAAAAAATTTAAGATAATACCAGTCTGCCGTGGCCTTTGTTCCTCGGGAATGAATTGCTATAACAATAACATTTTCTGCATTTTTAAATAATTCTTGCTATTTAAGCCGATGTAAGCATAGAACATACAACTGAGATGAAGCCAAGTTTGTTCTGTGAAGGAAGCTAAGGACTGTTTACTTCCATGGAGACCAGCTACAAGAAAAATGAGCTGAGACTCCTGTCAGAGATGGACAGGCAGTCTTCTTCCAGGTCACGTTGTCCCTGTTTCCTTCATATCATATCATGCAGAGTGTGGGGGTGGGTCCTAGCTCTGACTGGACAGCTGGTGGGGTCTACTTCCCTAATAAATTTATTTCTCCACTGGCTTGTCCTTAATCTTCATTTGGTTATGCTTGACGCTGACCATCTTTCTCTTTTAGGCCCACATCACCCTCTGCCCCTATTTCTTCATCTTCACCCCCTAAGAAAATATGCAGCAAAGTCTCTGGAAACTTAGCTTACTTTCCTTTTCAGTTATTTACTGCTTTAGTCAATACAAAAGCCCACATTTCTCTCTTAGAGCTATTTGTCCTCTTCCCTTCTGGCACTTCAGCCATCCTAATCTCTTCAGAAACTGTGCCAGCTTAATATTATAAAATTTGGCAGAGACAAGAAAACTTGAAGTTGAAATATTCCATGGGACAAGATAGAACACAACATGAACAATATGTTCTCCTGCTACTTCCTGTGGAGCACCCATAAAGATAGTCCCCTTCAACATTAGCTAGCATTCATTGGTGCCTAATGGATGCCAAGGACTGTGCTAAGTGCTTGGCATGTTGTGGTTTCTTAAATTCTCAAATCAATAATAGGGATAGGTCCTGCCAGACCCACTTTATAAATGGGAAAAGGGGGAGCATAAAGGTTGTTGTCCACATTCTACAACAGGCATAGAAGGTTGTACATAGGTTAAGGTTTCATTTCTGCCATATTAAGATGCAACCCCATCAAATAAATATGACAAAAGACTTTCCTGTCCCAAGCAGGAGCCCAATTACATGACTTTTTCCAATTTCTAGACAACTTGTATCACAATGGATCAAAACACATTGGAAGAAGCTTGTAGGTTAAGTGTGCAATCAAGATGGCTTGTCTGTTCCTGAAACTACCCACTCTCCTCTTTTTGGACATGGTAGACACCCAACAAATAGTTATAATTTGCTATTTCTATCTGTAGCAAAGAACAGAAAGAAGTCCCTACATCTGGGCACTAACCTGATCTCTAGTCTTGGATCCTGGTACTAAAAGAAACAAAGACTCTCCTCCTGACACAAACATAAACATTCTTCAAGGTTAGACATTTCATAGCTTCTCCAAATGTATTCATATTGTTTGGGTTTATAAGATAACAAATAACACCCAAAGGGTATAATATGTGTCAGTATTTTCCCACCCTCATGAGCACTCAGATGGGCTGTTTGATAGTTAAGTTAGCAAACATGGTTGCTGGCCTCAAGAAGAAACTGGGAAGTGTGGAGGATGAGTCTAACACCTCAAAGGCAGCTAAGATCCTGGGATGAACACAAAGCAGCTGGTAAGGAAATTCCTCTTGGAGACCATACTGAACGAGTCAGTGAGAATGAATGTGCCCAAGGCTTTAGATGTGCACAGCACCAGCCTGGAGGTGAGTGGAACCTTGAGAAACACGCATAAAAATCCATAAAGTAATGGCTGCACACAGGGAGGAGGCGGCCTTGGAGACTGTTCACCTAATCTTGGTAAGAGCTTCCTCCCATGGTCTGGGGACCCAATTTTATCCTAGAAAGGAGCAGGACAGCAACAGACAAGGAAAGGCCAGAGGGAGGACACATCGTGGGGACTTGTGATGACATTCATATGGCAACTCGAGAGCTTCTAGGACCCAGCCCAATGTTGTAGGGGTATCCCCGAGACCTCCTGGTGTCTTCACTGTTCACCACCTTTCCTGCACCACCTCAGAGGCACAAGACTCCAGCATGGGTTGATAAGGCAGGGAAAGCTTTCCAAAAGAAGCAGATTCAAGCATCAGAGATTCCAAATAGGATATATAGATAAGACAATTTAAAGCCAAAAATCTGGACCTTAGAGTATAGCCAAGTTAGTGAGAGCAAGAGAAGGGCAAAGGGTGTGCCCATCTGTAAAAGAGCCATAGTACAGGTAAGGGTGGGGAGGACTTTATTTCCTCATCCCAGTCCCAGTTCAGGAATCAGGACTTCCAGCTCCCTGGATCCTCATCTTAGTGGTCCTTGAATCTCAGGGTTATCTACAAAGAGCTCTTTGAAGATTTCCTTACAAAGTATTGGCCTTGCCTTCCACCAAGGCCTGGACTCTGCTAGGCTCATAGGAATCTTTTTATCCTGGTACTGATTTACTACCTCTGGACTAATACTGGGAACCCCAGTCATGGGTATCATAGCTCCCCCCACCTTTCCTGTCACCAGTTTTACTTAGAAGCAAAGTCAATGCATCTCTATTTCACCTAAAAAAGTATCCAGTGAGCAACAGCCCTTCTTTAAAAGCTGTCCCATCTATGAGCCCCACAGCATTCCAAGGCCCACAGCAGAATAGCTTTAATAAACTGCTCTGAAGATGTTTTGCTTTGCAGAAATGGATACCTAAGGGTTTAGAGTAATTCCACTTCCATATTGTTGAGTTCTCTCAGGGATTCGAATGGGAAGCACCATGATTCACCTCAACCTTGGAAATGAGATTTTCTATGCAGAGACCTGTAACATACTTTTCAGTATACAGTAGCTTTCTCCAAGGCGGGAAAGATTTCAGGCCCTATTGAAGGCCTTATTTTGAGTTGAATTCAGTGTCCATATAATATCTGAAGTTCCTTAACTGAGTACTTGGATATTAGGAAGAAGAAATCCCTGCACACTTCAGCATGGCAGCCTTTCAGATACCTGAAAATGGTTTTTATGGACCCTTGAAAACGTTTCCTTCCTTGCTGCTCTGGATCTTCAAAACATCCACATATGCCGGGCGTGGTGGCACATGCTTGTAATCCCCGTGCTTGGGAGGCTGAGACAGGAGGATTGTGCAGGTTCGAAGCCAGCCTCAGCTACTTAGTGAGGCTCTTAGCAACTTAGTGAGACCCTGTTTCCAAATAAAATATAAAATGGGTCTGGGAGTATAGTCCAGAGGTAGAAAGCCTCTGGGTTCCACCCCCAGTACCACCAAAACAAAACAAACAAACAAACAAAAAACAAAAAGAAAACATCCACATGTGATTTCTAATCCCCCCTGGTTGCCCTCCTCTCATGTGTCTCTGCCTTTTTATTTATTTATTTTTGCAGGTCTGGGATGAAACCCAGGGGCATTCAACCTCTGAGCTACACCCCCTGCCCTGTTTTGTATTCTTTATTTTAAAACAGGGTCTCACTAAGTTACAGAGTACCTCACTAAATAGCTGAGGCTGTCCGCGAACCCCAATCCTCCAGTGTCAGCCTCCCAGATGGTGGGATTACAAGCGTGCACCACCACGCTAGCCTCCTCTGCCTTTTTAACCTATTCTACATAGACCAAACAAAAGATTCCAGGCATGGGATTACTCATCAACCATCTGTGGGACTTGAGCAAATACCTCCACTCTTTCTTCTCAGTCTGAGAATTAGGCCAGCTACTTGCTTGAATAAGAATCCTTCCAGGTCTAGGAGTCGATAAACCAAAAGTCTGGAGGGCAGAGAGAACAGAGGATTCTCTTTACATCTTCACCTTTTCCTGATGGCAGCCTGTTCTTTTTGTGCAACCTAAGGTTGCAGAAACATTTGTTTAAGTCAATCAGCAGTTCCATTCTACGACAGTGAGCAGCAATGTTGGGGTTAAATGGAAAAACAAATGGAGAGAGTGGTAACACCAAGGTTACCTTAAGTGGAGTCCTCACTCGACAGCTCTTAAAAGCTTCCTGTTTTTGTGCTCACAAAGTTCTATCTGGTCTCTTGCAAAACCCTAGCTGGGTTCTGTGAATAGTCCCTCTGAGGGCTCACTGTGCTCAGGGATAGGTGCCTAAAGCACTAGCCGCCTGCAGAAAATGCCACAAAGGGCTAGAATGAGGGATTTCCCCTGGAGAGGTGTCACTGGGCATTTCTCAAAGATGAGAGGAGCCTGGAGGAGCAAGCTGCCACTTGAATGAGCTACTTTCCTGGATACAATTGTCATGACAGCTGCAATGCCAAGTTGCCACCGAGGGAAATACTGATTTGTTCTTCTGGTGGGCCAAATCCTTTGAAGTGAGCAGGCTGATCCCAGGAGGTTTACTAAGCAGAGCTGGCCTTAGGCGAAATCATCATGTGAGGCAAGTTTCCCTCCTGTACTCCTTCTCCCCAGACCAACTGGGTTCACAGGACCTCTTTGCCCACTACTACCCAGTATTCTCCGGAATCCCCCTGGGCTATTGACAGCTCTCCCTTTTTTCTCCTTTAGGAATGTGTCTTCCCTGAACCTGTTTTTCCCAAAGACACTGTTCTGATCTAATGACTGAGTCCATGCCCAAGGGCCAATGAATGAAAATGCTTCAGGATTCAATTATCTAATTATAGCCATGTAATGTGCTTGCAAAGACACAGTGGGACATTGGTGGAAACGTATGGTTCACAGCAACCAATGAGAGTAGCTATACATACCAGAAAATCTTTGTGACCCCATCCCATCCCATCCCACGGAGCTAGCCAGGCAGACCTCGCCCTAGTTGGTGTAGCCCACCCTAAAGTTGGATGCAAGATGCACTGTTCCCTCAGATCCACTTAGCGGTGTTTAGCAAATGTCTGCTCATATCTTCCAACACCAGGCCCTAAGGGCTGGAAAACAGAGGGCCACCAGGGCCATTTGTCTTGTGACGCTCTTCTAGAGAACAGATGGGCATCTCATTGCTAACAGAAGATATTTGCATCAGCATCCAGGTGCACAGGACCACCAGCTTCCAATTAGGGACAGACAGCCTAAGACAAACAGCCAAAGTGAGCAAGCCAGTGTAGGAGAGAAGGGAGCAGAATGCCAGCGAGGAGACAAGATACAGCAGGAGTTCCACACCAGCTCTAACACCATCTGATGAACCCAGTCAGCTTACTCCATTCCAGTTTCCACATCTAGAAAATGGTGACCTCATCTCCAGAAAATGGCTTTTGTGAGATGAAGTTAAATCAAACAGCAGACATTCCACAACCTTTCTCTGTCCTCTCAGTCTCATGGATACAGGCCTTATTACTTGTAAAACTAGACATATCCCTCAATGATCTGTGTAAAAAGGGGGCAAAAGAATTACTAATCTATTCAATATTAAAAACAAGAAAATAATGAGAATTTTTAACCAACTTAGAAAAATGAGCCATTTTCAAGTCATTGAGCATTTTTCACCTATGCAAGAACTCTAAAAGGTGTTTGAAAAAACTATGGCTTTTTTTTGAATTACTGTATTCACTATTACTAAAACTAATACAATTATATTTCAAATAATCTATGATTAAGAGTTATTTCTTTTCTTTTCCTTTTGAAACACATTCAAATTAGTAACCCCAAAAGTAGTAGAAAGTACTTGGCATTTCCCATAGTATTCTAACGCAAGTGACTGGTTATGAAATCTAAATCCTCTGCCAAATCGACCTGGACAAGCCATTTTCTGGGATCTAAAATGGCATTACACATGTATATTTTCAAGTTGATAGCAGTTGTTAGGAAATAGCCTTGGCAGGAGGAGAAATTAAAAAGGGCACCACCCAGAGGAACAAAATATATTCCTCTGAAGGCTTATCCATAAACTTGAAGAGATTCTGCTATTTCCCAGAATTCAATAAGGAATAAAAAGATCTTCATACTGTGGAATATGTTACCAGATTCACTTGGTGAATACTGGACTTTTGGTGGTGGTCTGAAATGTCACTAATTGAATGATGCTTGAAGAAACACATATTATATGATATTTTATGAAGGAGGTATCTTAGCATCACTTAGGTACTATTGCATACTACCTATAACCCCTCTTTAGTTCCAGACAACCTAATAAATGTATTATTTTAAGAAATCAGTGCCTATGATTCATCAGTAGCCAGTCCTCCTGCATGTATGCTGGAGTGCGCCCTTGTTTCTATTTCTAAGTAGTATCTGGCCCTAAACAGTCCTATACAACTCCTGGAGTCAAATCTGTCCTTCTAGTGTAATCAGTTTTCATTACTGCCCTTTGATCTCATCCCTTCTTGGTATACCACACTTCATCACCTTTATTTTCTGCCATAATTGCATGTGAAAGATTTTCTTTTTGATAGACGCTGGATGCCAAGCTGGTACAGAAAAGAGTGTTGAAAAGTGTCATGTGACCTGTCTGTTTTAGAAGGAAGCCCATACACCTGTGGAAGACAAACAATTTTCCAGAGATATGACATATCTTTCATCTGTCCACAGGATATGAGCTGTTTGGTCTGCTTAATAGCAAGTGGCTATGAATGGCAAAATAGGCAGTGCTGAGAGAAATGGGTAGCAGGCACAGCCCACTGTCTGCCAGGCCTCCCCGGGCCCAGCTCCTTCTCAGTTGGGTAGAAATCTGCACGGTGAACATCATTGTGGCAGGTGGCAAGCTAGCTCTGCCCTGTGTCTGCCCCCTGTCTCACTGTCATGAGGTGCCCTTACCTGCTGACAGGGCCACACGGTTCTCAATTATAGCCCAGGTCTCCATTTGCACTGTATCCCATTACTGTTCGGGAAGATCTGACACCAGGCATGTCTGTAACAAAATATTCTCATCTCAGAGATAGGCTACTGTCAAGGCCTGCCTTGCTCCTGCCTCTCCAAAGCTTGAACCAGGTGAAGCTATTCGCCTCTCCCTGTTCAGGCAGGGCCAGGTAGGTGTGTGTTCAACGGCACCAAGTAAAAACCTGGCAGCTGAGCAAATGCTGGGGCTCAATGACTCTTACCTGGGATCCTCACACAAGTTTGTGAATCTTTCTTGCTAGAATCATTTCTTGCTAAGATATCAAAGTCAAAGACAGCCTGTCTAACACAGTGAGGCACTAGGGGCTAAAAAAAGTAGCTTTAGTAATAATAGCTAGTGCATACTGAGCACTTCCAAGTGTGCCAGGCACCGATCCAAAAGCTATGCAAATATTAACTCAAAGGAATGTTATGACAAAGCTGTTTGGATAGGTAGCACTGCTGATCTTAATTCACAGATGGGAAATTAGGCAAGGTCTCACACAATGTAACAGAGTTGGTGTTGGGATACAAGCTGCTTCCAGAGCCATAAGTCAACCATTTTGTTATCATGCCTCAGCAACATGCACTGCCCCACCACCCCATTCCATAAGCTTGTTGTGAGTTGACTAGTGAATGTATTTTACCTCCAAGTCACAAAGCAATCTGAATCCTCATAGTATCTCTAGGAAAAGATACATTAAACAATTTGTCTAATAAGGAATGAAGCCTGTGTTTGAACCAAGGTTACTGTGACTCCAAAATCTATGCTCTCTCCTCTAGTCCCAAGCCTCAGACATATACTGAGGGGTGAAGGGTCCTACTCTGTTGCTCCCAAGGATGACAAGTGTGAGGCCATCTGAATGACCAGCCCTGCAGATATCATGAGCAGACAGAGAAGGACCTGAGGCCTTCCTTACCCACCATCAACAGAAGGAAAGCCCAGTGCTTGGCAAGAATGAGAATAAGATGGCTAAAAATATTTCTTTTAGTTATTTATTTTTTGCAGTACTGAGTGTTGAACAACCTAGGGGCATTCTACCTCCAAACTATACCTCCAGCCCTATTTATTTATTTATTTATTTAGTACTTTTTGCCATACTGGGGATTGAACACAGGGACTTTCTACCTCTGAGCTACACCCCAGCTCTTTTTTTATTTTTATTATTCTTTATTTTGCAACAGGGTCTCATTAAGTTGCGGATGGCCTCACTGAGCGGAGGCTGGCTGAGAACCCCGCAATCCTCCTCTCTCAGCCTCCCAAGTACTGGGATTACAAGCATACGCTACCATGCCTGGCTGAATATTTTCCTTTTACCAAAGCATCTCCATTCACATTCAGAACATTAAAGTAATTTTGCCTTACAGGAATCAAAGTATTATTGTTTCTATATTTTGTTGGCTTTCATTTGCAAGAAACTTCTTCAAAGAATTTTTACAACATAGTTCATGAGAGATGTTGGTCTACAGTGTTGATGTTATAGCATGATTAAAAAAAAGTGTTTGCCTGGAAACTTTGGGGGGAACTGAAATTAGTTCTTCATAAAATATTTGGTAAAATTTACCAGTAAAACCATCTTAAATCTGGAATTTTCTTTGTGAGAAGGTTCTTAACTACACATTTCATTTTGAAAAATGATGTGTGGTCACTGAGTTTATTTATTTCTTCATGACAGTGCTTTGAGAGTTGTGTCTTTGAAGGAGCGTGCCCATTTCATCAAAGTCATCAAGCTTATTGGCATTAGTTGTTCACTGTATCTCCTGATTATATTTTTAACCTCAGAGATGTTTTCTCTTTCCTTCCTGGCATTGGCAGCCTGTGCCTTCCTCTTTGCTCCCTGACTCGATCTGATGAGAATGTCATTGATTGTATTAATCTTCCCAAAGGACAGGCTTTGTTCCCATTGACTTCTGTCTTTGCTTTCTTCTTTCCCAGTTCACTGATTTCTGCTTGTACTTCTGTTATCTCCTTTTGATATCTCTGGGACTCTAATTACAAGCATATTCCTCTGTTTGATATCGCTTCATGGCTCGAAGTTTCTCGGTTCATTTTCTTCAGTGAATTTTTCCCCTGATTCATTTCATATAGTTTCTATTATTACATCTTCACATTCACTAATCTTTTCTTCTGCTAGTATCTCATCTGTTGTTAATTCAATCCAGTGTAGTTTTCATATTGACAGTACCATGTTCATTATTAGAAGTTTGTTTTGCATTTGAGTACCTCTATCTTGTTCCCATTTCCCTAACCTTCGCATGTTCTCCTTGGCCTTCTTAGGCACGTAAATATAGTTATATTTCAATATTTTTGTCTACTAATTTTGTCATCTGTATCTGTTTATACTGATCAAAAATTTTATTCCCATTATAGGCAATATTTCTTTGGATGCCAGATACTATAAATTTTATCTTGCAAGGGATAAATTTTTTATTTATTCAAGTATTCTTGAGGGTTTTCTTCCTAGAACATGGTTATAGCACCTGTGATAGAGTGTGGCCTTTGGACGACTGTCTTTCAGTCTTGTTAGGCAGAACCAGGCAACCTTGGACACTGCCCACAGACTGAAGCAGTCCTCCTCTGAGCACTCTACCTGTAGGTTCTGATTTCTCCACTCTATCTGCTCCTGATTGAGCTCTACAGTTTGCTCCATCTTCTCCTCTCCAAGGGCCTTTTCCCAGCTTCTGTAGTTTCTTGGAGCATGCTATGGTCAGTAGGAGCTCTGCTGAGGACACAGAGAATCCCCGGGAGCTTTCTCCCGGTGCAGGCCTCTCCTTTCCCTTCTCTGAGGGCTTCAGCCCTATGGCCTCCTCTAATTCTCCATTCTGTCTCCGCAGCTCAGGGATGCTTGCAATTCTGTTTGGGTGTGCTGTCCCTGCACTGTGACCTGGATGTTCTCTGCATGGTCGGCTGGTGGTTACAGGGCTTTCCTTCCCTGCTTTCCTCCTGGGCAGCGAGGTTTTGTGTTGCCTATTGCTCCATATCTGAAAACATTTCATACTGCATGGCTTTTGAGTTACATGAGGCAGGAGGGTAAATCTAGTCCTTGTTACTATGCCCCAACCCCAAACAGAAACCTCACCGCCCCCTTTTAACTATGTACTGACTAAGGAGACTTTGGTTGGGGGGCAGTGTTCCCTTAAAAGATCACAGGCAGCCTCTAGGACTCCATACTTGTGGTTTCATTTCAAATCATTCCCTTTTCCTTTTTCCACTTGTTGGCCAGTATGGCAATGAAGGCAAAAGCCACTGGAAGTAGAGGGCTGACCAGGTCTAGGAGTTTAGCCAGCTTCCTCTGAGACCCTGCCTGACTACCTTCAGGAAGCTGAAGCAGGAAGGCCCCTTTCCTTTTAAAGCCCCAAAGGCAGCATTGCCTAAAAGGAAGCATGACATGAGCCAGCACCAGTCTATTTTTCTCATCCGACCACAAATTTTGAACAAGAAGTTTTAAAACTAGCTTTCCTCCTTGGGCATGAATACAGCTTCTCAGATAAGCAAAAAACACAAAGTCTTTGTGGTCAGCCTCCCACGCAGCAAACTCACTGGTGACTATGAGGCAAAATATTAATCCAGTCCTAGATTTAGAACATGTACTAATGTTAGCTAATGTTGACTGTACATTTTCTGGGTATATTTCATATATATTGGCTCTTTTAAAAATTTTTTTATTGGTGCATTATATTCATACATCATATTGAGGTAAAAAACTTGTGTGTACATACATGTACACATCACCAATTTAATCCCTACCCAATTCCCACCCCATTCCCTCCCCATCCCTCCTTCCCTTGCTTGGCTTAGTGGTTGACTTAGATATGTTTAAGTACATTGTGTGTTTTAGAGAATTTCCTTTTTCCCCCCTACCTTTGATGGATGCCACAAACAGCTTGTGAGACTGGTGGTAGTATTATCTCTTTTTTAAAGATAGGAAACCGAGGCAAGGCCAGAGAAGTAAATTAACATGCTTGAGATCATTTAGCTCTTGGAAAAAGAAATTTCTCTTGGAAAAGAAATTTCTCTTGGAAAAAGCAGAAACTAAACTCTAGCAATATGACTTAATCAACCAAAGTTTATGGCAAACAAATTTACAATATCTCTTCAAGATCAGCCCCAGAAGCCCAGTGCAAGAATTTATAAGAATTTTCCCTACTGAATCCCTGGGCCAGACTTGAAGATAGACCCACGACTGTATCTTGAGGATTTCCTTATTTGGTAAAGGTACCCTTCTACTATATGGAAGGAATGAATTGCGTTTTCTTCAAATTCTGAGTTTCTCCAAGTCCAAAGCACATTAGCCAGGCTAATCTATATACTCCTGGACTCCTTGGTAAGGGGAATATTACCTGTGTGGTCCCAGTATCTGTTACAGTCCACATAGTAAAACAGTGATATGCAATTTGTATAGGAACTAGCATGTTTCAAACAAACGATTCAAGTCTATAGCCCAACACCCAGATTAGTTTATCTATCAGTTTCTTCTTTAGATATCCCAAGTCACGGGCTATAGAAACTTTATTAGAAAAATGGATGCTATCTAGTGGCAAGACTATGCGATGCCTTCCAACCAGAGGCGTTGTGTTTTCAATAGGCGGTGACTGAGAGAAGTATAAGCTTTTTGTTTTGGTGTGTGTGTATTATTCCAAGGACAGTGAGGCACTACTTACAGTTATTAAACAGGGTAGGGGAGGGTAAACCTCTTAGAATACATGGGTTCCCCTCATATAATAAATGCCTGTCCTCACGTCATATCTATCCCAAAAGATAATGACGGTTCCTTCTCTATATTATTTGTTGGAGCTGACTAGATTTACTAAACAAACTGGGCTATCATATTTTTTTCACTAACCTCTAAACCCACGAGGACCTGAAAACTGACAGGACCCCAGGTCCTTATTTCCTAGAAATAATAAGGAATGGCTAGTTGTAACAAGATCTAGTTTTAGCTTAAAGTCTCATTTTAGCAACAGTTTAGATCCAACAATAGTACCTACAACAAATTGTCATACCAATAATTTTAGAATTACTCTGAGCCAGGGTAAGAGGAACTATGCTATGGAAAGGAAGACGAATCAATGGTTCATAATTTTCCATAATATGGTTTCCATGATTCGAGTCATCTTTTGTTTGTTTATTTGTTGTGGTGGTGGTGGTGGTGGTGGCATTACGTTTTGTTTTAGAAACAGGGTCTCATTAGGTGGCAGAATCTTGCTGCAGTGCTAAGCTTGGTAGAGAACCTGCAGTCCTCTGTCTCAGCTTCCCAAGCACTGGGATTACAGGCACACACCACCATACCTGACTTCACATCATCTTTTCTCCTCCTAGAATTTCTTTGTTTCATCTCTACTACAATTCATAAAATATCTGCATTTTGGATGTCTTTCTAATTTCAGTTTGCTTCAGTTCTGCCTTATTTTTTGGCTTAAAGAAGAAACAGTAGATCTAATGGAATGCATATATGTTTTAGAATTCCAAAGCCAATGATAAAATGAGGTTTAATTTTAAGACTATAATTTCATTTTTTAGTAAAATATAATTATAATAAGGTATGGATAAAGTGTTTTCCTGTACCTTAACAATTGTTCATTATCCTTTCTTAAGGAAATTTTTTATGTTGTTTCAATGATATTATTTTTCAGTCCAAATAAAACCCTTAATTTAAATCTTGTTGAGAAACACTACAAGAAACCGAATATGTTTTCATCCACTCATGATCTTCCTTTTTTTTGCCATCCTTACCCTCAAACTGCCTAAACTTTAAATTCCGCACCAAATTCAAACAAACTTCCAAATATCATCTCCAAGTTCACCAAGTTCCAGAACAATGCTTTCATTTGAGTAGAGTTGCTCAAAATGGTAGCAGCCAAGAAGCTGAAGGCCTCCCCTGCCCGGGTCTGGAAATGAAGCCACTGGGATACATAAGTAGAGTTCTATGCACAAGGCTCAGTGCTGAGCACACCTTTCCAGCTGACACAGGAAACCCAGTGTAACTCGGATAGGTTCCCAGTCATGTGGCCTATGAGCTACTTAACCAAACTTTCCTTCAGCTCGAAGCTATTTTGAGGCTGTTCAGGAAATAGATGTGGTTTGGGTAAGAAATTATATAATTCAAAATCCTGTGGCTAAAATGTCAGCAAAAGTTCTGTGTAAAAGAGTGGGAGGGGGAGAAATGGGAGGGAGGGGAGGAAGGAGAGAGGTAATGAGATTTGCCTACATTTCAGCTTAGTACTTAATTTGTAATCTATAAAGCAAGTAGATATCTCCTGAGGGGGGAAAAGCTATTCAAGTTGGCACCAAATGGGCACCTTTTAAAACTGAGTTCCCTGTTTTCCTGCAATCTATCATACTCATTTAAGAAACATAAAGTAGCAAAACATAAAAGTCTTGTCAGATCTACTAAGAAGGTTATGGAGCCTCCTTCTCTGAATATTCTAGGATAGATATCAGTAAACTTTTTCTTTAAATGGCCAGATATATATTTTAGGGTTGGCAGGCCACATATAGTCTTCATTACATATTTCACATATGAATTTTTTTCTTTTAACAATCTCTTAAAATATTAAAGCTCCTCCTAGCTCAAATGTACAAAAATAAGACACTACTTACATATGGCCCATGGGTTGTAGTTTATTGACCTTTATTCTACAAAACTAAGCAGACAGATTCTCTTTCCAGACACTACTCACTAGAGTGAAATAAAGATCCACCCTACTCTCTCTGCCAGCTCTAAATTAAAATAGAATTGAGAAAGATAAGTCTATAAAACATTCAGAGTCCTAAACATAAAATCAATAGTGGACATTTTCATATCTGACAAAACAACTGTGTCATAGTAAAGGCAAACAGTCTTTGTGTTCTGTATGACACATCATAAACTTATTTTGTGGCCTAGAGTAAATTACTCACCTCTGAGTTCTCAATGAGAAAAAAAAAAATCAGACATTTGCATCAGGAAGTTTTCAGCCTAGGTTTTTTTTTTGTTTTGTTTTGTTTTGTTTTTTGGTACTGGGCATGAAACCCAGGGGCATTCTACCTTTGAGCTGCACCCCAGCCCTATTTTTTTATTCTTTATTTTGAAACCAGGTCTCACTGAGTTGCAAAGGGCCTCACTAAGTAGCTGAAACTGTCCGCAAACTGCAATCCCACAGTCTCAGCTTCCTGAATGCTGGGATTACAACCGTATGCCACCACGCCTGGCTCAGCCTAGGTTTTCTAAGATTCCACAGGTGGTCCTAGAAAACTCCACAGGTCTGTTTAAGAAAATGTCCCCAGCTGGTGTGGTGACGCACACTTGCAATCCCAGCATTTGGGAGGCTGAGACCTGAGGATTGTGGTTCACAGACAGCCTCAGCTACTAGGCCCTTTGCAACTCAGTGAGACTCTGTTTCAAAATAAAGAATAAAAACTAGGGCTGGGAAGCCGGGGGTGGTGGCATAAGCTTGTAGTCCCAGTGCTTGGGAGGCTGAGACAGGAGGATCACAAAGGTTCGAAGCCAGCCTCAGCTACTTAGTGAAACTCAGCAACTTAGTAAGGTCCTGTTTCCAAATAAAGTATAAAAATAGGTCGGGGAGTATAGCCCGGAGGTAGAAAAGCCTCTGGGTTCCACCCCCAGTACCACACACACACACACAAAAAAAAAACTAGGGCTGGAGGTGTAGCCCGGAGGTAGAATGCCCCAGGTTTCCATTCGCAGTACTGCAAAAAAGAAAGAAAGAAAAGAAAGAAAAGAAAGAAAAGAGAGGAGGAAAGAGAGAAGAGAGAAAGAAAGAAAGAAAGAAAGAAAGAAAGAAAGAAAGAAAGAAAGAAAGAAAGAAAGAAAGAGTCCCCAAATGACTTTTACTATATTAGGGAAAAATCTGTATAATTGTCACCTACCTGAAAGTTTCCAGAAAAGCAAAATATCATTTTTTATTAAATCATCCATTTAAGAAGATGATATTCTAGTGGCTTCAGCTAAGAATAGTTATGAAAGACAATGGCTTCATGAGACTCATCCTCACAAATAAAAGATGTGGGATTTTCAGTGGCCATATTAAGAAGGAATCAGAAGTCAAAGATTTCACTTGCCCATTTTTTGATTGGGTTGTTTTCTTAGTGCTGAGTTTCTTGAGTTCTCTGTATATTCTAGATGTTAGTCCTCTTTCAGAGGAGTAGGTGGCAAAAATCTCCCGTTCTGTTGGCTCTTGTTTGAGGCTCTTGATAGTTTCCTTTGCTGAACAGAAGCTCTTCGATTTAGTACAATCCCATGTATTGATCCACATTTTAGTTTCTTGTGCCTTTGTGGTCTTGCTGAGAAAGTTTTTATCTGTGCTTATGTGCTACAGTGTTGGGCCTATACCCTCTTCAAGGAGCCTCCAGGTCTCTGATCTGATTTCCAAGTCTTTGATCCATCTTGAATTGACTCTTGTGCAGGGTGAGAAAGTGGAGTTTATTTCCATTTTTCTGCAAATGGTTAACCAGTTTTGCCAACACCATTTGTTGAACAGACTATCTTTTCCCCCAGTGTATGTTTTTAGCCCCTTTGTCAAAAATCAATTGTCTGTAAATGTACGAGTTTGATTTTGGGTCTTCTATGAACTGCTCCATTGGTCTACGTATCTGTTTTTGTGCCAGTACCATACTGCTTTTATAACTATGGTGCTGTGATATACTTTAAAATCAGGTATTGTGATTCCTCCTGCATGATTTTTGTTGCTGAGAACTACTTAGGCTATTTTGGGTTTTTTGTTGTTCCAAATGAACTTAAGCACTGATTTTTCTATGTCTGTAAGGAATGAACTTGGTAATTTAATGGGTATTGAGTAGAATCTGTAGATCACTTTTGGAAGTATGACCATTTTGATGATTTATTCTGCCTATCCATGAACATAAAAGATCCAAATCAAAAAATGGGCAAGTAAACTAGACACTTCACAAAAGAAAAATTTTAAATGGCCAATAAATTCATGAAAAAATGCTCAACATCATTACAATCAGAGAGATGCAAATTAAAACTACCCTGAGATTTCACCTAACTCCAACTAGAATGGCAACCATTCAAAACACAAACAATAACAACAAATGCTGGTGAGAATGTGAATATGTAGAAATTCTAATACCTTGTTGGTGGGATTACAAATTAGTGTAACCACTTTGGAAAACAGTATTGAGGATTCTCAGAAGAATGGGAAAGATCATATGATCTTATCATATGATCTAGAAATATCACTTCTGTGTATTTACCTAAAAAAATGGAAACCAAACTATCAAACTACTGCATACATATCTATGTTCATAGCTGAACAATTCACAACTGCCAAACTATGGCCAAGATGTCCATCAACAAATGAACGGATTACAAAACTATGGGATATATACACAATGAAATTTTGCTCAGCCATGAAGAAAAGCACAATTACGTCATTTACAAGGAAATGGAAGGAACTGGAGAACATTATGCTAAGTGAGAATCGTCAGTCACAAAAATAAGAAATTGGATGCTCTCTCTAATATGCAGAAGGTAGAGAGAAAATGGGTCATAGGAGGAACTCTAGACAAAAAAGGAGAAACTATATGAGCAAATAAGGCAACCTAACTAAGGGGATGGGAGGGGGAAAGAGGGAAATTCTCTAATGTACATGATGTACATTAACAAACATATCAAACTCAATCACTAAGACAAACATGAGAAGGAGGGAGGGTGAGGAAATGGGGAGGGAACTGGATAAGGGCTAATTGGGTGATGTGTTCATGTATGCCTCCTCCATCTTGTACCCCATTAAAATGTATGACTACAATGTACCAACAAAATTTTAAAAAACATCAAAGAGTTCTGCCATCCAGAAACAAAGATTCTGATTCTGGGAGACTTGTGACCCTTTTTCCCTCCCTCCCTCCCTCCCTCTTTCCCTCCCTCACTTCCTTCCTTCCTCTTTCTTTTTTGCATTGAATCCAGAGGCATTCTACCTCCAAGTTATATTGCTGCCCTTTTTATTTTTTGTTTTTGAAACAGGGTTTCACTAAGTTGCTGAGTCTGGCCTCAAACCTGCAATCCTCCTGTCTCAGCCTCCCAAGTACTGGGATTACAGGCATCTTCCACAACATTGAGCTCTGCCATATATCTTATTAAAACATGTTCTGATCCCTAGTTTTAAACCATTATGATTCTTCAAGGCAACAAGAGAGTGGACTAAGCTCAACATGAATCATGTAGAAAGCTGCTCCTGTATACTACTTGCACAGTCGTGTTTTATGAGTATTATCATTTTTTTCAAGTTGAAAGAAGTGTTTACTTTGTTTTTATGCAATCAGTAGAAGACCGTCAAGGGTAAAACCATATACTTTCATTGATTTACCAGAAATACAGTTAGATACCCCATTATGATGTATGAATACAATGTACCAATAAAAAATTTAAAAATACTTAAAAATAAAGAAAAGAAATACAGTTATAACTGAACCCAACTGCCTGGGAGTCACATTAAGTAAGATTAATAAAACATTTCCCATACTGCACAGTCAGAAACTCTTGGTCCTGCTCAGATTTCTTCTTTTGTTCAAGGTTCCTAAAGACAAATGAGCTCTATACCACCAGAAGGAAACAAAACATTTATCTGACATCACATTTTTACAGACATTATGAATGATAATATCCATCAACAAACGGCCAAACCCCAGATGGCCACCTGAGAACAAAGGTGTGACTTTCTCTTGGTACAAGGACATGCTGACCGGACTGCCTACTTATGTTCCAATGATCACTACTGTCAGAAGATGTTCTCATTTTTTTTATTATATTCACAAAATTTCTCACATGTTTGGGCCTGGGGGGGGGTCTATATTTTCTTCTTCTCCTAACTTTTTTTGTAGTACTGGGGATTGAACCAGGGGCGTTCTACTTCCAAGCTACACTCTACAATCCTATTTTATTAGTTTTTGAAACAGGGGTCTCACTAAGTTGTAGAGGGCCTTGCTAAGTGGCTTCAAACCTGCAAGCCTCCTGCCTCAGCCTCCCAAGTGCTGAGATTACAGGGGTATATCACCACCCCCAGCTTTTTCTGAACTTTTTATAAAGATAAAAGTGGGAGTTGAAATGAGATAATTATGAACATAATTTGTTTGAGTGGGGAGATTTTTCATTTAGAAAAAAACATACATGTATATTTTCCTTTATTTTAATTTTTAAAAAATAATGCCATTATATATATTACTCACAATATCTTAACAAGGTAGGTATTATTATCTGCATTTCTATACAAATAACTGAGGGACAAAGAGGCCTCTTAAATAAATTGCCTAGATTCACAAAATAAATGATAGATTCAGAATTGGAAACCACTGATTTTTCTGACTCTGTGGCAATCTTGTTCCTTCTCTTTCTCTATTCTCTCTCCCTCTACCAATCTACATACCTACATCCCTGCCTATTTCCCTAAACAAAAACTCTGTTCTTATAAGAAGTCACTCCTTGAAAGCAACTTCCTTAACAACTTAATTCTACCCCAAAGCAAACACCACGGCACTAAGAACCTCTATAAAACTGAAGGCACCCAAATAACATGAGTATGATTGCACCACATTTTGGGTTATTACCTTTAATTCAGGGAAAACCACATGTAATTGGTAGAAATGACCTGTCAGCTGGGGTTATTCAGAAGTAAAATCTAAGTAACAGTGAACGAGACTATAAATTTAGTTGTTCAAAAATATTGTTTTACACCTAAAAAAGTTAGCTTTCTGAAAGTTGAACAAAAGATCATCTACTAGTTAAAAATCAATGCACTGGAACCTAATTTTCTCCCATGGAACAGGATCGGGACGAGGGTGGCTCTTCTTTGGGCCACGTTTTCTCAGGGGCCACGAAGATCTTCTCCCCTTCGTGTTCCTCTGTCCTGCTAAAAGACAGGGCACGAGGGCCAGGTAAATATATAGAGACACTTGGACTAATCAGTGACCCCTCCAGTCCTTCTGCGTTTGCTTCCAGCATGTTAGCTTGACTTGATCTTGGTCAATCTTTCTAATACAAAACAACCCAGTAGAAAAAGGAACTATGTCATATGATGATTGCCAAGATCGCTCCAAAGAATTGATTTAGCAAATTTCATTTGTTTGTTTATTTCTCAGAATGGCCCAAACTGCCACCAGTGCAGACATGTGTGATGTGGAGGAGCCCTTGGCTGCAGCACACGAGCGGCACTCTCATTTCCCACCAGCAAATGGATCTTGGCTTCCCGGCAACACTGTGATCGGTATGAATTATATGTATAATACAAAATCAAGAAAACTGCTCAAGTACAATGTGTGAGGCTTCTGCCAAAGTTGAAAATTATTAGGAGCCATGATTTTGGCTGAGCACACGGCTCTGTTTTGAACTCTTTTATTTCTGTGTTATTGCTCATTCACTTAAAGAGAAATACATGAGTCAGAGACAAGATCTCTCTCCCCTTTTCATGTTTCTCCAATTTATCTTCCTTGGCATAATAAATTTCTGAAGCCAAAGAGCTGAGAGTGTTGCCTTGCCTCCCTCTGTTTTTTCCCATTATCTCAGTTATCTCTTGTTTATTTTTTAGTCCCTGCTCTTATCAGAACAGTTTCTCAGGACATCATAAAGTTGGAATGAGTAACCTCCCAGCCTCCATGCTTGCTTATGGATGTTTTGGGGCCACGCTCTCAATCACACGGCTCTGTTGTTTTGGCACATTTGCAAAGAAAAAGAAATCTGAGATACACCTCAACTAGAACTGATGGCTCAACTACAGAGTACTTCTCACATAAAAAATTACTCTTAGTATGAAACTTTCTTTAGTAGGTAAATAATTTTAAGCAGAATTCGTGTATGTGTCCTTGCTTGCTCTGAACAATGGAGGGAATCCAACCACTCCTGGTGTCAGTGTTGTATTGTAAAGAGCACTGAGCAAAGAGTAAATGAATATTTTAAGGCTAATATTAGAATTCTATTTTGGAGAAGATTAAAAAATTCATATTCAAACTTAGGCACAATAGTAAAAGAAACCTTCATGTATCAATACACAGCTACTTTTACTCCTACTTTATCCACTCATATCCATACACCTCTTCTCCCAAACAAGTTTTTCCTATGGACTCCCAGACATATTATTTCTTCCATATATACTCCTAGGCATTTCTATGAAATAAGGCCTTCTTCATTTGAAAAATATAGCCATATCACAATTATCAATTATGTAAACCTTTAATTACCATAATTACCACAATTATGTAAACCTTAAAATTTCTGTATCAAACATTTGGTCAGTGTTTTTTTCTAAATATCTCATGATATTTTCTTTTTTTATTTTATTGAGCATTTTATTCTCATTTATAAAATATTTGACTACCAGAAAGTAAACAAGATAAAATAGCACACCTGAGTATACTACCATAATATTTTTCTGATATTTGCTTCAGATTCTCTTTTTGTAAGACTTTTTCTTAGAGCAATTTTTGGTTCCCAGCAAAATAGAGAAGACTAGACATTTCCTATCTCCTTCTCCTACATATGCATAACCTCCACATAATCAATATATCCCACTACACTGGAACATTTGTTACAAGTGACTTACATTTTTGTGTGTGTGGTACTGGGGGTGGAACCCAGGGGCTTTCTACCTCTGAGCTACACTCCCAGACCTATTTTATATTTTATTTGGAAACAGGGTCTCACTAAGTTGCTGAGAGCCTCAGTAAGTAGCTGAGGCTGGCTTCGAACCTGTGCGATCCTCCTGTCTCCGCCTCCCAAGCGCAGGGATTACAAGCATGAGCCACCACGCCCAGCTTCAAGTGATGAACCTATACTAATACATCATTATCATCTGAATTTCTTCATTTACTTAAGGTTTACTTCTGATGCATATTATATAGCTTTGGACAAATGTTTGACACATATCAATCATAGTATCATACAGAGCATTTTCACCACCCTAAAAATCCTCTGATCTCTCTGCCTGTTCATCCTTCCCCTTCCCTTAACCCCAGGAACCCACTGATGTCTTTCCTAGTTATTTTTGCCTTTTCTAGATTGACACAGAGCTGAAAACACACAGTATGTGACCTTTTCATTTGGCTTCTTCCACTTAAATGTGTAACATGCACATTTGAGTTTCCTCAATATCTTCTCTTGGTTTGACAATCCATTTCTCTGTAATGCTGAATGATATTCACTGTCTAGATGCGCCACAGAATATCTATCTGTTCATCTACTACAGGACATCTTGGGTGCTTTCCAAGTTTGAGTATTTATGAGTAAAGCTGTTATAAATATCCATGCACAGATTTCTGTGTGGACATGTCTTTAGCTCATTCAAGTAAATATCCAGAAATGCAAATAGTGGATAATACTGTAATGGTAATGTTTATTTTCCTAAGAAACCACCCAACTGTCTTCCAAATGTCTGTCTCATTTTGCTTTCCCACCAGAAATAGACAATTTCTGTTGCTCCCCATCTTTACCAGAGTCTGTGTTGTCAGCATTCTGGATTTTAGAAATTCTAATCCATAATAATATCTCATTGCTTTAATGTAATAGTATCTCATTGCTTTAATTGCCATTTCCCTAAGACATAAGATATGGAGCTTATAAGGTTTTAAATACTTTTTAAAAACAAGGTCAAACATAGTCTATATGCCAATCCCAACTCTTGATTTAAATTATAGTATTTAAAAGTATGAATGACAGCTGGGCATGGTGGCGCACACTTGTAATCCCTGTGCTTGGGAGGCAGAGACAGGAGGATCGCACAGGTTCGACGCCAGCCTCACTGGCTTAAGAGACCCTGTTTCCAAAAAATATATTAAAAACAGGTCTGGGAGTGTAGCACAGAGGCAGAAGGGTTCCATCCCCAGTATCACGAAAAGAATATATATATATATATATATATATATATATATGAATGACAGATAGTTTTATTTTAGTATAATTGCTTTAAAGTATATTTTTTCAAATTAAGAAAAGAAAATATACAAATTAACTTCTAAAGTTTATGACTTGTATGTTTATCCTGAAATAAGGTTACCGTTTTGATAATTAATAGCATATTTTCCATATTTTTCTACTTATCATGTAACTTTTAGTTCTATTCATTTTATCCATTTTAACCTCTTTGTGTAATTCTGCCTCCTAAAAGACAACTGAGTTTTATCTAGTTTCTTATCAGACTTTTATTTCACTTCCAATTTTTTACTTTCAAAAATAATGTTTCAGCTGGGCATGGTGGCACACACTTGCAATCCCCGTGCTTGGGAGGTGGAAACAGGAGGATCAGGCAGGTTTGAAGCCAGCCTCGCTGGCTTAAGAGACCCTGTTTCCAAATAAAAATATAAAAAATAGGTCTGGGAGTGTAGCCCGGAGGTAGAAGGGTTTCCAGGAACCCCAGTACCACCAAAAATAAATAAATAAATAAATAAATAAATAAATAAATAAATAAATAAATAAATATCAAGTTTCAAATGGATATAGTTGTGCACACTAGAAATCTTAGTACTTGGGAGGCTGAGACAGAAAGATCTCTGTTCACGGCCAGCCTCAGCTACTTAGTGAGGACTTCTGCAACTTAGTGACACTCTGTTTTAAAATAAAGAATAAAAAATAGGGTTGGAGGTATAGCTCTGAGGTAGAATGCCCCTGGGTTCAATCCTCAGTACTGCAAAAAATTAAATTAAACTAAATAAAAAACATGCATTCCTTAGCCTTAAATTTAGAGAAACAGAATATATGCTTGAAATAAAAATGATAATCCAAGGTAGCTGGCAGAAAGCTTGTCAGTACAGTGTAGGTCTTCCATTAGTATGCAGAAAAGGAGAAGTCACTTAGACCTGTTTGAGAAGGAGTTATACAGGAAAACAGGGATGTTGGTTAAGGGCAGGAAATAGAAAGCAGAGACAGGAAAGGGCAAAGATTCAAGATAGACAGGTTGAGTGTTCTGTTCAATGAATGTCAGAGACCCTAGCACCTAAGGTTCACGTAGAAGCATGGTAAGAGATGGTGTTCTAGATGCCTATGACGGCTCTGAGAGTCCCACTTGGAAATGATTTGGACCAGTCTCCAGAAGATGTTCCACATCATGTCAAGAGTATCATGAATCACTTGCTCATAACTTTAATTCCATAAGCCAAAAATGCAGCTCAAGGAACTCAAAATCTGGAGTTGGTCTGCAAATTATATATATATATATATATGATTTGGTGGTACTGGGGTTCCTGGAAATCTTTCTATCTCCGGGCTACACTTCCAGATCTATTTTTTATATTTTTATTTGGAAACAGGATCTCTTAAGCAAGAGAGGCTGGCTTTGAACCTGGGCGATCCTCCTGTCTCCGCCTCCCAAGCGCGGGGATTACAAGTGTGCACCACCACGCCCGGCTGCAAATATATTTTTAACAATGCTTCCCCTCATTTGTAGCCACCAAAAGGGCATCTGGCAAAGTAGGTCAGAGTGCTCAAGGAGGAAGGGTCAAAACTCAGAGCTCTTTAGTCCATCCTCTAGTTCCTGCCCATCTTTGATGTTTTGAAAGAAACAAAGAGAGATGGTGGAATTTCCTTCAAGATCTCCAGCCAGGTGCCAGAACTCATTCACGAAGAAAACAGTCTATTTTGTCCACAGAAGAGAAGTAAATGCTCAATTTTGAGTTCCTAACTACTTGAGAGGCAGAGGCAGGAGGATCGGGCATTCTACCTTTGAGCTATACCCACAGCCCTTTCTTTTTAATTCATTTTTCTTGGTGGTACTGGAGATGGAACCCAGGGACATTCTACCTCCAAGCCTTATTTTGAAACAGGGTCTCAGTGAATTGCAACGGGCCTCATTAAGTAGCTGAAGCCCAGCCTGTGCAATTTAGCAAGACCTTATCTCAAAAATGAAAATATTCAAAGGGCTGGGGATAAAGCTCAATGGTAGAGTTCCCAGTTCAATCCCTAGTCCTGGAGAAAAAAAGAGAAATAAAACAAATTAAAGAAAAACAAAAGAAAACACATTCTACATTAAATGTGGATTATAATTAACCTGAGTTGCTATAATTGGATAATTTTGCTACATTATAATGTATTTGTGAGTAGAGTTACTTCTTCTAGTCAGTTCCAGAACTCTTTATTCAATCACACCTAAATGAAGACTGATAAAACCTTGCAAAATTTAATAGGGTGAATTCAGTGATGCTGCAGCAATGAGAAGTCTTCAGATCTGAGCACCCCAACATAACAAAAGTTCAATATCTCAAAAATACTCTCTGAGAGTCCAAATGACTCTCCAGGGCAGTTGTCTAACAATTTATTTGATGTTGTGCCTCCACATACCAAAATATAAGTCATCTTCTAAGATGATCTCAGCTGGGATGAAGGGTAACTGAGAAGTTGCACAGGGGCTGGCTTGGCCCAGGAAGGAAAGGAAAATGAGATATTGATGAACAGTTGTAGTGTTTGCCATACTAAGATAGTCTCTCTTTTAATCCAGTTTCCAGGTAAGTAGACATGTGTTTAACTTGGCAAAGCTTCACAGCTTGTTCCTGGGTACACAATACTGAATAGTATGTACCCAGAAGAAGTCAGAGCCAAGACCTGGGCAGTGCAAAAGAAAAATGGCCAAATCTGATCACTAAGAAATCAAGGGAGTAACTAATGCAATGGGATCAGGTATGACAGATGTGACACACAGAGAGTCCACAACAAAAACAGAAAATAAGTCATATCTCTGCAGCCTCTCTCCCTTTTTGTGTGGTTGTCAGACATCATTAGTCAATCACAGTGATGTGCAAAAGACCCCAGACTTCTACACACAACAGTCCATTATAGCCAGTTATAATATTTGGGGCTTACACACAAGTTAGGACATATGAACTAGACAATCCTAAGGAACAGTGACTATAATTTCCTCTGCATCTAGGTGGGTAACTGATGTAGGTTCCAGTGCCACTAAATCTCTTCTGTCAGGATTTCATCCGAGACTACATTCTTTTTGCAGATCTGGGGATGGAACTCAGGAACATTTGACCTCCGAGCTCACACCCCCGACCTATTTTTTTATTTTTATTTTGAAAAAGGGTCTCACTAAGTTGCAGAGGGTCTCACTAAGTAGCTGAGGCTGTCCACATACCACAATCCTCCCAGCTCAGCCTCCCGAATGCTGAGATTACAAGCACGCACCAGCACCCCCGGCTCCAAGACTACATTTTTGATAAAGAGAATAACATTACTCCTTACATTATAAAAAAGAGCTTATTATATCATTTAAATTTCTATATTCATAATTCTATAGGGGCTAACCTTACCTGGTAAGAATCAGGCTTGAGGAAAAAAAAAAAAAACACTAATAGCATACAACCCTTTCAAAATCAAGAAGTTGAAATGAATGTCCATTTGACAAATGCTACCTTTATAGCAGTTCTTCAAAAAGTAAAGCATAAAGATACCACATGACCTAGAAATTTGACTCCTGAGTAGGCAGCCCAGAAAATGAGAACATAATCACACAAAACCTAAAAGACACATAAAGGTATTATTTTTAATAGCCCCAAAGTAGAAATAACCTAAATGTCCATCTACTGATGACTAACTAAATAAAATACATTTATCCATACAATGAAGTGTTTAGCCATGAAAAATGAAGTTCTGGTATACAGTACAATATGAATCAGCTTTGAAAACATTTTTATGTGAAATAATCCAGGCACATATTATATGATACCATTTATATGAAATGTCCAGAATAGATAAACCTATACACACAGAAAGTAGATTAGGGTTGTCAGGGGATGAAGGAATAGGAAGATTAAGAATGAATGGAAACAGTTCAGTGTTTCTTTTGGGGCAATAGAAATAATCCAGAATCAGATAGTGGTGAAGTTTGTACAACTTTGTAAAGAAATAATCCAGAATCAGATAGTGGTGATGGTTGTACAACTTTGTAAATATACTAAAAATCAAGTAATTGGATTACTTAGATGGTAGATTTTATGTTGTAAGCATTTTATTGTGTGAATTCTCTCCCTTCTCTTCTCTTCTCTTCTCTTCTCTTCTCTTCTCTTCTCTTCTCTTCTCTTCTCTCTCTCTCTCTCTCTTCTCTCTCTCTCTCTCTCTCTCTCTCTCTCTCTCTCTCTCTGTCTGTCTATCCCTCCCTCCCTCCCTCCCCACCCTACTAAAGGTTCAACACAGGGGGCATTCTACCTCCAAGCTACACTTCCAGCCCTATTGTTTTAAAATTGGGTCTTGCTAAGTGTCTGGGGATCTCACCAAGGTGCTGAGATTGGCCTCAAACCTGCAATCCTCCACAATGTATCAAGGATCATCTGTACACAATTTATAGAAAACACAACAAAAATTACTAACAAAAGAAACACAATATCCTTACATAGAAAATAATAAAACATTAAAGAGCAAAACCCAAGATAAAAATATGTATGGTATACCCATACAAAAAGTATTATTTAACCACAAAAAGGAATAAGGAACTGAAATATTCTACTACATGGATAAACTTTGAAAACATTATGCTAAGTGAAGGAAGTTAGTCAAACAAGACCACATATTATATGATACTGTTTATGTAACATGTCTAGAATAGACAAATTCATATAGTCAGAAAGTAAATTAGTAATTGTCAAGTTCTGGCAGTAAAGATGAATGGAGATTCATTGCTAATGGATACAAGAGTTCTTCGGGGAAGTAAGAAAAATGTTCTAAAAGTAGACAGTAGTAATGTTTATATAGTGTTAATAATATACAAAAATCATCAAGTAGTACATTTAATGAAACTAAATAAATAAGGGTGAAAACTATATTTATGGATGGGAAGATTCAATCTTCCCAGTTTGTTCTATAGGTTTAATAAAGTTCTAATGAAACCACAATAGTACTTCCAGTGAAATACAAGTTAATTATGAATTTTTCATGAAAGATTAAAGGACTAGAAAAAGCCTAGTCACTCTAGTGGAAGAATTTATCTAGACACATATAAGGACTTATATGAAATTAAGAATTATTACAACTTTAATTAAGGGTATTTTGTAATAAAAAAAAAACATATGGTTTTGGTCCAGCAATAGAAAACAGACCAGTGAAATAGTATAATGGAGCCAAAAAGAGATCCCCTTATGGATGGAAACCACAGACGCCACAAAGAAAGCACCACGGCTAGAGATTAAGGAAGACCGTATGTCAGAGCAACAAGTAATTGTCCATATGTGAAACCAGTGTACAGGCAAAGGGTGGGTCGAGCGTGAGGTGGGCATTCCAGAAACAAATCCATACGTCTTGAGTCAATTTATCCAAAAGTCAAGTGAAGATCCATGGAGCCTCTAGAATAGCAAAGAGTAGAACATACAGCATCCATTCCAGGATGAGAGAAGTTGTGTGAGTGGTAAAGAATTGGCTGATTAAATGGTGGGCAGTAGAGTTTTGCATGATGATTAAGGAAAGATTGGGTGATCATCTTTCTGAAAGAAAAAAAAGTCTTTCTACACCATCCACTCATTTATTTATTGATTATTTTGACCTGAAGGCCATCAATATGAAGAAGATACAAGTAAAGGTCTCTGCTCTCCTCTTTGCCTAAAAGCACGACATAGATCTGTAAGGTGTCCCCCTTTCTCCTCTCTAGGAGGAAGGACAGAAGTTAGTCACTAGAGACAGCTTTGGATAGCCTAGAGAGGGCCTCAAAGAAATCTACTTAACAAACTTTGCTAACTAGCACTTAACCTCCATTAGTTCCCCATATTTCCTTCCCACAATTTGTTGCCCTAGAAACTCAAAGTTCTGTCTTTGTCTTATCTCTTCTCTAAAAATTAAGGGTTTTTTTGCAGTACTGTGGATTGAACCCAGGGACATTTTAACTCTGAGCTACACCCTCATCCCTTTCTTATTTTTTATTTGAGAACCTCACTACCTTGCTAAGGCTATCCTTGAAACTGCAATCCTCCTGTGTCAGCCTCATAAGCACTGGGATAAGATGCTCCATAGCCCAAGCTCTGATCAGCCTTCCAGTTTCATTGCAGAGTTCCAGGTACATGCTCCATACAGTGTCATTAACTCCTCTTTGCTTTTCTCTTGCTCATCTGTCTGTCGTCAGTCTAATTTATGGGAACCCAGCCAATGAACCATAGATGGATAGAAGATAGAACTTGTTCCTCCCTACACATTTAAGAAACACATATTGGAATTCTAGATAGTGCCAATCAATGGTCTAG
This sequence comes from Muscardinus avellanarius, assembly GCF_963383645.1. Lineage (NCBI taxonomy): Eukaryota > Metazoa > Chordata > Mammalia > Rodentia > Gliridae > Muscardinus > Muscardinus avellanarius. Next base: position 92,561,832 of record NC_137789.1, on the reverse strand, counting down.
GAATTTACATAAATAAATAAAATTATTCCCAACAGTGGCAGATTTTACAAAAACTAATGGAATGATGCAATAGAGGTGGTGGGAGTTGTGGTTTTGGGCAATTACTTTAGGAGCTGTGGTCAGGGAACCTGTCTGAGCAGGTGCTGGTCATAAGCTCTGCATCATTTTAATGAGCAGAAAGAGGTATAACTGAAAAACATGCACCACAAAATAGCTAAAAGCAAAAGAAAACTAGAGTCTAACATAAGGGTACAAAAGTCAACAAGTGCAGATGACAGAAATCTTGGAGCCATGGGAAATGTAAACTCAGGCTGGGGCCCTCATACAAGCCCCAGATCTTAAGCTGCCACCTCAGCTGGCTGTGTCTAGAAAGGCCTGGGGGGTCCAGTGGGGCTACCCAGAAGGTACATGGGGTATCTGAACCGGCTGCTGCTGGCTGGTTTTAAAAGAACTCCTCTATTAATTATCCAAGTCCTGGCTTCACTCCCTGGCCTCGCAGCTAAATCAAGCCACCTCGGTTGCTTGGCTGCAAGTTCTCAAAGGTTAAAACAAAACTGCATCTCAGAGGATGCAGCAGTTGGTGTTTATTTCAGAGCTTGAACGTCACTTCCCAGTTCATAATTAGCTCTGCCTTGGTCCTCACAAAGGATGCCACTAAAACAAAGGCTGACGTGAAGTGTGCTTGCTATACTTGCCACCGGGATCAATAGGCACAAGGATGATTAATGAATGAGGGGGAATTCAACACAACAGTGAACAAAGACAAAAGCCTGTAGCTCGCTGCCCATGAACCCAGAAGAGCTGTATCCAGAGAGAGGTGGCAGAAAAAGACACACAAAAACCCTGCTTAATGGACAGGTTTTAAAGACTTCATTTAACCTTGTGTTATGACAGCCACGATGTTTTATTAACATGCTGACATGTTAAAGGGCTGGGGTCAGTGGAGGTAAAAACACACGTTGCTGAGGGAGTTGCCCAGCAGGGAGGGGAAGGGCACATTTTTGTGTGGGTGACAGAGGAGGCCCCAATACAAGACATAACACTCGGGAGGCCCCTGGGAGAAGCAAGGCTAGAGCCACATTTTTAAAGAGTTGTTTGGATGTCATACAAAACAGGAGGGCGCCAACACAAATGCCCCAACTGAAGCCCTGTGACAGGGCCATTGTGGTGTGGATTGTGGGGACTCAGGACTGGATGATAAAGGACTCTACTCAAAGGCATCTGCCCTCGATTCTGGAGAGCAAGCAGAGGGGCCTTCCCTAGTGGCTTGCAGCCTCGGGAGGATCTGCTGCTGGTTGGCCTTCTTCACTAGCCAGTCCTAAGGGAAACTTTCCCCCAAGGATTTAGGAGTAGCCCCATGTGTCTGGCAAGTTGGATTTGAAAAATCTGGAGAGAGATGGGACAGTGGGGAGTAATAACTAACCAACCCCAGGGAGCCCGAGCTAGCCACTCTTCACAACTTTCTTTTCCCTCCTGCAGCTTCCCCCCAGCAGCCAGGTGCTGGCTCCCATAGGCTGTTTCTAACCAGGCTTCTGATGGGAAAGGATCTGATAAATTAATCCCTTTGGAAGATTTAGGTTATAATGACCTTAAAGGCTCTCCCCAACCCCTCCAGGTACATTTGCATTTTAACAGAGGACTCTGACAGACTCCAAGGCCTCCAAGAACCAGCCATGAGATATAATTGTGGAATTTTTACACAGAGGGAGATATTTATGGGCTTGATGAACTTCTCGTTCTCCCCAGTCACACCATGTACACTCCTGCCAAAATCTATTGGCTTTTTTTTTTTCACCTTTTCTCCAACTCCTTTACTCAGTATCGGAAATATCACATGGAAGAATGGATGTCAAGTGTCTTTAAGATAAACATCTGAATTGATGTAAAAGTTATCTCTTACCAAATAATGAAAACTTAGACCAGAACATATATTTAGTGATCAAAACCCTCAGTTGGAAGACAAGAAAATGGAAATAATGAAAAATGGTGCTTCTAGGGGAGTCGCAGAACAAATTATTGATAGACCCAGGACCAAGTGCCAAGTGGTTCATCCCAGGACCTTGCACGTGCAAGGTAACTGCTTCTACCACTGAGCTGTATCCCCAGCCCAAGGTCAAGAATGACTTTTATTTTGTCATCAGAGTATATCCTAATAATTTCTTGACTCCTGAATTGAAGATGATCCTATTTTTCAAGTTGTGCTTAATAGCTTTAATGTGAGTTGTTCCTTTATTGGTGTAAAGAAAACATTCGTTTTTAGTTCTGAAATAGTCCCTTAAGTAGAAATTCAAATCAAGATGCTAGGGAATGCCGTTTTATAGCCACTCACTTAATGAAAACTTTCTAAAACTTTTTAATCTTAAAAGATTAAAAGCCTGATAATAAGAAAAGAATAGGGGAGCACAAAATTTCTCCTATCTTTGCTGGTAGGAATATCAAGCTGAACAACTGTTTAGAAAACAGGTTGGCATTTTCTACTAAAATTAGGCATATTCAAAGATTCAGAAATTCTATTCCAGAAGAAATTCTAGCTCATGTGCACCAAGAGACGGGTATTGTCCTGTTCAACATAACCAACAACACAATGCCCATCTTCTTCTCTTTTGGTGGAGAGTACTGGGGATGGAACCCAGGGGCATTCTACCTCTGAGCTATATCCCCAGCCTTATTTTTTATTCTTTGTTTTTGAAACAGGGTCACACTGAGTTGCAAAGCACCTCAGTAAGTAGCTGAGGCTGTCTGTGAACCACGATCCTTCTGTCTCAGCCTCCCAAATGCTGGGATTACAAGTGTGCACCACCACCACACCTGGCCAATGCCCATCTTCTGAAGAATAAACTGTTATCGTTTAATATGATAGAATATTATGTAGCACTAAAAATGAGACAAGAATTTATGGAGAGTTTTGTATTCTGTAAGAGTTACACAAGAATTCTGTGAAGAGAATATTGAATCTCAAAAGAAAAAACCCATACTGGAATACAGAACCTACAACTCATGGGCAGCCCACCCATGTCCTCATGGCCACTTTGCCTGCAGCTTGCTGATTGGCTGAAAAAAAAATCAATGAAAACTACAATGACTCCTTTAGGGAGCACATGCATTAAAACTCTGGTGACCAAGAAATGACCCTAGCTTCATAATAACATTCCCACCCCAGAATAGAGATTTAAGATCCTACTGAGACATGAGCTGTAGGAAGTAGCAGGATGAGAACATGGGAAGGCAACACACGAGTGCAGGGAAAGCCCACCTTGCCTCCACCTCTGGTTCAGCCTTCTAGCTGCTTGTCCCTCCACGTTACAGCTCCAGACCCAGAAGTGCTGCGAGATCACTTGCACTCCCAGTCTCGAGCATGCAGTGTCCCTTTAAAATAAATCTCTCACTTTGCTATTTTTACTGGAAACAACCTTAAGTTATCTTCTGCAGTGTGGTCACAAACTCAGAAAGTCCAAGTACACGTCTTCTTTTCTTCTGGACACCTCATTGGATCTACACCAGGTGACTAAAATGAATGAGCAGAAGCTATAAGCATCAACATAGATAAAGCTTGGTAACATAATGTTGAGTGAAAAAAAATTCCAGAAGAAAATACCTAGCCAGACAGCCTTTCTTTCTTTCTATAAATTTTTTAAATTAAGCAAAATATTATTCAAGTACACAAATACAGGTATTCTAAAATATTTAAAAAATAAATGGCATATTAAACCAAAATTCAGAGTAATGGTTACACAGGAAAAGACCATATTGAAAAATAAGCTATTATCAGGATTCTAGTCCTCCAGTTAGTCTGTTCGTTACATTACTAACAATATGTAAATGCACAACATGGAAAGAATTGTAAGGCATAAACCAATTAATAACAGTGTGATATAAACTAAGAATTATAACTAAATTCCATGCACCTGAAAATGCTTTGATTTTTTCAAAGAAATATTATCCACACCAGGAAAAAGTCAAATTCTAAAGCAGAAAAAAATTGTCTCCCAGTTATTACCTTTAAATAAAAAATTCTGCCAACCTAGGACCAGGGAGAAGCAATAGATACAGGCATGGTAGAAAGCTGGGGTAAAAATTTCTCCTGAAAATAGCCCAACTGAGGACATGATCTGAGTCAAGAGCAGAATCTCAGCAAGAGGGCAACTTATAGATATACTGATGATCCACAAGAGGTCCAGTGGGAGTTAGGACACATGAAGATGCTAACATTCTGGGTAAAGCTATAAAAGGTCAAGGGAGAAAAGGATAGGGGACAGAAACACTAAAGTCAAGTTGATGGTCAAAAGCAAAAACTGATGGGGTAGGTAAAACTCTGGTCTGCAAATCTTGGAAGGAATTATGCATGAAGGTGTTCACAAACTGGATATATGTTTTTGTTGAGATTTGTGACAAGTTTATAATACACAATCTAGGTCACCTAACTTAATACAGCATCGTCAATGTAGATATATCTAATGTGGAATGGCTGGCATAAGGTTGAAATGAAATTGGTCTTTTAATTATAAAAAGAATGTTTACTTGGCAAATTGATAGCAAGAGACACATCAGGTAGAAAACATTTACCCTATTTAGGAGTACAAACTCGACATACATATCTACACTCAATTGTTCTATAACAATTTGTTTGTTAATTGCAGACGGTCTTTAGTCATTAAAAGAGGTGTTCAATGTAGAGAATGTATTAGGCACTAGTATGGATTACCAAGCATATTTCAAAGTAGCAAAATTGGGCTTTGAGAATTATCTTTTCAGCAATTTGTTGCTGCTGAAAGGGTTGTAGGGTAGGAAAAGTAATTCTCTCTCTACCCTTCATAGTTCTTAGCTGGGATGGATCTCCACCTAAAAGGGTTAATAAGAGAAAAACAAAGAGAAGTTTATTAACAGGTATGCCTCCTGTATACATGGGAGAAAACCAGGGAAATGTTAATAAATCTCAGCAAGGTAGCTCTGAGTTCAGGCTTGAATATTTTTATCAAATGAAACAAAGAAGGGTGTTTTGGGATGGAGACAAACAATGGAGAGGTAGCCAGGTGAAGTGTGAGAGTTTGGATTTATAAGAGCAAGCTTTTGGCTGTTGTTTTGTATTGTTTTCTGAGGACTTAGGTTGGGGCTTTCTTCACGGATAAGAGTTTCTAATGATTTAGTCGAGCCTGTTCAAGCCTCTGTCTAGTACATGAGAAGACACTCTTGAAAATGGAGATTTCTTTTAGATGTAAATTTATTGCAAATGATAACTTCGCTAGTTTTAGAGGTTCTTCTGTGGCTGCAGTCTCTCAAAAGTAATCAGCTGACAGTAATCCTTAAGATAAAGAGGTATATATTGGGGTGGAGTATTCAGGTCTCCTAAGATTGGCTCAGATTGGAACAGATATTAAACCCAAACTCCAACTCTGTGAAGAGATTCTTTACTGTTCTGAAAGATGACAGATTTAGAAAATTGCTAAACTAAGGAACCAGCTGAGATAGCCATCAACGGATGAATGGATTATAAAACTATAGGATATGTACACAATGGAATTATACTCAGCCATAAATAAAAACAAAATATGTCATCTGCAGGGAAATGGATGGAACTGGAGAACATTATGCTAACTGAGATTATCAGTCACAAAAAAGTGGAAGGTCGAATGTTCACCCTCGTATCTGGTAGCTAGGGAGAAATTGGGACACAGGAGGGACTACAGACAAAGGAGGAAAAAAACTTAGTTGAGTGAAGAAAGGGACCTGAGGGAGATGATAGGGGAGCATGACCTCATTGGTCATGATCTACATACACAAATTTATCAAAGCCAATCACTGCACTGAGCATGGGAAGGAGGGAAGAGGGAAGCAATAGAGTGGGAACTGGGGAGGGCCCATGAGTGTGGTGTGCATGGAGGCCTCTACCACCCTGACCTGCAACAGGAGGTATGATTACAACACACCAATTCAAAGTCATTTACAAACAAAAAATTTTGAAGTTAAGAAAGCAAAAAATAATTTCAGTCATCCTGCTTTTTAAACAGCACAGGACCTGGAAGGGACTTCCATCTCCTGAGAGACAGCTGTTCCTCTCAGCACTCTCTGCAGGTGGTGGGGTCAAAAGCCCCTTTTTCTTCTCCAGGACATGATGTAGTATCAGATAAAAGGCTAACTGCCTTTTCTCCTCAATAACTATTGGAAGGATAACACTTGTACTTTTAATTTGACATAATAATAGTCAGGTCCGTTTGGGTCCCCAGGGTGTATCTACTTCTCTGTACTAAGAAAAATCCTGTCATAATTCAAAAACAAGTTTCAAAGAAACTGAAAAGTCAAGTTGTCCATCGGTATCAAGTTTTAGAAGTACAGATGTGGACACTGAACCACATTGGAAGGTAAAATTTATTAAAAAAAAAAAAACAGGAGAGAAGAGGTCAAAAGGGACACAGACTTCTTTATCTGAACTAGACAAACCACAGCTTAATGCACATCAACACAGTCAGACTGGAACATATTGTGTTGGGAATGATTGACAAGTTTCTATCATACAAAGTGGCTACCAAGTTAGTTTACACAGATATTTAAAAGCAGCATGTGAACATGTGTGTGCATATGACAAGGGAGGTGATAAATTAAACAGGAGGTTGTGAAAGAAGGTTATTAAGCAGGCTAAAGGGCAGAACAATGTGTGAAAAACATTTTAAACTAAACATGATTTAGTTGGGCATGGTGCCACATGTTTGTAATCCCAGCATTTGGGAGGATGAGACAGGAGGATTCAGATCTGCAGACAGCCTCAGCTACTCAGTGAGGCCCTTTGCAACTCAGTGAGACCCTGTTTCAAAATAAAGAATAAAAAATAGGGCTGGAGGTGTAGCTCGGAGGTAGAATGCCCCTGGGTTCCATCCCCAGGACCGCCAAAAAAAAAAAACAAACATGATTTAGTTGAAATATTAATATAATAAATGAGATAGGTTTTGCAAGATCATTTGATTCATCTTCTGAGAATATCATCTGGGATTTTTCTTTCTGAATTCCAAACAGCTCTGTTACTATCAGGCTGGCCAAAAATAAATAAATAAATAAGATAAAATAAAATTCCAGTTCTTTTAGCAAATGTACACTAGAGTGAGTTTAATTGCTCTAAAGTCTGATGTTCTCTGTCTTTGAAATGGCTCAGGCAGGAAGGCACGGAGCTTTTTCTAATTTGGCAGCAAAGGAATACTGCACGTTGATCTCTGCTTGCTTTTAGAGGGTGTGGAGGGATACACCAAACTAAAGGGCACTAGGAAGATAAGTTTCCACGACACCCGCAATAACTCTTTTATATTGCCGACTGGCTATTCTATATGTAGCATTCAGAGGCAAATATAAAAAAAAATGATGTAAAGCCAAAATTATTTCCTTGATAACACTTGTTTTAAACACCTCACCACTAAATAGCTAAAAGTCTCCAAAGTGAATGCATAAACCATATAAAAGCCACAAGCATACTTACATAAATTCTTAAGATTAAAGTAATAACTTCTCGAAAAAGGTGGGAGAAAACACACTACAATAAATCTATTTGTAATGGTATTTGGGCTCTACCAACTGCTTTCATTGGTCTCCAGTGGCTTACATATAAAACAATACATTTGATGTATGATTTCAATTCCTTATGGAAAACTGTTCTACCTACAAGCAGCCTGTCAAAGAGAATGCCAAAAAAACTCTCTCTCTGTCCCAGTATGAGGCAAGACTTTAAGATATAACTTAAGGTCACAATTTGTTCTTGCGTGGTCAGGTTTAAGACTATAATTGAGGAATGCCTGACCTGGGGGCCGCAAGCAAAGGGGGGAGTCAGTTTATTTATAGTGGACTAGAACGAGGCAAGGTGTCACAGCTTGAAGTTAAATGGCGTTGTTCTGCAGGCAGTGGCTTTAACAAAACGGGCCGAATCTGAGGACAGGCTCCCTGTCCCCCACCTCGCAGTCTATGGCATATGTCTGTTGTCAGCTCCTGAAAACCACCCCTGGACCCTGGAATCCATTTTCCTGTTATTGAGGGGGTACGCTGGGGGCCGAAAGTTGATGCACAATGAAAACAAATGCCGTCCTAATTGGTCTGTAAATTGCAGCCCTTCATCATGAGAACGCGGTTCCATGTTGCAGCCATCATTTTTTAATTCCGAATTAGAGTTGCCCAGGTTTAAACAAGGAATTATAAAATGAAAAATGTCGACAGTTGCAAGAGGGCAATATACAATGGCAATGGGCTATTCTTTTTGAAATTATAATCAACCCCAAACATTCTCCTAATTTAGTTCTTACCACTCCCCAGCTCCTATCTTGAGAATCTCAATCCCTAGGGATGTTGGCCACCCTCTCTCTGATCAAATCTCTTAAAGGGATGCTCACCATTTTTAGAAGCCTAAGTCAAACCTCTGTTCTGTTTGCCACAGGGAAACATCTGTTTTTCAAAATAGTAGTTTTAAAATAAACACACTGTTGTTGTTGGTTTTGTTGTTGTTGCTGCTGTTATAACAGCCTTCTGCCATTTTTTAAGCATTTCATTGTACATTTGCCTGCAGCATTAGCTCAGCTCACACAGGAAGGACCTAGTGAGAGTACATCTCATCAGTTCTGAGTCCCAGCAACATCTTTCTTGTTTTTAATACTCTTCAGGGAAGTATGTACCGACACCCATAGAAAATTTGACCAAGTAAATAACATTTCGTCAGCAAATTCCATGTACTTTCAATTCCTCCCTGAGGCTCTTTCCTTCAAGTCTAAGCTGCATGGACAATGGGGGGAAAATCATTTTCCCTCATCTTGGTGAATAATTGGAGGATATCATTAAGTAATACCTCAAGTAATATCAATTATTCATTATTAACAACCAGAGAACAGAGACAGTGTCGAATATAAAGATACCTTCTTTAGCTGGGCTGATGATAGTTGAGATAAGAATAGTTAATATAAAATAATTGTTTCCAAGTGTATTATATTAATTCTAAATATTTTAGCCTTTCAGATGAAAATGTCCTAAAAGGCTTGACTGCAGGCTTGAACAGGAGCTCAAGAAAGGACTGGCAACATTAAGGTGAGTAGAGAAAAGGTGGGTGGAGCTTCCAACAAGGGGCAACCACCCAAAGGAAGGGATGTCCACAGGAAGGGTTTGGTCTAAACTGGCCTAAAAGAGCAGAATAAAAAAGATTTGGCTGTGCAGCCTGGCCGGGCAAGCAATGCTAGTATAGCTCTTTGGTTTTGTTTACTGGATCTTCTCCAAATTCCACAAAACTTCTTTAGGTGACAAGTCACAAATGTTTCTGGTTGGAATCTGACATATAGGTATCCCTATCACTAACCATTTGGGGTGGTACTGTGGGCTTTTGATACACTATGTTTCCTCTGCATGGCATATTATAGCTACCAAATGGTCTTAATAAGCAAAAATTAACTACATTAGAATTTCAAAAATTGTCCAAAATGTAGCCAGGTGTGGTGGCGCACGCTTGTAATCCCCACACTCGGGAGGTGGAGACAGGAGGATCACGCTGGTTTGAAGCCAGCCTCGCTGGCTTAAGAGACCCTGTTTCCAAATATATATATGTATATTAGGTCTGGGAGTGTGGCCTGGAGGTAGCAGGGTTTCTAGGAAACCCCAGTGCCACCAAAAAAAAAAATGTGCAAAATGTAGGGGCAGATACAAAAAACTTTAATTATGAAAATATCACATCCTTGATTTTAAATAAAATTTTTTATCTCAACTTTCTATATATTCTTGGACAAATTTTATCAGTTTGTAAATAAAAGATGTTTCTGGAAGATAAAACACAAAAGTTCCTTCCTTATAAACTCAAGACTCAATCATTTATGTAGACTAGGCAATAGTCCTTCCATATCAACATCTGAACTAGATAATTCAGATGATACTAAGCCAGTTTTCTTTTACTATAATGTTTCCTTGAGAAATGTTTCCCCCTCACATGACAACGTATTGACAAGAAAATAAATTTGCAGGTCAAAGCACTAAATTCTGCAAAAATAAAACTAGCGGAGGGGTCCTTCCCTCTCAGATGCCATTCATAGAAAGAAGAGTCTCTACAAATGGCCAAACTCAGAGTTTCACATCATGCACTTTTGATAAGAGACCATTTTTCTAAGTTTCTTATCAGGAGTTAATTTACTGACGTCATGTATTGTAAATGCATTTTCTGAGTACAAATAAAATGTTTATATTAAAAGTGGTCTTTTTTCTTAAGAAAGTTCAGAGTTAAAGTCTAATTCAACTTATTAAGTAAACAAATAGTTTTATCAGGTAACTATCTCATACCCACTCTTAGATGAGGCAGTATATGGTTCCCCCTCCAAGACAGAAATCTAAGCCTTAAATTACAAAATTTCTTGCACTAAAGTTCCTGGGTAATATGGCTATGGGTTGAACTGTGTCGTCCTCAAATGTGCTGCACTCCTAACACCTGGTACTTATAAATATGACCTTATTTAAAATAGAGTCTTTGCAGTTGACCACATTGTGTTATTAAGATAAGCCCAAATCCAATGAAAAGGAAAATTTTGACACAAAGACAGACACACTTATAGAAAAGCTGAGGTGAAGATAATGAGGGAATGCCATTTACAAGCCCAGAAAAGCCTGAGCTCCCAGGAGATAGGAATGGACGAAGTTCTGCCCCATAGCCCTCAAAAACAACTAACCACAAAGACTCCTTGAATTTAGACTTCTGGCCTCCCTCCACAACTATGAGACAACGCATTTCTGTGATTTACAGCCGCCCAGGTGTACTTATTCACAGCAGTCCTAGAAAACTAATACAAATGTCTTTCAAAACACATGTCCTCATTTGGCATAGTCACTTACTTTATCTATCTATCTATCTATTTATTTATTTATTTATCTATTTATTTATTTACTTATTGCAGTTCTGGGGATTGAACCCAGGGTATTCTACATTGAGCTACACTCCTAGTCCTATTTTATTTTTTATCTTGAAACAGGGTCTAACTAAATTGCTAAGGGCCTCATTAAGTTGATGAGGCTGTTCTCAAACCTGTAATCCTCCTGTCTCAGCCTCCAACTACTGGGATTACAGGTGTGTACCACCATGCTGGGCTTGATGTGGTACTTTATAGTTCATCCATCTGTATCAAACTCATTTGGCCTCTCCTTAATTCTATGTTTTTATGATAACTATTCTTCAGTTCATAATTTTGTCACTTCTCATCTCTAATATTTGAGCATAGCTGGAGATAACCCTCCATCCAATGTTATCAACAAAATCCACAGAAGCCTTGAAACACTGCTGTGAATCTCTCAAAGGCCATTGAACTGTTCTGCTGGTTTGGTGCTACAGGGGTGCTGCTGCTGCTTTTTCTATTTCATAATTCTCTTAGTCACTTCTTAGGGGCATGATTTTACTTCATAGTTCTCTTAATTGCTTTTAGAAGTCATTGACTAAGCATGTTCAGTTTTCATTATTCATTATTAACAATTTTTAAGTAATGTATCAAATTTTATTAAAGAGAAATTTTATTTTAAAGTTGAAGTTTTCTACTTTAATTCTTCTCTACCCCCTGACCAATTTCCAAAGTGTAAATTATATAACCGGGTCCTTGACTATATATTTGTCAGTATCCTCTCTTTCAAAGAAGGAAAGAAAAATCAATAAATGGAATGCCTTTATTAGAGAGCAAATTAATAGATATCAGTTCATAATAGAATTGCCATTTTCAGCAGTGATTGCCCAGAAATGATAGTTAGGTCATCACCCAGGTTTGTGGTCATAATACCATCATCGGGGAGAGATGATGGACATGGGCTGGAAGACCTGTGTGAGCTGCTACTTTTTTGTTCCTGTATTAGTACTATAAGTAAAGTCACATGTAGGTAAGAAACCAGAAGCCAGGACCATCACCAATTTTTCTTGTCCACCTGAGTGAAAACACTTGGACATCACTGCAGCTTTGGAAACAAGGCTTAAAAACAACCAACCAACCAACATTCACTACTCAGACCCACCATTTTCAGACACTGCCAATTCCCCCCAAAGCTTGCCCTGGATAACTTCATTTGCCATTTTTCCAGAAGCTGGATCCACCAGGGTCAGCTTCCCCTCTGTGAGGGCTGGTTCCAAGCCCTGCCTTCAGAGGGGTCGATGCAAGCCAAGGCCTGGTCTCACCCATGGCTGCGGTGCTTCCAAAGCCTCCCACGATGGGGCTGTAATTAACACTGCATGCAGTTCCCTGAGTCTCAGAACCTTCTGGAAGGGACAGGGAAAGAATCCTGCCAAGCCAGGGCCTGTCTCAAGGGCAGAGTTGGCTGGCCAGATAGTCCAGAGTCAATAGCTATGGGCCTCATAAGCTGGTCTCTGTGGGTCCCCGATGGGCCCGCCTGGCCTCCTTCACCCCTGTTCTCATCTTCCCCCCTCATCCCCAACCCCAGCATGAGGCTGTCCTATCTTTTGTTCTGGCGGAGATAAGATGTATAAATGATGAGTGGTTGACAAAGTGTACTCCAGTGCCGTAGGCAGCTCATCAATCATTTTCTACATGTCGACAGATAATTGATGCAAACCCTGCAGGCGAAGCTCCATCAGGTGAGAGGAGGGAAGAATTAAATCTGCTGTCAGGAGCCAGGCGGATGATCTGTATTTAACATTCTTTTTAATTTAGCACTTGTTTGTTTAAAGCTGTGTTTGCTGGTGGGTCCCTCCTTACACGCCATACTTGGGGGAGGGGCCTGACATTTTCTGACCCCGCCCCCAGGGAGTTCCTGAACCCCCTGGTTTCCCAGACAAGGTTCTGGGGAAGGAAAGCAGACAAGACCACCCAGGACTGCTAGGGAGGTGCAGGAAAACTTTCTTTCTGCCTAAATGAAGCTTAACATCAAAGGCTGGGCTGTCAGGCAATTATCTGTCAACAGGTCAGGTTGGCAGGTGCCACCTGCATGCCAGGAAGAAACCACTTACTGCTTTCTTTGCTCAAGAAGGAAACTGCATACACAATCAAAATAATCCAGCTTCATAATTCCTTTATGAGAAGGTAAAGGAGTTCTGGTTTCCTTACTCCCACCAAGCAATCCCAAAGTGAAGTCAACCTCAGCAGGTAGAGTCGGCTGGTGAAATCTGAGACTCTTAATGGTCAAGATGAGTAAGTTTCATTCTCCAAGTTGACTCAGTGTTCTACCCCCAGCCTTCAATAGTCCCACTCCAGGGCTTGCCTGTGTGCGTGAGCGCGCGCGGACACACACACACACACACACACACACACACACACGCCACAGGCTCCCCAAAAACTCCCAGTCTGCAGAAGGCTTTGTTTCTGGTGGTGACTCAGACACTCTGGTGAAGGAAAAATTACCACATCTTCCACAATCACCAATTTTCAGAAGAATGATAATATAAATCCATAAGACCCTTAACTCCAAAGTGACCCTGAACATCATCTTGCGGTGCCTCAGGGTCATTCGTATGAATATGATGTAATAAATAAATGTTCTGCTTGATAGAATGCCGGATAAACCGGCTTTTATTGGATTTCATTTTCTACAAGGAAATGAGCTGACATCTAAGAAGACACAATCCTAATAGCCAGGCATCAGTTCCCAAAGTTGTCACAATGCCATGTCGGCTTGAAAGCAAGCATCTTTCAAAGCAGAAGTCGGCTCTGGCCTGCATTCCTGCTTCTCAGCCTCAGAAACTACTATCTCTGTTTTGGCAGAGCCTAGAATTATAATAGAACGTGTGTTGTTTCAGCATCATGGACTGCCCCAAAGGACCTTCCTACTCCAGTTCTTATGTTTGCAAATCTAACCTAGGCCTCCCGTCAACCAACCTCACAAAGGGAGGGTTTAGGATGTGAGAGGCACTGCTAGGATAATATTGAATGTTGCATTTGAGATTTGTATCTTGAATTGGACAGGAGCTAAATTAGAATCTAGATAATTTCATCTTACTTATTTCCTTAGCTGGGTATAGAATTCAGGGCCCCACACATGCTCCACAAGTGCGCTACCACTGAACTATATCCACAGCTCTTGATATTTTTAAATGTTTAAGAAGCACAACAACCATCATCTGTATAGTCATTCACTTTCTTTCTCAATAAATGTTTAGTATGTACCTAGCAAGTGAAGTATAGATGTTTATCATGTGTATCCTGGATAGCTGACAAGTTCACAAATATACTCAGATATGAAATGTCAAGTGCCCTTTAAACAGACAATACAGAAAGAATCTGAATGGTTAATAAACACATTTTAAAATGTTCAGCCTCACTGGAAATTAGGGCTATATAACATGAATTTTTTTTTTTGTGTGTGTGTGGTACTGGGGGTGGAACCCAGGGGCTTTTCTACCTCCAGGCTATACTCCCAGACCTATTTTATACTTTATTTGGAAACAGGGTCTCACTAAGTTGCTGAGAGACTCACTCAGTAGCTCAGGCTGGCTTTGAACCTACATGATCCTCCTGTCTCAGCTTCCCAAGTGCTGGAATTACAAGCATGCGCCACCATGCTCAGCTACAACATGAATTTAAATAAAGGGTCAGGCCAGGTATGATGGTGTATACCTGTATCCCAGACCTTGGGAAGTTGAGAAAGGAAGATCACAGGTTCAAGGCCACACTCAGTAATTGACACCGTTGAAAATAAAAGATACAATAGGGCTCTGGGTGTGGATTGGTGGTATAATGCCCCTGGGTTCACTCCCCAGCACCATGTATACACACACACACACACACACACACACACACACACACACCACAAATGCTTGCAGTCCCAGTACTTGGGAGGCTAAGACAGGAAGAACACAGGTTTGCATCTAGCCTCAGCAACTTAGTGAGACCCTGCTTCAAAATAAAATGGAGTTGGTGGTATATCTCAGAGGTAGAATGCTTCTGGGTTCAATCTTTAGCACCCCCAAAATGCCTAACAAAATAGCCAGAATGTGGGGGGGATAACACTCAGGGTTACCAGGATTGTGGGGAAATGGGTACTGATGCACAGACCATAGAGAATAAATAGAGTAATGTTGCCTCAATGGCAGTTAGGCGATATGTGTCAAGGACCTAAAGTATTTCTGATATTTTTTCCTAAAGTGATTATTAAAGAGATGTACAAGACTTAAACATAAAACGTCCATTGAAAATACCTAGCACTGCATAGGATAGGAGGGCAAGGGTTTGGCGTTTGGGGTGATTCCACCTGGCTGAGATGAATTAGGGAAAGATGTACGCTTTACACTGAGTCCTAAGAACTGGAAAGGATGTTGGCATGCCCATTAGAGGCTAAAGTGGGCGGGTGGAAACCAGCGCACACCAGGCAGGCAGAATGCGTCTGGGTAACAGGAGTGTCCCATTTGGCAGGAGCACCGCAATTGTAAATGGGGCAGTAAAAATGCAGCTCCTAACCTGCTAAGTGGTGCCAGCTGTGTGGGAACACAGACGGGCACTTTGAATGGGCAAGGTAGAGGATCAACAGAGAAGCCTTGCCTGGCAGCATCCCTGGAGGGTGGGAGAGAACAGTGGCTCTGGGTTGTCCTGAGAGCCCCCTCATGCACCTGCATGCACATCTTCTAGGAAGAGGGGAACAGAGCTGAGGACCACAGGCCTGGGCAGCTCTTCTATGAGATCTCATCAACCCAAGGGACCTTCTTAGGAGACCAGCATTAAGCCTGACCTAATTTGTAGTAGGAGCCACAAATAGCCTTCTACCCCCTAGAAACTGTGATTTGGCTGAAAGACTGGGCAGAAGAGGCTGGGGAGGGAGTCTGGCAGGCCAGGAAGGGCAAGACCCTGGTGTTCCGAGGACGGAAAGCCCTGGGAAGCAGGAGCCTGAGCAGAGTGACTGGAGATAGGCCCGGTGGGTGCCGGCCACAGCAGGTGCACTGGCCCAGCCCAGGGTCCATCTGTCAACTGGGTGGTGCTGGTTGTGCTGATGTGGGCTAGTGCTGTAGGGAGGGTACAGTGTGGTCCCCAGAGGTCATTGTGAGAAGCCTGGTTCCCAGTGTGGGGACCTTCGAGAGGAGAAGCCTCGTGGGGGGTGACAGGAAGCCACGGGAGGCGGTGTGTTTGTAAAGGATCAAGGTTGCTCTGCTGGTTCTTGCGTGAGTGGTTGTCATACAAAGTGAGCGTGCCACCTGAATCTCTCCCAGGCCTCCTGTCTCGCCACAGGACTGCTCACACAGCCATTCTTCCCATTGTGACGCCATCTGCCATGAGGCCCTCTCCAGGGCCATCAGTAGGATCACAACTGCAAGCTAAATAAGCCTCTTTTTCTTTATAAAGTATCCAGACTCAGATACTTTGTTATAGCAACAGAAGTCAGTCTAATGTAGTTAGGAAGCACACTAAAATTATTTCGAACGATGGAGTCGCCTTCCTTAGAGGACACCTGAAGGTGTTAAAAGGGGGGAAATCAAAGGGGATGAAGGGATGCTAACCACTATATATATATATATATATATATATATATATATATATATATATATATTTGGTGGTACTGGGGTTCCTGGAAGCCCTTTTACCTCCGGGCTACACTCCCAGACCTATTTTTTTTATATATTCTTATTTGGAAACAGGGTCTCTTAAGCCAGCGTGGCTGGCTTCGAAGCTGTGCGATCCTTCTGTCTCTACCTCCCAAGCGCGGGGATTACAAGCGTGCGCCACCATGCCCGGCTAACCACTGTATTTTTAAAAACAATATTCAGCCAGGCATGGTGGCACATTCCTGTAATCCCAGCACTTGGGAAGCTGAGACAAGAGGATCTCAGGTTCAAAGACTTTTTAGTGAGGCTTTCATCAACTTAGTGAGACCCCTTTACAAAAATAAAAATATGGCTGCACAGTTCACCATTGCCAAACTGTGGAACCAGCCAAGATGTCCTTCAATGTATGAGTGGATTACACAACTATGGGATGTGTACATAATGTAATTTTTCCCAGCCATAAGGGAGAACAAAATTATGGCATTTACAGTGAAATGTCACAAAAATAAGAAATCAGATGCTTTTCCTAATGTGTGCAAACTAGGGAGAAATGTATAACAGGAGGAACTCTAGATGAAGAAGGGATCCTATAGAGGAGCAATTAAGGTGACCTATCTAAATGGATGGTAGGGGGAGAGAGAAACTCTTTAAAGCACATGATGTACTTAAACATATCAAAGTCAACCAGGAAGCCACGCATGGGTAGGAGGGAGGGGGAGGGAGAGGTTAGGGATTGGGGAGGGGCTGATTGGGTGATATGTACATGTATATCTCCACAAGTTATTTTTTATCCCATTAAGATGTATGACTACAATGCACCAATAAAAATTTATTAAAAAGCAAAAATAAAAATAAAATTAGGTCTGGGGTGTATCTTGGAGGTAAAATGACTCTGGATTCAATCCCAATGCCATAAAAACCTACAATATTCAAATTATTGAAAATTACTGACCATTTTATATTTATAACAAAGGGTTTATTTTACTTAGAACAAATTACTCTCCAAAAGATTCCACTGGGTTTTCCTCACAATGTTAAAATATAATCAATATCCCTTGGAATGCCAACAGAAGTTCCCCTAATCAACAAATACACACTATATGGAATATGTTCTGCTCAACATTTACACATCTTTAACGTACGCCTCCCTGATGAGCTCTGTGATAGACAAAGGGGAATCAGGTCAACAACACCAAACCTGGAAGCTTGTACTCAGAGCATGCTCCTAGCAGAAACAGCTCCCTGTCCTCTCTACAGTCTTTGGACATCTTCACAGATTTCAAGGATGGACTGCACTGCAAGTCTCTTTCATACTGAGATCTCTGAACATGGATCATTTCCACCAAGCCAAGCGAAGGCCTTTCCCTTGAGCTCACTGGGCACCTGGACTCTCTTACCACGCTACCACTCCCATGCTTTCTCAGAGTCAAAGCTTTTCATTTTTGCTTTTCTGAGTCAAAAGTTTTTCGTTTTTGCTTTTCTCCAAGTCAAAAGCTTTTACAGTTTGCTTTTAATTTCTATAACTGGGAGCTCCCTTTTTTAACAAGAGAACTGCATGGACTGACGTCACAGACCACATTCCCCAGCACCGCACAGCCATCTCCAACTTTCTTGACCTGGAAAGCGCTGACAGAACCTCAGCCTCCTGCTCCTCATTGTCCCCGTCCACACTGGCCATGCAGGGTTTTTTCCATCTGTGCTGCCTGGAGGCTGGCGGAATGCACTGCAGCAGTAATGCAGCACAGACCTTTGCGTCAGCCATCCTGGGACCCCAAAATCCATTTTCCTCCATACGTCCCTCCACAAAAACTGTCTGCTTTTCCTGTTACCATCTCGCACCATAGAACTATGGCAAAAGAAAAAAAGGGCGCTGACAAGTTGCTGGAGAATCGATTTGTTTTGCCAGTTCTCTTCTTTCTCCTCCCAGTGCCATGACCAGACATGGGTTTTACGGGCAAGTATTAGAGCAGAAGCACTACACGTGAATCAAATTAATTTGCTGACCTCTTGAGGCAAGCTGAAGCCTTTTCTTCCACATATGGGTATGTGGGATGGAGCTTAGCATGGACTATTTTGTACAAGCCATTTTCATTATAGAGTTTCTAAAATGTCTTGTTTTGTTCTCTTTAAAGAGAAATAGAACTTAAAACTCTGACAAGGCAATCTAGGTGCAGCCTCCTTCTAGAATTTTATGATTATTGTTTCTCATAAGCTTTTAAAGCTACTTGTCCACACTTGATTGTGTATGTGTGGTTGTGTGTGTATGTGTGTGTGTGTGTGCCCACGCGTGTGCATTATGTGTCTTAAAAGAAACCTCACTGGATTTTCCCAAAAAGTTCACCTTAGTTTTTGTGAGAAACTTTTTCCTCTGCAGTCTCACATTTAATTAAACTGCAATAGTTAATATTGTATTATAATATAAACACAACCGATACATGGATTTAGAAACAAACTTAACTAATCCAAGGTAAACATATAGTTAGTTCACCTGATGGGAGAAGTGCCAGAGCATATGTTTCACAGAGAAATGGCAGCTGTTGATAATTACACTGCGTGCACGCGTGCGTGTGTGTGTGTGTGTGTGTGTGTGTGTGTGTGTGCACGTGAGGCACGCATGCACATATAAAGGTTGAACATCTCTAATCTAAAAGTCCAAAATTTAAAATGCTCCCAAATCTGAAACGTTTAAGTGCAAACATGATACCACAGGTGGGAAATTCTACATCTTGAAACTTCGTATCGTACACATGATTACTAGAAATACTGCATAAAATTACCTTTGTGCTATGAGTTTAAGATGTAGATGAAACATAAATGAATTCTGTTTTTAGACTTGTGTCCCAGCCAAAGGATCTCATATGCATGTGCAATTATCCCAAAATCTGAAATACTTTTGGTACCACACATTGTAAATAAAGGATGCTCAATCTGCATGCATATTTATGAAATGGTATTGAGTTTTATAGAATAAGGCTAAGTATTTATTAAAATTGTCTGGTAACATCACATTATTTTTTTTTCCCTTTTATCTACTTACCCAAGCCACAGCTGTATAGTCAGGTGGGATCTTGATGTCCCCCTTAACAAATATCAGTGTGTAATCTTCCCTTTAACAAATATGGTAATGGCTACACAGTGAGCATCTACCTGGCACATCCTATGTGCACCTACACTCTTGTATCCACATAGTTGGCTTTATGAATGAGTAGCCTGAAAAGTCAGAATCCACTCCCCAGGCTCAATATCAGGGGAATATTTAGCCGAGTGTCTGGTGTGAGGAGGATCCAACCTTCAGCACAATCTGCTTGGAGTGGTTTTTGGTTGGCCATGGTATCATGAAGGATGCTGAGAGCCTTTTGTCCAAGATAACACTTTTTTTTATTCCATGCAGAGATCCTGTCAGAACCATGGCGCTTTTGTGTTTTTTTTTAACATGCAACTCCATAATTCTGCTCACATATCTGGCTTAGAAAAATGCCTTAGCTAAAAACAACCCTTCCAATAGACTGGTCATCAGTATAAGGGGTCCTTTGCTTGAGAGAAACAAAAATAACTAAATGCATTACATGACAGCATGGGGACAGAAGTGGAAAGACACAAAGAAGGCAAGAAAGAGAAGCAGGGTGCATTTTCTTGCAGTACCCCTCTTGCTATTCAAGAGTCCTGCTAGCCATTCTGTAATTCTAGCAACATAGGTCATGCCTGAAGAAAGAAAACTGAAGAAAGAAATGTTTTCATGAAAAATAAGCCCAAAGAATAAAATAGATGCATACAAAATACCCATGGGTCATCTGTAATTGTGAGTAAAGACAAAACAAGCCAAAGTTATTCCATGAAAATGGTATTTGATCTCAAATGATTGAAGGAGAGAGGAAGTGGACCTGTTGAGTCAGGGAATAGAAAAGCCATCTCCTTCATGAGCATCCTCAATGTCCCTCAGGCCAATAAAGTCCTAGGGCTGGATTTTCTCCTGTGGCTTTATCCCAGGGGCCATCTGGGAACTGGGATACCCCACCCTCAGGCAACCTGCAGAGTGGGTTTGGTTGCCAAAGCCCAGAGAAAGGTCTTAGCTCTCCTTTGTCACATTCCATTGCATTCCTCGGCTCTCTGAGGACATATAGAAGAGGAAGATGCCTTTCAAAGAGGTGCTCTTTTGCCCTCCCCTTCTCCCTTAAACCCTCTAGGAGAAAGCCTAGACTTTGCATCCTTTCACTCAGCAGTGGCAGGGGAAGGGATTTCCTACAGGGATAGGACAAGCCAAGCATTGTGGGTTATGACCTGTGAGCATCCCTTTCAGAGACGGAGGAGGTCACCATTGTGTTCAGGACTGCTCTCTCGTGGGATGGCCTGCTTGAAGTTCTGTCCTTCTAGATGGACATGGTCATGTGGGGCACGATCACCAGAAACTGAGACTACTAGGTACAGGTAGGAGGTGCACTTGCTGGATCCACAGTCCCAGCTTCTCTTTGCTCTGGCTACCCTCCTGCACAGCTGGCTGGCATCTCTATGCTGGCCCCACTCAGCTACCAGTGGTTTCATATTTTTTTATGAAAGAATTTTTCATCACTTTAGGTGTGATACAATGAAAATAGATATTCAGCCAGGCATGGTGGCACATGCTTGTAATCCCAGCATTCAGGAGGCTGAGACTGGAGGATCATGGTTCAAAGACAGCCTGAGCTACTATTTAGTGAGGCCCTCTGCAATTTGTGAAACCCTGTTTCAAAATAAAGAATAAAAAAAAAAAAATAGGGCAGGGGGTGTAGCTCAGAGGTCAAATGCCCCTGGGTTCCATCCCCAGACCCACAAAAAAAAGAAAAGAAAATAGATATTCAAAATCTAATTAGTACATACAACTTCCAGATACTCAGTCTTTAAATATAGCAAGATTGACGGGCGTGGTGGCACACGCTTGTAATCCCCACACTTGGGAGGCAGAGACAGGAGGATCGAGCAGGTTTGAAGCCAGCAGCGCTGGCTTAAGAGACCCTGTTTCCAAATAAAAATATAAAAAGTAGGCCTGGGAGTGTAGCCCGGAGGTAGAAGGGCTTCCAGGAACCCTGGTACCACCAAAAATAAAAAAAAAATAAATAAATATAGCAAGATGTCCTCGTGAAGAGTATTTTATTGGTACTTAGCTGAATGGGAAGCAGCCTCATTCAACAGTGTTGTGATGGGAAGGAGAGGGGTCTCTGAAGGCACAGAATCCTCCAGGTCCTCTCCTTATAAACATGCTGAACACAGGAAGATGAACACCTGTTTAAGTTCCCCCAAAGCCCCACACTCTAGCAAGAGAGTGTGAATACAAAGAACTGTTTGTTGCTATTTCTGTCCCAGTCAACTGAGATGAATAAAATGAATTAAGTGTTTGCAGAGAGAGAGAGAGCAAAAAGAGAAGCAAATTCTATCTTATTTGCCTCTTCAAAGCTAAAAGATAATAATATAAATCAGAAAAAGAATCCAGATTCTGAATTCCTTTTGAGTTTCAGCTTCTTAAAGTTCATGATTTAAAAGATACTTCCTAAGCCAGGCATAATTCTACATACCTGCAATTCTAGTACTTGGGAAGCTGAGACAGGGATATTGCAGGTTCAATGACAGCCTCAGCAACTTAGTGAGACCCTTGGCAGCTTACTAAGACCCTGTCACAAACTAAAAAACAATAAATAACAGGGATGGGGGTGTAGCTCAGAGATAGAATATCCCAGATCAATCCCTAGTACCACAAATAAATAAATAAATAAATAAATAAATATTCCTATAAATATCTTAATTTCTAAGTAGAAATGTCTTAAGACATATAATGGTTATGCCACTCACTTCCTAATGACAGTGTGGCCGCAACTCCCTGCTTTTGTATTAAACATGATGGAGACTGTGCATCCTCCTGCAGCAGTGCACAAGCTGCCCGCAAAGTGCTTATCAGATGGTTAATGAGATAATTTAAGGGCCAGACTGGCAAAGTATGGATGCTTGCTTCCCAGGTGGTGAGATCCCAAAAGTGAGTCCTTATCGGATCCACAGGGAGCAGTCAATAACTGAAATAACTCAAAACTGGCCAGCCTTGCTAGTGTGAGAGTGTCCACCCAATCTCCATTCATCCTGGGCCAGAGGAGCTGGGTTCAGGTCTCCCTTGGGGACCAGAGTCCCTGAGGTTTGGCCTGGTTAAATTACTACTGAATTCTGCCAGTAAGACCAGGATGCTTTTTATCAAGGGAAAATAACATGGCAGAGGCATTTTTATAAGAACTTACCAAAATATAGCTCTCTCTGTCTCTGACACACTACTCCACTGTTCAATAGAAGTGATACTGGAACTGCATAAGTATGGAGCAGAGGGAGGCAGCCTGGGGAAAGGTGTCAGTGTCTCATGTGCCAGTGGGATCCGTTTCAATCATGATACGTTTGGCAAAGACTGAGCAAAACATGACCTAAAGGCTACAAGATCTGAGGGATGGGGGAGACCGTATCATCTTTCAACCTGCCAAGTGATTCTGGGTCATTCAAGGAACAGATAAGTCCCATGGCTTTCACCTGGGCCACTGTACTATCAAAGCTCTGAATCTGAACTTTTTAAGAAATTGGGAGGTATTAAGTACTTGGCCCCGAGGTTAAAAAAGATAATAGTAGCCAGGCACAGTGGTATATGCCTGTAATCCCAGCTACTCAGGAGGCTGAGGAAGGAGGATCACAAGTCCTAGGCCAGAGCTGGTAACTTAGCAAGAACTTATCTCAAAATAAAGTTTGAAAAGAGTCTGAGAGTATAGCTCAGTGGTAGAGGCCCCTGAGTACAATCTCTAGTAATGTGAAAAAATAAAATAGATAATAGTAGATGTGGCAGGGTATGGTTGGGCCCAGAGATGATGGGAAGGTAGCACAAGAAAAGAAGAAAACAAGGAGGAAATAGAGATGAAGGGGCAGCAGAAAGAAAAGATCATGGAGAGGTTAAAAAGATGGCTGGAAGGGGAAACAAGCTAATGGGCTTCCTTTTCTGGCATCTAAGAAGAAAATATATAGCTCATTTCTCATGCACTTTATCCATCTACCCTTCTATCCATCCAACCAGTAATGAATTCTGCAGATATTTGCTAGAGTCTCTACTATTGCACAGGAATTAAAGTACACAGGAAGATGGCAAGTTTACAAGACATTTACAATCCATGGAGGTGACAGAACATTAAAACAACTTAGACCGTCAGCCAAGTCTCGTGGCATGACCACCTGCCTGGGCCAGGAGCTGCACCTTAATAAGCACTGGTTCCTGATATTCCACAGAATGCTGACTCACACACCTTTTAGTTAAAGAATTCCTTCCAGGTTCCATCTTCAGAGAAGCTAAGACTTCCTAATTGGCCTGACAGAACTTTTACAGGAAGAGAACATATTGAAGGAATGTTAATAACAATAATAGTACCAATGGCTAACCTCTAGAAACCCCTCATCAGGCACTTAGAAAAGTGCTTCCCACTAACTCTCCTTAGCTAGGGATCACCACTGTCCCCAGTGGGACAGTGGAATTCAAGTTTGCATCATATAGTCACTGAGTCTGTGGTCTCTTAGCCACATTACTATACTGCCTCCATCAGAAGAGAGGATAGAGAACATAGAGTTGTATGGAAAGTACTGAACAACATGGAAGGATCACAGGAGTGAGTAGGTAGCTATTTTCTAGTAAACTCAAAAGCAAAGGGTAAAACACAAAGATCTGGGCATTCAGGAGACAAAAAGACAAAAAAAAGAGGTGTGGCCTTCAGCCCTGCCCAGAAGAACACTGGCATTAAGGAGGGAAGACTCATCTCCATGAACTGTGAGGAGATGGTCTTGAAGTTGCCAATCTACTTTGCAGTCTTGGGGTTGAGGTGTGCTGAATGGCTCAGAGCAGAATCCAGGAAGGCAGCCTGACCAAAAAATCCTTAGTGTTCATTCTCAACTTCAACTCCATCCTTCACTTTGTGAGAGGACAAGAGGATGTGCAGCTCCCAGGAGGAGGCTAGCCTTATGGTTTAAGAAAGGTAGGAAATTCCATCCCAGTACCACCAAAAATGAAGAAGAAGAAGAAGAAGAAGAAGAAGAAGGAGGAGGAGGAGGAGGAGGAGGAGGAGGAGGAGGAGGAGGAGGAGAAAAAGAAAAAGAAAAAGAAGGAAGAAGAAGAAGAAGAAGAAGAAGAAGAAGAAGAAGAAGAAGAAGAAGAAGAAGAAAGAGAAGAAGTAGTAGTAGTAGTAGTAGTAGTAGTAGTAGTGGTAGTAGTAGTAGTAGTAGTAGTTGTTGTTGTTTGTTGTTGCCAGGCATGGTGGCGCACGCTTGTAATCCCCGCTCTTGGGAGGCAGAGACAGGAGGATCGTGAAGGTTCAAAACCAGCCTCACTGGCTTAAGAGACCCTGTTTCCAAATAAAAATATTTAAAAAAAAATAGATCTGGGAGTGTAGCCCAGAGGTAGAAGGGTTCCATCCCCAGTACCACAAAAAAAAAAAAAAAGAAGAAAGGTAGGAAAGGTCTTGTGTTTGCTAAAACAAATTAACCATGGTGCAGCAATAATAGTAGCTACTACTTGTACAACATGTACTATGTGCAGATTCATTTAAGCTGTTTCATGTAGGAACTCATTTCAACTCTGAGTTAGGGACAATTTTTAAAAATTTTACAGAAAAGGATACATAGAGACACAAGTTGGCTAAATAATTTGCCCAATGTCAAAATTTGAACTCAGTGGGCCTGGTTCCAAAGTCAGAGAATACGCCACAGATAAGAAGGAGGAAGACACCTGGGGGTAAAAAAGGGGTGCTGGCACCAAGGCAGCTTGGGTACAGCCTAAGCAGGAGGTAGTCGGCCACAACAGATGTTGGAGCATCCAATTCTGCAATTTAAGGCGATCCGGTGTCTGGGACCCCTGGGATGCTGCTCCCTGTGCTCTAACACTCCCCTGGTGACACCAGAGACTACAAAAGATGAACCCGAGAGAGTTCTAGTTCGGCCTAGAACTCTCATCCCTCTGCTCACATAATCATCTCTTTTAGTTTTAACATCAAATATCACCCTGAATGGACCAGCATGACCTCCCTCCCTCCTGTATCTTTGGTCCCCAGGATCCTTCTTGATGCACATTTACTTATATAATCATTATGTCTCTCTCATTTCACCTATCCCAGAAGGTAGGAGTGCAGTCTCTTTTTACGCTGTATCTTTTTGCCTGGAATGGTATCTAGCACATACTCGGTCTCTATAAATGTTTGTATAATGAAGATATACTGGACCCTCAATTGGAGCTATGGTAGGATTCAGGAGAGAAGAGGAGAGGAATCTTGCTCCCTTTGAGAAGCTCCCCAAACAATATAAAAGACACTGGCTTTTATCATGAGGGAGTCCCTAGTCAAAGAAAGATGCAGAGTCCATGTAGAGAAGAGCAGAATCTAGTAATGGGGAGATCTGATTCCCATCTTTGGGGAGCCACTGTAACGAGGAGAGCAAGAAGACTGACTCCCCAGTGATGGAGAAGCAAAGGCAACGTGACATGGGAGAAAGATCTCGGGGCAAAGGTGGCCTTTACTTTGTGACAACCCACTCCAAAGTCAGGAGAGTTGAATGAGACCAAGACATGATCATAACAGAAAAACCAAAGAAGTGTACATCCCCATCTGACCTGCATCACAGATTCTAGGCAATTGTGCATCTACTGTTTTCTGCCTGCCCTCAGCCTTCTGGAAGCCCGGTTCTTTCTCCTCTTTAGATCTCTGATTTTGCTTCCTATAGTAACCCCTCAAGCCCATAGAGGTGAGCTGAAATACTGAACACAAGCTCCGCCAAATAATTGCCTCATTAGCCAGGGCACCTCATTAATCTTACCATTATCCAGGCTAATTAGAGGGATCCCTTTTCCTCTCCTTCTTCTTTCTTTACACTCACCTGTGTTCTCTCCCTCTTCCTTCATATGTCCTTCTGTTTCCAGTGTCTCTCAGACAGTGCTCATGTACTTGAGCTGGTAAGTCCAGATCACATATGGGTGGAATGAGGGACATAAAAGGAAAATATCAATACCACCCAATGTCTAAGACAAAGAAAGAATAACCTGACAAGAAGTGTGGTGTGTTTTTATTTACCTACCCAGTTCTGTAGTTAATATCCTCCCCCATGTAAGGCACTGACCTCCATTTAAGTCCTTAGGATGGATGAGCTCAAAATAGTTCTAATCTACCACCATCTACAAGGAACAGCACATACTGTTTTAATCCATGTATTGTAGAAAAGCATTTCCTCTGTTACCATCCTTTATAAATGTGTTTTTCTTTGCACTAAGTAGTTCCTATTTTTGAGATTGCTTCATTCTTATGAGCTAACTCAAACCATCAATGGGATAGGATAAAAAATAAAAATTAAAAAATCAACACTACATATAGACATGTTCCCTATGACAGACAGAAAATAAAGTGTAAAGCTAAACACAGTCCTAGGGAAGACACAGAGAGCTACAGTGTAATTGAGTCAGGATGTGGCTACTATAACAAAAATGGATAGAAATATTAGGACTCAGCATCCAGGAACACAGAAGGTGAAATGATACATTGCAGAAAACGACCCAAATAAACGTGGTTCTTATCCATGCAAATCTAAAACAGGTTGGTTTCCTCTCTTGCTTGAACTGGGTCACATGAGATGTGGCATTTCACAATGGAAGGAGTCAATCCAAAAACCTCTCTTAATAGGTGGTTCATGATTAAACTATAAAAGGACTAAAATTGAGATGAATATACCTATGCCAAAGCTACAATGGGTCATTAGAGCCAACTGTGATGATGTGTATTTGGGAGAAAGCCCAGAACCTCAGGAAGGAACAGAATTACAAGGTTCCATGGTGCTGCTTTGCTGGAGATCCTCTGGGAAAATATGGCTTCATGGGGGCAGAAATATAGCCTCTGGGCTTGGGAGTGGCTATCCTGGATAGAAATAGGAGCTTGACTATCCTTCACTGGAAGATCGAGAACAGTACCTCGTTTCTGAGATTTGCATGGTCAATTCAGGGGAGAGATACGTATGATCACAGGACAGACAAAAAGTCCAGTTTGTGCCTTCCCTCCTAGACCCAGCATATCTTAGGAGTTTGACATACTACTACTACTACTACTACTAATAATAATAATAATAATAATAGCCCTTATAGTTTCAGGGAGAAATTCCTAGCCATTTTCCAGAATGTCTTTTCATTTTTAACTTATCCCATATGCCTTGCTACCCACAGACCCCAGCCTCAGCGACAGAAGCAATCTATGCTGCCCTGCCATTTAAGAGCGAGGAGCCCTGGCTCTCTTGAAGCTTGTCATCTTGCCTATTAGCTTGATGTCTTTATTCACAGACCATCTGTACCACCGAGAGGTACAGAGGCAGCTAATGTCAATATGAACAAATGCTTCCTCTTTTACAAGAAATGTCAAACACAGGACAGGCTAAGAATGACCCCAGGAATACCAACAGATGTTCACTACAAGCCTCTGAAAAATCAATCCTTTCTACAGGGACTAATTAAGATGAAATAAGGAGCAAAAGTAAAGAAATTTGTGTCATATTATCAGGAACTTCATCCTCACTTTCCAAGCTCATTATGGGCAGATTGGCCTGTGCCCTTTGAAAAAATGCTAAAAGAGGGTATGCAGCTACCAGGGTACCAGGGGGACCTTCATTCGCCTCAAGTTCCAAACTGTAAAAAGAAAATCACTGCTCAAAAAAAAGTACTTACAGAAGCTGATTTCTCTAGACTAGTTTCTTTAAACAGCTCCATACAGAACAAATTCATTTTTACAAAGTCTCAAAAAATTAACAGGATAGAAAAGATATGATGCTTTTCAACTTAACGGAAATAAGAGGGCTTGTCATCCTGGGCTTGAGCATCCAGGTTGAAGAGCTGCAGAATGGCCACCTTCTACAAAGTAAGTGTCTCCTGCTCTCTGGATTTTTACGTTTTTATCCTTTTATAAAAGGGTTGGATTTTGTATATATATGAGCCTCAAATGAACACAGGTATGAATTTTTTGAATTTTAACTAATGTTCATCTTTGGTTTTAAGTAAAAAAAAAATCTGCCATCTAGAATTTTTGCTATTCTTCATTAAATTTTCACACAGTCTTGTGAGCAATAACATTGGCGCACACTACATTCTAATATAAATGTTCTCAAATGTTTATCTAAGTACTTGGCAGATGGTTTTACTGAGTCCAACCCAATTCCAAGAATTCCCTTAAGGTGAGGTGTTATTCTCCTAGGATAATTAACTCTACTCCCTTCTTTCTGCTCAAGAAATTACAGAGGAAGACAGGCAAAGTGACTCTGCTCTAATCAACACAAATGCACCTCATCCACAAACTTCGGCATCTCTTCATTAGGCACCATTTGCTTCTTGTCTCTCTCATAAAGAGTATCAATTTAATAATGGGTCATGTTGACACCCCACAATACCTCTAGGGCTTACTAACAGCAAACCCTGGTGTCACCTCCACGATACCATGGGTCCTCCATAAAGTCTCCAACATGAAGCAGTCCATACAGAGGGAAGGGATCAAAATCCTTGAAAAGATGAGTTATTGGTAGATTATAAAAAGCTGTATTTTGGTATCTTGACCTATTCAGCAACAGGAGATAGACACAAGGACTGCATGATTCTCTAAGGCCACTGATTAACTCTATACTAAACATATTACTACCCTACCACCAACACTGTGCCACAATAGAACTTCTGAAAATATACTATATATCACATTGAAGACTAAGGATCCTCTTGAGTCAGTCTGCCAAGGTGTGCTCCAGTTTTTCTATCAGATGGCCTTAGATAATTCCCTCTGACTGTAGAAGGGACTCAATTTCTTCTGGGCTGTATTTTGTATCATTCCCTTAAGGACCACAGAACCAGTATTTAAGCAACTGTTGGCTCACTCTACTTGACCTGGTAAGGCTGTCTAATGCTGACGTGAAACACATTGCAGATACCAAATACCGGAACTCTTAAACTCTGAAACTAGTTTAAGTGGGTACAATTGATTCCCCAAAGCCTAGACTATAGGAGCATAACCTGGGAAGACTGTCGTTTCCAGCAGGTTTTGACCTATCAGTCACCTGCTCTGTAATACTGCGGTAGAGATTCTAACAACTCTAGGAGGGTTTTATTTTTTATTTATTTATTTATTTTGGTGGTACTGGGGGTGGAACCCAGAGGCTTTCTACCTCCTTATATTTTATTTGGAAACAGGGTCTCACTAAGTTTCTGAGAGCCTCACTAAGCAGCCGAGGCTGGCTTTGAACCCGTGCGATCCTCCTGTCTCAGCCTCCCAAGCGCGGGGATTACAAGCGTGCGCCACCACGCCCGGCTGTCTAGGAGGGTTTTAGTGTGCTTTACCCTTATGTGGGGTAGCCCTTCTATACTAGTTGTCCCACAGTGAGAATAATTATTTAAGGACAAGCCATATTAGAACCTACATAGCTAACCACTTTAGGAAGACAAAAGTACTAACGTGTCCTGGTTGGATCTCTTATCTTTATTCCTCCTTATCCTTTCTTTGTTTCATGGCACTGAGTGTGGCTTTGCCATCAAGTCCATATTCACCAGTCACTGAAGCATGCCCATGGCTTATCTAGACAAGTCTATGCTTCAAGGTAGTCTTTTTCTACCTAACATAAAATTTCTAATTTTTAAACTACTACACTAGCAATTAAGCAGATAGAAGGAGCTGGTCACTTCCCAACTCAAGGGTTAACCCAGTTACTACTATTACCATGCAAACATAAGACAGAGTTATCTGACAGAAGTGTCCAACAGAGGGGGCCTGAAGCTCAAGGGCCTCCATGAAGATGAATGGTTGGAGATGGAGGTTCTATCAGATCCCATTATGGTGCCAGAATGGCTCTTGAATGTGGGTAATAGTCACAGAGGATCAAAGGTAGAGGGAGGGAAGCCAGAATTTCTAGATGAAACAACTCAACACAATCCAGTTTCTGTCTAATGTCAAAACGGCAGCCCTCATGAAACTTATCAATCAAAATGGCTGCCATAAGAGCACTGTTCTCACAAAGATGGCATCTATGAAGAGTGTTTGGCATGGGGGCTCAACGAAACTTGATTTCAACCCAGGTTTGAAGCTTTGACCTAGAGGTCGAAGGCTTCCAGGGAAGGAAAGAGGGATTATGATAAGGAGAGTAAAGACCAAAGTCTTGGTGGAATCACACATCTCATATAGAGGCCTAGGGCTTCTTATCAACAGATTTATTAAGTGTTCGTTATATACAAATGGGCCGAGGTGGAGGATTGCAGCAACTTAGTGAGGCCCTCAGCAACTTAGTGAGACTACATTTCAAAAATAAGATGAAATATTTCTGAGTATGTAGCTCAGAGATAGAATGCCCCAGGGGTCCATCCCAATATTACCAAGAAACAAACCAATCAATAAACAGGTGGAAATGGGAAAGGGAAGCTTCAGATTCTAGTCTTGACTTTCACCAGGCAAGTCATCCACCTTCTTTAGACCTCAGTTTTCTCGCCTGTTGTCTTGAATCAGAGATTTATATATTTCACACTATATCTGAAAACCTATGATTCTGTAAATCCATGTTAGCTTTCCATATCACCTCTTTATTCTCCTCCCCCTTCTCTCTCTCTCTTTTTCCCAGGGCTAGGGATTGAACTCAGTAGATGCTAAGAATGGACTCTACCACTGACCTACACATCACCTCCAGCTCTACGTTATCATTTCTCCAAAGAGCATTCATGATAGTGTAGAGGTACCGGCTCCAGAAAGCAGCAGATTGAAGCATCAGCTCGCCCCCTTGATGTGCACTTAATCCCCTCACAGAAGAGTACTGTTCTTGTGTATCTGCAGGAGGACACATGCCTACACAGGCACAGGTGTGGGCGTCCCACATTAATCCCACAAGGCCCCCAGGGGCCTCACCCACCCTGTCTCAGAACAGGAACAGGGAGCGATAACTCGCCGCGTGGCACCACACTTTCCTCAAGTCCAAGCTGGCAGTCCTTGATGCATGGAGGACCCGGAAAACATCTGCAGTTTTGTGATTCTTCCCTGTCTCCATTCCCACGATGCTCCCTGTGACTGCTTGGATCAGAGAAAGGTCGCAGGCTCCATCTGGCCACCCTGCCCCTCCATTCTCTCCACACCACTCTGGCCCCCTAAGGAGTTTCTGCCCATTTTGTCACTTCCACCTGTTCTGACAGGTTCCCCTGCCTGACCCCAAGATAGCCCTTGGGGACATTAATCATATAACAGCCGGAGCCGTGAAAGAAACAAGGGTTTGGCTGGATACTGTTACCGTCTCTGTCACCTACTAATCATGTCCTATGACACAGAGGGGCTTAATCAGATGGTCTGCTCTCTCATTAATCATCCTGGGCTCACTCAAACTTCACAGAGAGATTAAAGTTTAGCTTGGCTGGCTCCCCGCACCTCCTCCTGTCTCACCCTCCTCTAAAGCGGTTTCACCAGGGGAAGGTCTCAGGTTCCCTCTGCCCTGCCAACTGGTGGGGCAGCTCCAGGTGTCCGATGCCTACCGACACCGTGGCGCCCAGAGGAAGAGCAACAAACAACTCGGCTTCCTTTCTCCTCTTCCCCTCCGCCTCGCCAACTGCGCACAATTCAGAAACACAATGACCAAAGCCACACTTAGTGCCAAGGTTGGGAATCACAGACCCGTGCCTGTGCTGGGTAGTCAAATCATGATTTATATCCTGAATGATCTCTCTTAAAGAACTCCAAAAAGAGTGAGTGTTGTGTTGACTCAACAGCAAAGCAAGTTAAATACAACAATAGGCATCTCCAGCACAGTTGCCCAGGAAGCAGCTTCGTGGCAAGGAGGCCCCCCCTGCTCTGAGGATGCCAGCTCAGGGCCATCCTCACTTGCCACTCCACTGAAATGATAGCTTGCAGCAAGTAAAAAATAGCCTGTATCCTTTACGAATTCTTTCCGGACCAAAATAAAAATGACGGAAAGGACCCTCTAAAAATACCCAGCGCATGAGAGCCAGAACACATTTTGGCCCAGCTGATTCATTCTTATCCTGTTTGCAATTCTCTGAGCTTCAAAGGGGAGAAGCAAGTCCCGGCAAAGGCTTTGAGCCGAGGGCCTCTCCCAGTATTGGTTTTGTACCTGCTCCGGGTGCTGTTGACGTTTGCAGCACTGTACGATTATGGGAAACAAGGATAATATTTGCCCTCAGAGCCAGGAAAGAACAAATATTTTATCAACATTTAAATCATCTCTCATCTGGCAGGGGAGGAGGTGCCGAATGCTCAGCTGCAAACTCCCAAGCTGATGAGGAGCAGGAGAGGGGCTTGGGGAATCTCCTACCTGTATAAACTTGACCTATGGGTCCCGCGGCTGTACCTGCTGCTCTGTGAAAATTCAAAATACCTCTGTCCTTCCAGGTGCCCCAGTGCCGCCACCCCTCATCCCAGAGTGCTTGCCAGTGTTCCACCATGGGGCCATTTTTTCACTTCCCCAGGTAGAAGCCGGGCCCGCGACTGGGAAGGTGGGGTGTTTCTGTGGGTATTTTGGGGGGCTGAGGGCTTGCCCTGTTGTTATGTTTGTTTCCATTCACTGATCCTCTACCACTAGCCCAGAAATGACAGTAGGTGGAAACACTATCTTTCATTACACAAAGTATAAATAGTGTAATCTATCAGCGCTGTCAATCACAATGATTGATTACAGGCTGTCATAGAGAAGAGTGACATATTAGAAAAGTTTTGTTAACAATGCCTATTGCTAGTCAGCCTGCCACAGAGGCTGGTGATTAATGTGTTGTCAGCCTGTAATCCCACACCCTTGGCTAATGAGGCAGGAATTTATCATCTTTACAGAGTGGCAGATGTCAGGGAGAAAGGAATCCAAGTGCTGGAAACAATATACTTTTTCTTACTAGGCCTGACAAGTCTGACAGGCCGAAAAAAACCACAAAGCAGCTTTGTATAAGCACCAACTTAAAACGAGGAACTTTTCATTTGGCATCTTCGCTTTAAATAGTGCTGCAAACTGGCCTGGATCCCTTTGGAAGAAGAAGGAGTAAAAAAAAGAGAGAGACATGAAGAGAAGGGAACACAATGCCGAGCTCTGTGAACTTTGCACCTTCGTTCGGCAGCCGAGACCCCGGGAAAAGGTTACGATGGCGAGCAGACAGCTTTCTTTGGAAGACAAGCCCGCAGTAACTTTTCACTTTTACCTGTGAACTTGTGACTGAGAGAAAAACCAGCATCCAGGGGAGTCAGGGAGAGTGACTTTCCCTGCCACTGCCTTGGGCTGGCATTTATCTGAAGACATAGATCAATTTCTAGAAACACAACCTTTTCTGTTGTGGCTGAGACATGGGAAGAGAGACTGGAAGGGGGGGTGCTCTTGTTGGTCAAGAAAGAGCAACAAAGGGAAACGGAGGGAACGCCCTTGGAAAATGACTTCACCAAAGCTCTGCACGGGTTTTAAACCATGTTCAGGTTGGTCTCTTATCTTTTTCTCACCCATGTCTTCCATTTTTCATAGGGGACAATGATGAAAATTTTCTCTAAGCTGTAGGAAATCCAAGCCCAGAGAAGAAGCTGCCAGAGGCTGTTTTGAGAAATGTCACATCCCTTCCTGCAATTCTAACAACACAGACGGCCCTTGGGGGGTGAATCTGGGCTCTTCGGAGACACTATGAGATGTTTCTGAATATTTCAACTTGACCCAGACTGTCCATTCTGTTCCACAGAACTCATACACCCAACCCACCACAGCGAACATGTGGGTTTTTCAATTGAATTACCAAGGAAGTCGCCAACTATAACGTTCAAATTCTTTTCTCACGAAAGATGCTTTCTGCCCAAACTCCAGCTAACAGAAGAAAGTCAAAGGGGCCAGGCCCAGTTAAGGAGGTTAAATCCTCCGGTTTGGAAACTTCTCCACACCAGTGCCCTGCCAAGTCCTAATGTGTTGCTTATTCTTCTGTCAGTTTCCAAGGAAGGGGGCAAATCTTAAGTGGCAACATTCTGACAGCTGTAATCCTTTTTCAAACACATACCTCTGCTAATGTAGACAAATGCAAAAAAAAAAAAAAAAAAAAAAGGAAACAGCAACCAGAGGAGAAAAACTCTGCCTTCTGTCAACAGCACCCTCAGGCTAGAACACACAGCAAAGCACTGAGTAATTTAATCTCCAAAAGGGATCTCCTGGCATCAGGACTACCAGGGTCTGAGGAGTGGGATATACCCCACGTAGTAAGACTGAGTTTAGTGACGGGGAACCTACAAGCTCAGGAGACCCAGGGCAAGACTCCGGTCTTGCAGGTTGTCCATCCAATATCCGAGATGCTCGGGGCTGCCGACCTGGGGAAGCTTGCCCTGGACGGGCAGGGGTCAAAGGTGGACAGCTGGACACTCTGGGTGGAAGTACCCCCCCGCATCTCCTTGGGGGATTGGTGCAAGAGGCGAGCTGAACCCTGATGCTAATCAGGCAGCTCTGAGTGAAGGGTGACGAGGGCAGGCGCCAGCTCCATTCTGCCTGCGCAGGCCTCATCCCAGTTGCTGATCTTGGTGATAAGCGGGCCGCAAGTGCGTCCCTCTAAGCCCTGCCCTGCACTGCCTGGTGTTCTCAGAGAGAAGGGACCTGTGAACCCTTCACCAGAGCCTTCTGGAGAAGCCGGGGTGCTTTTAGGAGCTCCCTAGACTCCTCACTCACGGCCACTGGAAGACAGAGCCTCCTCTGGCCCTCCTGATGCAACTCCTCCAAGCCTGCCCCCCCTCCGCCTGCCCAAGCCGCTCACACAGCTTTCATTAACTCGCGGCTGGCAATTTCCATCCATTTGACGACAGATTAGAAGTGGAATTCAGAAAGAAAGTCGCTTGACCTCCCATAATGTGCTTCTCTTAATTACATTAAAGATTTTCAAATGTAGCCATACTGGGTTTGACAGGTAAGGTTTTAATCAACTTCAGGTGGCCACTTTTAAGTGCTCCCCGGACTGGAGCCGCAACATTGGCGTCACCTACGCTCCCAACGTGGTTCTAATTTAAGTGGCTAATTTTGACACAAGGAAAAGATGAGAGGCCACAGAGCCCCTGCTGCTTCAGTGGGGGTGATTGCTAAATTAGGATTAATGCAACAAGCTGAAGCATGGTTGCAGGTTTATTTTATGGAGGTTGGAGCAAGTAAATAACATTTATCCTTTGTATACGTCTGCATGTAATTACAGTAAAGTTTTCTTGTGTATTAAATTATACAAACTCTTCAAAAGTGGGTGCCTAATGTCTTTTTCTAAAGCTGTGTTATTATTTTGGTCAAAAGTTGTTTACATTAAACAAATTCAATTTACTAAACTTTGACATGTTTGCACAACTGCATATAATTTATGCTGGAAGCCCGAAGCGTGACTTTCAAATGAACTTTCTTGGTTCAGACTTGGTGGATTGGGGTTTGAAAGTTTAGGCGTGGCAGCTTGCTCCAGCCCAGATTTTGTGGCCAATTTAAAGGATTTCATTTTCCTCTCCCAGAATACTTTAATTATTCAGTAGATGCATATTAAACATTTGCTGGCCCAAACATTGATGGTAGGTGCTGAGGATATAATGATGTGCAAAAAAAAAAAAAAAAGAAAGAAAGAAAAAAAATCACTCTCCTGAGAAGCTTAAAGATTATTTAAGGAAACAGAGAAGCAAAATATCACATCAAAACACATTACATAGCAAAGGCAGTAAGGGATAAGGAGAGGTCCATGCTGCTTTGAGGATCCATAAAACAGCAGGATTTGGTCTGGCTCTGGGGAAATGATAGCGTGACAGGACAAAACTAAGTTAATAAAGGAAGGGGTCTCTTAGTAGTTCAGTCAAAAAGTTAAACTTGAGCAAATGCCCGTGGTGGCAGGAGAATGGGACTTAAGAAGAAGTACAAAGGTGTGTGCATCAGGTGTTTGTCTGCCGTGCCTACAGCGGGACAGGCAGGCTCCTGGGGTGGCATAGGGCACTTTAGGGAATTTGGCCTTCATATTAAAAGCAAGACTTGAACCAATGCCAGGCTTGAAGCTGGCTGATGACCTGACTTGTCTGTATTTTTCAAAGATTTGTTAAAAGGTGGAGTTGAGGGCAAGGAGTCAAAAGCTGATAGCGGTGGGCTAGCATGGAGGCTTTGTAGTCATCTAGAATTTAAAAACTGAAAAGCACCCTCCAGATGTGGTTCTAATTAGGGCAGTGGTGTTGCAGAATGACAGCAGATGGCTTTGAGAGATAGCCAGGGAGTCAGGTCATTGGACTGTTGAGACAGGTTGGTCAACTCAGGTTGGTCAACCTGGGTGGCGGCAGGGACGGTGGTGCCATTCTCTGGGAGCTTGAGCTCTAGCAATGAGACAGTTGCAGGGTGGTACCTCAGGCGTGAAATAAGCAAGAATGCGGTGGCCATCTTTGCATTTGGCATAAAATTCTTACTACTCCAGTTCTTTTTAGACTCTGCAGTTAATTCTCCCTTCTACTATGGGTGACAGTCAGTCTTCTGCCTTTCAGACAGACTTAATGATTTTGGCTCAGTCTCTAGAAAAGACTCTTCTTCTCTAAAGGGAGATATATCCAAGGACAAGGTACCAGAAATCCACACAATAGTTAAAATAAAGAAACTTTAAAGATCTATTTAGAAGGCGGAGACATAGAACCAAATAAGCATGTGGAGGCACCCAGACACTGGCAAAAGGGGGCACCCTTAGCACTCCTAGCACTGAAGGCCAAGGAAGGAAACAGCATTAACAGAAATGAGAAAATCAAGAAAACCCATCTTCTGTCCTTCCAGGAGACAGAGGTACCTAACACAGGGGAGCTGCAAGAACCAAGATGTTACTGCATTCTAGAAACAAGGTAAGACAGGTTCAAACTGCCTTGAGCTGGGTGACCGAGGCCACAATGAGGTGGGGACAGCACACTCCAGTCTACAGCTCAGCATCACTTGCGAAGTCGGGAGATATGCAACTTCACAGGACCCATCCCAGTCTGTGGAAGTCTGCCTGTGGGAGCAGAGCCTAGAAACCTGTTTGAACAAGCTCTGCAAGCTATAGCTTGAGAACCCCGGCTCTAAGCTAATAGTTTTCCTTTACAAAGCGATCTAATGAGTTACACCTGGAAGAAGTGAACCAGCCTGGCCAAGGTTACTGATTAGCCAGGTGCTGGCCTCTGCCTCCCCTTCACTGCCCCAGAAAGGCCAGAATCTGGGAAGCAGGGAGGCCTTTGTGAAAGATCAATGCCTGAAATAAGCTCTCTGAAGCTCTTGCTGCGTCCTGGCAGAAATAGCTGCTCTGGGACTCCAGCAGGGGGGATATTTTAGAATGATGGAGGCTCTGTTACCAGCAGCCCCTGCCTCTGAGGACTCTCTCCTCTCTCTGGCAGAAGAATGGACATGATCAGGACTCTGCTATTGCTAACACCACTGGGAGATGATGTATTTCTGCTAATGGCACCTTCTGTCGCCACAGAGAAGCCGCTCCAGCTTCCTCTTGTCCTGCAGAGAATCTGGCAGGCTCCAGAAGATGTGAGAGAGACCTGAGGACATTTGGAAGATGCCCTGCATAGGAATGGTGTTTTCAATTTGATTTACCTTCCATCTCCTACAAGGAACCTATAGTTATACCACACTGCATTGCGAGCCCAGCATGCACCAAGAGTGGGCCTGGGGGAGACTAAATTAGCCTTGTCAAACATTGGAAGGGTGATCACATGGATGTTTGTGCCTGTCCCCTCCAAAGACACAATACCCGAGAATCAGCTTAAATACAGCAGGAGGGACTCTGGATGGAAATGAGTAAATGACACAGGGGTATTTCATGCCCGAAGACCAACAGGGGTTCCCATCTACCTCCTGAAGAACAAATTGTTGGCAAATTTGCTCTCTACTTGCTATTGACAGACTTGTTGTAAAAGCAACTATTTGGGGGTTAAGAATGACTTTAAGCTCTTAAGTATAGTGACTGAAAATATTCAGGATGCTCAGCTTCTACAGCACAAATATACCCTGCACAAAACTGGACAACCTCTTAAATGTTTGCCATGATTATGTTTACTCACGGTCCCCGATACTGTTGAAAGCAGAGGAGTTATTTCAAATGGAGGTCAGATGGGTCTCAGTGAGGCTTACATTTACACATCTGAAATGTGCTTATTGAGCACTGAGGCCTGTGTAAAAAATTACCACAAACCTGGTGGCTTTGAACAACGTAAATGCATTTCTTGCTGTTCTGCAGGGCAGAGGTCTGGAATTGAGGCACTGGCAGGACCAGAGGCTCTAGAGGAGACTCAGTCCCTGCCTCTTCAAGCTTCTAGTGGTTCTAGGCTTTCCTGGGCTTGGGGCTACATAATCCAATCTCTGGTCACTTCTCATGGCCTTGTTCCTTGTGTTTCTGGATATATCTCCCTTCTCCTCTCTTGGAAAGACTTGACTTTGAATTTAGGGCCCACTCTAATCCAGAAGGATTTCATTTTGTGCTCCTTCATTACAGATGTGAATATTCTTGTTCCAAATAAGGTCACATTCACAGGTTCGAGACAGCCATGTAAGAACTTATAATAGGTTAAATGACCTGAGAGTGGGTCACCATTTAACCTATTATAAGTTCTTACTGATAAATAAATTTGGCATTGTTCTGGGAGTTTGAGATTCATCAGTAGAAAAAAAAAAGTAACAAAAATCCTGCCTTTGGGGAACTTAAACTCTAGCTGGTGAAGACAAATGATGAATACAAAATGTAATAAGTTAAAAGTAGTTTCTAAAAAATGGGAAGATTTCAGAAAGAAAGAAAGAAAGAAAGAGTAGAACTAGGGAAAAGGGGTCCCTGATTGCTGGTGGAGGTGGCTCCCAGTACAACATACACTGGTGCGGACCAGACCCATGGAAATGAGCTACACCTGGAAAGAAAGTAAGATTTAGTGAAGACCAAGACATTTTAGCAAAGACAAAAAGAAGGTAAAATAATTATCCAGGTAGATATCTGAGGAAAGGGAATACCAGGCAGAGAAAATGGCTAAAGTCAAGGTCTTGAGGCCAGAGATTGCTTGGTATATACTACAAACAGCAACAAAGCCACTGTGGTTAGAACAGAAAGAGGAGTGGAGGACACTAGAGACATGACCTAGGGGAAAGGCTCCCAGTGGAATGGGAAGCCAGCGAGGATTTCAGAAGGACGATCCACACACACAGTCCTTGATCTTTCCCTACATCCACTCATCAATTCAAACTTCCAGCCCATTTTTGTGACCCTAGTAAGGCCCCTGCAGGAAAAAAGAAGGCACATTTCCCTGATATTTTTCTTTAAAGGAACTATTTACAGGGCTGTGGTTGAGACAAAGGAGGCCCAGAAGGATCCTGAAGCACTGGAGTAGCAACAGCAGGAAGCTATTAACAAGACACAAGCATGTAAGGTCCAAGGCTATGGGAGAAGGAAAGGAAAGGCCATCTACAAACCTGCAGAGTAGGATGAAAACCAGGTTTTTCTCATTATCCAAACTCAACCAGAATCCAGAGGACAAGGGATCCAGCCAGCATGAACCTTCCACTACACAAAGTAAAGTGGAGCAAAACACAGATCTAGGTGGGGACTGGGCACAGCCACACTGTCCCTGGGTGCTCCATGCAGGGAGCAGAGCTGGATCCTTGCAAACACAGAGCTTCATGACTTGCCAGGCATTAAACAAATACACTACAAGAAGGCAAATTTTGGAAGAGATTCCATCCATACTTGGAGGAAAGGAAGAGTGTAGCACTTTTAACCTATAGGCAGATACCAGTCTGCACCTTGTTGAGGCAGTTAAACACCTGGTAGAAAACATTTGGTCATTCTGCTAGAATAATCAGCACACAGATACAATCTGGAAAACAGTCCTGGACTTATTACACATCACTTCCATGGCATACCACAACCAAAAAGGCCTAAAACATGGCCACCAACCTCAGGAAGTGTGCAAGAACAGCAAAGGCTCCATCATGCCACTCTTGTTCAAACCCTAAGCACAGAACCCCACAGTTGAAATGCCTTTGAAGTTCAGGAATATTGCCAGATACATAGAAAGTAAGCATCATAGGTCTCAATAACACTTGGGTCAAAGAGAAAGTCATAACGAAATGTAGAAAATATTCTTAGCAGAATGAGACAAAATATCACCAAAAAATTGTGGAGCACAGCTAATGCAGTCCTCAGGGAAATTTATAGCACTAAAAATGTTCATTTTAGAAAAGAAGAATGTTAGCCAGGCATGGTGGTACATGCTTGTAATTCCAGTACTTGGAAGGTTGAGACAGGAGGATCACAGGTTCATGGCCAGCCTCAGCTACTTAGTGAGGCCCTGTACAACTTAGTGAGACCCTGTTTCCAATAAGAAATAAATAGGGCTGGGATTGTAGCTCAAAGGTAGAAAGCCTCTGGGTTCAATCCCCAAGACCACACAAAAAAAGAAGAATATTAGTAAACCAATAATCTATGTTTCCAACTTAAGAAAATAGAAGAGCAAAGTACAAAGCCAGCAGAGGAGCTGTACTAAGACTAAAGCAGAAATCAGAAAAATAAAAAAGAAAGCAGTAAGTGGCACCAAAATCTGGTTCATTAAAAAGAAATAAATGTAACAACTTCCAAAAAGTTTTAAAAAGCAAAAGAGAAAAAATAATACAAATTATCAATATCAAGAATGAAAGAGGGGACACTAATACAGGCATTACAGATATAAAATAGCAATTAGAGAATATTACAAACTTTGGGCTAAAATTCAGCAACTTAGATGAATGTAATCAATCCTTTTGATTACACATAACACCAAGGTATACCCAAAAACAGATAACCTGAATTTTCCCATATCAATAAAGAAACTGTTTTTGTAGTTTAAAATCTTCTGAGCATCTATGACAACAACAGTGAAAGGAAAACTATAGACTGGAGTAAAATATTTTCAAAAAATATTTGATAAATCACTTATATCTAGATCATTTAAAGAAACATCAAAACTCAATATAAAAACCAAACAATTTAACTTTATAAATGGAAAAATAATTTAATAGGCTTTCACCAAAGAAGATGTGTGAATCACAACTATGCACGTGAAAAGGTGCTCAATTTCATCAGTCATTAAAGCAACAGAAATTGTTAACAGATGAGATACCACTCCACCCATTACTAGAATAGCAAAAGTCATAACAAAAACATTAAGATAGTCACAGATTAAGTTATAAAAAAGAATTAAAACAACTAAAACTTCCACATATTGCTGGAGTCAAGGAAAAATGGTGCAGCCAGCCACTTTGGGAAACAATCTGGCAATTTCTCATACAGTTAAAGATCATGAGACTCAGGAATTTTACTTCCAGGTACTTACCAAAAGGAAATGAAAATGTATGTGCATGCACAAATTTCATGTTCATACAAAAACTCTATACAAATCTTTTTTTTTTTTTTTTTTCGGGTCTGGGGATGGAACCCAGGGACATTCGACTTCCGAGCTACAGCCTCTGCCCTACTTTTATTCTTTGAAACAGGGTCTCACTAAATTACGGAGGGCCTCACTAAGTAGCCAAGGCTGTCTGTGAACCACGATCTTCCGATCAGCCTCCCAAATGCTGGGATTATAAGTGTGGTGCACCACCACACCTGGCTCTATACAAATCTTAATAGCTTTATTCATAATTACCAACTCTGTAAGCTAATAGATATCCCTCAATTTATGAATTAATAAGCAGTGGTATATTCATACAATGAAATGCTACTCCACAATAAAAAGAATGAAATCCCAATACATAAAACATTATATGTCATATGCATTATGACTGATAGGCAAAAGAGGCCATTCTCCAAACACTACATGATGACATTCAGTTCTCAAAAAGGCAAAAATTTAAGCCAGGCATGGTGGTGAACACTTGCAATCCCAGCATTTGGGAAGCTGAGACCAGAGGATCGCGGTTCATGGACAGCCTCAGCTACCTAGTGAGGCCCTTTGCAGCTCATTGAGACCTGTTTTAAAATAAAGAATTAAAAAAATGGGGCTGGGGGTATAGCTCAGAGGTAGAATATCCCTGGCTTCCATCCCCAGTACTGAAAAAAAAAAAAGGCAAAATTTTAGAGACAAGAATTGAATCAGCATTGTCAAGAAGTGGGAATGGTAGGTTGGTTGACAGCAAAAGGACAGAAAGTAATTTATTAGGGAGATAATTGTTCTTTATCGTGTTATGTTACTTATTAGACCTTACATATTTTTCCAATCTCATGAAATTCTATACGAAAAAGAGTGAATTTTACTATATGTAACTTATTCTTCAATGCTGACTTTAATAGAGTAGAACTCTATTTCCCTCCTTAGTACTGCTTTGGAAAGAAACATGCTAAGTGTAAAAAGCCAGTAGAAGAGTACTGTGTGTTGTTTTTTCTAAATCCTGTGAAAAACTTGTAGGTCAAACAGCATGATTTTAACAGTAGTTAGTTTCATTAAAATGAGCATTTAATATGTAATATTTTGTATTAAAAAGAGCCTCTATGTTAGGTACAGTGGCACATGCCTATAATCCCAGTACTGGGGAGGCTGAGACAGAAAGATTACAGGTTTGAGGCTAGTCTGGGCAATTTAGCAAGATCCTGTTTTGAAATAAAAATATAAAAGGATGGGCAGGTGTAACTCAGTGGTAAAAGACCTCTGGTTTCAATCCACAGTACCACAAAAACTTATTAAATAAATAAAATAAAAAATAATCTAAAAATAACTTCTAAAATTAATTACTAGATAGGGGAATACTATGGCATTTTAAAAGTTTCTGAATGCCAGGTGTAATCCTAGGATTGGATTGTAATCCTAGTACTTGGGAGGCTAAGACAGGAGGATTGCAGGTTCTCAGGTTTGTGGCCAATTTCAGCTACTTAGCGAACCTCTCCACAATTTAGTAAGACTCTGTTTCAAAATATAGAATAAAAAATAGGTCTAGGGGTGTAACTCATAAGTAGAACACCCCTGGGTTCAATCCCTAGTTTTGCAAATTAAAAGCTTTTGAATGCTTACTTATAATCCTTGCACTTATCTTACAGATATGTATTAATATTCAAACTGGCACCAATCCATGAACAACTTTCAGTATTACTGATGTGTATAATTTCCTGGAATAATAATATATATTTTCAAAATTAAAAGTAAACAATAATGAGCAATAGTATAATGTATAATATAAAATAATATACAATGTTTATTAAATCCATCTATTCTCTTTCAGATATCCAGTGTTTCTAAGCCATAAAGGAAGATTAAAAAGTAATATGTAAAATAAAATTGTATTTTATCTCATAAATATACATCTTTCACATATATAGAGAAATAAAGTTCTGTGGTCAATATATCAAAATATGAGCTATTCTTATTTCTAAATGGGTTTATTATTATATTTTAAGAGTTTTTCCCTTGGTGTTTATTTTCTAATTTACCTTTAAGACCTACATTACTTGGGGTAAAAATCTCTTTTGTAAGAGCAGAGAACAATGTGGTTTATCTTCTATCTCTGAGGCAAGACTCTTCAATGACCCCTAGGCCCTTTCACAATGTGGCCCTGGGCTTCCTGAGGCCAAATCCCAGCCTGTCTCTTCTGGAAAGCCACGTTCATCTCCAACTCACATTCACTTCACTCTTACTGTGTACTAGGTACCACAGAAAACACAAACTCTCTGGTTTCCTGGACCTCTGAGCATTTAGAGGGCAGCATGGTGGGGGAGACTGAGGTACCCAAAGGCTCTATGGGGGAAGGGGACTCAAGCCACTAACATCGATTCCATTAGGGAGGAAAAGAGTTGAAGATGTTCTCAGAACAGGAATTAGCAGGAGCAAAAGCACTGGGTGGAGGATGTAGGGCTTCCATGCACTGCGGCCATGATGTAGGAACCTGGTGGGACTGGGAGGGTTATCTGGAGCTTGTCAGTCCCCCCCAGCAGAAGGGTGGATGGAGCATACAAATGCAATATCAGGGAAGCAGACAGACCAGGTTTCTGCATGTAGCATGATGTGAGCAGTATAAGGGTTAGGGTGAGACTTTTTAAAAATAAGGTAAAGAAGGAAATGGAGAGCTGGAGAAATAGGAAGAGAAGAAAGAGGGAGAAAAGGAAGAGGGTGGTAATAGCTTAGGTTTTCATTTTAGTAATCAATAAAATTCATCTTTCATGTAGGAGTTAATGGTAATGAATAAGAGATACACAGAGATGGTGTGAGTTTGTCCATGATGGACAGTGGTTGGTGGAAGTTCTGATGGAAGCAAGAAGGGGAAGACCCTGTTTGGAGCTGTAAGAGGTTAAAAGACTTTCAAAGTTCAAGGTGTC
Organism: Muscardinus avellanarius; assembly: GCF_963383645.1. NCBI lineage: Eukaryota > Metazoa > Chordata > Mammalia > Rodentia > Gliridae > Muscardinus > Muscardinus avellanarius. Next base: position 92,517,070 of record NC_137789.1, on the reverse strand, counting down.
ACAGGTGTCTTCCTACAGAGCTCATAGACCAAAACACCTAACAGTCTCAGTCTACACAACAACTTGATAAGTTCTTATCTGCTAACAACTTAATAATCATTTGATATAAAATAATATGCATACAATGACAGATACCATTTTAACTCATTCTTCATGGCTCACATTTATTTACTAAGGACATGTGTGGATGTGTAGAATGGTACCTGCACAACTTCCTGAACCTTGCAATCATTCATACTAGTCACTGGCACCTGCACTTCTTGTTCCACACTGATTTTATTCTATATCTGCCTTTTATCTTAGCAGCTACCAAAAATATGAAAATACATAAAATTATCCAAAGAAATGCAACATGCTCTAATGCTGAAATCGTGAATAGCCTGATCTGGTAATTCACACGGCTCCTGTCAAACGTTGCATGTTGCTGCATTGCCTTCAAATATTTAAAATCTTCTGTAGCCTCTCTGTGAGTCTGCTGCAGCACTCGGGGGAGTGTTGGCATACCCTTTGGAAATAATGAGGCTACAGGGAGAGGGAGGGAGAGAGGGAAGAAGAAAAGAAGGAATATTAGATTGGATATGGGGCCTCCTAAGGGGTAGTGGAGGGATATCAAGGAAGCTCATAAAAGCAGGTGTCCAGGTCATCATCTGGTGTTTCTCCAAGTGTCATGGCCCTTATCTCACTAATTTACATTTGCAATTAGGATCAAGGAACCAGAAAGCTATGCTAAGCAGATTCTGTACTGCAAAGCCTCTATAACTCAAAGGCAATGTCAGGATTACCAGTTCTTACCACCCTATTTTACCCACAGGGTGTGAATGTCCTCAACTAATTTGCCCCATGACTCATTAGCCAGGGTAAATCATTGAAGTGAACATTAGCTAAACATTGACCAAGGTCCCTGTTTAACCTTCAGAGGAAAGTGACCCTTGGCTGCATGCACACACAGAAACTATGCTGTAGGCTCTGGAAATGCCAACATCCCATTCCTGAAATATATCCTGGGACTGCTTGGCTCTGAGCCTGGACAGGCCAAGGAAGTATCAGGAGCCAGAGAACGGGAGTGTCTAGGGACAAGTGGAGTTGGGAGGGGTGGTTCATGGCAAAGAGAGCATCCAGAGGTAGGCATGGGATGAGCAGGCATGAGTGCCCCGGGTGACTGTGTGCGCTGCACAATACCCAGAAGGACTCAGGCTAACGAGGGCTAATGTCAATGATGGCCATGTGTGAAACTTCCACTCAGCTCAGACTTCACCTTCTCCAGGACCCCTCCCTCTCTTCTCTTTGATCCTTCAGTTAAAGGGATGTAGAAGGAATGAACAAAATTCAGAGATGTGGTGAAAAGGAATGGAGTCAATCTTTATGAAGGTTACCAGATACTGAGTTTAGCCCCTGATCTGTGTGTAACTTACAGTATATGTGAAAAATTGTGCACATGTGCACACACACACACACAACATGTCTCTTCCAGAGGGACAGTTTTGATAGGTATAAAAGTGAATTTTTGAAATAACTTCAGCCTTAGATTATGCTATGCTTCTCTTTTTCCTATTCCTTTAACAAGGGGAGGGACTTTTGGCCTGTGTATAAGTTACTTAAGGCTGCTATAACAACATAGAACAAACAGGTGGCATCAACAAGAGACAAGAGAAATGCATTGTCTCAGAGTTCTGGAGGCTAGAAGTTAGAAACAATGGTGTAGGCAGGGCCATGCTCCCTCTCAAGGCACTGGAGGTGGGGGGGACACTGCCTTGTTTATTTCAGTTTCCAATGGCCCTAACCTTGGCTTATAGCAGAATGATTCTAGTCTTTGCCTCTATTCCCATATAACTAACTTTCTCTCTCTTCTCTCTTCTCTTCTCCTCTCCTCTCCTCTCCTCTCCTCTCCTCTCCTCTCCTCTCCTCTCCTCTCCTCTCCTCTCCTCTCCTCTCCTCTCCTCTTCTCTTCTCTTCTCTTCTCTTCTCTTCTCTTCTCTCTCTCTCTCTCTCTCTCTCTCTCTCTCTCTCTTTCATTTTGAAACTTAGGTTGCTAAATCTCAAACCTGTAATCCTTTAATCTTAGCCTCCCAAGTTCTGGAATTATAGGTGTGTACCACCATGTCTGGCTTCACTTAGCTTTCTTTTCTATCCCCAAATCTCTCTCCTTCCTTCTCTTATAGAGACACAGTAAATTGGATGTATAGGCCACCCTAATCCAAGATGATCTAATTTCAATTCCTTAATTCATGCCTGTAAAGACCCTTACTTCAAATCAGGTCACACTGTGAGGTTCTGGGTGGACATGGATATTATCAATTATTCAACTTACTAAAAGATACATCTATTTTTTGCTATTATCCATGTGCTACAGTAAATAGTTTCCTATGTGTCTTGTATCTCCCTGGGCAAAGAAAAAGCACTTTCCTAGAGCTGACACCCCAAAGTAAGATAGCAGGAGGGTAGATTACTATATAATGCCAAATGGAAGGGCAGTTAGGGTCCCACCAGGAATTCAGAAGCACTCTTCTCTGTACATCCTTGCTGAGGCATGGCATTGATACCATTAATTTTTCTCAGTCTTATGGGTATGAAATGCTATTTCACTGTTGTTTTATTTTCTCTTTCTCCAAGTGATGGTGACTATTTCTTCATGGAAAAACCTTATAACCACCACCTGATGGTGACTGTGGGCATGTGAGGAAGGAAAAGGGTAAGATTTATATCCAAGTATTTCCTAGCACCAGGACTCTCCTAAGTTCATAGGTGATGTAGTTTTCCTGAGTTTTTCTTTATATCTAAGATCAGGCTAAGCACTTCAGGGAATACAAAAAGAATAAAACAAGATTCTTATCTTCAAAGAACTAGCAGTATTGTGATGACAAAAGGTCTTCACACATAGACATGCACATACCAAATTATGAGAATAAATAACAAAGAAGTAATGTATGCAACAATAATAGTATCATCTGCTTTAAGTAAGAACTAGGTTTTGTTCCCACCATATCCCCAACATTCAATTCTCAGTAAAGGTTTACCAAATGAACAAATGAGGAATTGTATAGCTGCTGGAGACAGTGGGTTTCATGATAAGGATGGGGTGTGAGGATGGACCTTGCTGAATGAGAAGGATGGGAATGTATAGGATAAGGGTCACCAGATAAGGACAGCAGTCCAGAACATCTCTGACATGGACTATCACCCTCGGGGCTATATAACCAACAAAGTACCCTCTCTCAGGGTACTTTGAGAGGAGGAGGAGATAGAGAAGTAACAGCCAACATATATCCTAGGTCTTTCTACATACCAGGTATGTAATGAATGCATGATACACAAAATGTAACTAAATCCCAATGACAACCCTAAGAAGGAGGTTCTCTTATCTTCAGCATCTGGAGACACAGGTTAGAATAAGTGAATTACCTGTGGGACCCCAGCTAGTCAATGGCAGAGCCCAGATCTAACAGATTGCTCTCCCTCTCAAGGATGTGTTCTAATTCTTTTTTAAATTAACTGTAGTAATATAAAAACAACATAAACTTTATCATCTTTACTATTTTTAACTGTTCAGTTCTATGTTAGGTACACTCACATTGCTGTGCAACCGATCTCCAGAACCTCTTTCTTCTTTCAAAATTGAAACACAATACCTACTAAACAACTCCCCATCTTCCTCTCTCCCCCAGCTCTGGCAAACACTATTTCACTTTCTGTCTCCATTAACCTGACTATTCCAGACACCTCAAAAAAGTGGAATCATACCATATTTGTTACTCTGTGGTTGTCATGTTCCACTTAACATGTCTTCAGGGTTCATCCATGTTGTAGCATATGCTGGAATTTCCTTTTCTTTTAAGGCTAAATAATATTGCATGGTGTGTATACACTTCACTTTACTTATTTCCTCATCTATCAATGGACCTTTGGTAGCTGCTACCTTTTGGCTATTGTAAATATTGCCATTATAAACATGGGCGCACACATACCTCTTCAAGACTGCTTTTAAGTCTTCTGGGTTTCCAGAAGTAGAACTGCTGGATCATATAGTAATTCCATTTTTAATTTTTTGGGGAACCATTATAATGTTTCCCATAGCATTTTTCATTCCCATCAACAGTGCACAAGGATTCCAGTCTCTCCATCATCCTCTTACCCTCTCTTTTATCCTGCTGCCCATAAGCAATCTCACAATGAAATAGACTGCTAAGTAAGCCATACGTTCCCAAACCAAACTTGGCTAAAGCAAGACCAGCTTCAACTGCCCACCAATACTAGCAAGACAGAGCTAATGCTTAAGAAAACAAGGCCACCCTCTAATCTAGGGAGACAGGCCAGGCCACCATGCCTGGGTGCTCTCTGTGTGAGAGGGCTGCCCCAAGTCCTGAGTCATTTCCAGGTCTGTAGAAGGGCTTAACCAAGGAAGCGCATGCTCTGCTCTCCCCAAGTATTTCATGACCTCCCTCTTTCCCAGAATTCAGCTTATTTTCTGTCACCAACATCGTCAGTGACTACACTGAAAAGCTGTGTCAATCGTTTCTTTGTCTGAAAGAAGGACATTTATCATTTTCTGCTCTAAATCTGAAAACATCATAACCAACCCGTGGGCGTTGGCTCACATTACACTCTGTAATTTCAGTTAGTGAGTTAATGGGAAAGACGCATTAGCATTCTGTTTGTGGTTTAAAATACATATTTACATAGTTTGACTTTTCATATCCCCAAACTTATAATTTACCCATCATTATGTCCCCTATTCTGTACTCGTACACATTAACTGCCCTCATTGAGGTGATGAAAGACGGGGAGGCACGCTGTGGTGGTTTCCTGTGGATGCAAAGCCAATCGGCTCAAAGCACAGAGGTGCACCCACACCCAGTGCGGGGGGAGCTAGAGGCTTGGGCTGAAATCGCCGAGTTAATGGGTTCATGCAGGGTTGCTGCCTCCAAACATAACAGGCAAGAATGACTGTGCTGGAGCCTACATCAGATCTGCCATTTATGTCTGGGACCAGACAGAGCTGTGACTCTGTGTAGAGCAGGCAACAGGGCCACAGCTCACACCTCACCAACTGGCTATTGAGGATTTCAGGATTCTAGGAAATGCTCTACTTTAGGTTCTTGATTATAAAATGTTTTCATTTTTACCAGCATATTTAAAATCAAGCTCCCCCCCCCCTCTCTCTCTCTCTCTCTCTCTCTCTCCCACCCCCCCGTGTGTGTGTGTGTGTGTGTGTGTGTGTGTGTGTGTGTGTGTGTGTGTTACTAAGGATTGAACCCAAGGACATTTTACATTTGAGCTGCACCCAAGTCCTGTCTGTCTGTCTGTCTGTCTGTCTGTCTGTCTATCTATCTATCTATCTATCATCTATGTATTTATTTATTTTGAAACAGAATCTCATTAATTTGCTGAGGTTCTTACTAAGTTTCTAAGGCTGACCTTAAACCTGTAATCCTCTTATCTCAGCCTCCCAAGTACTGAGATTACAGGAATGGGCCACTGTGCCCAGCCCCAAATCATTTTTTTATGTGGTACTGGGGATGGAACCCAGGGGCATTCTACCTCTGAGCTACACCCCAGCCCTATTTTTTATTTTGAAACAGGGTCTCACTGAATTGCAAAGGGCCTCATTATGTAGCTAAGGCTATCTGTGAACCTGTCTCAGCTTCCCAAATGCTGGGATTACAAGCATGTACCACCATGCCCAGCCTCCCAAATCATTCTTAAATCACATGTTTCTCTGTGGTATTTCTGTGGCATGAAGTGTTGTGGGATGGAAAGAATGTAGGGTGTATAATCAGATAGACCTGGGTTCAGATCCTGGCTTTGCCACTCATCAGCTGTAGAAATTGGGGAGATTCACTGAAGTTCTCTGAGTCTCGGTCATTTTATCTGTATAAGGAGGTAGTTAGAAGTGACCTCATGAATGCGAGGTGCTCATTTTAAGTCAGCACACAGCACTCTGTTCATTACCCCTCATTTGGTTCTGCTACAATCCTTTCTTGCAACCCATTTAAAGAACAGCAAGAAAAGAGTCTTTTTCATCCCTAGCCACAGAGTCTCACTCAATGGTTCCCAGAAACTAAGAATTTAATAAATATGGTATATGTTGAATTAATCACAGGGATAGAAGAACTGCCATATTCAAATTAATGAGAAGAATTAGAAAGACTTTGTCTAGAAAGAAAGTCAAAGATGGAGAAAGGGCCCTATCATAATCAACTAAATCACAAGGATGATAAGTAAAGATAAAATACTTGTTCTTTCTATGGTAGAGAGAAAAGAATCTCGCAGCTTGAATGAAGGAGTAAATTTTAAGATGACAGAATTATTTTATTGACCTTATAAACTAATTGCCCCTTGAGCCACTAATATATTCCAAAAAGATTTAAGTAAACTCAACAACAGACCCATAAGGAATCGACTGGCCATTTACAAAATGAATTGGAAGTAAGTCTGATGCCCACAAAACTTCCCTTTTGAGGGCGTGACTTCCCTCCTGCCTGGCTTCCCAGTCAGATACCCTGTGTCAGCTCCTGGTTCACACGGCTTTCCGTTGGGGCCTTCCCACTTATTAAATTCCCACGGCAAGCCTCATGATATATTTCCTCTAAAGAGCAGATAAATTTTAATAGAACCCCTCTGAATCACAGAAAGAAAGCTGTGTGGGGAGGAAGAAGCAGCTCTGGGGAGGGAGCTCTCCTCCTATTCCAGAGATGAGACAGAGGAAGGAGCAGAGCAGAGCCTCCTCCTCTCTTTGGCCCTGACTATCACCCAGCCTTTGCAGAACACAGCAGTGATGGACCTCTCTCTTCTTCAACAGGCAGAGGTGCCACTTTGGTCAGTTCTGATGGTTAGAGAGTTCTTGTTGTATTTTCAAGTAATAAGGAAAGAAAACTTTGAATGATTGAACAATAGATTAATGACTGCTTCTCTCTCTTCCTCTCTCTCCCTCCCTCTGCCTCCCTCTCTCTGTCTCTCTCTCCTTCTCCCCCATGTATTACACGATCTTCATTGAACTCAGCTCCCTAGGCATCCCCTAACTTTCTTGCTCAAAGTTCCCACTTCTCTCTACAGGGCTCCAATTTTGAGAGACTCCAGGCCTCCCCCCAAGACAATCCTGTGTGACTGACCTTGTAGGACAGATGGGAGGTTTTGTCTTCGTCGAGACCACTACCAACCAAGGTTAGAGCGAACACAAAAGCAAGAAAGAGTACTGGAGCCCCTGGGAACCTCAGAGATAATGCAGTCCACACTCTACTTGTAGAGGATCGGAAGGCCCCAGATAGTGGTAAAACCTGATCAACAGTCCGGCCCCACAATTCCATTTCTGCTCTACGCTGCTCCCCTGCATGACAGAGCGAGAGCCTGAGCCCCGTGAGTTCCCCTCTTTAATCAGAGCACCCTATGTCATTCCTCCACCTGTCACTGGGGTGCACTGGCACGCCCCCCGCCCCTAGGCAGGCCTGAATGGCTGCCAAGGCTGAGGATGATTTACAAGGCCTAGGAGAGGATTTTCCAAGAAAATACTCCATATAATTGGCCTTTGGTCTATCTCCTCAGCGGTGATTTATTTGACTAGGACAAGCCAAGGAACATCTCTCCCCACCTCTGCAAAGCCTCCGGTCCCTGGACTCAAAGTTCAGCAAGTTTCTGGCCAGGGAATGTTCTTCCTCTCCACCCACTCAGCCTTTTCTTCTGTGGTTTGCAATCTCATTTGCTAAATATACTAAGATGCCCCGTACACAGCGGCCTGCAGCTCCAGAATATGCCTGGCTTCCTTTGGCTGGGAGCATCACTCATAAATCACTGTGCTGGTGGCTGCCATCCATTTATATCCTTGACCTACCAGGCCTGAGCACTCAAGTTTTTCCACAGTGTCGCCTTTTCATTCAGGCCCCTCTGTGAGGAGAAGCTCTCTCCTCCCGTGCAGAAGCACACAGGTACTTAACCATGTGTGGGCGGAGAGAGTGTCAGGTGCTTAGAAGGAGTCAAGGAGTAACTTTGAACTCCACTACCTAGTCACAAGAGTCCTGTGGGCAATGGCAGGCTTAAGCTAAAGGCCCTGAATAGCAAGCATGAGTATGAGTCTGCTGAGGGCGCTGAGTGGAAGCAGCCAGGCTTGTGAGGAAAAAAGCAGAAGCTGGACACTCAACTCCCGAGGCTGAGGAGGGAGGAGGCAAGCTTAAGGCTAGGCTGGGCAACTTAGCGAGACTGTATTTCAAAATAAAAAATTAAAAGCTTGGGGATGTAGCTCAGTGGTAGAGTATCCCTGGGTTCATCCCCAGTATGAAAATAAGGGGGAAAAAAAAGAATGGAGTTTTCCAGCCTTGCAAAAATAGCTTCTAACTTCTCCAGACCTACTGACATAGCTGCTCCCAAGAAACTACTGAGGTATTTCCTGAAAGGTGGGAGGTAGAAAGTACAGATTAGTAAACTCAAGCTCCTGTCCAAACTTGGAGGAGGGCTTCAACTAAACTCACCCCATTTAGCTGACCCTTCCTAAAAATGAAGTGCTCTGTTCTGTACTCAGGAATAGATGAGGCTTTCCTGGGAGAATGAAGAGAATGATGAGAGACTGAAGGCTAAAAAAAAAAAAAAAAAAAAAAAAAGCATTATGCCTGCCGAGCATGGTGACACACTCCTGTAATCTTGGTACTTGAGAGGTTGATACAAGAGAATTTCAGAATTGCAGGTTCAAGGCCCACCTTGGAAACTTAGTGAGACCCTATTTTACAATTAAAAATAAGCCAGGTGTGGTGGCGCACACTTGTAATCCCCGTGCTTGGGAGGCGGAGACAGGAGGATCGCGCAGGTTCGAAGCCAGCCGCGCGCGCTGACTTAGGAGACCCTGTTTCCAAATAAAAATAGGTCTGGGAGTGTAGCCCAGAGGTGGAAGGGCTTCCAGGAACCCCAGTACCACCACCAAATAAATAAATAAATAAATAAACTAGGGCTGTGAGTTTAGCTCAGGGGTAGAATTACCCTGGGTCCAATCCCAAGTACCAGAAGAAAAGTGTGTGTGTGTGTGTGTGTGTGTGTGTGTGTGTGTGTGTGTGTGTGTAGCGGGGAGGGAAGGGGGAGAAGGAGTCAGTGACTGACTCCCATGCATGGGAACAGCATCAGGGCAGAAAAGTGTGTTCTGTAAACATTTCTTTTCCTACAAACAGGCTGTATTCAGGTGAAATTCTCCATGAGGAAGAGGGTAGGGAGCAGGGAACCAGAATCATTAAGAAAAATGGAAGATGTTTGGGTTACATGGAGTACATCGGGAGCCAAGTCTACCCCTGTAAACCAGAGGGATTTCCATACGGGATCACCCTGCCTTAGCTATTCCCAGAAACCCATCATCTCCAGCATTCTTCTACACAGTGGTGGGAAACAGAACTGAGCACTGCTCTCCAAGGACATGGGTGGAAGTGGGGATTACAGAATGGAAAATGTCACCATCCTGTGGAGTAGGGGCCCCGGGGCCATAAAGTGACTCTTCCCTCCACCCCGACCCCAGCAAAGCCACTCCTCAGGAGCACATGGGCCAAGAAGACTTGATCTTGGCTAACAGAAGAGGCGTCCTTCCTTCTGCTTCAGGGGACTGCCAGAAAACACAGCACAAGATTGCATTACCAATTTCTGTTGGCCTAACACAATGAAAACCCATATCTAATTTGCTGTCCACTATCCCCCAGGTCCCCTTCAGCATTTACTGCTTTCCAAATATCTTCCTCCCATTGAATATCTGTGTTTCCGATTATTTGTCCCCAGATGTATTAGGACGCATTTACTGCAGCTGAATCTCATCTAGTGGTTTCCTGTCCATATGCCTGACAGCTCCAGGTCCCTTTATGTCATGTCTCTGTCATTGGTAGTGTTTGTAATACCACTCCATTTAAGGTAATATACAGATTTAATTAGCATATTCCTTACAATCTTTTCTAGGTTATTAACAAGGATGCAGTATGCAGCCAACACAACAATCCCTGTGGCACCCTGTGGCCTCTGAGTCATTCCACGTGTCTCTCTCCAAGGTCACAAGGAAGTAGTCCATTCAGCACACTGAAAGAGCTTGGGCAGAGCTCCTGTAATTGTGAAATAGGCAAAAGGAGGCGTAGTCTGGTGTAATGAAAATGACATTGAGCCAAGACCTAAGAGATGTAGTAGATTCCAGTCTCATCTCTGCTGTTAGTGAGCCATGTGGCCTTGAAAAAGCCACTTGTACATTCACAAAGCAGGTAGCAAATCTGTCTGATATTGGTCCTCATAAAACACTTAAGGAAAATATTAACAATTCTGATGATAATAATGCTAACAATGGCTACTACTTTTGCATGTGTGGCACTGAGGATCAACTCAGGGGCATTCTACCTTTAAGCTACCCCCCCAGCCCTATTTTATTTTTATTTTCAAACAACTGTCTCACTATGTTGTGAAGGGCTCATAAAATTGCTGAGGCTGGTTATGTACCTGCAGATTCTCCTGTCCTGGCCTCCCAAGTACTGGGATTAAAAATGAGCACCACCAGGCAGAGCTCAATGGCTACTTTTTACTAAGCTGCTTCTATATGCCAGATATCTTACATACTTCACCCTAAACCTCACCCTCATAAGGCTAAATTTCATGACTTGGATTAGGCTAATGGGAAAACTGAACTGGAAGAGTTCTAAAGACTTGTCAAAGGTAATAGTAGTTAAAAACTGTGACTGGACACCTTTCTGACTTGACAAAACAGAATTATTCCTGGATGCTAAGAAAGAGGTGCTACTGAAGTTTAGGGCTCCACCTCCATCAACCTCTCCCTTCCCTAACTGTGCCCATCTCTCATTGCCTTCCTCAATTCACTAACACTGCTGGGGATCCTACTTCATCCAAGCCTCTGCTGGACACGAAGGCTTCAGAGATGTGGGGTCCCCTCAGAGGCTTACCACTAAATCTTATCTTTCTCAAAGTATTTGGGTAAGTAGACTTTACTGAGAAGGATTCCCAGTCAAAAGAAATTTGGGAAACAGTATTAAGGTTCAACTACAAAACTTCTTCCCCACAAGACTCTATTTAGAGTCTTTAATTTCCCAGTGTACATTATATAGTTCCTACAGAAGGGTGGTGGGCACTCCTCACCTTACTCAGTCATAGGAACCTTTCTGATGCAGCATCCCCAAAACCCATTCCTCTCTGGATCAGACTTATGGACATACTGCAGGAATGGACCTGGCGCTAACTGGTGTCCTCCAGCACGCTCTTGCCTGCCTCTGGATTCCTAAAGCAAGGGCCCCGCAGAGGAGGCCCTGGGCCCTGAACTGCCTTGCTCCATGTTTATGGCCTCCATTGTAAACTCAAAGACAACGAGGGAAATTGATTCACCTTCCTGACCCCAGAGCTTCTGTTTTGTTTCTCCTTTTCTTTTTTTCCCTCCCTTTTCCACCACATGTACCCACTCCAATATTACAATGAGTCCTCACAAAAGTTTGTGGCTTTGTTTACATATGTTTTAAGGTTGCTAAGTGGGGTTGTGTATAATCTATTTCTTAGTTTGAAACTTAAGTGTCTTTTAAAAACATCTATGTTATAAATATAGGTTTCACAATTATTCAGGTACAGTAAGACCAAGAGCTCAGGAGAGGGCCGCCATGGAGGGGTTTATTGCTCCCAGCTCTGAGAGGAGGGGTTACCAGGTCATGCAGGGCCACAGTAGAAAGCACCAGGGTGGGTAAGAGTCTGGAGAGGGAGTCTGGGCATCTTTATTTTGGTTTTTGCAGGAAGGAGCGGTCACAGTGAAATAAGCAGGCCTAAGATTGGAGTATAAGAACTAGAGTCTGGGTTCCAAATTGGTTAGTTCGCATGTGAAAGGAGCTCTCCAGGGAGAGTCTTTTGCAATCTCAAGGAACTGACTACTCTTTCCTAAGTCAGAAAAGCCCCAGCTACCAGAGTATCCAAAATATAGAAAAGAAGAAAATATACTCAATACAACTAGCCTGTGTTGCGAAGCTGCCACTGAATCCTGGCCGCTCCCTGTTACACAGTGCTCCGTGACACAGGCCACTTTTACCCTCCAATTTCCCAGTGTTGCCTTCGACTCAAAGTTGCCTTCAGCTTTTCACCACTACAAATAATACTTTAATGAAAATCCTCACACACATGTCCTTATGGACCTATGTAGAAATTTCATTGGGCTATATATCTTAAGAGTAGAATTGCTGGGTCAGAGGGTGCGGGTATATTAATTCAACTCAGAAAGCCAGCCGGCACTCCAGAATTGCTACACTCCTACCCAGACAGCAGGAGGCGTCCTACCACCCAAGTAACATTTGCTTTGGTCTTTTTTTTTTTTTTTTTTAATCATTCTAGTCTAATCGGTACAAAATTATTATCTTACACTGATTTTTATTTCTGATTTCTAATGAGTCTGATTTTATCCTCATTTGTTTCCTATAACCACCCAATCCATGCTTGCTAAGTTCTCGGTCAGCAATATACACCTAATGGAGAATACTGGACATGGTATTTCTTTGAGTCACAGGTGCAAAAGCTGCTTAGCTCTTGCTCTTCCCACCAGACATATAGGCACCAACCTTTGTTTCTTGCGTTGATGGATGAAACCAGAAATTGATCCAGCCATTTAGAAGATCAACCTTGTCATGTTGAACAGTTTGCCCCAAAGTGACAGGTGGGAAATCCAGGCTAAGGAAAGAGTAAAATTCAAGTATCTCCTAGGTCATTAGTAGTTGCAGGCTGACAGACTAGAATGTGAGTGGGCAAAGAGCTTTCTCATCTCCATGCTATTTGGCTCTACAAGAGGAAGTCACTGAAATCACAAAATGGGAGGAGATGCAACATAAGGTAATCAAAGCAGAAATCTATACACTAGAGTAAGGCATTGTATTTAATGTTTATATAACATGTGTATATAGCTAAATATATAAATACATCCAAGATATACATGTCTTCATGTGTCAGGCATTTATATATTTATACATATATGCTTCATATATGTAAAAACACATTCATATGCAGATGTGTTTCCATAAACAATTTTCTCTTCTTTAAATAAACTAGAAACCTTATTTCTTAGTTGTACCCAGCCAAGTTCCTACTCTCAGATCAAAATAGCCAAATATAGATGGATTTGCATTAGTCCCATCTTAGGCAGCTAGTAAATAAAATGGAAAATGAAAACTTAAAAGATTATTCAAATATGTGTTACATAAAATATATGTTATCCTATATACAATTTGTGGCTTTCTGGTTTTAGATAATTACACATGCCATAGGTAATCTAACAATGATGTTTTCAAAATTCTTTGTGTGTGTGTGTGATACTGGGGATGGAACCCAAGAGCATTCTACTTCCAATATACACCCCAGCCCTATTTTTTATTCTTTATTTTGAAACAGAGTCTCACTGAGTTGCAAAGGGACTCACTAAGTAGCTGAGGCTACTTTCATGCTTTCATTTTTATAAAGAACAGGTGTTCAGTGTGAGTACTAGTGGCCAGAGACCCCTGCAAGTTCTGATGCTAAATGTACCAGGAAACAGGGTGTCACCAGTGCCACTGTAGACATTTCTCTCCAAGCTTTATACTTTTCTCTGTTCCCAATAAGAAAGAAGTTTGTAGCCGGGCACGGTGGCACACACTTGTAATCCCAGCATTTGGGAGGCTGAGACCGGCGGATCGCGGTTCGCAGACAGCCTCAGCTACTTAGTGAGGCCCTCTGCAACTCAGTGAGACCCTGTTTCAAAATAAAGAATAAAAAATTGGGCAGGGGTTGTAGCTCGGAGGTCAAATGCCTCTGGGTTCCATCCCAGAGCCACACAAAAAAAAAAAAAAAAAAAAAGAAGTTTGTGGAACTGCTGAAAGTCAACTGGCTGCTCTGCCTCTCGCTTTCCATGAAAGGTTCTGGGATGGCAGTGTCATGATGTGAAGACATACCTTCAGAGGAGCAATTGCTACCCTGCTAATTGAAAACATGAGCAAACGGGCCTCAGGAAGAGGCCTCTGCTTAGAGAGCACAGCCACTCCACCCTCTGACTTATGTAGATGGGACAAATGGTGCCCTGGGTACACTCATCCACACATCAGCCCGAATTAGCTAGTAAATCATAACTGCAGTAGCTAATAACAGCCATAAAGCCTTTTGAGTTTTACAAGGTGTTTATAATGGACAACTCACTATGATTTATATGAAAAACATGAGTCAGCTCCTGAGACAAAGCTGATATGTGGACAGTGGCCTTGTGGTGTGACCTATGGCAAGCATCCAAATAAATTACAGAATTTCCCTCTGGCCCAACGCTGTCCACTCTCTCATACACATATTTCCCAAATATCATTTGGTGGAAGAACTGAGCCTCGGTGCATGGTGCCTGTGGGCCTTCCCTGGTGATAAGCCACGAGGAGGAAAGTGATTCACAGTGCGGCTCAGTGTGAGGAAGATGATGAATACTGAGGGCAGTGTCGGGCATCTCTAAGCTCGGCTCCTCAGGGTGCAACAGTTGGTTAGGGATAATCCCTCCCCTCCCACTTGGGAAAATAAGATGGATATACACAAATATTTGTAAACAGAATATGTCTTTTCAAGGGAGTACAGGGAATCTCTGAAGTCTGAGAATTAACAAGGCCCAAATTTTGTGAGGGGGCTTCATACAGGCCAGGTTCTGAGTTGAGTCCTGAAGGATTATAAGGGGCAGAGCACAGAAAGTTCACTCCCTAGAAGGGGAATCAGTGAATGGAAGATATCAGATCAGCAATAATTATGGCATAGAGAAGCACTAGAGCTATATACTGACCTCGTTGAGAAGACCACTGAAAAACAGAAGGAAATGATGGCAGAAATCACAAAGCAAAACTTCAAGAGCCACAGATACTCCACATAGAAGGCCCTATGCTGTAAATTCACAACATTCTTGCCAGGTAAGGAGTGACCCAACTCAAAGAGACCAGTGATATGAACTGAGGTCCTTGGCCCTTTCTCTTCACCATTATAACAACTGATATAATACACCTATCTGAAGGATTTTTGTGTGTGTGGTACTGGGGTTCCTGGAAGCCCTTCTACCTCTGGGGCACACTCCCAGACCTATTTTATATTTTTATTTGGAAACAGGGTCTCTTAAGCCAGCGCAGCTGGCTTCGAACCTACGTGATCCTCCTGTCTCTGCCTCCCAAGCACAGGGATTACAAGCGTGTGCCACCATGCCTGGCCTATCTGAAGAATTTTGTAAAAAATAAAAAAATCTCCATTATTACCAGATGTTTGACTTGATTCCTGGTCTGGTCTCTGGTACTCTGACATCCTGGGAGAAAATAATTTGTATTCCCTTTGCTTATTCCTTCCTTGCCAGAGTTCCCAGGCCCTTCCCTTTGGTTTAACTGTTTTACTGTCAAGACTGATTTTTTCCTAATGAGCTATCTTGATGTCCACTCCATGTGGGGCTCCAAACCTTCTTCCAAATTCCCCAGCTCCAGGAGACTTCACTGTTGAAAGCTACTTCAACTGTTCATAGAACTCTCATTCATCTGATAAGACCTGTTCCTCTGGAATGGGCTGTCCTTTTCCTAGGGAACTTAATGTGGTCAGCCTGGAGAGAGGCAGACGCCATGCATCTTGCCTTCCCATCTGGAAGTACGTGCAACCACAAGCCCAACTCTATGATTATTCCTTCTACAACCCAATCAAAAGGCAAAAAGCAACCTAAAGCGTTCTTTGATTTTAATAATCAGAATATAATAAAAAAGAAATGAGTATAAGATCTATGAACCAATTTATTTAAAATATTCAATCTATAATATCAATATAGTTTACCAGGCAGATACAGGAGGAAAAATCTGTAGTATCCAAGTACTATAGAAGAGGGAAATGTAGTAAGATAAAGGAAAGATTTGAGTCCATCTTCTCTTGAAAGCTCCTCCCTGTGAAGGCTGAAACTCTAATTTGGTTGTCTTTCTATCCAGATCCTTCCAAAGAGCCTGATACACTAAGTAAATATACTATTATTGGGTGGTTGAATAGATGCTTGGATGAAGAGACAGATAATTGCATAATGTAATATATGGGATGGGATAGATGGATGGAGAGATAAATGGATGGATGCATAATGTAATAGATGGATGCATCAGATAGAGGGAGAGGTGGGTGGCCGGATGAGTGTATGCCTGGATGGCTGACTGAAGGGATGAAAGGACAGAACTGAAATACTGAGGCTTGGCTTTAGGTTAGTAGAAACTAAAACTGGGTTTAAAAAGAGACCATCCAAAATGGATGTACCTAGGATCCCTTTTGGGATCTCTGATGGCACGAGAGGAGAGAGGGATACTTTTATGTATTAATGTTCGCACAACCTTGACAAACATACTAGATCACTTAGTGCTAATTTTGTTTCTTCTAATGAATAACAATCTCAGTAAGATTCTTAGGAGCTAGAATTTTCTGATGTTGCCCTTCCATTATGGATGTCTTTGTTTACGCAGCCCACTAGAGTTAGTATTAGGGGGAAGGTAGAAATGAGAGTACAAGTTCTACTCACCAGAGCCAATATTACCAGAGTTCGTGCCCTGAGAAATAACCAAAATCATCACCTTTTATAGCTTGATAGCACTAAACCTGGGTTTGGAATATTTCAGAGTTGGCTTAAAACATGGTTCTAAATTTGAGGTTTTATCCTCATCTCTTTCCATTTGAACTTCTGGGTGACAACATCCTTGTAGTTTGAAAAAACTAACAAGTAGACTATTTCCTAAATAGCAGAGCTTTTTTTTTTTTTTCTTTTCCTCAACCCCCCAAATTCTCTTTTTAAAAAGACTCCAGAAGAATGTCTCCTAATTTTGAAACTCAAATGATAAGATCATAAATAAATGGCAACCTCCTACCAAAGACTGGGAAACTACGACCTTGGAAAATCAGCTTCCTTCCTTCTAGCATGATCTTGTCCTTGACAGAGAAGATATCTGTCTGAGTTCATTTTTAAAATATGAATTTTTTTCCTCCCAGTGGTCATGGATAGCATAAATTGCCATTAGCCATGACAAAGATGAATAACCTGCCCTACAGGAGACAGATAGCAGAAAGTCTGAACTCACTGTCATTTTCCTACAGCTTGAAGATCTCCAGCTGTCTATAGTGCATCTCAGAGTTGCACCCTGATAAAAAGCTTGTTTTGAATTAAGGTGAAGGAAATACGATTTCTCTCTTAAAAGAGCTCTTAGTCTCACGAGCTTTCAGTAGGTAGATGGTACCTGGCTCTGGAGTTCAATCATGGTCAACAGAACCAGGACATGAACATGCTCATATCTAGTCCTGGCCCTGCCTCCTACTTCTCAGTCCATGGTTTAGGGTGGAACTCCTGACTCTGGGTCTCTTTATTCTGCACTACATGAAACCAAGGTCTAGTGTTTTGAAGATGAGAGCTGCTATACACTAGAAACATAAGCGCAAACACTATTTCGAGGGCTTGTCACTATGTCCCAGGAGTGTCGAGGAAGTTCAGGTGATATGGAGAACAAAGAGTCAACCATGGTCCCAAGCGAGGTCAAGCCAACACAGTCTCTCTGAGGCAGAAATGGAAACATTTGGAAGCCAGTCAGTTGTTGGAAACATTTGGAAGCCAGCCAGTTGTTGTTGTTATTGTTTGTTGTTTGTTGTTGTTGTTGTTGTTGTTGTTCTTCTTCTTCTTCTCCTTCTTCTTCTTCTTCTTCTTCTTCTTCTTCTTCTTCTTCTTCTTCTTCTTCTTCTTCTTCTTCTTCTTCTTCTTCTTCTCCTTCTTCTTCTTCTTCTCTTCCTCCTCCTCCTCCTCCTTCTCTTCCTTCTCCTCCTTCTCTTCCTTCTCCTTCTCCTTCTCCTTCTCCTTCTTCTCCTTCTCCTTCTCCTTCTCCTTCTCCTCTTGTGTCTTTTTTTTCCTGATCCTAGGTGTCAATACAACATATTTGCTTATAAAATAGATCACAAAGCTGCACCGACTGGTCCTGAGGATGGAAGGTCACTCTGGGAAGCCAGTTCTGCAGTAGTCCTTCTAAGCTGCCATCCCCCTTTTGTTCTCACGGAGGGAACTTTAGGAACAGCAATATGGCATCCCGTTGATGACTCGGACTCTCCTTGGCTGAATCATGTCATCTCATCCTGAGCTCAGAATCCTCAGAGTAGCCAAGTTAGAGCTAGAGGAGGACAAGGCCCTGGGCGGAGAGGAGAGCTGAGTGCTGGCCTCACTTTCACTTCTTCCTGGATTTCTCAGGAAATCTCACAGCCTCTCCTTTTGGTGTTCCAAAATTGATAAAGTAAGGTTCCACCTGTTCTGCTTCCCTCTTAGTATTGCAAGAATCTGATGAGATCACATGTGTGAAATGGTTTCCAAAATTAGTAACATGTCATCTCTCCATTTGGAATCACAGGACAGTAATTTAAAAAAACAAATTCAGAAACATACAAGGGAAAAAGGAAGAAAGGAAAAAAGAAAGGGAGGGAGGTAAGGAGAAAAAAGGTTATACTTGGTTTTTATTTTGTACCAGGCCCTGGGATAAGTGCTGGCATAATAGTAAATAATAATAATAATATTTATATTTATTATTTCCTTTAATGCTTTATTTTCTTAACCCAACAAGACTTTTAGGTAGTTATTTTATTAGCCCCGTTTTAAAGATTACATTAACTGAAACACTATCTTAGCTAAAGTGCCATAGCAAACAGGAACACAAGGCTTTTGAATCCCGGTTGCTAAACCCTAAAACCTGGGTCCTGTAGTATACTACCATGGTATCTCCCCTGAAACCCCTAAGGCCAGAGACCTTCTGCTGAGGGTCTGTGCACAGGCTGGGCCACAGAGCCACTGGTGGACCCTCAGAGATGACCTAGATCTCTTTATCAATTTCACATATGAGCAGTACAAGCACTGAAGGGGACATAAGTCTTACCCATGGGTTCCTAGCAAAGCAGCTGCTGAAAAAATAGATAAAACACAAGCACTGGTTATGGAAGAAGCCAGCCCAGTTCTTGCCAGATACATTCCCTCTGTGTGGGGGCACTTAGCCGAGATACGGAATCCATTTTCTAGGGCTACCACAGCACAATGCTACCAGTTAGGTGGCTTAAATAAAAGCAATTTATCTTCTTGCAGTTCTGGAGGCTGAAAGTACCAGATTGAGGTGTTTGCAAGGCTGATTTGTCTCGAGGCCCCTCTCAGATGACCACCCTCCTGCTGCCGCCCCTTCACATGGCTGCTCCTCTGTGCAGAGGTACCCCATGTCTCTCTGTGTGCACTAACCTCTTCTTCTTTCAAGGATGCTAGTCAGATTGCATTAGGAGTGACTCTGTCACCTCTTGAAATGTTCTATCTTCCAAACACAGTCACATCCTGAGATATGTGGAATGAAAGTTTTGAAACATTTAAGTTTGTGAGGGTCACAGCTCAGCTCATAGTCTACATGGTCCAGACTCTTTTCCACGTAAGGGTATTCACATGCCTGTGTTTCAGACCTTGGAATGTGAGTTCAAGTGATGTGTGCCCCATTAAGGCTAGACCTGTGAACCATCCTGCACAATCCTCCATGTTCTTGTGCTTGCTTTACCCATTGGCTGAACCCTGTGAAGGATCCCAAGGCCCAAGAAAAATGCAAGGCCACTAAAAGGAAGGAGCCCAGTCCCTGAACAACTAGTTACCCCTCACTCGCCCTCCATGAACCTTCAGTTAACTGAGACTGAGCTGCCAAAATTTTGGGGGATGTTTACCACAGCAGGCGGTCTCTCCTGGCTAATACACCCAGCTTGTCAATCAACAGTCTTCCTATCACACTTCAAGAATCAGTAAATTTTTCCTTAAGAAGACAAAGATAATGACATGCTGAAATCAGCTCCAGCCAATGAATAATCCAGGGAGGCTATAGAAAAATGAGGAGGAAACATATTTCCTGGCCTTGGGGACCAGACTCAGTGTGCACAGCCCTCTTGAGCCTCCTCTGACTTACAGACTCCCGTGGGGTCCTCCTCTTTACAAAGGCTAATAACTGGAAGGGGGAGGGGAGGTAGAGATGATAATGATCCCTTTCTTATTTAAACAGGCCATTTTTCTTCCCAATAAATGCATTTTTTTGTCAGCTCAAATATTCCCCTTTGATAGAAACCTGAAAATAATTAGCCTTAATAGCTCTGCTGTGAATAATGCTGCACAAGAAGGAGGTAGATGTTAATAGGAACCTTCTACTCCAAAACCAAGTCACCCTCCAGCCCTCTCCCCCCAATAAAGAAATGTAAC
Organism: Muscardinus avellanarius; assembly: GCF_963383645.1. Taxonomy (NCBI): domain Eukaryota; kingdom Metazoa; phylum Chordata; class Mammalia; order Rodentia; family Gliridae; genus Muscardinus; species Muscardinus avellanarius. The sequence goes on along the minus strand of NC_137789.1, from coordinate 92,496,867 downwards.
AAGAAAAAGATTATAGGTTTAGTGCCACTCGGGAAGAAATGTATATTTGGAATAAATGCATGAAATCCTTTAAAAACAGCACATGCTGAAAACTTCATATTTAGTTTGATTTGCTTTCCAAATCACACAGACTGCACAGTTGCATACAATCTTTAAACAAGTACAACCCCTGAGAAGTGTGGATAGATTTAAGAGAAATAAAAGCAAGATCAGCCAGCTTGTAATCTTCTTTTCTCTTTTTTCCTCCCCAAAGCTGCATTAAATTGCCTATTGAGAACAATAACATATTTGTGCTTTTATAGGTAGAATGATTGGTATTATGCAAAGATTTGGCTAACAGTCTAAAGGCGCGTTCACACTGATCAGGGCTGCACGCTGTTAATAATTTTCGGGATGCTCTAGGGAACCCATAATTCCCTAAGACTACAACTTAGCAGGTCAATGCATGCTTTGTAGGAACTCCTACAGATGCGAAGCCTTTCTTCCAGAACCATATCATCCAATGAGATTCCAGAAACCCATCTAAAGACAATCTTGGAATTGTTCATTGTTCCTTATGACCCATGTTCTCCTTGGCCTGAGTACATGCAATGACTTGCCCAGAATGGATTGCTAACTTGAGAAATGGCACCTAGGAATTTTTATACAAAGCCTACAATTGCTCATGTGCCCATACTATGTGATCCAGTAAGCACAGCCATGGAAAATTTATCCTAATAAAGTAATTTAAAGAAAACATGCACACACATACACAGGAAAACATGGACACACAACTAGAAGTACTTTATATACAAAGTTGTCATCTAGAAAGAGTGGGGAAATGGTGTAGTAATTGATAGTACTCATTAAATATGATGCAGAGTTGTGCAGTCCAGAAAGAGAATGAATAGGAGGACTACAAAGTAAAATATAAAAATATTAGACAAAAAATAATTCTTAAATACACAAAATAAATGGAGAGAGAGAGAGAGAGAGAGAGAGAGAGAGAGAAGAAGAAGAAGAAGAAGAAGAAGAAGGAGGAGGAGGAGGAGGAGGAGGAGGAGGAGGAGGAGGAGGAGGAGGAGGAAGAGGAGGTGGTGGTTTGGAAGGGAATAGAATAAGCCATAGAATTTGCATGTAGGAAGTACAAGTGAATGATTTTGTCTATTACTTCCTCTTAATGATATCATGATGTTGGTTTTTAAAACATACAAATAAAATGAAAATGGAATGGTCTCTTGGCCTTTTAATCTTTGATCATGACATGCATGTCAGAGCTCTGGGATTCAAAGACAGGTTCAAATGTAGCTTACAGTTACTGTTTTAGGAAATGCAGGAATTCCTCTTTAAGGACATGTGTGGAAGATAGTGACAATTTGTTTCCTTGACAAACACAGTCAGACCATGGCCAAACCAGCCATTTCATCTGAGATGCTGAGAAGGTCACATGCACAGAGACATGTAGAAACTCGAGCTTGGGTAGCCCAAGTAGACACCACTCCACAGCCCACAGCAAGGCCTGAGGACACACTCACAGGCATGTGGAAGCAGCAGCACTGAAAGATGCACACAACTTACAGGGATAACTCACCCTGGCCAGAGGCAAGAAGACCTGACTTCTGTCTCTAGGAGCAGTGCGGTACCAATGGCCACCAGGACACTGCCATTCCCCGGGACCAAGTAAGTCCTTGTACCATTACTGATATATTCCCGCCTTTGAAAATTGAGTGAGGCAAAGAGCTGACGCTGACCTCTAGCTAAGTGGTTTGACATTTCTAAGAGCCACCCTAGACTCACAATAGATTATCACTGCAAGAAGAACATGTAGATCTAGCCCTGTCACTTTTTTGTTTCAAAAACACATTTTTAAAGTATTACTTTTCTTTACGGAGCACCTAGAGTATGCTAGGCTGTGTGTCAGGTGTTTCCTATTATTACCATAAACCTGCCCGGGCGGTATTATTGTCCCCAAGACACAGCTTGGAGACCTGAGAGGCACGGAGTGACATGCCCAAGGTCACTTTTAAGTGGTAGAAAAGACAAGAACCCAAATATCTGGACTCCTAGTCCAGGGCTCTCAACACAACCATTCTGCCTGGTTGGTACGCTCAGGGGGACTCCGTGTGAACTACTTTTGTGCAGGGGCTATAATTAGTTGTCTGGTCCCAGTTGCTTGCAGGGTAAACAACGTCTGATAAACCCACAATGCTGTAAGTATTTATTACATTGCAACCCAGCTGCCAACTGTCTAACCATTTTAATAAAAAGCTATTTTCTAAGGTTTATGTTTTATTGCGTGTATGACTCCCTTATTGGTTAGCATTTTGGAGTTGTGGAAAAGGTTATGAATTTAGAAACTGGCTGCATTCATATCATATTTAAAACTTAATGCTATTTTATTAAAGACATATGGGCCTCCAAAGTACACATATTAAATGTCATGTAAGAAAAGTAGCAGTTTAAATCATGGTCAAATTCATTTTTGACGTGACTCCTGAGGCTTCCCAAGATCTGAACTATTTCTTTGTAAATCTGGCAGTTTAACCACACTCATAAATCACTTTCAAAGCATATTATTTCTTAATTTTACTGCATTAGAGAGCGTTTGGCCTACACAGTGAACTGTTTGTAGCAGTTATGTGAACAAAGTTGCACATTTAGTCATATAACGTGCAAAGGAAGAGGGAGGAAAAGCAGAGGAAAGCATTTTAATTCTTGGGTCTGAGCATTTTTACCCTGTTCGGGTTAGGCCTCTGTCATCCAAGGATGTACATGTTCCAGGCTGGTACTAAAGCTTCTCTGAACACAAGGAAGGAAGGAATCATTTGTAATTTAATCTTTTCCAAAACAGTCCATGACCAAAAATTAGAATGAGTGCAGAAATTCAACTTTTTAAAAATATATTATACTGTACAGATTTTTTTTAACATGGCTTTGTGTAATTCAGCACTTAGTTGTTTTCTAATTATCCCGGGATCCAATATCTCGACCTTGGGTTTCAAAGCCCTTCTAACGATGAGATAATATTCTTTGGACATGTGTAACAAGCCCCCAGATTTCACTCCCCAGCTCTATTTTACTTTGTGGCAGCAGGGGGCCGATCCCAATGACAAATTCCAGGGTCTGAACACTGGCCTTGACTTGCAGATTTGCCAAGGGAGTTGGAGGAGGATTAAGAGAGTTGAGTCCGAGGTCACCCAAATGAAAGAGCTTAAGGGCTTATTTCTGCACAGGCACCCTTCTCCTGATCTGGGCCTGACAGGAGACGAGGCTCCACAGCTGTCCACCATGCCATGCCCGTGGTCCCTGTTTGTATCAGTGATGCGGGGCCTGCTCCGTGGTCCACACTGCAGGGACCTCTCTCTCATGCCTCCTCGGCCCGGAGCCCTTTCCTCCATCATTACCACAGGACAAGGAGGCCTTGCATTGCTCTTCTTTCCAGGATGAACACAGGCCCTTTCCTTCTCCCCTATTCCTTTTGCTCTCAACAGGAAGTAGATGTTTAGTAAAGGCCATAGAATAGTTGGTTTAAGTACAAATCCAAGAAAACTCAGATAAGCCATCAGGAATATAGGGCTCTGCTGTGAACTGTGCTCCTCAGATCCACACACTGAAGCTCAACCCTCCCCTCTGGTATGACTGAATGTGGAGATGGTCGTCCAGAGGTAACTAAGGTTCAGTGAGGCCCTAACACCACAGGACAAGGGGTTTATAAGAAGAGGAAGACTCATTCTCTCCCTCTGCTTTCCCCACCAGGAGACTAGAGCATAGTGAGAAGGCGACCATCTACAGGCCAGGAAGAGAACTGGTACCTGAACCCAACCATACTGGCCCCCTGACCTTGGACTTCCAGCGCTGAGATTATAAATTCACATCGTTTGAGCCTCCCAGGTCTGTGGTGTTTTGTTTAATACATTCCCCACCTTCCACCCCAAGCCCAGATGACCTGCCCCCGGCACCCACACAGCCCGATGACCCAGCAGTGACACAAACAGGGACCATTTGGGAACTGCATGATGAAAACACTAACTGCCCTGATTCTAAATAGCAGAGAGAGTGTCAGTGCTGTCCACAGATTATCTCATTTAATCTTGACAACAAATTTGAGAGGAAGTACTCTATATTCCGTTTTAAAATGGGAAAGTAGATGTTAGAAAGTTCTCTTCATTCCAAACCTAAATGTAATCCTGAAACTTGGAGTGGGCTAGGTCCCCACATGGGACAGCAAATTCAACAGAAGTTCATGAAAAAAAAATCAAGAACTGTATGTTTTTCATGAACTAAATAGCCACAATAAATTCAGATTTTAAACCTTCCCAAAAGAACAACTGGAAGCCATGGTTTGAATCATGTCAAGAACAAAACTAAAGGTTGGGCAGTGGGGAGGAAATATTAAAAGTGAGGCCAAATAAAGCATGGGCAGGTCACCTATCCAGGTAGCCTCTGTGACAACACAAACGCCAAACAATGAAGTGAGGTGACTCACTTGAAAATTCACTCGTGAGTTAAAAGCTTCATTAAGTAGAAGCCCCACTTAAAATTCCCCATTTCAAAAAAAGAAAAATAATAATACAGCTTTGGAAGCTAGGTAGAAAACATCAGTTCACTGCTGAAAGAAATAATGAGTTCTAATTCAGGTAATGTAGCTCAAAATTTACTGCCATATTTTAAAATGCACATGAAAAATAAAATTATCCTAAAATGTCCTTGGTGAAAAGGCTGAGCATAATTGCTATCACTGACAGTGGCACTGAACTTGGCTAAATTAACATCAAAGGGAGCCCCAATTATAGAGAGTCTGTGTATTATCGATGGTGCCCTGTCTGTTCATCTAAGACACTCCACTGGAAGAAGAAAGAAAGCAAATAAAAGAGCTAATTGTAGCACCAGCCTTCAAGGACCCCAAGGGCAGACCTGCCCTCTCCACCTGTGGAATGCCACTTGTCCTGGTCAGAGTGATAAAGGTGCATTTGGAATTGGGCCGTGTGCCTGGGCTCCAGGGTGAGCGATGGAGGCCAGAGGTAGGGAAAACAATGGAGCGGTGAAAACAGCTTCCTAGAGAATTATTTCTAACAAACTCCCAAGCTGGATACAACAGCTGTCAGAAACTTGGGTGTTGCTGGAAATATTGGTGTGAGAAACAGGCAAGAAACAGGTCCTCCTTGCTCCTCAATGAAGCCTTTGGGATGAGGGATGCCTCCAGGGATAGAGGAGAAATCTTTTGTAAGTGAGGTTTCCTTCAGAGTATATGTCCCCTCAATGAGCCCACTGCTTAAAGAAAAAAGTGCCATCATTTGAGCTCCTAGTGTATACTGTTATTTACCTAGTGTTTACCTGCTTGGCATTCACTCAAAGAGTACCCAAAACCTTACATATTGGCTACATTGAGACCAACACGTCAACTTTTTGTCCCCAACATTGTAAATACTTTTAACTCTCTTTAGTTGGAAAATTTTAAAGTTACAGTACAACTTTATCCTAGTCACCAACTTTGTTTTAGGCAACAAAAAGAACAAGTAGATGCTAAGTATCAAAACATCAGTTTTACCAGAACCAGGAGTGCAGAGAGCTTTCTTCTACTTCTGCTTAAAGTTTACACTTTTGTTTGCTGTTAGTATCAGGCATTTTGGAAATAACAAAAATTCCAGAGTAGAAAATGGGACCATGCCACCCTCATTGGCATTGATTTCATTTACAAGCACTTGGCAAAGAAAAAGAAGAATGTGGATAATGTTAATATGTAATCAATGTTAGCCTCAGAATGATGGTCATGATTTCTCCCTAGTGGCTCATTATTCCTGCAGGTTGCCCTGCCTTCTAGAATGCTTAACTGCCATACATTTAGTCGCTACAATCAGATGTTTTCATGAGTCCAAAGGATACTTTCCAGGCATGCAAAGCTCTATGAAGGGGCACAACTGAGAAGGTAGGCAGCAAGACCCCGATACACCCAAGGGATGGAACACCACTGCACACCACTGCTGTCCATTACCTCCTTCCACTCATATGCCAACCACCAGCCTTTCTTTCCTTTCTTTCTCTCTTTCTTTCTTTCTTTCTTTCTTTCTTTCTTTCTTTTTTTTTTTTTTTGGTGGTACTGGGAGTGGAACCCAGGGGCTTTCTATCTCCGGGCTATATCCCAGACCTATTTTATATTTTATTTGGAAACAGGGTCTCACTAAGTTGCTGAGAGCCTTACTAAGTAGCTGAGGCTGGCTTTGAACCTGTGCAATCCTCCTGTATCAGCCTCCCACGCGCGGGGATTACAAGCGTGTGCCACCATGTCTGGCTACCTTTCTTTCTTTTTTGTTTATTTTTTATGGTTCTGGGGATGGAACTCAGGGGCATTCTACCTCCGAGCCACACCTCCAGCCCTATTTTTAATTCTTTATTTTGGAACAGGGTCTCACTAAGTTGCAGAGGGCCTCACTAAGTAGCTGAGGCTGGCCACCAACCCTGATCCTCCTGTCTCAGCCTCCCAAATACTGAGTTTACAAGCATGTGTCACCACACTTGGCATCCAGTCTTTCTTCCTCTGTATATAAACAAGTTGCCCCTTGTTTTTCCATCCCCCTCTTCCTCATCCCTGGCCTAGAATAATGGATTAGGTTAAGTAGTGGATAAAACCATGTTAAGGAGAGGATGTTACTCAAGTTCACCAATGTACCTGCCACTGAGAGAAGCTTCCCACCAAGCCCCGAAGCTGTCCACAGAACCCAGAGTAATGTTAGTTTTAAATGCAAATAACTTTAAGTCAGCATCTTAAAGAAAATTTATTTTCTTTCTTTCTTTCTTTCTTTCTTTCTTTCTTTCTTTCTCTCTTTCTTTTTTTCTTTTTCTTTATTTCTGGTACTGGGGATTGAACCCAGAGGTAGTCTACCTCTAAGCTACACCCCCAACTCTATTTTATTTTATTTTTATTTTTTATTTTTTATTTTTGCAGTTCTGGGGATGGAACCTGGGGGCATTCTACCTCCAAGCTAAACCCCCTGCCCTATTTTTTATTCTTTATTTTGAAACAGGGTCTCAGTGAGTTGCATAAGGGCCTCACTAAGTAGCTGAGGCTGTCCGCGAACCGTAATCCTTCAGTCTCAGTCTCCCAAATGCTGGGATTGCAAGTTTGTGCCACCATGCCCGGCTATTTTATTTTATTGTTATTTGTAAACAGGGTCTTGCTAAATTGTTGAGGCTGGCTTTGAACCTTCATCCTCCTGTTTCAACCTTATAAGTACTAGGATTATAAGCATGTGGCACCAAGCCAGACTTTTTTTTTTTTTAAATACCATCTTGCTAAGATTACTGAGGGTCTCACTACACTGCTGAGGCTATCCTTGAACCTGTGCTCCTTCTGAATCAACCTCCCAAGTACTAGGATTACAGGAACGCACCACCATGCCCAGCTCTAAGAGTTTAAGAAAGCATCTTTATTTTACTCCTCTTTAATTTCAATTTTTTAAAAAATAAGAACAAGATCCTAAATTGCAAAATCAAAGTGTCAAAAACTTTTCCAAAGTGGGCCAAAAAACATCAAGCTGATAATGTGCAGATTACCGATATAATCAGCTGTTAAGCCTCCATCTCAGTCATTACCAACAGTCACAAGATTGGGGACTTTTCACAGCCATGTTAAGAAAACTTAAATTCACTCCCTAAAGATAACCGAGAGAATAGGGTAAAGGATCAATTGGATAGGAACCCATCAAAGAAAATTTTGGAACATTGAGACCTTATTGCTGAGAGTCACTACTGGATCTCTGGCACTGGCCTTCCCCTCACCCTGGACTTTGAGCCCCTCCTCATTGCCACCTACATCTCTCCCCGCAGTCTCAGGGAGAGGCCACGCTTCTCTCAAATGTTGGATTCCAGAGGTTGTACAAAGCTTTCTCAGGAATTGTATCTCATTGCTCATGCTTAAGAAGTGACATGATCCTCTTTACAAAGGTCTGTTCAAGTATCTTGAATGAAAGTGAGCATTCTGAAGCCCTGAAAGAAGAGTGTGGAGCTTGGAGGTTGAGGTGCCATGAAAGCTCCATCAAAGTCACAAGGATGAGGACATCTTCCCATGCACTGGGTGTCTTGGAGAGCAGTGTCACCATGTGCTCAGCACCTGCTGAGGTCCCAGAGACTTGTAGGAGTGGCTCTCAGAGGTTGTCCCCACAAGTCTGGCCACTTTCCTTCTCTCTGCTCGGGATTTCAGTTCTCCAACCCTAGGGCACTAAAGACACAGTGTCCCCACCAGTGTTTCAGAGTGTTGCTACTTGGATGCTGGGCTATAAAGTTTGTTCCTAAAGAATAACATTCTAAAAGTATTTACTGTAGACTAGGAATACTAGGGTATTAAAATAGAGAAATATAAAATCCTTAAGTGATTCCCTCTCAGATGAATGTGAAAAACTGTGAAGTTAGGGGTAAGGATAAAAAACCTACTACAAATGTCTGGCTGCTGGAATTGTTTCCAAACACTGTACTCTGAGCACTTATTTAAAAAATTAATTTAAAATACCTTCTCTCTTCAAAATTTACTACACTGTAACTTAAAATAGAATCTGAAAGTGTTTCTAGACAAAAAACATTCATGTAAAAACAGAAGAGATCCATCAAACACAAACATATTCAGGTAGTTAGAAATATCCAGAAAATCAATGATTGTAGTTTCCTTCCGAATGTTTAGCACAATAGAGAACTTTGAACATATATTAGCTAATTGCCTATTTAGCTATATGGACATGTGCTTTTGGTTTACAGTGCTGATTTACGGGAATGCCATGGCTTTATGGAAAATATAGAGTAACGGTTAGTAATTGTAATAAATCTAGAGGTTGCTTCTGATAACCTTTTATTATTTGCAATTGGGCTAGATAAGGGCAATAGAAAAATATCAAAGACATTTGCACTCTGGTTTAGAATAAGGTAGCACTTAGTAAAGTGCTAGACTGTGGGCAAGCAAGCCACTAGTAATGCTTCTGCAGGGCACAAATGAAAAACAACAGCCTCCAAAAGAGCTGAAGCTCACTTTAACTATACCAAGACTTGTAGAGACCCCGGCATATTTTCAGAGGAAAGTAACTTGGTATTTTTTTTAATATGAGGAAGTGGGTTTAAGAGGAGGGCGCCAGGAACATCGTCAGCAGCTTCCGCTCATACTCTTGCCTCCCTCAGAAATGTTCCTAGTGTCAGAGCCACATCACAGAAATCGTGGTAGCTGGAGGTCTTCCCGTTAGGGCTGAGCCCCAAGTATATCCTTTGGGAGAATGAACTTGCGATTCAGAATGCATCTTTTCTGCCAGCACACAGGTTCTGCTTCTCAGGTTTGCTGAAGGCAATGGCTTCTTTCCTGCTTTTTCAGGTGATCATTTTGAGTCAATTAAAAAAATGTACAAGTTTTGACGAGCATCCCAATTTGCTTTGTTTATGGCTCATTCTTTTGGTGGATATTGACTGAGCCTCTGTCTTAGGCCAAGCACTGGAGATGCAGAAGCAAAGGAAACAGGCCAACTTCCTGGCCTGATGGAGCTGGCATCCCAGTGGGTGAGCCCCTTCCACGTCCCACAAAGAGCTAGCTTCCCTTTGGTCCCACTTCCTTTTAGAATCCTAGGATGTCTGCTCATAGAAACCCCCAAACACAACCAGAGATAGAAGAAGCTAAAGGTACACAGAGAAATTAGAACCTAAGTGACAAGAATAGAACTGTATAGTGAAGTAACAGAAGGTAATATTTGGACCCAAATAACTTCCAACTTTTAGTTTTAAGATGAGAAGAAATAGATGTCCATATACTCTAAAGCTTATTCCTTAAAGACATCATATCTTCCCCCCCACTATAGCCCACCTTTCCAAATATCCAAAGATACATACACACAAATACACCAGTTACATATGCAAAACTACACAGATACACACACCATACCTAAAGGGGATCCCAGGTGTGGTCACATAAAGGAATTCATGACATATTTTTCAAGACACACCAAGACTCATGAACCTGTCTGTTACCATACCTCATGTATAAGAGAATGGTCACAAATACAAGCAAAACCACACACGCTCCAATGCTCTCGGAGACAGGCTGCGCTGTTCAACCCAGCCGCTCCCAAAGCTGCTCTCCCTGCGGTTCCTATGAGGTTCAGAGATTAAGCAGTTGGTAGCCAACTTTGTATACATGCCTATAAACAAGAGGCCTCAGCTTTAAATAATGATGTCAAAGAAATGACAACTGTGCTCTTTGCCAGAACAGGGATGAATAATTCCAAAGCCAGGACATAATTAAGCAATTCCAACTGTCGGCTCTTTGAGTCGTCTCTCTGACGTGCGGGGCTGCTGTGCCTGCTGCATGTAGCCTCCTGGATGGGCCTTGGAACTCCCGGAATCCGTCTCCCCAGCATGGCAAGGGGTTGGGGAGCATGGTCTTGGGGCTTCACTGACCTTCTCTGGATCTGGCTCGGTGTTCTCTGTATTGACAGTGGTATGATTCAGTGGCCAGGATTTGATGAAAATTTATTTCACAACACACACACACACACACACACACACACACACACACCACAGACATACACGTGCAAACTCTGGAAGAGCCCATTGTCATGTTACCTATCACTTCCTAATGAGTGACAGCATCTCTCTGCAGAACAATCAGAGCTCAGACAGAAGGCAGCTTTTAAACAACAAAAGCCAAGAAGCAGCAAGGAAGGAAGAAGGTGTCATCAGGAGAGAAAGCACCAATGAGCTCATATTCAGGTGCCAGGGCTGCCAGGTACCAAACCATGCCTTGGTGGGGTGGGATATTGGTTCCAGTTCCAAGCCAATCTGACATTTGCGTCAGCCAAGAACACTCATACTGCCTGCTCTCTGCCTCCAAGGCAAGGGCTGGGATTGGAGAGGCATTTTCCACTCTCCAAAATACTTTATGTCACAAATAAAATGAAAACAGTTCTCCAAATCACAGCCTCCTTGATCATCCATCAGGGCATTCTGCTGAACAAGCACAACAGGCCCCTGCCGCCTCCGAAAGGACAGGAACCAGTTCAAGATTCTGATTCTGTTATGAAAAATAGGTCTTCACCACGTGTTCTCAGCACAGCGTCGGCAATTCACGGGAAGGAAATTGCTCTCAGCTTAGAAGCCAACTCCGGGTGTACACATACCTCCCAGAACATGCATATGTATATATACACAGAGACAGAATGCATGTATACACACCTGCAGAAGAACAAACATATTTCCACACACACTCTGAACAGGTGAGAGTCAGCCTCTCGAATGCCAATTTATTAATTCAGCAAGGAGTTTATTTGGCCTCTTTCTATCTACAAGAAAAGTATCGGTATACATCTCTGAAAACAACAGACAAAAGAGAATTGCTTGTCATTCAAGGGAGACATACAGTGTAATCCCAAACCACTAACACAGTGGAATCCTCTTGGGTTCTTAGAGGGTCCTGGGGTAAATAGAACACGTTACCAGGAGCCCAAGACCCCTGGTCTAGCCCCACCTGTGCCTTCTCAGGGCTGTGGGGCCTGAATCCATCACGGTTCCCTCTTACAGGTCCTTCCCCACAAAACAAGGACACAGACCAAGTAATTTCTAGTGTCCTTTCTGGTCTGGAAATTATGTGATACTACAGAAAGAGAACTGAAGGTTCCCACACAAAGGAGTATTTTTGTCTTTCTTCTCAAATAATTAATGGGCATTTTTAGGCCTAATACACTTGGTAAGGACAATAGAGTCAATCACAGAAACATGAGTTAATTCTATAATTGATTGGAAACTAATTGGGAGTGCTGAAGAGCATTTCTGCTGATGTTGCTAATGGCTCAGAGAAACAGCTAAGGCCAGATTTTAAGAAGCCATTCAGAGTCACTTTTAAAGGTGAGGGAGGTTACTAATTCCCTCTGCTGCTATTTGAAACAGCAGTCCTATTTTACCTGTTTTCTTCATTTGGACCTTCCTGTGAGGTTTTATCTGAACAAAGAGATGCATGGGGAAAGTATTTAGCTTATGCTCCAGGGGAAAGAAAACAGTGAGCACAGTGTGGACTCCATGGTCAGGCACACAGGTAAAACCCCAGCTTTGGCAACGCTCAGCCAGGTGACCTCAGGCAGCCCAGAGAACTTCTCTGGGCCTCTCCCTCAGCCATAGAGAGCCAATGGACCCTTCCTTCTGCCTTAAAAGGTTATGTGAGTATTTACCAATCAATCAACAAAGATCCTTGGAATAGTGTCAGCCATGTATTGAGTCATCCAAGCATCCAAGTATGGCAGACACTGCACTTACTAGATCTTTAGTGATAATGTAGAACTTCCCAGGCCAAAGGCAAATGAGAGCAGGAGAAATGGCCATCTACTCTGTACTATGTATGTACTACGTATGTACTACCCAGATGGGCAGGTTAAAACCCAAGATATTACAAAGAATTCATTTGTTTTACTTTGCTGGGTTTGGCTATCTCTGGAATCTTCTTATACAAAAGAAAGGAAGGAGGGAAGGAGGAAAGAAAAAAAAGGAGGCCAAGAAATAAATCCTTTCATTTGGACAAAATTACAAAAGCTGAAATAACTAAAGGCAGTCATGTACAACACGTCAAATCTGGGCCTCGATAAGAACTGTTAACACTTTAATAGCTATGAAATGAATCACTCAATTAATTTCCCACATGCTGAAACAGGTAACAATACATCTATCTGCCAGTATTATACCCTCTGTATCATATATTTCCATAACTGTTAGCAATTTTATTCAGCATAACGGGAAATCAGTTGCACCTCATGGATTCAGGGAAAGAAAGTGGCCTGAGGTCTGCTGCCAACTGAGCAACTTGATGGAAGAGGTTTCATTGTTCTGCTCTGTTTGGGTTTTGTTTGTTTTATTTCTTTTCCACCTTAATCACTTCCCATGCATTTACAGAGGGAAATAAGTCAATAAGTGAGGACAAACTAGACCTCTAGGATTTCTGTGCCAATGCTTTAACATGAACCCCAGGGCAGTGATGGTTCTCCAAAGGGGTCATCAGAAGGCCACTCTCCAGCGTGTGGCTTCACAGAAGAATTCCAACTCCTCCCAAGGAGATGGAATGTTCTTAAAAACTCATCATGAGCTACACGTGTTCTTAAAAACTCATCATGAGGCGGGCATGGTGGCACATACTTGTAATCCCAGCATTCGGGAGGCTGAGACAGGAGGATCATGGTTTGCAGACAGCCTCAGCTACTACTTAGTGAGGCCCTTTGCAACTCAGTGAGACCCTGTTTCAAAGTAAAGAAGAAAAAATAGAGCTGAGAGTGTGACTTGGAGGTAGAATACAACTGAGTTCCATCCCCAGTACCACATACATACACACACAAAAAAAAACTCGTGTCTGAAGCCAAGACTCCAAGCCAAATCTCCCCTGACACATCAGAGCTGCCATTAGGATGATAACGAGTTCATTTAGCCTCCACACAGACTCATTTGGTACAAAAGAGGTCAGTGAACACCATCTCAACAAGTGCTGGAGAGCCTCATGTGAGGAGCACCTGGCAGCCCTATACCATGCTGTCAGAAAACACTGCCCTCTGTGCCAAGGATGTCTCAAGGAAAAATATCCCTCTCCCCAAACTCCCCTTTGGTAGCAAGAAAGAAGAGCCCCCTCTAAAAACTGGAAGGAATCCTACCTACCTAAAAATAGGGAATGCCCAGTGCTTTCTTCTTTCTCGGTTTAAGACCTGCAGAGACCCCACTTTGGAAACATATTTGAGAAACATCTCTGAAGCCTGAAACACACCCTCAGAACTTCACCTTCATGGTGTAGTATGTGCTGCTTTATTAGGTGAGTTCATCTTACAAAAAGGGTGCCCTGAGGCTAGGTCATAGGAAGACTCAATTTCATACACAGCCCTATTTCATGTTTGGCCACAGTCTATCTATGGATGAATCTCTGGTGTTGGATCCCACCGACATTGTAAACATGTGGAAGACCTCCTTCTTGTTCTAGAGAGAAGATAATGCCTTGTGATATAAATCACCAGGGGAGACGAGCAACCCACCTTGGGCTTCACCACCTTCATGAAGGCTCCTCTGAGAGATGCCTCCTCTCGTTCTTGTCTGGTTACTTTCCGGGCATCCAAAAACTTCAAGTTGGGCAGCTTGTGCAGAACAAAGCATCTGGAAAAGAAGAGTTAGAACTACTCAGGGAGGTTGGGTTAAAGCCACAGAGAAGCAGGCCATGTGAGTGGTCCTCAGGAACTCACACTAAGCCTTCCACAGTATAGATCCTGATTGCTGATTCTCTTCTCTTCTTATACAAAGAATGAGCAATCACTCTTTGGGGAAGTTCCAATGGTTATGTTTTATCCAGACACACATGTGAATGTTAGAAACATCCAGTAAAGACTGCACTTGGCTTAAAGGTGGACAGACACACACACACACACACACACACACACACACACACACACACACACACCTGGATTAGCCAGTAGGACCTTATCAATATCTTCCCCTTCTTCCATTCTGAAAAATGAACCCAGCTTTTTTGCTATGCAGGGAGTTCCTAGTAAAAGTAACCTACACCTGACTGTACCCCTCATGTCGCTGCCATTCCGATGGGTCATCCGTGTCACTCCCATCTATGAAACGGCAGTTCTTCAGTTTGAAGCTGAGGCAGTAAGAGGCCTTGATTCAGGAAAACTGACTAGACTGCAATAGCCTGGTGACTCTGGGGTAGAAGAACCAAAGTAGTTAAAAAGTGCTTATTTGAGGAACTGAGAAGGAATCTTGGGGCCATTATCATTGTTGCTTGGATATTTCTACACTGCTACTATGAGGCCGATGACGATGATGATGATTTTTATTATTAGAACGGGAGTTAAACCCAAGGGCATTCTACCCCTGAGCAATACCTCCAGCATTTTTTTTTTGTGTGTGTGTTTGTTTTGAAACAGGGTCTTGCTATGTTCCTGAATGTCTTGCTAAGTTGCTGAGGCTGTTATTGAACCCGTGATCCTTCTGTCTCAGCCTCCCTCCCAAGAACTGGGATTATAGGCATGTACCACCATGCCAAGTGAAGCTTATTTTTATCAAGGAGAAAAAAAGGATAGTTGGTTTCAAGGGGATATTAGTAACCCAACAAATGCGAGGTGGTCTCCGTTCCCTTCAAATGATTTTTTGATATTCATTCTGGATGCCAGTCATCAGCTAAGGGCTATGTGTGTGATGGGCTGTCCTCAGGAGGTATATACAGATTGACAAGAAGATGCACTTGGCCAGGTATAGGTTTCTAAATATATAAATGAATATATAAAAGGTATAGAGGCTTATCTATATTTCTTGCACCCTCCCATCAGTGACAGTCATCAAACCAGATGCTTCCCATTAAGCAAATAATAAGTTGCTTAGACTCTATCCTCCTCAGGAATTGAGGTGAGTCCCCACGTCAGGAGCAATGGATTATCCCCAAGGGAATTTCCCTCTTTATTCTGCACCAGTCTCCTAAGTATTCACTTATCTTTCAATCCCTAGCCTCCAGAAAAATTACTCTTCACCTCTTGCCATCATTATCTTCCTTTTTCTCAGCACTCCTAGAATACATCAGCAGCATCATACATACCATCTGGTGTTTTACTGTTCTCTATTTTCTGAATGTTTAGTTAATTTCCTTATCAAAACCATAAGCATCTTGAAGGCAGGGGCAAATTTCCTTATTTACTTTTACTACAACTTGGAGACTTGAATTGGAATGGAATCAATAACATGCCTATTCTTTTTAGTTTCACAAATGACTGTTGAGCACCTACTATGTTGTAGGCTCTAGAGGTACAGAGGTGATTATGGTGCGGTTCCCACTCTCAAAAGGGTCCTGATTGTAATGGGAAAGATACATTCACACCAGTAAACTAGAAACCAGTGTAGTGAAGTGCCAGAGGCTCTACATACAGTAATTATGGGGCCAATGTTATTCACAAAATATCTGAAAGCTAAGGGAAAAAAAAAAGAACAGGAAATCACAAACAGGCTTCAAAGAACCACATCTACAAGCCGTGCCAAGCACTTAGCTTCTTGGCAGTGCTGATGTTACGGGGCCATGTGGCATGTCACCCTCCTCACCAGAGCCTCGGGTTCCCAGAGCCATCTCCCATGTCCCCAGGGTGATCCCTACTCTCCAGATAGGCCTTCCTGTGCTTGTGCAGATAAAAGACTTGGCTAATCACACAAAAGCCGGAGACAAGGTTTAGGACCCTCCAGGAAGAGCCTTCAGGCTGCCCATCACCAGAGTCTCTGTGGCTCCTATGAAGCCCACGCTTCCTCCAGAGTGCTGTCCACCTCAAACCTAGGCCTCTCAACTTCCTTCCTCCTCCCTGGCCTCAATCTATTACCCTCTTTTCCATCTTTCTCTAAGCCTCTCCCTCTCCAAAAGGCCCCTACCCTCATCCCAAACCACGAAGTGCTACAAACGGCCCCACTGTTATCTCCAGGGGCTGGTAGAAGCCCCACCGGCCTCCTGCCTTCAGAGGAAACTTCCATCCGCTTGTAGCGGCAAAGTCTTGATGACAACAGATTCTTTCAAATAAAGACATGTACAGACAGAAACAATATGTCAGGAGTGACGCTCAAAGGAGTAAAGACACCCACTAAGTGTAGGGTGGGAAAAGATGAATATTCAGGTGAAGAAAACATCAGTATTAGAAAATCAGCCAATGTTTAATGATGGAGTGAAAGATGCCTTCACAGGGCTGGCAGGAACAGACCGCACATTGTCATTTCGCCTCCCTTTGGATCACAGCCCTGAAATCAAAGGAGGAAGACAGAGAGAGGTTCTGACTTTTAAGCTAGTTAAAATTTTTAGGTGACAAAGAGCTGCTGTTTTCTGAGTGCTTTTCTTAGACAGTCAAAGAGACAGTTCATGATATAAAGTGCCAGTCACCCCTGGAACTCAGGAAGACAGAACCCCCTACCCCAAGGGCCAGCCTGGGGCTCCAAGTGGTCGCTGCTCAGAGAGGTTTGGAAGACATCAGGGTGACCTGAGACTCAGCCTGCATTCCAAAAGCACCTCTACTAGAGATGTCTTCTTACCTTTGCTCACACATTCAACAAATAATTATTGAGCATCTATCACCTGTCAGGAACTGTACAAGGTGCTGAGAATAAAGCGAATTAAAAAAAAAAAAAAAAACCAGAAGGCCTCTGCTCTCAGGGAGCTTATATTCCAGCATTGTGCTTCTCAACTTTGGGGAAGCATTGGCATCCCCTGGAGGCCTGCTAATATATACATCACTGGGCCCCAAACCCAGGGTTTTGGATTCAGCAGGCCTGGAATTTATGTTTCTAATAAGTTCCCAGGTGATACCAATATGCTGTCCTGTTGAGAACTAGTGTCCTAGTGAAAAGAACCTACAAGGGAGAATAGTTCAAGAGTTATGATCCTGGAAAGACAGCCCAGTTTCCATCCCAAGGTCTGTGTACACAGAGCCCAGACAGTGGCCACATCTTCCCACGCCTTGGTGGCTCAGCACTGGCTTTAGACATCATCTCCCAGTGACAAGTCAGTGGGCTTCCCGCCTGCCTGTCCCATCCTGGTCTTGGGAGATCTATTTCCTTTTGTTCTAGGTCATGTCAGGGTGTCAAAAGCTGCAGCTTCAATCCTGAGTGTAATACAAGTTTGCCATAAAAATACGAGAGAGGATTCCCGAAGCCACAGAATGAAGGCTTTTACAATATCAATTCAGGCCTAGTAAATTTAATCCAGGGTTATTTGTTGCACCAAAATCTCTTTACCGTGATGTATTACTTAGTTACTGAGGTTATCACAGCCGTATCCTAAAGTTGCATAGTACATAAAACATTTCAGTTAACAATGTGGGAAGGTTAACTCCCCCAGATAACCTGCAATCACAAGGGCTAGTCCAGATGACGTCCCTCTGTCAGCTTCCACGAGCTATTGATGGTTCAATCAGTTTGTTTTGAAGGTAAAGTACAACAAAAGGGCAGTAAACTTATTCAGACTGTCAACAGGGGCTATCGGGAATGGGGCTTGCAGGTAAGTAATTCTGGGTGTTTTAAGGCTATTATCAAACAGCAATGGTTGAAGGAAGAGACAGCTACTAATAACACAGAAGGCAGCCATCATAAACCACTTTATGGCAGAAACCTCCGTCTATAAATCCTGTGACACCCAGAGACAGCTTCAGATTTATAAAACTGCTTGTTAAGCCAGGGCACTGCTTAATGAAAAGAGATCCGTCTAAGTTCTAAGGCTCACAAGTCCCCAGCTCCAGAGGGTGCTCTGATTTTCCTGACCTTCTCAAGGTGGCTGGGGGCAGCCCCCAGAGCTGGGGTGGCAGAAGTTGGAGCCTCTTGGCTGTGAAATGGAAGGTGAGGTTATCAAGAGGAGAGCAAGGATCCTAGGAAGGCACTTACACACCCATTAATCTTGGGAAACAGCTTTCTCAAAGTGAGAGTCTGGCACCCAGGGCTTTCCAGTAGAATGTTTCATTTTTTCCTTAAAAGAATTCCTCTACAGAGAGAGGGGAAACTAAAAAGAGGAGAAAAGGAACACCAGAATGATTTTTTCTTTTCTTCTTTTTATGCTCCAAAATCAATTTTTCTTCTGCTCCAATCCCAGTGCCCTGGTATTTTAATCATCAGACAAAAGAGAAAGAAGGAAGTCCTTCCCTCCTACAACTGCCACCCTGGAGAAACTGTACAGCCCCAGAAAATCCCTGATGGGTTTCCAGTATCTGCCTGTGGGGTTGGCTGCCATGTTCCTTTCTCCAACATTCTAATCAAGAAATACCAAGCATCCAGTTCTTAAGGAACCGCTCATGGGGTCGGCAGTCTGTGCTTCTTTACATTATTTCTTGTTGCCTTCTTGCTCCTGCTGGGGGTTGTGGGGACAGACATGCTGCAGGATACCTTGGCTCCAGAAGGTAGTCATGGGTGATTCATGAACAATTTCCAGTCCTTACAAAGCCTAGCAGACTGGGTGGGAACACTAAACAAACCTTGTGCTTCTTTGCTGTTGACTAGATGACATCAACTCCACTTAGTAACTCGGATTACCTCATGCTGATCAAGAGCACTGATCAATGCTAAATACCACTAAGGAAAGCAGAACGTTAGCAATGGCTTTCACACAGCTTATTTGAGAGGCCAGAGCTTTTAAGTGAGAGGCAGAAAATTAAAAGGAGAGGAGGAGGTCATCGTAATGAAAAGCCTGGGTACTAACAGGGCAGAGGAAAGAGCCAAGGTTGTGAGCTTATCTTTCTGGGTAATCTTTATGCAGTCTTTGCTGCCTTTCCAAGACTCAGTTTCCATATCTGCACCATGAAAGAGAAACACCAATGGATATACAAGCCTCCTTCAGACTCTGTTTTGCTTGAATTCTACATGCCTCAAAATTGATTTGCAATAAATACATCCATATCATCCCTTCTTGTTACACCAATTTCCTTGCATAACCACCATCTTCCCGCCCGCATGCCTCCAGGTAAAGGAGGATGGTGAGAAAAAGCCAATAAAGACCAAGGAGTAATGAACAAACACTGCAAGTGGAATCGCTCCAGATGCTCAGGGAGATGACAATGATCTCACTCTAATGAGCCGAGGTGAGCTCACCTACTGCATTAATGAATGTCTGAAGACTGGCAGAGGCCGGCTGAATTTCCTCACAGTTCACCGGCAGCATGTTTGAAGTCTCTGTGCAAACAATACACCCACAGGACAGTCTAAGGCCCGCTACAGAGGGTAACCGGCAATTACTCTGTGGGCTTCTGTCACTTTGATCTCTGGGTCGTGACCTTTGCTTTCTTGTGATCTTCAAAGCCCAGATTGTAGATTAGCCAGGGAATGCTCACTGGGTTATGTAAGCCACGAGTTTTACAGCTCTCATTCAGTGGGAAATGGTAGCAGCCCAGGATGGCCTGCAGATGGCAGGGAGGGCCTCCCTCCTTCCCTTTGGTGGAGTGCTACAGACACTAGGCAGGTCCCAGGGCTATTCCCTACTGGGAACAAAGAAAGGGTGTCACTTTTAAATAATTTAAAGTTGTAAGGACTACACAGAGACATACTGAGGAGGATGGAGGAAGGAGAGGCCAACTGGAGCCACAGGAAAGAATGCAGGACTAAAGATCTAGTGCCAGAAGTAAAGCTAAGAGCCCTCTTCCCTGACTTGATAGGTGAAGTCTAGTCCTATAGACTGCTGGCTGTCAGGCCACTGTTCTTTCTGTAGAAAAGAGAAGAAAATAAAGGACTGGAAGAGAAGATAAGCAACAGACTACTCTGGGCACCCAAGAGTCCCATTCTTAATTCATTATTTTGGCTGGTATTGAAGTTAACAAGAAGCCCCAAGTGGTTTTCTTAGCATTATGGTGCTTTCTCAGTCAAGCCTTGCCTAACTCTTCCTGCCTCAATCTGTGAGGTATGCCTGTGTTCGTGTATTTGTGTATCTGTGGTGTATGTGTGTGTGTGTGTGTGTGTGTGTGTGTGTGTGTGTGTGGTGTGGTGGTGTTGCTAAGGCTTGAACCGAGGCCTTGCTGCATACTAGGCAAGTGCTATACCACTGAGCTGCATCCCTGGCCCATCCACCCCAAATCTTGAAGGCTGTTGTTATCACATTTGACTCCAAAGCACAGGCCAGTTTAAGTTCCTATAATAATGGTGGCCTTGGGTTTTTCTAAGCCATGAGCTATGATAAATGACCCAGGGAAACCCAGGCATGGTTTTGCTCCTGCCCCAGCAGGGCCAGGGATCTGCTTAGCAACTCGGCCGTACATTCATGCTCACATAGAAATTTAATGAGTCCGTTTACTTCAGGGATGTATGCCAAGAAAATCCAACTGGGTGCACAGAGGGTAAATGAAGAAGCCAGAGGAGTGGGCGTCTGGGGAGGGAGAGAAAAGGCTCTACAGAAACCCAAGATCTGTGATTCCTTTTTCAAGAGCTATATAAATCTAGTCACTTCCCATTTCTGGTCCAGTGGTTGGCCACAAGGTGACCTAAAACTGGGCTGACCCTCTTTGAAATCAACATCTCCCATGGAAATAAAACAACAGACACACTTGTTTTGATGTATGACTGGGTGACATATTATAAATATTACATCACATAACCACAGAGGATGCCAATCAATAAGAATTTTTTTTTAGACAGCACTAAATGAACCATGGATTCTTGCTTCTGAATACACTCCTTTAAGGTTCCTACTATTGCTTAAATGATTAATAGAAGACATATTGTCAGAGAATGTACTTAAAGTGAAAAACAGTAAACTGTAGAAATATCATTCATTTTTAAGCAATTTTCTAGTGAAAAATGTCACATAAATTTACATAGAAGCTCCACTATTAGGCTCCGGGTAACAGCTAGAAGGAAGGTAGACCTCACACTTTGAGGCTGAAGGGCCAGGAAACATTTTACCAAAAGGAAAAAAGTAAAAAGGCAGCTGCACTGCTTTATATAAATGCAAATGCTATAGGAAGTCTGCACTCAGAAGTCACATTGTGAAACCCTAAAATTTCTCAGAAGCAAACGAAGCACAAACTCTAGGGTAAGTAAATCAGAGCTGCATACAGGCCACGGAACGGAACTGCATCACGCACACAGGTATCTCCTCCAAATATGTGGCTGCGTGCTTATGGAATCAACAGTAAAAATAAACAAGCGAGTGAGCAAAAATGTAATTGCACTAGAAAACTGACCCACCATTTTGCTCTGCAGTAAATATGTGATGGTGTGCCCGGGTGGATTCACATGGAAATGGAATGCTTCCTCTGCTCTTCTTAATTGCTGTTTCTCTCAGAGTGTGAGCATCCTGCTACTGTTGTAGGTAACTTATGGATTTTCTAAGGCAGTTCTGACTACATGCTATTTCTACTGTGTGCAAGCTCTAGAATACAGCCCCTCATGGCAACTTTACCATATATGTACTAATAAACAGCCTTCCCAGCCCCATCTCTCAAGTCCTTACAGGGATACAGACGTGGAGGACAGGCTTGAAGGATGCTCAGGCTAGCCCATGAGAGGAATTATAGAATCAAGCCCTCTGTCAAAAATCTTGGCCCACGACCAGGACTTAGATTGGGTCTGAATGATAGTCCCTTGCTTCTTAACTGTATTTGTTGTTATCCAAGCGGACCTGACTCCAAATGGGCAGTGGGCATCTGAGGTACACAAAGGTTTCTGTTGAGTGTTCCACAAACACTCAACATCTAAGAGGAAAAGATAATTCGAAACCACTGCTGTCAGTTACAAAGGCCCTTCTCCACATCCATTACTATTTTAGGTATTGATGAGGCTTCAAGAGACAGAAGACTCAGCCCTTCCCTCCTGGAAGCTGTTTGCTAAATGTGGAAGTATATGCAATCAATAAGAAGAAAAATATACAAAATGAAAAATACAGAATGGTGTGAGATGCTAAAGGAAAGCTATAACCACATGGGAGCAGTGTCTTCAGGATGCTGGAGCAGATCAAATGTCAGGGTCCCCAATGGAAAGTTCTGTTGGATTTTCTGTCAAAGGAATCAGAATGTCTTAGATCATCTAACTTATGGATTCAAAAGTCATTAAGGGCCACTGATCTAGACTCAGCATCACCACACACATACCATTTCAAAGGTTCTACTGCCAAAGACAGACACAAGTCAGACCTCCTGATTGTATCTCTTATGCTACGGGGTCTTACTATTTTTGCCAATGTGACCAGTCATAATAACAAAATAATGACAACTTTTTGTTTAAAACCTTAGAAGTCGCTGGGCATGGTGGCACATGCTTGTAATCCCCGCGCTTTGAAGGCAGAGACAGGAGGATTGCGCAGGTTCAAAGTCAGCCGCACTGGCTTAAGAGACCCTGTTTCCAAATAAAAAAAGTATAAAAAATAGGTGTAGCCCTAGACCTACAGAGGTAGAAGGGTTTCCAGGAATCCCAGTACCACCAAAAAAAAAAAAAAACCTTAGAAGCCCTCTACTTAAGACCAAACAGATTAAGGTAGAACAGAAGACTTCCCTCACCATACTGCTCTCATTCTAGGAAAAATAAAACAAAATAAACTTGTCTACAGTTATATTTGTGCATAACCTTTTGGTTCCATAAATGAATGAATAAATGAACATGTGTGAATGTGTACAACACTCATATATATACACATACATATATATTTTATTATGTAATTTTAAAGACAAAATTTTAAGAAAAAATTGTTAAACAAATGAAAATTTCTCAAACAATGCTTGTTTGCTAAAAATTCCTATTAGGAAAGCTTTGTTGGGCTTGGCTGACCTTCTATGATATATCTTAAAATAAGGTGCTGCAAGAACATAAAATATATTTAAGTGACCCCTTTACACCTGACATCAGACTATTAAATGCTTTGAAGTTGATAAGTGTGTTCCAGAAGCAAATTAATTTTAAGTGACTAAGCAATTTATTTATTTTCTCTTTTTTCGTGGTATTGGGGTTCCTGGAAGCCCTTCTACCTCCGGGCTACACTCCCAGACCTATTTTATACTTTTTTATTTTTGGAAACAGAGTCTCTTAAGCCAGCGGGGCTGGCTTCGAACCTGCGCGATCCTCCTGTCTCCGCCTCCCAAGCGCAGGGATTACAAGCGTGCCTGTGACTAATCAATTTAAAGTGATAATTTAGAAATGTATAAGTATTCACCTGCTGAGCATTCACCATATCCTCTTACCACAACTCATCTTCCAATCGATAGCAGCACATCCCAAATGAAAATCTTCACAATAAAGATTTAATACATTTTAAAAAAACATAGGGTCATAGTTTTGTTCAAAGATTAAGAGCAAACCAAAACCCTAAATACTAATCAAGAAATGTTGAAAATGAAATTAGCAGTATAAAAATCTTCTTTATAAAGAAATATAACAAGCTTGGCATAGTGGCTCCTCTTTAAAATCCCAACATTTAGGAGGCTAAATGTACTTAGGAGGCCCAGTACTGGAAAAAAAAAAAATATATATATATATATATATATATATATATATATCTATATCTATATCGGAGCTGGGCATGGTGGTGCATGGAGTTGCATGCTTGTAACCCCAGTTCTTGGGAGGCTAAGAAAGGAAGATCACAGGTTCACAGCCAGCCTCAGCTATTTAGTGAGGCCCTCTGCAACTTAGTGAGACCCTGTTTCAAAATAAAGGATAAAAAAATAGTACTTGGGGTATAGCTTGAAGGTAGAATGCCTCTGGGTTCAATCTCCAGTACTGGAAAAAATATATAGCCAAATTCTTCCTGTAGCTTGATTTACTTATTAGGCATGCATTTTCATCTACAATGTTCAATAGCTTTTAGTATTTCTTACAGCTTTGCCTATATACAAAATGAAATGTCTTCACTACATTCCTTCATGGGTCACCACAGATTTTTATATGGTTCCAAAAGAAAAAGATTTTCTCAAATCATTACTCTCTTTCCCCAGCCTGTCCAAATCTATTACTCTACCTACCTAAATATTTCATCCCTTCCTCTCACATTGATTCTGGTACTATATTAATGAAAGCCTATATCATAATGGAAATAGAAATTACACACAGGAAAAGATCATAAAAAAAGTGTAAAACAACAATCAAGAATCCTGGTGAGCCTGGCGTGGTGGTGCATGCTTGTGATTCCAGCATTTGGGAGGCTGAGAGAAGAGAATCATGGTTCGCAAACAGCATCAGCTACTTAGTGAGGCCCTTTGCAACTCATTCAAAACCTGTTTCACAATAATAAATACAAAATAATTCTGAGAGTATAGCTCGGAGGTAGAATGCCCTGGGATTCCATCCCCGGTACCGCAAAAAAAAAAAAAAAAATCCTGGTACTTGGGTACTTGGGAGGCTGAGACAAGAGAATCACAGGTTCAATACACCCTCAGCAAGTAGTGATACTCTCATCAACCTAGTGAGAGCCTGTTTCAGAAATAAAAATAAAAATAGGGCTAGGGATGTAGCTCAGTTATAATGCCCGTAGGTTTAAGGTTCACACACACACACACACACACACACACACACACACACACACAGAATGAGAGCACACAATTAAAAATGAGGAGGTAAGCTGGGCGTGGTGGCGCACACTTGTAATCCCCGTGCTTGGGAGGCAGAGACAGGAGGATCGCGCAGGTTCGAAGCCAGCCACGCGCGCTAGCTTAGGAGACCCTGTTTCCAAATAAAAATGTAAAAATAGGTCTGGGAGTGTAGCCAAGAGGTAGAGGGGCTTCCAGGAACCCCAATACCACCAAAAAAAAAATAAAATAAAATAAAATAAAAATAAAAATAAAAATAAAAATAAATGAGGAAGTAAAATGAGTTTAGTAAAATGGGTAAGATCAAGAAGATTCCCTTAAAAAGGTAAGTTTGGACCTGGAGTTTCAAAGGAGATAATTTAGAAGCAAAGACAGAAAGAAAAGCTTTTTACATGAAGCCCATCAAGGTACGTGCTAATGGATACCAAGGTCTATTCTGGAGAATATGAGTCTGTGGGATTTCCTCTTGGGAATATATATGAACTCTCTAAAATTGGATGCAAAGAAGCCTCTCTCCAAAAAATGACTCAGAGGCAGACCATAGAAAGATCTTACCACATAAAACAGTGGTCAGCAGCAAATTATAGCCCATGGGATGAATTTTGCTATGAACTTTGTAAAAAAAGTTTTATTGGAACAAAGCCAAGACTATTCATTTATAAATTATTTATAGATACTTCTATACTGCAACAGCAGAGATTAATAGCTGTAACAGAGTCCACATAATTTACAAAATCTAAAATGCTTATTATTTGGCTCTTTACAAAAAAAAATACATTAAACTCTGACCTAGACCACCCAACAGCTATTCATCCTTCTTGGCTCCCTTGACTTCAACAAAGGGAGAGACAATGGCTCTAAATTTCCAGAAGATAGAAGTTAAACATTTACCAAACGTCTACTGTGTTTCCTCCCATATAACACTTCCCAAAGATGATATGTCCCCCTTTCTTACTGTATGAACACTCACCTGTATCTCTTGTAGTCTTCTTCATCCTTTTCCAGGCTGACCAGCTCGTTGGGACATGCCACATTGCCCAGAAGGCTGAGATACTCCAGAGCCGGTGTCACTTCTGCCAGATGGTCGAGCAGACACTCCAAATCAGTGATGTGATAAAGGTTAAGGATCTTGGTCCAGAAAGACAAATGGCTGAGCAAGGAGCCCAGGCTATAAGTGACAGGCATTGCCTTGCAACTGATGGGTCTAGTCCAGTGACAACTGAGTAAGGGTTGAAAACAACTTAGCTGTGGGTACAGAACATTGTTAAGTTTTCACTTCTATGACCAAAAACAAAATCCAGATTTTCTCTGTACAGGTAAGACTAAGTGCAGAACACTTCAGGGAGAATGAAAAGCCTAATTGTTTTATCACCCTTTTCTTTCCTCAGAAGTTTTACTTTTTTTAATGATAAAAGGATATATTCTGCATAGTAAAACATTTTCAGTGTGTAAGTCCAGTTTTTCTAGTAATGAAAACTAGAAATTACTCTAAAGGTCTCATTAAAAACATATCCTCTTTTCTCTTTTAGTAGTAGAAATTCATCATTGGAACAAACAGGAATGGCATGGATGTGAATAGGGATGGCCCATCTTCTGCTCTGACAGCCTGCAGAGAGCTAAATGTTGCTCAGGGACCTCACTGAGGGCAATAAAGCACTAGGGTGGGGGAAACAAGACTAGAAGCAGGAGACAGAAGAGGTTTTGTGAAGCCAGGCAGGTCAAATGCTTTTCAGGAGACTCTGCTATGACCTAATATTTTATACAAAAGAGAAAAAAGAGAAAGGACAGAGGCGGTGCATGGTGATGAGATTATTCCATGAGCCATCTCCTAATGGAATCCATTGGGAGCCCAATCAGAACAAACACTGAGATCTCCAAGCCAAAATTGCAAGAGCATCTTTATTACAGATGATTCCATATATCTATGGAATCGTCAACAACCGCCTAGTCCAGATAGCAACTCCTGACCTAAGCCACACACATCCAGCTGAGCCCTAGGCAAGGTGATGACTAGACAGTCCCCGAGCAGAGGCCACAATGAGAGGAGCCAGCCAACATCAGCAGACACATAGGGCTCTAACCAGGGGACGACAGCGCACAGGGGCTAAGCACACATGCAAGGACATGCTCCAGAAGTGAATCCACTTGGACCTAGGAGAGGAAGGTAAAGTTAAGGAAAAGGGCTACTCTTGCTCTGTCAGAATGTCCTCTAAGCTTGGGATGTCACCAGCTTCTCTCATACTTTGCTTCAACTCATCAGAGAAGAATGAACTCCAGATGCCACCCATGTCTGGATCCAGTCCCGACTTGCCAAGGAGTCACCACAAGAGAGCGCATTCTGTTTCTGCAATAATAGTAGTTTTTCTTTTCTCTGGAATCTTCCTCTAACTTCTGCCCATGGACCCAATTTAACTGCTTGGGGCCACAGAGAACAAGGCATTTTCTCTTCCACATGATGAGCTTTCAGGTACTTGAGGCTCACATGTCAACCTTAAATCTTTTATTGAATGAATCCTACTGTGGTGAAAGCAAGCGGGAGAAGATGAGATGCAGAGCAGAGCAGAAGAGAGGGAAGACTCTCAGGAGAGCCACGCAAGCACACTCAGCCACAGTGCTCACAGTTCGCTAATTTCCTCCCCATTTTCTCAATAAAAATGGACATGGAAGTTTTCAGTGTTTCAGATCATTCACAAATCACATCGAAGGATGCTCAAAGAGAAGATTCCATCAGGGAGCTAAGGTTGGAAGCACAGAGGGTAGACAGCTTGTAATCAAAACAACACATTCCATCACTGAAGACCGACTACAAGACACACTTTTAAAGTTCAATTTCTAATCTCTTTAAAAATAGCATCTAAATATGACTAATTAAGCCAGGCATGGCGGCACACACCTATAATCCCATCTACTCCAGAGGCTGAGGCAGGAGGATTTCAAATTCAAAGATGACCAAGCAACTCAGCAAGACCCTATCTCAGGAAAAAAAAAAAAGAACTAGGAATATAGCTTAGTGGTAAGTACCTCTAGGCTCAATCCCCAGCACCATGGAGAGGGAGAGAGAGGGGGAGGGAGGGAAGGAGGAAATAAGAGAGAAAAGAATGCATATCAAACTGATTAAAATGATAGTGAGCAAGTTAAGGAAAACTTCAACTTTTCCAGTAGATTCCATCCTTGTTATGCTCCACAGTCATTATTACATTAAAAAAGAAAGAAAAGAGCCCTTTCTACCACTCTACTCCAACCCACATGGGAATACGTAAGGGGGCCCTGTGCTTTGGAGAAGTACCTTCCTCAAAAATATTTTTTTTAGTATAGGATATTAAGGATTTAACCCAGGGGCTTTCTACCTCCAAGCTAAACTCCCAGCCATCTCTATTTTTTGTTTGGAAACAGGTCTCACTAGGTTGCTGAGAGTCTTGCTAAGCTTAAAGCTATCCTTGAACCTATGATCCGCCTCTCTGATCCTCCTGAGTCCAGGGATTACAGGCATGCACCACCACACCCAACCTCAAAATTCATTAGGTCCACACCTATTACCCAAGACTGGCCTGGGGTCAGCAGTGTCATTCTATTGGAGTGCCCTATGCCTGGCCCTGGACCTGCAGAAGCCTGGTTTCTCCACTTTAAGGTCACTCCCAAACCTCTACCCTACATACAGGGCCCATCAGATTTTCCAAGGAGCACTGGGCCTCATGCCTATCAGGTTGTTATAAGACCTCAAGGCAGAGCCCTCATCCTAGGAAGGGCAGCTAGACAAGCCAAGCAGGTCTTGTGGCTAGCACAGAATTTCCTTTGTGCGATTGCAAGATATTTGGCTGTTGAGATGGTGCTGACATATTGATCTGGAGTGATTCTAACTATAGATGAAGACAAGGGGCTTAGATGACCTAGGGGAAGCCTTGTCTACTCTGGGTAGTGATGCTGTACCCAAACCTATTTCCCTCTTAGGACAAACTCCCTATAGCTTGGTTCTTTGCATCTACTGCAAGAAGGTGGGAATAAGCATAACTCAAAACTGGTAAAAATTTGTAAGTTGTAGAAACATTAGATAACTGAGTTTGATTCAAATCTCAATCATTTCTCAATAGTTGGTGATGAATAAACTGAAGCTTAGCATGCCACCCATCTGAGGAAGCAAGCCTGATGTAATTTAGTACATCTTCATATGTAGGCTTGTAAAGGTTCCCTCCTAAGGTCCTGGGAAAGTCCCCACTAATAAAAGTACACGGTCATGTATTTTTGTAAAATTCTCAGAATTAGAATTTTTAAACACTAATCAAGTAAGACCATTGTATGTTTCTATGACATTTCCCCCTTGAAATAGGTAAACATGGAAATGACTATTAGAATCCTGGTAATCTCGCTAAGGGGAATTTTTGTTGTAGGAGTGACATTAAACAATGACTTGGTGGGGGTAAATTTGTACAGTGTAAGGTCATATCTGTGTCTGGTTAAATCATTAGGAGAGTACCAATAGGAATGCTTCCATTCCTAGTAACACCACCCACCAGGCTAACACCAACATGCAGGGACCATCATAGAACTGATGATCTAATGGTTAACAAATTCATCGATTCAAACAGCATTTACAATTAAGATGTTCAGCATGTGCACACACATATGCACATATAAACACCTATCCATAATTCAAAATCTTCTGAAGTCTATAAAGTTTACATGTTACAGAAAGGTGGAAGAGTTTCTCTATAATCCAATAATCCTAACAGTGTTACCAGTAGGTAGTGGTGAAATTACCAATATAAGCAGTTGTGTGAGTCAGCTTTCCTTCATTATAATAAAATGCCTGAGGTAATTAGCTTATAAAAAGAAAACATATCTTTTGGCTTACAGTTTTGGAGCTTCTATTCAAGACCAGATGGGCCCTTTGCTTTGAGCCTCTAACAGGCAAACCAGATGGTAATGGTGGTGGTTGTATGATGCAGCAAACCACTCACCTCGTAAGTCAGGATGCAAAGAGAGAGAGAAAAAGAGAGAGGAGAAGTATCCCTGAACTGACAATGCCCTTGAGGGCATACCCCCAATGACCAATGACCTCCCACTGGACTCCAACTCCTAAGGGCCCCACCACCTCCCAACAATGCTGACCTCCAAGGACCAGGCCTTCAACACAAAGACCTTGGTGGGACATTTATTCAAACCATGGCAATGGTGAAACAGAACATCTCTAAACTATTAAAAATAAGAATCAAATTTCAAACACACATGCTAAATGATGAAATATCTATTTTCTCTATGAAAAGCAAAAGGTATTTTGACATTTTTGGTATTTATCAATGTAATTTTTTATTTGCTCCGCTATATTTTTATTCCAAAGAAACATTCTTTCATATCTATTTTCATGCTCATAATTATGTAAGTCTTTGTCTTTAAGAGGGCTCCTTTGAGTTAGGTAAGTTTTACATGCCTCAAAACCTTGGACAGGAGGTCACGAAGAGAATAATCACCTAAATGTCCTGGTCAGGGGGATTCCTTGGACAAATGATCTGCAGGCTTTAAGAAGCTTCAGTCATCCTATGCCAGCGAGTCTGCCACATTTAGGCTCTTTTGTATGGCAGAAGCTCCATTGTTCTAAGACTTTCAACATCCTATGAAATGATAAATTGGGCTGAGCCAGGTGATCTCCCCAAATCCACTCCAGACAAGGAAGCCTGGTACCTCCTCCCTGCGTGCTCTGGAACAGATCTTCTTCTCTGTGTTAATTCTGCCACCAGAGCATGAAATACGAGAAGAGTTTTAATTGGCTTCTCAGTCCCCTGGGTCAGCAAGGACAAACACAGCCCGTCTTGCCTGATTGTGAGCTGAGGTAGAACTTGTCACATTCCTTCTTGTCAAGTTGCACTGAAAATTAACCAGAGGCAAACAGTGGAACAAATTTGGTGTCTTTTGGCTAACCAAGACCACGGGATTCAGGGACTCTCCCTAAGATGTCTTCCTTTTTTAAAATTTGAAGCTACCTAGCAGAGTCTCGACCCTCTCCAGCTGGATTCTTAGCACACACCTGGTTTCCCTCGTCAACTCTCTGTCTAAGGACTTGGCGTTTAGATTTTTTTCCAGTGTTGTCTACAAAAAGTTGCCATTGCGAAGCCCAGCTGTCATGGCTAAGCTTACCAAGAGAGATTTTCTATGGAAGATCCGAGGTCAAAGCAATATCTTGCCTTACAAGTTTGAAGTAGGAAGGAGGAGAGGATCCTGCTGGCATACATGTCCAGTTGCACAGGTCCAAAGTGGTTTTACAGTGAGGATGGGGACATCCTACATTCTGGAATGAACTCCAGGTCAAAGGGCAGCTTCTGTAACCACTGGAGGATTTAACCAGGGCTAATGCTAATAAAGGATATTTGAATTGTGAATATGTAATACAATGACATTTTATTTCATTTTGACTTATACACACAGTGGAAATATTATCAAGTCCAAATAACACTTAAGGGTTATAGGTCACACAGCCAATAAATGGCAGAATCTAGATGCTAGAGAGATTGTATTTCTATGAGGAAAAGTGCCTCATAATTTCCTAACACAAAACACTGAAAAATGAGGGGGTTTGCATTGAGGCTTTAGATAGGTAACAATAAAATGTACTAAGAAGTTATAAAGTCTTTGGGTGTTGACTTTAGTAGTTTTCCATATATTATACCATTTTAATCTCTCAACAATACTCTGAAGCATGTACTACATTAACAATTTTAAAAAGAAACCCGAGGCCCCTGGCAAGTACAGAGACTTCCCCAAGATGGGTTCCTGGCTGATCCTCACCATTGACAATTTACATTCAATAGCTCACTCTCTCCTAGTTTTCCCATAAAAATGAGAATTATTCATCAGTGATATCCAACTCTTAGCATGTTATTATAGTAATAAATTATAAAAGTCAAAGAAATATACTCTGGCTTTGGTTATAATGTGAACCAACTTAGATGAGTAAGTTCATACAATTCTCTAGGATAATATTAATGATATGCTAACACTTACATAGCACTTACCATGTTACTGAAACGTAATCTTGGTGAGATTCTTAGAATATTTCCCACAACAACCTGTGGGGTGGGTTCCATTATTTTCCCCATTTTGCAGAGGAACCCAGAACATAGAGATGCTACAGAATTTGTTGAAGTTTATGGGGCAAGTGGGAGACTCAGTACAAGCCCAGGAAGTCTGGCCTCAGAGCCTGTTGTGACAGTTAAGCCCTATGTGACCATTCTTCTTGCAAGAAGAAGAAGAAGAAGAAGAAGAAGAAGAAGAAGAAGAAGAAGAAGAAGAAGAAGAAGCAGCCAGCACCTCAAATTCCCAGAGTCTAGTAACACATACGATTTTGAGGGCTTTTTTTGTTTGTGTTTTTGTTTTTATTTTGGTGGTACTGGGGTTCCTGGAAACCCTTCTACCTCCGGGCTACACTCCCAGACCTATTTTTATATTTTTATTTGGAAACAGGGTCTCTTTAGCCAGCGAGGGTGGCTTTGAACCTGCATGATCATCCTGTCTTCACCTCCCAAGCGCAGGGATTACAAGCATGCGCCACAACGCCCGGCAACACAAAGCATGTTGTAGACATAGTTAACTATAAACAAAACCAAAATGGAAAAAGAAACTCTGCATTTACAAGAGAGATAAATTAGGTAGAGTGAATAACTCTCCATAGATGCCAAATCCAAATAAATAAATAAATAATAAATACTAAGTTCACAAAAAATTGATACAAAATTTTTTTCTATAAAGCTTCCTAGTATGATGAAAGATTCAATTTCATAAGAAAGCACTAATACCCTTTTAGAAGGTCAATAGTTGAGTGATTCTAGGGCTCCTTTTATTACAAAAAAAATCTTGGGGAAATGAGATGCTGAGGCCGGCAAAGAAGATTGCTATAGGAACTGGCTTTATATCCACACCTTGTGGGGTCCCCTCCCTCATCGGTTCACATTTCATATGTGATTTGTTTTCATAATAAAAGACTTTCAGAGTACTTGTATACCAGGGCTGGTGCAGGAACCTCCCTTCTTGTGAGATGGCTCATACCCCCTGTTAGAGATGTGTGGTTCAGCCTGTTACAGATGTGCAGCACCAGCCTCTAGGCATGGTAAAGTTGTCACAGATGACCCAGTGACAACAAAGCTTCAGGTAATCATGGCCACATGAGTGACCCAAGGTAAGACCAGCAGAAGAACCAGCTAGTTGAGTCCTGGACAATTAAGGTGAGCCACAGAATCACGAAATTTTAAATAAAGTATTTGTTGTTTTAAGCCTCCATGTTTGGGAATGGATTATTATGTGGCAAAAGCTGACACAGCACACACATAAGGCATGTCATGGGATGGCAACAGCAACATGGACACTATGAATTGTGCAAGAGGCCGGGGCATTTTCTCAGTGGAGTAGGAGAGTCAGGTGGCTGAAAGGGTGACCAGAGTGTTAGGCTGAGAGGATGGTATACGATGCTTCCTGTGTTTACCTACCTGTTCTGTGACTTGTAGATCAAGTGGATGGGGAAGGTCTTCTTCATGATCATATCAACAGAACAGAGAAGATAAAAGGAAAGAGTCCTGTTGCATCCTGAAAGAGCCGGCCCTTGGCTCCCGTGTCTCCAGCAGCAGGATAATATAATCAGTCAGGTTTATAGTTACACAACATCTTCCACTTGGCCCCTCCAAGTCGTCCTTGTTATTCACTAACATTGCTGCTATAGATCAAGAAAGGTGAATCATGGCCTAGGGAAAGGGCTCAACCAAAGATTAAGGCAAGCTCTCAGCACTCAGCAGCCGAGAGGCTCAACAGTCTCTGCTATCAGCAATGCTCAGAGTAAAACCATCATCCAGTCCAACATCTTTCTTTTCTTTTCTTTTTTTTTTTTTTTTTTTTTTTTGCAGTAGTAGGGACTGAACCCAGGAGCATCGTACCTCTGAGCTACACCCCAGCCCTATTTTTTATTCTTTAATTTGAAACAGGGTCTTACTGAGTTGCAGAGGGCCTCAGTAAGTAGCTAAGGCTGGCCATGAACCTGTGATCCTCCTGTCTCAGCCTCCCATGTATTTAGATTACAAGCACTGTCACCACGTCCAGCTCAACTTATTTCTTTAAAGATAAGAAAAAGAGAGACACAGAGATTGACTTGTCCAAGGTCATATAGCTCCTAGATATGATTGAGCTGACCCATGAATCCAAGTCCAGGGACTCATTTTTGTGTGTGTGTGGTACTAGGTGTGGAACCCAGGGGCTTTACTACCTCTGGGCTATGCTCCCAGACCTATTTTATACTTTATTTGGTAACAGGGTCTCACTAAGTTGCTGAGATCCTCACTAAGTATCTGAGGCTGGCTTTGAACCTGTGCGATCTTCCTGTCTCAGCCTCCCAAGCACTGGGTTTACAAGCACGCGCCACCACACCCAGCCTCCAAGTCCAGGAACTCTTAATATTCTACAGTGACACAAGACACAGAATAGGCACCTTGGAGCTCAATGAAGGAGCCAAATCATAGAAATTCTAGTCTAATAATCCTGTCCTTGAGTACTTTAAAAGTATTGTCCAATTGATCACCTAGGACAGCCAAGGATGCCATAGGACACACTGAAAAAAGTTCTCAAACGATGACTAGGAAACTTGATTGACAAAGGATAGAAGAAGGAAAAAAAATCTACCAATATTTCACTATGACACAAAATGTGAATTTATTTATAGGCCTCCTCTTCTCCTTCTGTTAAAGTACCCATTAATAATGGTCATACTTGCTAAGGTCTAAATGTTTGTGTCCCCAAACAATTCCTATGTTAAAAACCCCAACATCCAACTTCAAGACTTAGAAATAAAGATTTGCTGCTTCCTGTTCTACAGTATTCTGTTGCAGCAGCAAAAACTGACTGAGATAGTTCTTTGAAGAATGAAGAATATTAACTTATGGCTTAAAGCATGAATAATGGCTAATAAGTGCTTTGATTTGCTTTGCAAATCATGTTTAAGTGCTGACATAAGCATATGTTAAATGTAATCGGTACATCTGCT
Source organism: Muscardinus avellanarius (assembly GCF_963383645.1). NCBI lineage: Eukaryota > Metazoa > Chordata > Mammalia > Rodentia > Gliridae > Muscardinus > Muscardinus avellanarius. The sequence goes on along the minus strand of NC_137789.1, from coordinate 92,461,878 downwards.
TTTATTTTATAATCTAGGGGGAAATGCCCTGGTCCTTTTTCTATTTCTACCTTATTACATGACCGTGAACAAGTGACTTAACTATTCCAGGTTTCAAATGTTCCGTCAATAAAACAAGGCAATTAGGCTTCAAGTCTGGAAGAACACGGGGCAATGGAAAGAACTTTGGCTGGGATCACAGTTGAGGTGAAAGCTGGGGCCTCCCACCTTGTTAACGGGCTGAGGGCCTACACCTCACTTCTCTCAATGTATATATAGATAAGTGGGAAAATGACACCGTTTTCACCTGGCTTGGAAAGAATGAACAATCCTGCAAAGTATGCAGATCAGTGTCTGATGTCCAAGAGTGTCTGGCAATGAAGCACTCATCACAATGATTCGTTTGTTCCTCCCACAAATATTTATGGGACCTGTGCTCTCTGACAGGCTGTCCTCTCTGTATGAAGGAAGTCAAGAACACCTGGCTTCCTAGAGCTGGCCTTCCAGTGCATGGTAATCCAAAGAGAAAAACAGGGAGATTATGTACCCCGCATTCAGAAAAGGCTTCCTGATTCCGTTCTCCTACAGCACCCAGAGCAGCCCCTGGCTGCCACAGAAGGCTGGATGGTCCTCCCCTGCTCCGGGGAGGCCACAGCCTGCAGCGGCTTTCTCTCCTACACCTCTCATCCTGGGCCCAGCGCAGGGCGCACCAGGGTGGGCAGCCAGAGCTGCCTTCACACCTTCCTTCCAGCCCAGCCCTTCCCCCTCCTCTCCTCTCCAGACTGCCCCAGTTGGCCTGCCCCAGAGCCTTCCAGAAAGCTCCGAGGTGGCTTCCAGGCACTACCCACAACTTCCCACCAGAGGTCGCTCTCCCACACAAGCCCAAGCCAACAGGCCCGGCTTCACCTCCTGGCTGCACTGACATTATTTTCTTTCTCTATTTTTATCTATTAAAAAGATTTCTTCGCAGCCATAACTTAGATCTCTACACTAAAATGGAGCAACAGGAAGATATAATGGTGCATTTCATTTATGAATGACCTATAATAAATTACTCTGAAGTGTCCCGAGTGCCAGAAGACAGAACGCTTTGTCTGCCCATGGACTGTATTTCACATACTTTAATTTAGCTGACACATAAAACTCATTTGACATTTTTCAGGCATTTGTGGGGGCATGAGGGCTGGAGGGGTGCACTGTGGGCCCGGGTGGGGAATGGGGGCGGTGGGCACAGGAAAGGATATTCGGTTCTTGTTGAGGGTTAAGGTGTGCAGCCGGGGTAACCCTGGCAACACGAGGTCCTCCGCGAGCTGATTGTTGTCCAAGATGAGTTCCTCCAGGCTCCTGAATGCGCTCAGTCCTTCCAGTGACCTGCGGTGACAAAGGGAACGGAAAAAATGATCCTGCACTAAATCAGGGAGGCCATTATGAGCCGAAATAAATATTTTAACCTTCCCTTTCAGGACTGGGAATAGTTTGGGCTTGGTGCCTGTCAGCAAAGTGAATGACAAGAATTAGTAGCGGGAGCCGGGGCGGGGGCGGCGGGGGAGAAGGGGCCGCTGGCACTCACCGCATCCTTCACGGGTTGCCAACATGAAGGATGAGGGTCACTTAGTGAGTAGCCAGGATCCAAAACAAAGGGCTTCAGATACGGCCTGCAGGATAAATTTGTCAATGTCTTGTGCCTTCAGGCACCCAGCCTCGGCTGACCCTAACCTCCATTCCCAAGATAAATAACTCTGTCACAGTTCACCTTCATTCCCTGGACACAAATTTAAGTTGTCATCCATCATTTCTGCCTAGAAATATCATACCCCTCTTACAATAATAAATATAACTTCAAGTATCATTTCTTAGCGGTTCTCCTCTGTACAGTCAGAAGGGAACCAGCAAGGAAGGCTTCTTTTCTCTCTCTTCACATCCTTTGACTTTTTCCCTCCTCCTCTGCCTTTTCTTTTTTCTTTGCTAGTCACTTAATTTGCTTCTGCCCAGTGTCCTCCAGCCTACCCCCAAAGGCAAAGCCTTTGCGGAATTACATAATCACTCTGCCTAAGAGAGCCTTTTCTTTCTTCTTTCACTATTTCTTTTTATTTGTTTTTGGTTTGGTTTGGAGGAGGAGGATTGGGAGAATTTCTGCTTCAAAGCACCTGGACTTGAAGTTACTGTTTTAATTTATGGAACATGGGATTTTTCACTTTATTTGGGGGGAAAAATATAGAGTATAGCAATGTAGATGTTGAGACAGTAAATAAAAGGCATCTGGAAGGATTAAGTACCCGGCTCAGGAAAAAAATAATGTATCAGGAAGGGAAAAATGGCCTTGTGTATACACAGAAAGGAAAGTTAACTGTTCATTTGGTGGGCCCTCGAGAGCGCGGAGTGGAGGGGACACTGGGCATTGTGCACAAGTGCTTGCTGGGTGCACACGAGCATTAATTAAAGAAAGCCGCCTGGTGCGGGGACACAGGCAGACGCACAGACTCCCAGCTCGCACCTGCCAGACCCAGGAGATGTGCTGAGCTTGCACAGGCTGACAGCTGAGCTACGACGTCGACGGAGAGGGCTCGCATGGGATCTCTAGCTATTCTATAAAATGCGACGAATCAGGACGATACTGTCCATACTATTTATTCATTTACTGATAGTAGCTCCTTTGCAGCTGTGTGTGCTTGTGCGTGCAAGGTGTGTATGGAGAGTGTGTGAATATTAGCACTAGAGCTTTCCCTAAGGATCCAGAGCTCTCTGGTGGGACCCCTGCCAAGAAGCCTCCAAGTTAGAGAGTCAAGCCAGGGCTGGTGGCACATCCCAGTACTTGGGAGACTGAGACAGAAGGTTTGCAGGTTTAAGGCCAGCATGCAGTAACTTACCAAGACTGTATTTTAAAAAAAGTTAAAAAGGCTGGGGATATAGTTCAGAGGTAGAGATTCCTGGTGACACACACACACACACACACACACACACACACACACACAAGTAAGTAAATAAATAGGAGTTAACCCTTGCAAGGTGTAAACTGCACTGTGTGTGATTAAGTTTTCAGCTTCCACTGGGCCCAGAGCTTGGCCTGCACATCTGGTCTGTGCCTTCTCCAACAGCCAACACTGCCAGGCTCAACATGGGAGAATGGGGTGCACATCTGGGCGTGAGGATCACTTTGGGTTATTTCATTCCTGCCCCGCCTTTTTCTTCTTCCTCATGGTTCTGTGTGAGGGAAACACAATGCACAAACATCTAGGTAGGACGGTGCGTGGGGCTTTGGCTCAGCTCTACCATCTCCTTGCAGTGTGGACTCGGGCGTGTTCTAAGTTCTGCCCAGGTCATGGGCTCTTACAGACAAGGAGGACTAACAAGTTAATATGTCATTCCTTTCTTTCTTCATCCTTTTCATTCCCTGATTTTCCCCAGGCCCTGACCTTGGGAATGTGTTGGGGATACAGGGGGTGTGTGAGGGCACTCCAGGGTCTTCTGAAGTCCCCTCCTCCACAGGGGTCAGTGAGGGATGCTCATTAACCAAAAGTGCTTCCCAGGGCCAGGCCCTGTTTGCCACAGGGGGCGTGGAGGCCACCTCCCGCCAGGCAGCCTTCTGGGCAGCTAATAAGTCCTTTGTGCACAAACATCAGCTGGGCTCTGGTTGAAGGCAGTATCCAAACACACATTGTTCCGGAGTTATGTTATGCAAATATTATACTTTTATCTTGAGACTCACTCCGCAAATGGTTGGCAACTAGCAAGCAGAAGAAAGCTTCCTTCCAAAAGTGCTTCAGGGAGGCACAGGACAAAGTGACCCAGCAGGGAGAAGACAGAGCCTGCCTCTGGAGGGGCGCCCTCTCCTCCTGGGAGACAGCCCTCTTTCCCTGCAGGGCCCCTGGGCTGCCCCTCACCCAGTGAGAAGGAGGGAAGTGCCTTCTCAGGTCCCCTGCCCCCTACCTAGTTTGAAGATTCTTTTTGCCCGAGAAGGTTATTAGCTGCTCAGTAAAAAGAAAACCGTGTTACACAGAGGCTGTTAATGAATAAGATCCCTGTTTTCATGTTGTCAGGGTAGCATGGTGATTTAATCAGTGGAATTCAGAGCTGAGGGACTGGGGACAAGAGACAGAGAACCCAGAGCTCACGAAGGGGAAAACAACCAGGAAAAAGGATTTGTGGGGCTTGGCTGGCCTGTGGAGGCCCATAAACATACACCTGGAAGCCAGCTTTTTCACTTTAAAAAGCATTTTGGGGGGTTATTATTGTTGTTTTTCAGGAAGGAGGAGAAAAATTATTTGCAACCATCTTTCAGTTCATACCCCATGTACCAGGTGCCTGTAAACAGATACCCGCGGTTAAATAAGATGACGAGGCAGAACAGGCTTTGGAGATCCTTGCAGATCTGTTACAGGACATTGGGGGCAGGGCTGTAATCCCTCTGCTGGAACATTGTGCATAGAATGCAAAATGAACCCAAAAATGAGAGCTCGGGTGGAGGGGGTGACCGCATGTAAGGGCTACTCAGCAGCTTCCTTGGCAGAGGCTGAGATGGCTGAAGTGTGGGTTGGGAGGCTAAGGGGCTTTACCCAATGCAGAGGAAAACCAGCTGGAGCCGCCTGGTGCACAGTCGGCAAGGGCAGGCAGGGAGAGCCCGGCCTCTGGGTGGCAGGTGCTTTGCTCTAGAAACCTAATCAGAGCCTCCCCAGCTCAGGCAGCCCTCCCGCCTCCTGCTAGCTCCACCAGTGAGAGCAGCGTGATCTCACCCACAGGTACCATCTCAGTCACTTCCCTTGCAGGGCTCTCCAGGCTCCCCGAGGAGCCGCTGAGGCTGCTGGGAGAGTCCCAGTGCCTTTTCCAAAGTCACATCAAAATGACAAAACATCACAATGCATTCGGCTCCAATGGATTCAAACAGAGAGAACTTTTAAGTTTCCACTGTAATTAACCCTATCCTCGTTAAGATAATTATGATCAAGCTTCCTGTCACAGTTAATATCCCAGCATCATCGCCCATGGCTCACACTCTGCCCTCATTAGCTTATAAAAACAGCGGCGACACTGAACAGGCAGCGGCCTCGGGCCCAGGCTGGGTGGGGGCTGGAGGGCCTGATGCAGGAACAGGAGCGCTGCAGGCTGCAGGCCCAGTGGAGGAGCCGCCCCTCCACCCTTCACTCCTGGGTGGGTGCAGACTCAGTCTCCTTCATCCTTTCTTCCAAAATTCTTGAGAGGCCAAGCTCCAGAATCGGGAAGAAGGGCCAATACCACAGAGAGCTGGCAGGCTCGGGCAGAGGGGCGTCTCGGCTGTAGTACACCTCCCACCAGAACCCAGTTCCACCTGGAAATACAACCTAGGCTGAAAAGCACATCTCTCCCTCCTTTCCCAGACAACGCTAGCACTGACGGGTGGGCCTGTCATGAGATGGGCAGTGAAAGGTGGGGACAGTTAGCCACAGACCCCATGGGAGAAATGTCTCTCTCTTTGGAGAGATGTTTGGTCTCAAGTCCAAGACCCAGAGTAAGATATTCTCAAACCAAGCAAGAAAAGAGCTCCGCTAAGATCTTTACCTACATCCTCACTGGTAACCATTAAAATATCCATGTGGAGAGGCCAAGGAAGGCAAGACTGCTAGTCCCCCTGGCCTGCAGGGCTTGGCCACTGCCTGCCCGCCGGAGTCCCTCTGGATGCTTCCTGTCTGCTCTCGGTGCAACCTCTACAAACCTGCAAAGATGCACCAAGGACCCACTGCCCCTCGCCAACTGGCTACTTCTCAGTTGGGAGTCCATGAATGTTGAGCAGAAAAGCCACCAACAAGATACCAAGAGCTGAACAGAGCACAGGCAGGCCAGTGGCTGGGAAGGCATCCATGCTGGCCTCCTTTAAAAGGCCAGCCGCCCCCCAGTTTTCCCCCGAGGCTGCGAGTCCAGAACAGTAAGAGGCACACTAAGAGAGTCTGCACCTATTTACCAGGTCTAGCAATGGAGGTATTTAAATACTGCATTACCCACCAGTAACTATGTCTCTGAGGACCCTCCAGTGACCTGGCTGCTCCTGGCAGCCCCCTGGCCTCTTGGCATCTCAGCAACTAAGCAGCAAGTAACACCAGCCATCGCACCAGGGCACCGAGACCTGCTCTGGGGGCAGCTGTTCAGGTTGGTCAGTGTGGTGGTTAAATAGTTCAAACATCACCTCTGAGGGCAGAAATAGTCATTTATTCCTGTCTCATTCCTGCCCAACTCCCATGCCTGACACATAGCAGGTCTGAGAGAAATGTCTGAAAATTAAATTCTCACAGAGGCTAGGGCCAAAGCGACAAGGACAGAGCAGGCGGCAGAAGACTAGCCAGTGGGGAGAAGAGGATTGGGGCGGGCTGATGTCTGTCCAGAAAGTGGCTCAATGGCACACGGAGGAGTTCACACACTCTGCCCACCCAGCCCCGCAAGAAGGATTCTTTCATTTTGCTGTAAAATCCTTTTATATCCTATTTAAATGGATGGATGGATGGATGGATGGATGGATGGATGGATGGATGGATGAGAGCTATCTATATCACTATATATAAACTATAATTTGCTATGTATTTTTCTAGTATTTATTTCATATAGCTAGAGACACATGTATAAATAACAATATAAATCAACTAGTCCAGACTGTAAGTTTATCAATAGGAAGTGGAAATGTTTTTAAGAACTAGATGGTAAAGCCAGGTGTGGTGGTGTGTGCCTGCCTATAATCCCAGTACTTGGGAGGCTGAGATAGGAGGATCTCATGTTAGCAAGCCCTTAGCAATCTAGTAAGACTCTGTTTAAAAGTAAGAAATAAAAAGGTCTGGGAGTGTAGCTTGGAGGTAGGATGCCTCTGGGAGGAGAGAGACAGAGACAGAGATAGAGACAGAGACAGAGACAGAGACAGGAAGAAAAAGAAAGAGGCAGGAAAGAGGACGAGAAAAGTAAGACAAGAAAAGAAAGAGGAGAGGAAGGGAAGAATAGAGGAAAGAGAAAGGAAAGGGAGAGAAGGGAGGGAGGAGGGCACGAGGAAGGAGGGAGGAGAGGGTAAAGGAGGTAGCCTTCTGGGCTAGGCCATGGTATGTATCAAGAACCAGTACATCACTTTGGATCAAAGTCAGTCCCAAAGTTCTACTGAGTCTCCATCATGATGGGTAATCTCTGAGCTGCAGAGAATAAAATTCTGCATCCAAGACTAAACAAACAAAAACAACATTGTTAAATAGATCTTAAGCCTTCATGTACCATGTATTAGAATACTAATACATTTTTCAAATCCGATACCTGAAGTATTATGGAGAATGAGTAAGAAACTAGAAACCCAGGAAGAGGCACTTGTAGTTTTTGTTATTTTAAAAGAAAAGTAAGATGGTCCATTCTCTAACCTTTGGATTCATGAGTTTATAAACTTACCTATAAGAAATTCTGGTTAGATTATACCTGTGAGGAACTGGTATTTGCTTGTCTTGGACACTGTAAATAATTTATCTGATCATATTAACCTTTTTTACTTTTGCTACCAGGAAGCTCAGAAGTAAATTGTGATCCAGCTATAGAAAGGTTATACTTCATGACCTCTATATGGGCTTTCCAACTTAAATTTTGAGGCTTATAACTTTTTCATAGCCTTAATATTTTATTTATCTATTTTATTAACTCTAATAAGCTAGTTGAAACTCTTTGTGGAGTGAGATAGGACATATACCAATATAATATTCGCAGATTTTCAGACAGGCAGTGTCTGGAAATTAAGTACAAATTCCGAGACGAGCTGTTCATGCAGATACTCAACTAGGATTAGGGAAGACATATACCATATCCAGAGTCAAAGTGGCTTTGAATAAACTTCTAATGACAGCCTTTGACAGAAAAGCTAAAAGTAGATGACAAAATGACAACTTTGGGTAGACTCATAACTGTTCTAAAAGTACCCAAAGAGCACTGATTAGTGGTTAAAATTACTCTAGGGTCAGGGTCTAGAAATTTCAGTTCTGTTTTGTTTTTGCCAATGACTTAGTGAGGTCATTAGTTAAGAACATGTTTATCTCATTTATGAAGGCTAAGACCATAGAAAGATATTAAGATTTATCCTATTTAATCATTAGGAATCAAAATGATCCTTTTAGAATCAACTATTATATCAGTCCAGTAAGATGAAATTTCACAATGTCTAGCATAAAGGCCTAAATATCAATTTAAAGGTTAACCAAAAAGAGCCATTTAAAAATCAAAAGGCAAATAGAAATTGGGAAAATAGTTCTCATTTCTCTAACAACCTATAGTTAAACATTCTCAATATGAAAAGAGTTTTTTCAAATGATTAAGAAAAAACTAAATCCCTAATAAAACAATGATAAAAATGATTGGAGAGAAAATTTCAAGGAAATTGTGTAATCATAGAAATGTGTTAGAAATTTCAGCTTTACTGTGTATCCCAGTACTTGGGAGGCTGAGACAAGAGGATCACAGGTTCAAGACCAGCCTCAGCAACTTAGTGAGACCTTGTTTCAAAACAAAAATAAAAGGGACTGGAATGTAGCTTAGAGGTATAATGTCCCTAAATTCAATCCCCAGTGAACCCCCAAAAGATAAGACTCCAATTAAACAAGATACTTACATTATTTTCTTAAATTTTAACATGGTTTTGCTAGGCACAGTGACACCTGTAATTCTAGCTACTCAGGAGACTGAGGTAAAAGGATCAGAATTTTCAGGGCAGCCTGAGCAACTTATAAGACCCTGTCTCAAAGTAAAAAATAAAAAGCATTAGTTCAGTGGTACAGCACCCCCGAGCTCAATCCTTAGTACTCAAAAGTAAAGAAATAAAAAATAAGATTACCATGGTTTTGTCAAAGTTCAAGAGAATAAGAACTAACAAGACTTAACAGGAGAGTGAAATTTGTTACAACCTTTCTGGAGGAAAATTTATACTGAAAACCTTCAAATAATTATATTTTTATTAGTAATTCTAACTCCAATAAGTTATTCAACATATATCAAAATATTCAGTGTATATCATGTGTGTATGGTTCTAGTATAAGTGAGTTCAATAGAGAGTTATTTGTAAATAAGCCTAAGTGCTCAACAATAGAGAAATGATTAAACAGAGCCCAATATATCTATGTAATGAAATACCACGTAGCAATTAAAAATATTATAGACACTTCCAATGAGCTGGGAGAATTTCACGCCATATATTGAAGTACCTAAAATTAAATTATAGCACACTATGGCACGCACACCAATATCTCATGCATGGAAATTAAAAGTCATTTGCCAAGCAAGTTTCAATTTGTGACACATTTCTCTGGGTATTTTCCTCCACGTTGATGGCTAAGAGTCATCAGAGTAGTCTTTATTAGGAGTTTTTAGTTTAAAAACTACTGTCTACAATATGCAACTTATACACATAGACTTTAAGACTATTCAGTTCACACATAAACAAAGGAGTATATATATCCAGATAACTACATATGTCCACTGATACCTACATCTATTTCTATATTTATATTCCTTCAATATATACCATTAATCCTTGTGTGATATTTTTACAGTTTTCTCTAGTTACTAAATTTCTACTATGTATTGTCTATTTTGAATAATAAAAAATAATCAGGAAAAAAATCTAGTAAAAATTCCATAAAGGAAAATAAGACAAAAAAGAAAAAGAAAATACAACTTTTATACACAGTATGGAGGTGTCTCGGATGACAAATGGTGTATTTGAAGAGAGCTTAAGTGAACCACCAGAGTGGGCCCATTACCACACATGCTAACCTGGTCCTAATCCACCCTGTTACCTCACTGTCCCAAGTAATGCTGCCTGGAGCTGTGTTTCAATTCTGGATGCCATATTGGAGAGAACATTAGCATTCAGAAACACCCAAGGAGTAAAACCAGTAATGTGGGTAAGAAACAGCGGATGATACAGGGAGCTTATCTAGAAGCAGAGAAGACTGAGTGGCATTCGAGAACAAAGCCTGTGGCCTCCCAGAAGGCAGAATCAAAAACAAACAGGATGATGCTGAGAGGAAATACCTTGGATTAATTTTTTTAACTTGTAAAAATAGAGTAGTTGTTCACTAAAGGACAGAACTGCCTCCTGAGTCAGTATGCATATTTGATCAGAGACAAATCACGGAGAATGTTGAAAGGGAATTTCTGTATAGAGAAGATTAGACCTGGCAAACTCGAATATTCTATGCAGATACTGTGATTATCTGACTGTAGCTCCTTCCTCCACAGCCATGACTTATAATGGCAGCTAAGAGACACTTTTCCCCTGCCCAAGGGTTTCTTACCAGCCAGCCTGGTACCAAGAGGGAAGTAGAGTTCTACCTCTCCCACTGCCCACAACACTAAGCTTTATAACTTATTTTTATCTTCCGCTGTGGCTGTGTAGAACCTTTTTAAAATTTTCCTAACTATGAAGATATCCCCAAAATAAAAACCACACATCTCAATACACTGTCCCCTTATGACCTAGGAACTACACATTAGAGCTATGTGAAATGGACACTGTTGATGTTTTTATATACACTTACAGACCTGGAGTCCTGGAGGAATTTTAGGGTGCTCCACTCTCTCCCCACACTTCAGATAAGATAACTAAAGTCCAGAGAGGTCTGTAGCCTACCTGAAACCATGCATGGTAAGCAAGCCAAATCTAGAATCCTTAGATGGACAGTGCAGTGTTCCTCCAATGCTCAACTCTAAGTAATTTCTAAGTATGGTTGAGAAATGGAAATTTACCATGGCCTCAACCTTTATTCAAGCATCATGTGTAATGTTATAGGTCCAATCATCATATACTGTCAAATAGAATGATGAATCCATAATCCTCTTATAACCTCTCCAGAATCTCCTAGAACCTCTGGAAGAATTAGTTCATACAATTTTTTTTTTCCATGTAACCTGATGAGGTTACATGCATGCGAGGTAGAGCCAGGTTGAGACTTACCAGCTAATGGTCCTCTTGGTATAAACCCCTATCGCTCACTTGTTCACTCATTTGCAAAAAAAAAAAAAAAAAGCGTATTGGGCATCAAGTCCACCCAGCCCTTTGCTAGAGTCTGGGGCTCCACAGATAACCTGTGAAATGGTCCTATGCTCTATGTAGTAAGTACAGATTCAGGAGCAGTTACCGTGTAACCCAGGGTGAAAGTTGAGGCTGAGATAATAAGAGGTACTTTGAGGAGGAGGCTGTGGGGGGCTAGCACTAAGTCTAAATTCAATTGAATTGTAATCTTTTGAAGCATCTACTTGTACTTTCCTGCACATTTTGTGGTAAAGGAACATATAAAAGAGAGAGATAACTTGATCCTTGCTCTCAAGTAATCTATAGTCCACAAAGCAAGCACGTGGCCCCCCCTTTTAGTGTGGCAGGACCCAGCAAACACCTGCAGTGGAGTTCAGAAGCTGCAGGAGTCCTGGGGTCTGCTCCCAGGGAGCCTCCCTTCTGCAAAAGAGAGAAGCGAGCTGGGCTGGAACCAGGGGGAAACCACCAGGACAGCAGATTGTTAGGCCACACAGGCAAGGTGGGCTGTAGCGTGAACAGGAAAGATTTGAGCACAAAGGCTCCCAGCTGTGGGGCCACCCCTCCTCCATCTTCCCTGAGGCTGCTGCAGCTAGCAAGTCCTGGAGGACAGATAAGGAGCCAGGAGTCCTCTCTAGATGAGCCTCAGCCTCCCCCCCCACACACCTGGGCTGCCCTCCCTCCTCTCTGGAACCTTCCTTGCATTTTCTCCACCCTGGTGACATGGTTTGGGCCTGGGCTTTGACCATGTCTCTAAAATTATTTTGATTCACGGCTTGAGATTTTACAAAACCACACATGCACGCATGAAGCCTGTGGACTTGGGATCTTGTTTGTTTTTAAGAGTCCAAAGAGTGGGTTTGTGTGGTGGGTTCTGTAAATGGAGGTTTTCTTTGCAAGGGCGAGGTGAGGGAGCAGACACGGTGAGCCGCAGCCGCGGTATGTGTGCCTGTCGCCGTGGACGGAAGGCCCTGCCTGGCGGGGAGGCTCCCACGGCCATTGGACAAACACAGGTTGGGCCAAGAACACCGCTCTTCCACCTCATGGACTGTCTGCTTGAAAGATAACAGTGTCTCTTCCACACAAGCCTTTCACCACCCTCCGGAAAGGGAATTTCTAACTCGACAGATGGTGTCTACTCATTGCAAACCAACCAGAAACGGAGACATTTACATGGCGTGGCCTCAAGGCTCCAGGATCCCAGAAGGGCCCTGATCAAACACTTGCCCAAAGACCAGCTCCCTGCGGGCAGCCGCCACCCTCCGCCCTGGAATGGAACCAAGCCAGGAAAACCAGGGGGGAAAATGGACCAGCTGTGGATTCTGTGAGGTCCCAGTCAGCTGAAAAAGGTGAAAAATATTTTCTGCCACAGACTACAGGTTTCTATCTCCTGTGGAAAAGAAGGTCCCAGGAGATACAGTGCCTCTAGCAGTGGCTTATACTGAAGCCATTTTCTTTCTCCCACAACAGCTCTAGCTCTGTGAGATGCAAAAACTCTCAAAGTACAGCTTGGTGATGTTCGCACCTGAGGAGTGACACCTGTAACAATGTTGGGGACCAAGAGGAGAGATCAAATGTTTCAGATATGCAGCAAAGTGGACAAGAGTACCTTCTGGCTTAAGCTGAAGCTCTCTCCTCACCTGCCTTCTGGCCGTGTGATTACCACGCCATGGCGGAGCACCGCTGTGGCATCTTCTCGGGGAGCATGTGGTTCTGATGGAGAGCATCATGTCAGCTCAGGGAAGCCAAACAAGCAGAGTGAGTAACAACTCAAAAAGACCACTCAAGCTGGGGGTACCAGCTCTGATCTCAAGCTCTTTTGTGGAATAAGACCTCGGGATAATAACACTTAGAAAGTTGAATTGTTTAATCTACCACAGTGGCGGCAAAGTCCCTGACCAGGAAACACTCAGCAGATAATGCATATGGGAAACACATGAGCCATGAAACATTAAAACAAACCTGAGTGGATACAAAGGCAGTTTGTTAGTAAAAAGGTTAGTTTTCAAAAAATAAGTGGGTATGCTTCATGTCCAAAGGAAGAATTAGTTATCTAAGAGGAAACAGGTGGCTAGTCCCGGTCTGAAAAAAATACTAATATGTATTTAGAATCATCTGCTTGCATGAGGAGATGGCAGCGTGGGAGGATGTCTTCCTGAAGAACGTTCCATTACCTGATTTTTGTCCTGCCTTGGCCACTGCTTCATTGAAATGCTCTGTGAAACCCTTGCCTTTTGCTTTACTTTTCTGTAATGGAGGAGGCCACATCACTTTGGAGGCCTCTTCCATTGCAAACATACTATGCTCCAAGGAGAGGGGGCCATAGGAGAACTCCCAAGCCAAGTTTTATCACTGCCTTCATCATTCTACCATTCAGTGAGCCATTTAGCAGGACTGTAGGCAGCCATATCCAGTTTTCATGAGGCCCAGAAGATGGAGGAGTCAGAGGGCAGGGTGTGTGTCAAGTCCCTGCTATGCAATCTAGTTAATAAAAAAGAGCTGGGGGTGGGGGGGGCAGAAGAGACAAAAGTCCCTCTCCCTCTCCTTTCCTTCATCTTTCATAGCAACCCAAACTAGGAAATGACAGGCAAAGTGACGCACCACTCAGAGGGCAGAAGGGAAGTTTGATGAATTGACCACTGGTCAAGAAGTGATGGGCTTTGTACGTGCACAAGGGCCGAGCTGCCTTTCCAGGCTGATCGTCTGCCAAGATAGGGAGCCAAGAAAGGGCCTCACGGTGCCCTGCATAGAGGCAGCTTTGACAGTTTTAATAAAATTGGTTCTCTAAAAAGGAAGATGGCTGAAAGAAGAAGATAGCAATGGAGATGAGAATGGTTGAGAATTACACAGATACAGAGTGGACATTCACTGTTGTTTTCTTCTATTCAGTGCACTAGCAAGTAAGCAGCAGAAGAAAGCTTGATTTCATTACATCTATAGACCATCAAAATGCCCATATGTGCCAAGCATTGGCTAGACACTTGAGATACTGAGAAGAGATGGTTAGCAAAATAAAGGTGCCCTAAGAAACACAGAATGAACTGTTCATTTGTCTATTTGTTCCTCTTTCTGCAAATATTTACTGAGCAACCCTAGTCCAGGCCAAGGGTTAATGAAAGTGGCTTTCCCTCAGCCCAGGTGGAGCTTTAGGGCAGTGAGGCTGCATGGTCTGTATTTTTAGCAAAGGAAGAAAGGTCCTTCTGGTCTAAGGACCCTGCCATGCTGGGGGGTCTCTGCCCGCAACCACCTGTATATCACTGCACACTGGGCCCCCCAGCTAACCGCCCATTTCAAGTTTATCCCTTGATTTTGGTCCCCTGAGTCTACATTTGTGTTTGGCTTTATTGAGTTGGTGACAACATATTCTCACATTGCTTATGAAGACACAAGAATGTCAAGAGCAGCAATCATATAACCAGGGGGCAGACAGGAGAAAAGAGCTTTAGTTCAGTCCTAGGAAAATTTCTAGCTGTGTCCCTGAATCAGTGACCCAGTGGATCCATGTTCCTTCCATATGCAAAATTTGAAGTTGGAATAGATGATTCACTCCATCTTTTAACTAATTTTAATTTGAGGCCTTCTGTGGGTCAGATACTCTTCTAGATACCAAGGGTACAATTAAGATACTATCTTGTCATCAAGGGACCTAAGACCTTATGAAAGAAGGGCATAAACATGTGGCCATTGGAACCCAATGAAGTGCTTCATCTGCCTCCATGTAGCCTTAAACATCTCTAAGGTCCCTTATAATATCCAAATATCTTTGGATTAGTTCCTTAGCCTCTGTTCTTTGACCTTTCATTATACAGAAGTTTGTGTATCTAAGCACTGAAATAGTCACCTTCCATGACACCAAGCATTTCTTCTTGGTTAGGAGAAAGAAGCCCATACAAAATAAAATATTAAAAATAATTCTTCCAGTCTATATTCTTCCATGATTGCAGAAAGAATGCCACTCATTACTAAACAGCTCAGCAAGGCTCACAGTGTTGGAGAATATAAAGTTTTATGAGCAGGTTTCTCCTTCTCTCTCTGAGTGTAAGTGAGAAAGTACGTGAGAGAGAAAGCCGAGAGGCCTGGCTCAGGAGTCCGTGGTGAATTATAGACTGCCGCTCAAGATTCACAGCTCTTCGTGGTAGGAGGTTAATATTCTCACATGTCATTAGGTCTGCTGGCTCTCCTGATGGTTCATTGAAGCAGGCAGCAAATTATTTCCTCATGCTGCAGAGGACAGCGCACTGCAAAGCCAGGGAACTCAGGTCAGGATAGGCCTTTGGGCATTAATGACTTAGGATCATCAGGGGCTGTCTATAGGTAGGAATGGGCCTGTAGCTTTTGACAAAGCTAACTTTTTGATCGGTCTTGACTCTGCTTTTAAGCCAGACCTCCAGATTTTATTCCCATCACATTTTAAGTACCTGCCAAGACCTGCAAGAAGACTGAAAGATTGAGTAACCTGTCTGGTCATTTTATCTTCACTTGAAATGCCTTCACTTGCTTTCTACTACTGTACATTCCACCCACAGTTCAAGATGGAGCTTGAACCCTATTCCATGTAGGAGACTACTTAGTCTGCCCTAATCCCAGCTAAGCATGCCTGGACTGACCTCTCAAGGGACTTGGACCTGCGTGCTCCTTCTACCAATGATTCACGGGCTTGGTCTGGTTCCCTATCATCCCATATGTCTTACTCTTATCTCCTTGAAAACCAATTGAGACACATGAGAAGAAGAGGAAGGAAGGGGAAAATATGAGTGCCCTGTATGCAGACCCAAATCCCAAATCTGTCTCTATCCTGGAAGAAGAGCCCAAGGAAAGACCCAGAAACACAGGCTCAGTAAAACATTTGTTTAAAAGTTGCCTGAAAACACCACTTCTAAAGATCACACTTCTAAATAGTGGAAAAGAGCAGCACAAGGCTGTCATGAGAGCTCAGAGGAAAACAAGGTCCACCTTCCTCAGACTCAGGATATATATATATATGATATATATATATATATATATATATATATCATATATATATATATCATATATATATATATATATATATCATGTGCCTACCATAGTCTATATTCTGTTCTTCTCTGTTCTCAGCTTTCTGAACAGCAGCAAGGCTCTCCTGCAGAGGGGCCTGGGGGCTGCCCGTGGGACTAGAGGCCGTCTCCAGGCTCCACAGGCAGGCCATCCAGGACTTCTTGTCCAGTAGTGCAGATAGGTGAGACCAGACTTCTATGTCCCCCCTTTAGAATGAGGTGTCTGCCCCCGGATCAGGGGCATAAACAGGACTAACAGTAGGAAGGCTGTCTTTTCCAGGTACAGATGGAAGTTTAAAGAATGACTCAGTAAGCCAGAAAGCACTCAAGAAGAAAGCAGTGATCTTCACTACTCCAATCCTATCTTTTCCCCTTGTTTGGCCTACTTCAAAATGTTCTCTTTAGACTATAATGTACCAAAATGTTTTTTTTTTCCCCCCTGCGGTACTGGGGATGGAACCCAGGATCATTCTACCTCCTAGCTATACCCCCAGCCCTATTTTTTATTCTATACTTTGAAACAGGGTCTCACTGAGTTGCAAAGGGCTCACTAAATAGCTGAGGCTGTCTGCAAACCGTGATCCTCCTGTCTCATACTCCCGAATGCTGGGATTACAAGCATGTGCCACCATGCTCACCTCCTAAAGTATTTTTAAAAATATTTTCTTTAGTGCCAGGCGTAGTGGCACACGCTTGTAATCCCCGTGCTTGGGAGGCTGAGACAGGAGGACCACATGGGTTCAAAGCCAGCCTCAGCTCATTTTCCATTCCATGTAGACCCTACTCCCTTTTCTTGAAAATACCACTGCTTTTTTTTTTTTTTTTTTTTTTTTTTGGTGGTACTGGGGTTCCTGGAAACCCTTCTACCTCCGAGTTACACTCCCAAACCTATTTTTATACTATTATTATTATTATTATTTTTATTTGGAAACAGAGTCTCTTAAGCCAGCGTGACTGGCTTCGAACCTGCTCAATCCTCCTGTCTCCGCCTCCCAAGCGCAGGGATTACAAACGTGCACCACCATGCCTGGCTCATTGCCTGCTTTTTTAATAACTTGTGTTCAAAACTATTCATGAGAAAAGCAAATAAACACATTCATACACACCTTTAGAGCAAGACTGAGAGTAAAGAGAGCTGAGAGGATGGGTAGACAACCCCTACTCTGTCCAGTTTCCCTTGATCTGACCCCATGGTCAGTGAGCCCTCCCTGGCTCACTCAGTATTTGGCACAGTAACAAGGAGAGTCTACTGCAGTGCAGTCCATGGACAGGACTTGGGGTGAGCAGAGCCTTCCCCTTGCTGGGCTATGAATTACTCCAATGAGAAATAAAGAGGGGGCAACTAGACAGTGTATCTAAAGAGTGCCTTGCTGACCACCTATGTCAGAACCTGAGATAATTTATTAAGAATTTTATACTACAGCTGGGCGTGGTAGCACACTTGTAATCCCAGCATTTGGGAGGCTGAGGAAAGGAAGATTGCTGTTCAAGGACAGCCTCAGCTACTTACTGAGGCCCTTTGAAACTCAGTGAGACCCGGTTTCAAAATAAGAATAAAAAATAGGGCTGGGGGTGTAGCTAGGAGGTAGATTATAGTCTAAAGAGAACATTATAGTCTAAAGAGAACATTTTGAAGTAGGCCAAACAAGGGAAAAAGACAGGATTGGATTAGTGAAGATCACTGCTTTCTTCTTGAGTGCTTTCTGGCTTACTGAGTCATTCTTTAAACTTCCATCTGTACCTGGAAAAGACAGACACCTCATTCTAAAGGGGGGACATAGAAGTCTGGTCTCACCCATCTGCACTACTGGACAAGAAGTCCTGGCTGGCCTGCCTGTGGAGCCTGGAGACGGCCTCTAGTCCCACGGGCAGCCCCCAGGGCACAACCCTGATTTATAAATAGGGCTCTCTGTGGGTAGACCTGGATATTCAGTTTAATTTCCCAAGTCATTTCTATGACAACCAAAGTGGGACCAACTGGAGTCTACGGCTCAAGGACATCTTCAGGGACCAGTCAGGTCACACATGATTGTACATACTGGAAGGGGACAAAAAGCCACAATCAATTTAAATGTGACCCAGAATTTTACTGCCTTAAAATATCTCAATACTGTCTTCCTAGTTTATATTTTGCTGGTCACTTTGCAAGAAAGCACGCATCAAGCTGATTACCCCAACAATAAATGTTGCTTTGTAATATCAAGTTTATGCCCTTTCTGTATACACAATAATTTTGTCTTTTAATGCAAAATCCTAGTGAATTCTTAAGTGACACACAAAGTGCTAAAAGTGTGTTTAAATCAACTGAAGTGAAGATAATAAGGTCAACCACAGCCCAGCTCCAGGACGCCCTATAACACCCCCCCCCCCACACACACACACCTTCTGGCCAAGGACATGTGCAGAGAGCCACCCACTTTGGAGTCAGGGCCCATAAAAGGTGAAAGATACGCACATTTAAAAAATGCTAAATCACAGAAAATGCAGGTAAGACAATAGGGAGTGCTGAGGACTAAGGAATTAGAGAGTCTTCACTCTACCTGCTGGCAGCCAGGTTAGAAGTGCTATGCAGGGAGAGTGCAGTGCTGAGATGTGCTTGGCCCTAGGTGAGATGACCACATACTCTGTTGTGTAAACTGGGACAACATCCAGGGCAAAATGGGCACTGTTACTGATAATGCCAGAAAAACAGGCACTGAGTTAAACTATTTTAGGCAAACTGAGATGGAATTTACACTGCCCATCAGCCCAAACAGCAACCAAGTAATGTGGTCGCTATACCTGATCCATTTGAAGATCTGGAATCTACCACATTACACATTGATTACCTGGAGACCCCTACATGTCCTTGATTGTCTAGCAATAACCTCTTCCTAATATAAAAGGTCTAAGAGACCCCCCAGAAATGCCTACAAATATCCTTCTAGTTGTTTAAAGGAATTATATTAGTGGCTCTCAAGTGGAGGAATCTTTGCACCCCAAGGTACATTTGCCAACATCTGAAGGCATTTTTAGGGTTCATGACTGGGTGGTGCCACTGGCATTAGCTAACAGAAGCCGGGGTACTGCTAAACATGCTCATTCACAGGACAGCCCCACAGTCAAAATCCTCTGACTCCAAGTGACGTGAATGCCAAGGTAGAAAAGCCCTGGATCAGAGGAAGGAAAATGCTTCTGCTCCCACTATGGCGGACGAGCGACTCTCCTTTCCTTGAGTTCTGACAACTGTCCCGGCAAGCTCTCCTCCACAGCTGCTGAAGGCTGTAGCTGAATCCTGCTGGCCCAGTTCTGATCTAGGAAGGAGTCTCCCCGGCAATGAAAGAGACAGCGCAGCTGTCAGTCTCTGCAAGGAAAGTAACGGAACTTTCCTGGTTTCATGGGAGCAGACAAGATTGACAGACTGTGTGACTTTTCCCTTCTTGAACATTACTGAGAAAGAAACTGACAGCAAACGTATCCAGCAGGTTGAAACTGCTGCGCTCATTAGCAATTGGAGGCCCTGAACCTCCAAAGATGTGTGCATCCTGGGATGAAGCCAGGATAGCCCAGGAGCATGGACTTGAAATGAGCCTCTTCAGACACTTAGATCTACCCCAGCACAGCCTGAGGGAGGAGTCACCTTTATTGCTCTTGATGGGCTCCTCTTCCCATGCATAGGAAATCAAAAACTGGGCTGGAAGTGCAGCAGGAAGACACTTGCCCACACAAAGACCTTCTAGTGAATGGAGACTCCTGCAGGGATGGCAGAGCAAGGTAGAGCTTAGGGGCAGAAATTCAGGACCCATGACAGAAGTGAGGTAAAGGGGGTCTCAAACCCAGGCTAAAAATGCTTTCTATATTTATGTCCTAAGGCCATCGTAACAAAGAATCATAAACTGGGTAGCTGGAGCAACAGAAATCTGTCTGCATATTGAAAGTTAGAAATATGAAATAAAGGTGTTGGTAGGGGAGGATCTGTCTAGGCCTCTCCACTGCTTCTGGTGGTCTGCAGTGTAACCCCCATCTTCACCTGGCATTTGTCTGATGTTATCTTTGTGTCTCTTAACATGGGATTTTTTATAAGGACACCAGTGATATTGATTCAGGGTAAGGCGATATTGAGTCACCTTATTCCAGAATGATCTTGTTTTAACTAATTATAACAACCCTATTTTCAAATAAGGTCACATTTTTTTAGGACTTCTACATATAAATGGGGGTAGGCACAATTCAGTCCATATTTACCTCCTAAGCCACTACTCCTCCCATAAGGAATGCCAACATTCTTACTGGTGCCTAACAAAGTGATTTCATGAGGAGGTGACAGCGTGAGGAACTATGGAAGTCAGGAACTGAGACTGAGAATGCTAAGCCCTTACGGTGTGCTCAACTCTAACATCTTAAGCCATATTCACTTTCACTCTCCTCTCCCAAGACCTTGCTTCCTACACCTAGTTTAATGCAACCATCATTCAGAATATAAAAACACAGCACACTGTTTATAAAAGTTCACACCTGCATCCATCTTCATTCTCTGAAACATAGCCATGAACCTACAGGCAAGTAAATAAGGCCTGGCAAGAAGTCAATGTTCAATAAAGGTTTGCTTCTTTTCCCTCTCCCTCTCAGGCCCAATGAGGATGTTGCAAATTTAGGATATTAAGAGAGAAGATCAGACGTGCTCAGGAACTTGTGACACTCAGTTAAAGAATAATTTTAAAATTTGATGCCCAATCCATGGCCCAAATTGGGAAAGGCAAAGAAATAATTCCAATTATATTGACACCAAAAGAAAATGGATTAAAAACTAAAACAAAACCACCAGTCAAGCTGGACATGGTGATGCATGCCTGTTATCCCAGTACTTTGGAGGCTGAGACAGGACAATCACAGATTCAAGGCTAATCTAAGCAATTTATCAAGGATTCAGCAACTTAGTGAGATCCTTTCCCAAAATAAAATTTAAAAAAGGTAGGACTGAAAGTGTCAGAGATATAGAATGCCTCTGTGTTTAACATCCAGTACCACATACAAAACAAACAAACAGAAGAGGAGACTGGGGTCATTTTGTGTAGTGACAATCAGTACTACGCCCCCAGTAGCCATCAAAAAATCATGGTTATAAGTCATAAATCAACATCACCAAAGGAAAAAAGTCAACATATATTTAAAGATAACCTCCATTCCAATTGCTTTTATCTAAAGTATTAGACAACTGCTGCATTCAAATTGTTTATAATTTATATGGAGAGACAAGATGTTGATGCATGGAAATTAAATAATACTAGATTTGAGGAGTAATTCAAGATAACAATAGAACTGTCACAAAGCAATATATGATTATATGCCACATAAACAATATAGAAAATAAGTAGAACAAGAATTCAGAGGAAGTGATTATTTAGGCAGAAAGTCCAGAAATGACACTTTTAAAGAAGTGATACTGAAAAGACTTTAAAATTTATTATAAAAGTATAAAATTTATTATAAAAAGTCCTATAAGAAACCAACGAGTTGGTAGTAGACATGTTAAAATTACTTCATTCTAAAGTAGTTGATATTATTTAGCGATTAAAGACAGCCAGTAAATGTGTTTAAGCAGACACCTCTTTTTTTATAAATAAAGGGAATAAAGGGAATAAAGGGAATAAAATAAAGAATAAAAATAAATAAAAATAAAGAATAAAGGGAAGGTACAACCAATAGTCAGTGGTGTGGTAGGCAGCTTCGAAGACTTTCCAAAGACCTCTTCCTCTTGGTGCCATACCCTTTATAATGCTCTCCACCTCAGTGTAGCTGGGCCTCCAAACTTGCTTTTAATGAATAATTCAAAAGTGATGAATATCACTTTCAAGACAAAAACAGAGGCTCTTGTCTCTCTGGTCCTCTTCCCCATCACTTCTCACTGCCATGTCTTGAGTTACCCTATGGAGAGGGCCACATGGCAAGGTACCAGAGGAGCCCTCTAAACAGCGGGCAGAAAGAAAACAAGGCCTTAGGCTAACATCTATCAAGGAACCGAACCCCTGCTAACAACCACGTGAATGTTCTCAGAAATGCATCCTTTCCAGCCAAGCCTTGTGCTGATGCCCAGTCCTGTCCAGTCCTTACTGTAGCCCTGCGAGAGACCCTGGGTTAAGGTGCATCCAGAAACTGTATGATAAATGTGTGTCATTGTAGGTGGCTATATTTTGGGTGATTTGTTACTCCACAATACCCCAAACAAATGAAAAGGTGCTAATGTTTCTATTCTTTCATCTTCATCCACATGACAAGTGGGTATCCAACTTGACTGAGATCAGGAGGTACAGAAGAACAAAAAGTAGTCATGAGTAATTTGGGGTTCCATACTGGATGTTAGGTAGCTGGCATTTTAGATTTACACATATGCCTCTGAAGAGACACAGGCTGAACATGGGAAATGTTGGCCCCAAACCTTCTTTGGTAGCTGTTTCTAGAGAAGGTGAATGAATATTTAGATCCTGGACCAGTGGTCTGGTTTTCTCAAACAGAACTGAGCCACTCTTGCAACTAATAGCAAAAATTGCCATGCCCAGAGCCACACACATGGCTGCAGAGCCAGGAGCCCTGATCCTATCATGCAGGCTTTCTTCTGTGTTCTTTCTGCAGCCTAGCGCTTAAAAGCTTAGGGAAGAGCATAAGTGGATGACTAAAGACTCAATGACTTGGGATCAGGTTCTTCAGTCAAACAGATGGAAGCATTTACCATTTTCAAAGCGAGTTACAATTTGGTTCATCATGGGTCCAGGGGTGTAAGCTTTGGTCACTGGGAGGGTCAGGGCTAAACCAGCACTCTCGGGCAAGAATACTGCCCTTTTTTCTATATACCTACACACACAGTGTTAGGGCTGGGTTTTCAAAAGCAGACCTTGAAATGAGGAGGTAAGAGCAAGTCATCTATTTGGGAGGTGCTCACATAAAATATCCGCAAGTGAGATACTAAGGGAATGAAGTCAGCAAAGGAGGCACCATCACAGGTGACCACAGCTTATGACCACAGCCATTGGCATTCAACCCTACTAGAGTAGGGAACCCAAACTTCTTATGTGAACAGCCTTCTAGTAAATATGGTGGGATGGCATTTGCAGACCCTACAATCTCTGTTACAACTACTCAACTCTGTGAAAGCAGCCACAGAGAAGACATAAGTGGATGGGCAGAACCCTGGTGGGCCAGACTGGGTTCACTGGGGGTGATTTGCCAGCCTCTGCTGAAGAGCAATCTGGATGCCATGTGGATCATTCCTCAGAAGCAGCTCAAGGGAGGGTGGGAAAGTTGGGACATCTATTTCCTCCCATCAGTCACTGGTTGAGAGCCCAGAAGACTTCAGTGGCCAGAAAAAAAAAATGCAGGTGCTTAAAATTGGAAGCCATCCAACAGGTGTGCATAAGAATGATGTGCACCAAGAGCTTATGAGAGCTACAACAGTGAGGCTAAAAGAACTGGCCTCGGCCTTGACTGGTTTTTTTGTTTGCTTATTTGTTTGTTTGGTACTGGAAATTGAACCCAGGGGTATTCTACCTCTGAGCTACACTCCCATCCCTATTTTATTTTATTTGGAAACAGGGTCTCACTAAGTTGTGGAGGGCCTTCTAAGTCCTGTCTCAGCCTCCCAGATATTGGGATTACAAGCATTCCCCACCATGCCGAGATTTTAGGCTGCTCTTAAGAAGGAAGGAAAGAGTGAGATGAAAGCCAGAGAGGAGGAAAGCCGAGCCTTCAAGGAGGGAGTGCGCCTCCTCAGCTCCGCTCTCCTCCCTTCCTCTCTCCGCTGCTCTAGGGAACTGTTCTGCTGATGGATCCAGCCCAGCTGGATGTTTTCCAGCAACACAGTTTACCTGTTGTCCCAGGTAAGTCCCAACCACAGCTCTGCCGACCAATGGTCCCAAACTGCTCTACCCTCAGACTCCTTTTTCCTTAAAGGATCCTTTCCTGTGTGGGAGTTTCTGTTGTTGTTGTAATTACAAAATTGAAATTAAAATGTCATTTTACTAGGGGAGAAAAAGACTGGTATAATAAAAGGAGGGATTGTGCAGCTACCCAGTGGACCATCCCAGCCCCACCCACCACATTCTCACCAAAGAAGAGAAAAAGACCCTTCCTCTCCTCTACATTCAGTTAGAGTCAAAGAAAAAATTAAATCATCTTATTATGTAATTGGGACTAGGCCTCTGGCTGCCACAGTAAAGAAGGGATTAAGAGCAGAGCCACCTGGGCAGCCATTCTCCTGGGTCCCATTACCACCCCCCTAGTTCCTTTTTATAGCCAACAGATTAAAATGCGAGCCTAGCAATCTTTGATCTTTCACTTGCTGACACAAATCCTTTCAAGCTCCCAACATTTTCTGCTGAGGTAATTAGTACTAATTAAAAGGTTTCCAACAGTCTTCACTCTGTTTTTTTTTCCTCCCCTCCTGTGTGTCTTTACTTTCTCCCCCTCCTCAAAAGAAATTGCTTTTACAAGTACCTTCTATCCCTGAAACACGGACATCCCTCACTTCCTTCTTTATCTGACTTGGCCAGATCAAGTAGATTAGTGACTCCATTATTCCAAATACAAAGCCAGACAACAGGTTTTTACTATCACTCCTGACCTGTTGAGAGTGCATGGGCTTATATTCAGAAACAAGCCTCTCCACTTACAGGCTTGTATGAAAAGACAGTCTAATTATTCAGGAAAGACACTATGTAGTGTCTTCTGCCAAGGAAAGGACTCCTTTTTTTTTTTTTTTTTTCAGTACCGGGGATGGAACCCAGGGGCTCCATTTTAATCAAGTGTTTGACTCCAACTTCTGTCTCATGCACACACTTGCGTATTCACATGCACTGTACACACTGCTTCACTGCACGGTTGCTCCACTCATCTCCCAGCTAGCTTTATTCCCATGTTTTCTCTTTGGCACAAGATGGGGAGAATCCCAAGGGACTATTTAAGGAGATTTTTTTTTGAAAAAAGAAGAATTAAGAAAGAATCATCTTATTGCAGTTTGTAAAAGAATTGGAGAAAAACGCACATCTACCCCATACATGCATACACTCACACATGGTTGTAAATTTGCCATGGGATGCATGGTTTGGTAGTGTTCCGTTGCCTCTTAGTCTTCAGAGTGGAGCACGGAAGCTCTGTCCTGCAGCGAGTGTTGCCTGACAGCAGCATCTGATGATGGTCTATGGTTTGCAACCATGTCTGAAGGCAGAGGACGCTACAAGGCTGCTCCATCAAGGATGAAGGAACCTGCCACTAAGGGCTGGCTGCAGCCACCTACATATGGAAGCTCCATGTCAACAAAAAGCCTTTGCCTAACTGCCTTCCAGGGACTAGCCCTGGCAAGGCTGGCTGCTCCTCTCCAAGCCATCTGAACAACTTGGCAAGCCTGAACGAGATTCAGACCCTGCCTCTAGTCCCACAGTGACAAGCCTCCCACATAGGCTGAGTGTTTCCTTGGCCAGCCTCACTCCTTCTTCTGCCATGGACTTCAAGAAGTGAGTCCAAGGTTCTTACTCAGCATTCCTAGGACCCCTCCTCCTATCCCTACCTATCAGGAGACACCTGGGAAAGCTGGGGCTCGTCTCTGCGTTTTTGCTCAGTGCCCTGACCCTTGACCACATTCCATGCTCCCTGGCTGCCCTCCACATGCCTGAAGCTGGTCCCCAGAGGACCCAACTGGGACAAAATATTGACTCTTCAAGACACCACAGCTCTCTAACACTCTGTTGACTTGCCTTCTACTTAGCAAACAGCGGTAGGTGGTACTAATTCTTAATCCCATAGATTCCCTTTATTACAGATGGGAAAACTGTGACAGGGCTTATGTTGCAGGCAGGTATGATGCCTGCTCCTCTGGTCCTCTGGTCATAGGAGGAAACTGAGGATCAGAGGTGGCCTGTTTGCTCAAGGTCACATGAGCTCCAAGCAATGACTCCAAGGACTTGAGCTCTATTCCCACAAACCACATCCTGGCATTCAGTGTTCTCTGGGGTTGTCAGTGATCTCTATTGTGACCCCCTTCTATGGGTCCTCAGCAAGCAGACAGACCCCTTTCCTAATGTAGCGGCTGGTGTCTTTTGTGCTAAATGGATGGAAACCCACCTTCAGAGCCCCTAAGCCCAGAAATTAGTTACCTCATACCCCAATTGGGCTCTGATGAG
The DNA here is from genome assembly GCF_963383645.1 of Muscardinus avellanarius. NCBI lineage: Eukaryota > Metazoa > Chordata > Mammalia > Rodentia > Gliridae > Muscardinus > Muscardinus avellanarius. The sequence continues at coordinate 92,435,713 of NC_137789.1, read as the reverse complement.
GCTCTCATGATTAGTGTAGGATGTCACTAAAAATATATATCTGCTCTCTGCCCCGTGCTCCAATGGAAAAAAAAAAACTAACACTGAAAAGTAATGGATTTAATGATCTAGAAAATCTAGACGCTGGAAACTCCAAGGGAGATCATATTAAATTAGACCAGTACAAACAAGCCAAACTAGATTTATCCTCTTGTGGTTACAGATTTTATCTACTAAACCAGGTTTTCAGGGCTAGTCTGTTTTCAATGAATAGAATTTTTGAATGTCAAGTCCCAGGATTCCTAGGGGAGGATAATTTACCCCCAGGATCTCCGTTCAGCTAGAGCTGGCCATGCACAATTCTCTGCAAGGGCCAGAGCACAGGCTGCTCCTCTTCCTGTGCTGGGCCTGGGCGACCTGTTGACAGCCAGCCACCAGAGGGATTTGGGGGTGGGAGGAGGCAGGATCAGGGTTCAAGGGTAAAGAGGACTTCTTTCCTTAACTCCTTCTGAAGGGAGAGAGGAGATAAGAGAGGGCGGAGTGTGTGTGTAAAGAAACTGCATAGAATGTTCAGGAATGGCTGCTTCTGAAATACGTTGATATAAACAGTATTAGGAGCACCCCAAATATCACTGTGGACCTGGCAAGTGGGAGGACTCATCATGGTGCTTTCCTGGAGTGCAGACGACAAGAAACTATTTTAAACTTTCCTTTACTGGAAGAAGTAACCCCAGTGACTTGTCTCTAAATCTAGTGATGAGGGGAGCCTTGTCTTGTCCAGCCTTCCTGTCCAGGGACCTTCTCCCAGGCCTGCTGTGTGAGAGAGGCTGCCACCCTTGGGGGAGGAGACTTGGCTGCTGTGCAGATTTGGGTAGCTACTAAGACATAATTATAACAGAGAGAAGGTGGGTGGGGGGAGGGAAGGAAATTACCTTTGAAAATTATGAAAAATACCTTGACGGCATCTCTTTGAGGCTTGCATTTAGCTCTTGGAAAAGATTTCTGCCAAAGGGTGAGTTCTGACAGGGGGAAGATGAAATGAGGGACTGGGGGAGGAGGGGGTGCTCGGCATGGAGGCTGTCGTCTGTCAGAACTGATGACTCGGCGCTCAAGTCAGACTGGGATATTTACCCACCCATTGCAGGGAGCGGCTCCGAAGAAGGAAGGCTGGGCCAGCAAGAGATGCACACAAAACCAGTCAGACCCTCGGCACACCGACAGGTTCCCTGTAGGCGCTAAGTGAGGTTTAAAAGGTAATTTGGAGAGTCTCTAGAGGCCGATGAATATAACCCAGACCAGGGGCTAAGAGCCCTTGACCCAGCTTTTCACACTCGTGTCAGAGGGAGACAGGGCAGCAAACTCCATCACTTTTTCTTTGGGCTTCCCTAGATTTGGACTGTAAGACACAGCACCTTTTGCTGCCTCCATCCTGGCTTAAGTGAACCCATAAAAAGGTCATTTTTCTTACTTAGCACCAAAAGAAGCAGGGAGTACTTTCTAATACAAGATGATGATGATGATGATGATGATGATACTTTGCTTGTTTGTTTGGATGAAGGATGCTGCTTAGGTTAGTAGAGAAGACACTGAACTGGAAATCAGAAGCAGTGATGGGGAGGGAGCTGCAGAAAGTGCCCACTTTAGCTAGGTGGGCATTTTAGCATTGACATCTTTGGATATTATCCATTCCTAGTAGTAATTAAAAACAGAAAGAGAAGCTTGCTATTGTTTGTAAGTTCTCTCCAGACAACACAGCCCCTTAATGCTGGCACCCAGGACAACTCCCTCCCATCTGTCCCTATCCCCAGGCAGCCACTTCAGGAGACCTGAGCTCAGGACCACTTCTACTTCCAGCATCTGAGTGACCTTGGGAAAGCCTTGGATGACATTGGGTCATGGGTCTTGATCTGCAAAGTACAAAGGAACTGGCTATCTCATTACTAAATAACTTCCAATTAAAAGTTTCTGAAAATCTTAATTTTTCCCTAAATATTTCAACTTGAAAATTCCACAGTAGGAGGTGTTTCGCATGGTGACATTTGTGGATGGCACAGGTTCACACAAGCTGTACAGAGAGACCATCTATTGTCAGACAGTTGTCTAGCAATGGCCCAACACGGTCCCAGCCTCAAAGGTGGGAAAGAATTGCCTGACCCTCAACAATGCTGGTCAGTTTGCCCAACGTGGCTCAGGGGCTCTGTGGGGATGCACAGGAGAGTTTGGTCACTCTCCCATCTGGGAGGCAGGCCAGTACTGGCCACACCAGGCATCTGTGCCCCGCAGTCCGGGATGCTGAGCAATGCCACCTATTTATACAGCATTAGGAATGAGACAAAAGTCAACCTCAGCTTTGAAGGTAAAAGGTGTTTTTGTTTGGGGGGATTTTTTTTTCTCACAAAGATGAGTTCATGGGTTTCAAGGTCAAGCGGCGAGTGGGTATACCAGGCAAAAACAGAAAAGAAAATAAAACTGTTTAAACTGCTGCGGCTTTAAAAGCTTAACCAGTAAAGCCCCTGCAGCCTTCAGTCAATGGGAATCCAAACAATGATTTCCAGCTAGTTTATTCAGTCTCCAGACAGGATCGCTAGATGGAGGCTTGCTCCTTTCTTTCCCCCCTCCCCACATCCACACTGAATCCATTCCCCACTCCTAAGAACCATTTTGACAGAGTCTATTGTGCAGCCTTCTCAGGACATTAGCCACCCCAACACAAACACTCTTTGGCGGTAGAAGTTTTCCGGGGGGCCCTTCTCCCCTCCCCGCTCCTTCGCATCCTAGAGGCAACGCGGCCAAAACCTATGAGCAGAAAGGGTTTCTAATGCCTGCCACTTGCTTAAAATTGATTTTCAGATGAGAGCTGGAGAAAGCCAAGTACCCCACAGTTTGCAACACTCATCATCTCCGACGATGAAGTCATTTGCTGCCATAAGCAGAACAAGGGTTAATGACCCAAAATCGAATAAATTACGGGATTCAGATCCATCATGACCATTGGTTTTAAAAATAATCTGCAGCAAGTGAGTGTGGTCTCCAAGCCGTCAAAAAGACAGACTCCTCCTCAGCTTGCTGAGATAAATCTTTCCCAAGCGCATCTCGGGCTTGCACACCAATTAACGTTCCTCATACCAGTCAGTGCCCAGGGGCCCCGCGGAGCGAATCCATAGCAAACGGGTCTGGAAATGGTCTTAAGCGCATCGCGCCACCCAGGGGCATCATCAGGTTTGGGACTGGGACAGGTGGGAGAGCTCTCCTCCCCAAGTGCCACCCATTGTCCTACCCTGGAAGAGGCTGTCGGGATACTGGGCAGGCGGCTTCCAGCACCACAGTAAGTCTTCAGTGTATCCCAATCAAGGCAGCGGAGGGAGAGAGCCAGCCACAGGAGCAGACAAATAAGCAAGATCAATCATGGTGAGGGGTGATCTGCGCCCCCGTGCCATGACAGAGATCTCAGAACAAGTTTTACCAGAGTGTAGTTGACATGGCCAGATGGAACACCTGAAGGTGGCCACCTCCCCTCCGGGTTCTTGATGGGGAATGACAAGGGAGAAGGGATGAGGATGGGAGGGTGGGCAAAGAGGGGCCACGCAAGGAGACAAGAGGCCAGGAGGCAGTGAATGAAAAACCACGCATAATGGCCTGGGGTTTATTTTATACAGAACAAAATGGCTCAATTTGAGCACTTTAGACTGTCGAAATTGGCTAGCATAAGATACAAGGGGCTCGTCCAAGAGGACTGTTACATCAGCTGTGGGAGACTATAGGCCCCGAGGCAGAGAAAGGGAACTAAACACACACACACACACACACACACACACACACACACACACACACACACACACACCTCCTTTAGCCTGCAAACTTTAGCAGGACCAGGGAGAGCCTCACAGAAGTGACTTGGCAAGGAAATGTTTCACGAGGCCTCGGAACGCCCATAACGCTTTTTAAATTGCATCTCTAATGTGTGGGGCTCATCATCCTTTGCCATCTTGCTTTGTGCTCTAAAAAAGCCACATCTTTTTAAAAAAGAAGCCTAGTTTATTATTTAGTAGGAACAGCAGTGCTTTTTTTTTTAAGGGCTGCTAATAATTCTGATTCCCCTTTCAAAAACAATCCACCCCTCACTAAGGAAAAAGTCAGAGCGACTGCCTAATGGGAGTAATTCAAAGTACCTCAATTAAAATTCAGGTTTTGGCCTTTCGAGCAGTCTATTTAAAGATTTTTTTTCCTCTAGATTGGTTGTAGACAGATGATTATTAAATATTTATGCGTCTGTGAAAGGGGCTCTTGGGCTCGGCGCAGCTAAGGGCTAGCTTTGTTACTCTTGTCTCTCCTCCTGGAGGGCCCAGAGAATAGTTACTTTATGTGACTCCTAAACAAGAGCCCAGTACCAACCAGCCTTCATATGGCAGGACTGAGGTGAGGGCTCTTTCCATGCACTGGTGGAATCATCTAGAATCTCCTCACAGCAGAGCTGTGCCACATTCGCCCATCCTGGGCTCAAAGGCTTGCTGCTCTGAGCTGCCCTTGCCAATCCAGCTAGCCCTGGGTGCTGGAGGGCTCTTTGCTCCCCACAGATCTTTCCAGCTACTGCCCTCTATGTGAGCTCTCCAGGAAGAGAAGCTTCTAGCTCCATAAATCGTATATAGGCTTTTTAAAGACAAGGTCTGACTCTTGCCTGAGGTTACTCCAAGGGTCCACACTGCTAACTGGCCGTTTGGTATTCCTACACTTTGTGAAACAGCTCCATTTCAAATCAGCTAGAATCCTCGTGTTGGAGTGATTTTGTTTTATTTTATTTTATTATTTTTTTGCCACAGGCCAGAATATTCCCAAAGAGAATGAAGCCAACTGAGGTTAAGGCCAAGCTTCCTAAGGCAAGGGGCAGATGGTACATGAACAAGAACTACTATATTCTGTGATGAGGAAGAAGGGCATGGGATAGTTGGTAAAAGATGGCTACATCCTCTGACTTGTTCAGCAGCAAAAAAGCTACTCAAATTTTTCTGTGTGGAAAATACAGAATAAATTAATGGATATCAGCAAGGTAGAAAAACCTAGTCACTTCTCTATCCTGAATATCATGTGGCTTTAAAATAGATCGAAGGGCCTGTAAAACAAATTGGCATTTTAAAAAGAAAGCAAAGAGCACAGTAATATTTACATAATAGTCCTATGTTTAAAAAGTGAAAATAAAACCATACACACACACACACACACACACACACACACACACACACACACACACGGGAAGATGGATGGAAGGGAGACTGGAATGCTACTTTGATGAAAAGGGATGGGTCTTTCTCTTTTGGTTTCTAGCAATAAAGATTTTATTCTGTAGTATAGAAGCAGACACCAATAAAATACATATATTAAAAGCAGAGGACATAGTCTCTTCCCTCAAAGTTTCTTATTGTACAACAGTTTTCCAACCCCTAAGCCATCTGAAATAAGATCATAGGAAACATTTAAAAATACAGATATAAGCCGGCATGGTGGTGCAAGCTTGTAATCCCAGAAAATATCCTTAAAGTTGAGTCACTTCTCTTTTTAGCATTTGAAAATACAATCAGGGGTTTAAATGTCTATATTGAAAGTAAAGTACCTTAAAATAATTAGCGCTAAAGCTAGATCAGCAACTAGTAGCGTATGCTGCGACCTTCACCCATTCTTAACACAGGTGAGCGCTTTACTCTTCACCTGTTCACTGCTTAGCTTCCTCATTTACTCATTCATACGTTTATAAATCCAGTTCTTCATTTGCCCTTTCAAGTCACTTATCCAACAAGTGTTTTGGGCCATTTGCGCCCCACCAAACCCATCTGGGCTACAGCAGCCGGTGCTCTACCCCACCTCTCAGCCTTCGTCTGATGCCAAGCACTGCAGGGCTCCCATGAGTCAAAGACGGTGAAGGGAGGCAGGCAGAGCCATTCCTTATCTCCATATAACAGGATGCCTAGATTTTTAGGAAGAAAGTGTATTCCAGGCCAGGCCTTCCAATGTTGGCTGGCTTCTTCCCTGTACCAAACGCTGTGAACACAGATATGGCAAGTTCATTTTGACAGTACATTTCCCTTTCAACTCACTGCCTCAAACTTCTCACCAGCCACAAACTCATCTTACCCTCCAACCACCTGTTTAATACTGCGACCTGCCCTGGCCCCTCCACTCGGGATGACTAGGTTCATTATCTTTTGTTTTCTCATCCCGTAGCATTCATCACCTCCAACATATCTCATGATGTGCTTATGAGTCATGTTTATTGTTTAATGTTGATTATAAGACTCTCGAGGATGATTGTCAGTTTTGGCCCCAGGTGGCACACAGGGCCCTAGGACAGTGCCTGCCACACCCCGAGTGCTCAAGGGCAGGCAAGCACTTCCTCCCAGTATGGGCCAGGACTGACTTGTTGGGAAGGAATGCCCATCTAGTCTAAAGGAGGGATTGGGGGATAGTTGACTGCTTCTGGAGTCCCACCCCAATCCCAGGCAATCACGGCTCCTCCTCACAGTCAGGAGTGCACTCCTCGTTCTGACAGCTCCCTAAATGCTGGTAATTTCCTGGACACTAGACTTGCAAAGTTTGTTACTCTTTGAACCCAAATACCAACCCAGACTGGCCACATCAGTTCGTCTTTCTCTTTCTGGAAATGGCAAAAGTGAGGCCCCATAAGGTCCTCACTTTAACATTCATAAGATCCTTCTGCTAAGAATCACGGGCCTTCTCCAGGCTGCCTTCAAGGCCGCCTTCTCAGTTCACTTTTTGCAGTCGGATATAACTTGAGCAGCTGTTCATGAAACTGCAACAATCCAGAAATGTAGAAAGAAATTCCTTTTATAGGCGCCTTGTCCATGCCAGGGACTTCAACTGTTCCCTGCCTCCTCCCATGCTCCTGGCCTTTGGGTCCCTGTTCTGTGTCCCTGTCAGGATCCCACATCTACACAGCTGCAAGTTCTTAAAAAATTAGCTATGATATTCATTAAACTTTAAAAGCCCCCAAGTGATTGGGGAAAGTATAATGAAAATAGGAAAAGAGCTAAGTACTGGGTGCTCAGCCCTTTACATATATATATTGCCATTGTTGTTGCTGCCGTTGTTGTTTTGGTGCTGGGGAATGGAACTCAGGGTCTCCTGTGTGCTAGGCAAGCACTTTGCCACTGAGCTTCATCCCCAGCCCCTTTTACAAATATGCATCTCATGCAAATGACAAAAGTGTAAATGAGTGATTATCTTTGTTTTACAGAAGTAGAAGCTGAACCTCTCAGTATTACAAACTTAAGTCATACTGCTAAAGAGATGGGGTGGAATGGGAAGTTGAAACCCAGCACGATTGTTTCTTTCTTTTTCTACCTCCAAGCTACACCCCCAGCCCTAGTTTTTAGTCTTTTTTTTTTTTTTTTTTTTTTGTGGTACTGGGGTTCCTGGAAGCACTTCTACCCGTGGACTACACTCCCAGACCTATTTTTTTATTTTTTGGAAACAGGGTCTCTTAAGCCAGCACGGCTGGCTTCAAACCTGTGCAATCCTCCTGTCTCTGCCTCCCAAGCGCGGGGATTACAACCCTGCGCCACCACGCCTGGCTGCACAGATTGTTTCTGAATCACACTGCTACGGACGGAATGTCATGCCCCAAATTCATATGTTGGTTCCTTAATCTTCATTGCGATGGGACTTAGGGATGTAGCTTTTGTGTAAACAATATTTGGAGAGGGAATATTTAGAAGTATGTAGGGTTACATAAGGTCACAAGGATGGGATTCCAGTGATAGGAATTAGAGCCCTTAGGAGAAGAGGAAAAGAAACCCAAACTTACTTGTTCTCTCTCTGCCACATAAGAAAACAACAGGAAGGCAGCTGTCTGCAAGTCAAGGAGAGAGCCCTCGCCTCAAAGTGAACTGGTTGGGACCTTGACCTTGGTCTTTTCCCCTCTACCTGGTCCATGGTCCTTTGCAAAGGCATCCTGAGCTGACTATTTTGCCGTGGCTGGTGGCAAAAGCAGGTCTCCTTGGGTCCTCAGGGTGACTCCATAACAGCCAGCCCCAGGAGTTTTAGAAGAGGTCTGAAAATAAGCCTAGCCCATGGAAATATACAAAGACTCAGCCTGTGCTGAGGTGCAGGCTTAGATTTGCCATGGGTGGGTGTAAGGCCCTCTCTTCATCACTGAGGACTCTCCTTTAAACCATTGGAAACCCAATGAAATGTTGGAGTCACTTATTAGTGACTCCAAAATGTGAGATGAAAATTGCAAAACTAAGATTAATAAAATTTTCATTAAATTTCAAGAAAAATAAATATTTGTTCACTGGTCATTTTTGAACAAATCAATTCAAGCTTTCCAGTTAAATATAATAAATTTGAAATTGTAATGAATTTACTCTTAAATCTCAACAACTGTAGAGAAAAATTTTAAATCTGAAACCTTAACATTGCAACTTCATAAATTGTACTTAATTTGAGGTGGGGAAAAGTACTCAAATGTTTGAAAGTTTTAAGAGGACCCTACTTGCTGATGTGAAGTCCAGGCCAGAAGCACACAGGCAGCAGCTACAGGCTTCCATTTTGTTTGTGTTAGCTGTGCTTTGTGGGCGTAAGTCAACATGAAAGGACTGGCCCAGGGCCGACAGGGCTCTGGAGGCCATGAGGATGAGGACCAGATAATGGGAAAGAAGCACAGAACTTCAGCTCCTAGAGAAGACAGGCTCGGCAGGGATGGGCCTCCGCTCAGGACCGGCCTTCCTTCTGGCCCACTCTCCTGGTAAGTGGAAGACCTGGAACCTGCCTGGCACCCAACAACAGTCAATAGCATTTGCTGAGTGAGTCAGTAGAAGGAGCCTGATGAGTCTTTGTTTCCTTTTCAAACCTTTGTTCATCACTTTATTGCATAATAGAAGAGGAAACAAAACTTCCATAGTTACCTTAAGCATATGTATATTCCTGCCAGTCAGGCCCTCCCAATCTCCCAGGATAGAGACTCAGGCTGTGGTTGTTACGAGACCCACAAAATACTCCAGAAATATTAGAAAAAAGGGAAAGGAATGGGGACCCTCCCAGCCCAGCCAGCCTGTCTCAATGCCCAAATGTACCTAGATGGCCTCTTACTGCACTAGTGGCCTCACCTGACAACAGGTGGTACGCACCTATAATCCCAATACTTGGGAGGCTGAGACAGTAGGATCTCAGGTCTGAGGCCCAGCCTGGACAATTTAATGAAGCCCTGTCACAAAATAAAAAATAAACAGGGGTTGAGGTTATAATATCCCCTGAATTCCATTAGCAGTACCCCCCAAATACACAACATCAACAATGAAGACAAAAAAACATGAAAAACAGTACCCTGTTCAAAGTTGTTTTGAAATGAAAACACATTCCACTAAAATAGTGCAAGAACATTGAAATAAAACAGGGTTCTTTTGCATGCATCTTGGGAAGAAAAAGAACCTATAGGCCTCTGCACTTAATATCAGGGTCAGGACAAAAGAAGGGGGTGTTAGTGGGGAGCACCCCGCCATGATGGATGGTTCAGGCAGAACAGAGGCTGCCTCTGCCTTCCTTTGGGAGGGGCTCAAGGCCTCTCTGGGCGGGGGCTCTTCACTTTCCCCCTCTTCCCCTGCTGTTGCCTTTCATTTAGAGGAGGAAGGTGGGAAAGCCTAAAGCCCCCAATTAGGGTCACTGATATGATTATAAGAAAAGAAACTCCCAAATTTAGTCTAAGACAACAAGAAAATTAAATCTACAGGAATAGGTGGCTTGGCTTATTAAGAGTCAAGGAATCAAGGTAATAAAAACTTGGGCTGGCTAGAAAAGGTTAGTCTCTTACCTCTTACCTCTTGCTGCAGCCTCTTACCCCACTGTAAAATGGGTTGGGGGCAGGGACAGCGGACCAGAGAAATCAAAGGCAGTGGGTGGGAGGAGGGGTGTGTACAAAAGAGCTGCCTGCAAATTCCTTGAAGGCCAGTTGCTGAGCCCCAGGGTGGCCAGGCTGGCCCCTCAGATGAGCTGGGAAGCCTTTTCCACCAAATACAAGTTTCCAGTTCACATGTGTTCCTTCACTATTCCCTGAGAACCCACAGCAGACAGAAGCACAAGACCCTGCAGAGGGAAAAGGGCACAGGGAGCAAGCTCATGCGGCAGCTTCAGCACCTTCCCAACTAGAAGCAGAAAGCAGGAGCAGCAAGGAATGGAGCCTGTCCTCGCCAACCTTTTTCTGTTCTCACAAAAACTGAGGTGGGCTCCTGGACAGGTGACATTCTGTCTTATGCACAAGCACACACACACAAACACACACAGACACACACACACATACACACACTGCACGCGCATAAACATACATACACAGATACCTCCATGCTAGTTGCAGCCCTCACACACGCTCTCTTTCTTACACATGCATTGAGATCATTTTTAAAAGTCCCAGACTTCCACCTAAACCCTCCCAAGTCAATGGATTGTAAGAGTTCATCTGAAGACTCTTGGGGTGGAGAAGGGGCAGGCAGAGGCAGGCTCTGAAGACCAAGTGTCCTCTCCCACTGTGCCTATTTTCATCTACTCTATGGACAGATCTCCAAGACACCCTCTAAGGCAGGACTGACAGGGGTCCAAGGAGACAGATGCAGTGCTACAGCATGAGGGTAACAAAATGGCCTGGAAGTGGCCCTGCTAGCCCAACTTGCTTGGTCATTTTTATCCTAACTACAAAGGGCTCCAAGCCCCACTCCCAGGCTGCCATTTGACTCCTTGAACTCCAGGTTGACTTTTGGGCTGCAATTTCTCCAAAATCTCCAAAGGGGGAATGAAATAAGCAGCCACCTGGATTCAGAACCTCTACAGGTCAAGACTGGGGTAGTGTTTTCTCCACCCCTCCAGCCTGAAGGAGGCTGGAGGGAGGCAGTGTCCCTATGTATAGCAGAAGTGTAGAGTGACCCAACCACCTTCACGAAGGGGAGGCCACAGCTTCCCAGGGCAAGATGCGGTGGAGGCCATCTGCATTTGCAAGATCTTACATGTCCCCTAATTATTTCAAGAGGACTTTCCAAAGAGCTAATGGGCTCCCTTTTATCACTTGTCACACATAGAATGTCAGGGCTCTAGAATTCATTAGTGCCACCCTCCCAGTCCTGACCCCACCTCCACCACCAAAAACCTAAATAATTTCAAAAACATTTTTATCCTAAAATGTTCCCTTCAATTTAAAAAAAATTATCTCCAAGAGAAGAGATTTCTTTCCATTTCAATCCCACAACAAGGAGAATGTCAGCCCAGCTTTTTTTTGACAGACAAATTATTGAATCAAAGAGAAAATGCCATTAAGCTCACAGGTTAGCAAGTGTCAGGAATGGTTTAAAGAGATATCCCCATTTATCTTCCAAACATGCACGAAATGTCACTAATGTGTGTTTATCATGTATAATCAGACAAAGAAAATATCGAAATAAAGTACTCCCGCATACAATAGAAATCTCCTTCCATCCTTCAAGATATCAGTGCTATTCAAATAGAATAATAATGATGAAGCCTCTCTCTTGAAAATGGAAATCAAGTGAAATGTAGATAGAAATGATTTTTTTTTGGTAGTTGATGTACATTTCTAAAGTGCATTAACAGGAAATCCAGAACTTTTTAGGTCAATTATATTGTCAGTATTGTCAATGCCACTGAAATGAATACTGTAGCAGTGCCTGTTCTTGCTGGAATCAAGCTGCAGAAGTCCGTAGATTGGGGACTCACAGAGGAACTAGAGATGCATTGGAAACCTGACATTGTTCAAGCGTGCATATATACGTATATGTATTTTTTCATTCAAATTGATCTGAGAACCAGGAATTTCAGCTTACTAGAAATCTCAACAGGGAGAAGAAAAACTCTGTGACTAATCTAAAACTTGGCTTTATTTTCCTTCCTTTCTTCCTCCATGATGACAAAGCTTATTTTTTTCAACCAGGTACCACTAAATCCCAGACCCCAGATAGGTGCTTTGGGCAAGAGCTCTCTACTGCTAATTCTGCACTTGCAAGACCTGGGAATGTGAGCTATGCCCAGGAGAAAAGTCAGGAGGCATCAGGCATCTCAACCTGGAAATATTTTCATCCTTGTCTAGCAGTCCTGCCAATGAGAAGACATGGTATTTACAGTCTTCTAGGTTGGGACATTGCAAGAGTAGAGGTCCTGGCTATTCTGATCACCATCCTGAGACCAGAGTATAGTGTGATGACCATTCAGGTAGCTGACGCTGCAAATGTTGGTGAGTGCATCAGAAACGGACGCCTGAGAGAGGATCTTTTCCTTTAAGAGGCCTCCCTGCCCCAGCCCCCTGGTTCTTTTCATTTTCTTTAATGACACTTGGGGATTAAACCCAAGGGTATTCTATCACTGAGCTACACCCCAACCTCCCTTTTTTTGAGGTACTGGAGATGGAACCCAGGGGCATTCTACCTCTGAGCGACACCCAGCCCTATATTTTATTCTTTATTTTGAAACAGAGTCTCACTGAGTTGCAAAGGGCCTCACTAAGTAACTGAGGCTGGCTTCAAATCTGCATGGATCCTCCTGTCTCAGCCTCCCAAACACTGGGATTATAAACATGTGCCACCATGCCCAGCTCCCCTTTTGTTTTTTGAGACAAGATCTTATCCCACTAAGTTGCCTAGCCTGGCCTAGAACTTGCAATCTTCCTGCCTTACCCTCCCCAGTTTCTTGATCATACGTATGTGCCTACCTAGTCCCCTTGTTCTGTGAGGTTCTGAAGCCCTTAGGGGAAATGGTCCTAGGAACCCACCTGCCTGGGAAGCAACACACTGTCAACTCAAGGGAGTTTCTGCTCTCCTCAAATTAAACCACAAATGTTTTCCCATTCTAGGTAAAGTGGAATGGGGCCTACACTTGATTTTAGCTAGAAGGCCAAGAAACAGTGGAATCAGACAAGGGTAATAAGAGTGGAAGGAGGCATCAAGAGAGCGTGCTCTGGAATGTGCCAGCCTTGTGGCCCCACCACAGATCATGTGGCCTTGGACCCTGGACCATCAATTAGAAGTAAGACCATAGTAACCTTTAATCCATGAAGATGTTTTGTTTTGTTGTGTTGTGCTGTGTTTTGATGAAGATTAAACCCAGGAGTATTCTACTTCTAAGCTGTAACCCCAGCTCTTTTGGTTTGTTTGTTTGTTTGTTGTTTTGTTTTGAAGCAGGGTCATGCCAGGTTGCTGAGAGCCATAGTCTTGCTATGGCTGTCCTTGAACCTTCAATCCTCCTACTTAAACCTCCAAAGTACTGGGGTTACAGATGTGTACCACCACACCCAGCTGTTAGCTTTTAATGTATAACATTTCTACAGTAGTGTATGGCACATATAGCACTTCATAAGTGCTAGATACTCTTTTAATAGCCATCATCTGTATTTTCTCCTTAATTTTATAACTATGGAAAATGGGATTCAGGCACTGGTGCAGTTGACTTCTCAGAAGGTCAAAATGGCCAGAATAAGACCCAAAGTCATGTATCCAAGAGGCAGGTGTCTAGGCCACCCCATTAGTTACTTGTTATGTATTAAAATAATGAAAAATGAGTCTCAGAAGAACTGGGGAAATGAAGGGAAAGTGGAGAGCTTCTTGGAGAAAGGTCTGAACAAAACAAATTCTTGAGAATAGAAGTCATAAAGAGCTCATGGTGGCTACATAGCGGAGACCTGCCATGTCCCAGATCACCATAGACCCTTTCACAGCCTCAGGACTCGGTCTTCATCATCCTTCATGATAGTCACCTGTGTGCATTTGAGAACTCCCATCTCAGATGAATGCTGAGGATCTGGACAGACCCCAACACATTTTTGTACCTCTTCACCTACCAGGGGCCTGGAATTTAATAGGTATTTTCCCAAAATGTTTTTGATAAAACAAGGAAGGCAGGTAAGTGAGTATAGTCAGTGGCCTGAGGGTACTCCACCCCTTGCCCACACATACACAGCACTGAGTACTGGAGAGAGGCAAGACAGCCCTAAGCAGCAGCAGCATGCAGTAGGATGACAACTTATTTCCTCTCCACTGCATCACCTGCAGAGCAAGCAGCATCAGGACCACAAACCACACTAACTAGAGCCTCAACGATCACCAGGTGGCACAGGTGGCCCTTGTAAACAATGCTGTCCTTTTCTCTCAGGTGGTAGGGAGGGCCAGAGGCAGATGCCACGCCAAGGAACAGCTGCCTCTTCCACTTGTGATCTTAGGTAACTCAGTACAAGGTCCACTTTTTCAGTTTCCCACCAAGAAATAAGAATAAAATCCCTACTTTTCTATCTGACATCTTAAATGATAAGCCCTCAGAAATTGCTAGATATAGCCTAGCCATTTCAACTCCAACAGTTTGTCTTAAGGAAATAATCAGAGGTGTGATGGTGAAAATAAAAATTAAAATAAATTAAAATAAAAGACATGTCCTGAGACCTGCTTCATGATAAATAGAATAAGGAATAAGAAAAAAGGGCCTAAAATATCATGGTACATCCTTCATAACAAAGCAACTATTTAGCAATTGCACTTTGGAGTTTCAAGGATTATTTATAACATGGGCAAAGGTTTATAGGTAAGAGGCCAGAAATAATATACTATCTCCACAGAATGACACTAACTTTAAAAATATAATCTTAAAAGTACATGCTCAAATACATTCAAAAAGAAGTGTATGTGTGAGAGTAGATATATACCACAATGTTTTATTTCTCAGAAGTAAGGAATCACAGGCAACTTAATTTTCTTCTTCTTTTTTTTTTTTTTGGTGGTACTGGGGTTTCTGGAAACCCTTCTACCCCCGGGTTACACTCCCAGACACCTATTTTTTTATATTTTTATTTGGAAACAGGGTCTCTTAAGCCAGCAAGGCTGGCTTCAAACCTATGCGATCCTCCTGTCTCCGCCTCCCAAGCGCAGGGATTACAATCGTGCACCACCACGCCCAGCTAATTTTCTTCTTGATGATTATTTTCAGAAATTTCTACACTGTATATACACTATTTTCATAATCAGAAAAAAATTCAGAACATAATTTTAGCAGCTCTAGTTCTTTCTAGCTCATATAATAACACTGTTCTGACATCAGTTACAAGAAGGTATGCGGAAGCCCTTTGAAAGGATTGGAATGATCTGCAATTAGAGTGACTACACCATTTCTAGTACCTATACATGTGTAGAAAATCCCGTCAGGCTGTCCTCCTCTTCCCAATCCAAGCTATTTTGAGCATAGAGCTATGATATGGCACCATCTTATATGAGGAGACTAGACAAGACTTCAAATTCCCCATTTAGAAGAAGAAAATATGTAGCAAATAAGATCACCAATTCTGAGAAAAAGAAACTCATGAAACTGCTAATAAACTGGGAAATGTCAACTCGGATCTTCTCCCCAAAGCCAACCCACCATAGAAATTCTACACATTAGAAATTCCCCATCAACTAGAATTCAAACATACTGTCATTTCCAACCACAGCCCTCTCCAGATCTGTCCAAGTGAATCCCATGGATGCTGAGAAAGAATTAATTCTCCTGCCAATACCATTCATTTCTATAGGCCTCAATAAGCAAATTGTTACAGAAATTTTAGAGCTCAATGCTGGCAAAATGTTTACCACTATAATGGCTTTGAAAACAGAGATAGACTGTATGTAAACAGTCATTTTCAGTACACATACGCAAACTGTCTCAGGCTTTTAAATTGTGCTTAACTTTGTGGCCTTAAGAGTAGGTTGGCAAGTTTGGGGTTTGGGGTGTCTCCAGTTGGCCAATCACTGACTGAAAATATTCATTTCAAGAATTTTAAAAGCTGAGATGTCTGTCCTAAGGTTGTCCAAAACTTTGTCCTTGAACACAGACCAAGAAAGGTTATTAAATAGACCCTGTTCACAGCAGAAAGCATTACATTAACTCTCTTTGTCTCTGAAAATAACCTATGAATCACAACAAGCCATTCCATTACTATAGGCGAGAGTGTAGATAAGGGATGTAAACTAGTGGTGGGTTAAAAGAAAAAACCTACGATCATATCTAACACTGAGACAGCACATTATATTAATAACGTAATTATAATTCCTAAGCGTTCAAAGCAATTCATTTTGTTGTTTCATCTTAGCCTGGCTACAAGCCTACAGAAGCAGTAATGACAAGGGCTAGTAACTTCACTTTAAAAATAAAAAAATAAATTCAAAGAGGTAAACTGTTGACTTGGTCAATGTAATCGGTAATTATGAAAGCCAGACTTATAGCACATTCTCCTACCTTGGGATATTAATTTGCCTGCAAGAGTAACCAGGTGCAACTCAGTCAGTAAGAAGAGTTCAGAAACCAGAGCTAAGCCAAAAATGCTAACTAGATACCCAAGAATCATCCTGCAGACTTAAGGATCAAGGTGGGACCAAGAAAACAAGTTTCTCTCAAGAGAAGGGAAGAAATGGAAGCTTCCCTCAAAGGAAGATGCCCATATTTCACCTGCAGGAAAGAGTTATAAACTACTCCACCCTCTAACCAATTCATTCTTGCTTCACTCCAGGGCCAATGTGTGGGAACTGCAGGCAGGGCAGCTGACCTCTGAAGGCTGGGAGATATTTTCCATTCTTACCCCATATTATACAGAGAATGGGAAGCAGTAAGCTTAAAACATTCCACCTCTCAAAAGATGTTGACATAGAGGTGCGAACATTCCATAAATATGTGTAATAATTGGGAAAAGCACCTGAGTAAATAAAAGGAAGATCAAAAGAGAGGTATGAAGCAGCCACATTCAACTCCTTGCTCTTGAAAATTTAAATGAATACTCCTTGAGAGCAAACTACAAAATGCTAACCTTGAAGTGTTGAGTGGCAGGAAGAATTATGGGTTATTGTACTGTCAAAATGCCAGACAGCTGTATGTTGAGTTGCTGCGTTATTTAGACAATCAGAAACTTGGAAGCTAATGTGACATATTTTTTTCGGTGTGAAAGCTCTTGACATGCATCACGATAATTTCAAAAGGGACAAAATGTTATATAAAAAAACATGGTGCCTTCAGAAGATGGCCTCATAGGCAGAACAGCCCTGAACAGGGGAGGCAGGGCATCCATAACTTGGACTCTTCAGAGATTGACACCATGTCCTTCCTGCTTAGTCCAAGAGGTAGTGGTCCCAGGAAGCACAGAGCACGCAGCCTCTCTTCCGCTCCTGGAACCTAGAAAACACCTTCCCCAAGTCAGGTGTGTGACTTCAGCATGAGCTTTGCCAGGTGAAGCCCACTTACTATAGCCTCGTTTCCCTTCTGGATGAGCAATATGGTGGTAACAAACAGTGGCTCTGACTGGAGACCGTGGCACTGCACAAATCGAGGGCGCAGGTGGAGCTACAGTGCCTCTCTTCTCAGAAGGTCAGCTGACTTTCCGTGTATATTTCTGACAGGCCTATAGGCAAATTTCTAGCTTGAGCTCTTAAGTTGACCTTGATGTATAAAAGCCATAAAAGAGGAAGAAGAACCCCATTAGTTCTACCTGAAATTCCACCTTCAGTGCTTTGACTACAATTGAAATACGAATATTACTGGGACAAGCAGCATAGGCAGCTTCTATCAGTCACCTGTCACTTAGGGTGAAGAGAGGTTTGGAGAACTTCCTTTGATGGGGTAAAAACAAGTGGGTGTAGGAATCTGGAGAGAGAGGTTTGAGGGAGGGGGCTGATAAAAGGGACTTTTATCAGAGATGCTTTGTACAGATTTTTCCCTCTCCTCTGAATTTCCTTTTGATCAAAAGGAAAGCAATCTCAATGAAGACAAGGAGTTGGAACTGGGAAGGGGTAGGAGGAAGGCACTGTTCCCCTCATACGAAGCACTTCTAGTCACTGAGCGCAGGTGGTATCACAAGGCCAGCTTCCACCAAACACCAGCAGCACAACCCTGAGCAAAGTAACTAACCAATTTCTTTAATGGACAACAAGGGCAACCCCAAACTGCTAAGGAATTGTTAGGTGGGTGAAGTCCTTGGAGCAGTGCCTGTCAGATGATGAGGATTCCACTAGAATGTTACACAGCATCCTCCTCCTCCTCCTCCTCCTCCTCACATCAAAGCAGATTTGAATCACACAATTTCCTGAGTTCCTTCTATGTGGTCTCAGATAAGGCTGCAGGCCATACCTAGTCCGAGAAGAGGCCAGCACTCTGTTATCTGCACCATGCAGAGAAGCAAGACCATTGCCGAGACAGGAATCTCTTGATTAGCCCTCCTACCAGCTCCAATATGAATTGTAGGTAAAGACATACTTCTTTTTTTTCACCTTATTAATTTTTATTTTTATTTGAACATTAACCTAAATGTTAATACCCTGAAACCTGAAACACTTAAAATTCAACATAAAGCCAGAGGATAAGACTGATAGATAAATGAATTAGGATCTAACTCCAAGTCCTGTGCTTTCTGCCTATAGCTTGTTAGGTAAAATTAGGAATATAGTGACCAGGCCTTTGACCTTCACCACACACTGAAGAGGCTCAATAGAAATTCTCCCACCAGCCCCTGGGACACCATGGGAAGATCCCATGCTGCCCAGGATAAGTCTGATCACTCGTGTTCCTCATACACCTAGGGAAGAGAGAGTCAAAGTCAGCTGGAGGAAAGGTGGTCTCTTTCTCTAGTATCAGGTATCATTTCCCTCTGGAGCCAGGACACAACCATACACTGTAATTGATTAGCATGGCAGGTGTGATCACCTGAAATTTCATTTTTACAAATCATTAGATTAACTATTGCACACAGATGAAGAACTGAAGACTGATCTACCCAACTCTATCCTATACTCGCTAGAGTTAAGGCAGATCACACAACAGAATTTATGCATTACATGGAAGGAATATTCTTTGGGGCAGTCTAAATGGCGACTGTCAAGAGCACCGACCACCCACTCTCCTAAGCTTCTCTTCATACTTTGAGCGCAAGTCTTTATTCATGATGAAATGTATCTGGACTGTCCCAATTCACAAGCACCATTTGCAAGCCCATCAGAGATGTGTTCATACATGTTTAGTGATCAAGCGCACATGCTTCAAAGTCTTTCACACTTGCTAGCTAGTGACTCTGCAGAGTTTCTTAACCTATCTGGGCCCCATTTTCTTTCTGTGCATGATGAACAGACTGTAGCCCAGTGATAAGATTGCTGAAATTAAATGAGATAGTAGACATCAAATGTATGGCCTAGGGCCAGGGACATGGACAATGCTAAAGAAATGAGTTACCATCATCACCATTGTTATCAATATAAACAGCTTCTTGACCTCAGCTCTCTATGAAGGCCATCAGATACTCCAGGGAGATGTTAACACTTTGCTTGAGTTGATATCCTCATATGTCAGGAAGAGCAACTGCTACACATGTGGGGTTTTGTGTGGCAGCAGGGCTGGCATGGTGCTATTTGTGGCACTTGGATCGGAAGCCAGAGATTTAATCTACTCCTGGCTTTCCTCTAACTATGTGAGTTTGGCCAGTTGGCTTGACTATGCTCAGCTTTACTTTCCTCGTACAAACAAACAAAAACTCCAGAGGATATGAACTCTGCATCATTACTTCCCACTCACCAGCCTGGGTAGGCATCACTCACCAATCACGAGCCTCCTTGTACAAAACATGCCCATGACTCCTTTTTTTAATTTTTCAAAACAACCCTTCTGAAAATCACCACTATATATATATATATATATATATATATATATATATATATATAGTGGTGATCCATATATATATGGAGGAAAGGTGGTCTCTTTCTCTATACACACACACACCCTATATATATATACCACTATATATATCAGCTGCAATAAAACTTACCACCCTAAAACAAGATGATCCCTGAGATTTCTCTTCATAATTACATGTTAAGTCTTTATAATCCATTACCATACTTGGAGATACAGATTTCCAACTAAACTCTCAGCTGATAATGGGAAGTGATCTTGAAGAAGCTTCAGTTGAACTAAGAAAAGCAAACAATAACCCAACAACAGCCTTCCAAGGGCAGAGAAGCCCTGGAGGGACTAGGTACTTACTCACTGACTGTGCTTTGAGACCCTATTTTTAAATTTTCAAGCTAGGCATGGTAGAATACCCTTGTAATCCCAGTACTTGGGAGGCTGAGAAGAAGGATTACAGGTTTGAAGGTAGCCTCAGCAATGTAGTAAGACTCTCAGCAACCTGGGAAGACCCTGTTTCCAAACTAAAAATTTGAAATAGAGCTGGGGATACAGCTGAGAGGTAGAATGTTTCTGAGTTCAATCTCCAGTAACAAACAAAAATCTATCATATGCTCTGTATTCATACCAACACACACACACACACACACACACACACACACACACACACGTTTTTTTCCCAACCTCATTCTGACACTCTTGCACAGGTTCTCTATATAGGCCTTACACCCAAAGATTGGTGTGCTTTGGCAACTTTCATTCAACAATGCTTATTCTCATGATGGTTTTCTGAGACACAAACTCCATTTTATAGATGAGAGGCCTGAGGTCCAGGAAAGTTCGGCAATTGCCATTAAAGAACTGTGGCCCTTTTGGAAAGAGTTGGAATCCAAGCCAAGTTCCCAACTAAGCCCTGTGCACCCAGGGTCTCACACAGGGACTCCCTTCTTGCTGTCCCCACGCCCCCAGACCCCAGTCCTAATCATTCCCATATCTCTCATCCAAGTTCCAGCAGCCTCTGGCATTTCCCAAGCACACAGTTCACCAAACTGGGCCATTTCCTCTTTATTATCTACACAAATATTCTTAATTATTTCTCCTCCAACCCGAAGTACTTATTTCTTATTTATGGGTATAAATATAAAGCCAGCAGGGCTCATATTTTATAGGAAGCCATTCCAAAGGCATCTAGGTTCTTCCAAATTTAAGGAGCAGGAGAGCTGATTCTCTGCCCGTTTCATTATAAAGGGGTTTACCATAAATATTAGAATTTGAATTCCACCCAAGTAATGCATTAATAGATACTAAACCATTAATAATTTCTGTACTTTTTCATAAATGGGCAAAGTCCAATAAATAAACGATATCTCTTTCACAGCAGAGCAGGGTTAACAAGTACCAAGGAGATTTCAAAGACAAACTACTGGTAGAGGCTGCCAGGAGGTAAGATTCATAATGAAACTACAAATTCCGGAGACCCATTTTTTACTGTCCGCCACGGCAAGTATCTAAAATTAAATGCTAAGCAGAAATCCGTCCTGGAATCTGACATACAGCATTTTAGGTAAACAATCTCTGAAATTAAAAACAGATTCTGGATAATAAATAAGTCCGTGTGTGGATCTCTCTGATAACAGATACCTCTGCCTGATAAATCAAAGGCTCTAGCCCTACAGAGCCTTTCTAAATTAGGCCAGATGATTCACCTAAAATATTTCATCTCGTGTTGCCTGTCTTAATGAACGGCAGTAATGGATAGCTTCTTACCAGTTACTGCACCAGGGCCAAAGGCCTCCAGGCTAATCTTGCTGAAGGCCTGAGGACTGGAGGCTTGGGAGGAGCCTGTGGGCGAGGTGTAGGAGCTCAAGAGGAAGGGGGTGGGGGGCTCACTCTAATACTCACGCAGGTGAATACCCTGAGTGTAGTGGTTTCATCTGCAACTGCCCTAGAATTCTAGAAGTCTGAATCAGAGATGTCAGATTCCAATGGGAACTGCCCAGGAGACAGAGGTCAGTCCAAACATTAGCATTTTTCACTATTCCAACTTAGGCATCTGGATATATTTGGGTCTTACTTTCCTCATCTGTAAAGTGGGGCTCGCAGTACCTGCTTAGCCTACCTCATTGGGCTGTGATGAGGAATCAGGAGAGGCACACAGAGGCACATTGAAAACCAAAGAACCACTGTTCAGTAGCGATGTTCAGCCACCAATAAACATGGGTGATAAACATTCACTAACATTTACTGAACACCTCTATGTCTGGTCCTGGGAACCTCAGTGACTGCAGTGGACCAGATGCCAACTCCTGCACAGCCAGATTCTGAGAAAGGAAGACATGTGTGAGATGTGGGCTGTCAGGCGTCCCAATGGATAGCATGGATGTAGAGAAAAATAAAGAAGTAGAAAGAGGCAGGGGCCAGAGATGGGGCCAGGTGTGAGAGGAGAATCACAGGGAGACCTCACAGAGCACACAACTTATGAGTAAAGACCCAAAGGAAGAAACACAGTGATACTTCTATCACTCTGAGACACTGGAATAGAAAGAAAAGGAGTATCAAAGGCAAAGATATCCAAATAACTCCAAACCTGGGGGGTGGGGAGGTTCTGGAGGCCACTGGTGTTGGGAAAGCAGGGGCCGGGAGAGTCCTGAGGATCACGCGAGGGACAACAGGAAGGGCTCTCTGACCTTGGTGGGAGGACTTGGCCTTGGAAAAAGTTTAGCAGAGAAGTAACAGGGCCTAACATTTCCATAGCATTGTGTCTGTTGTGATGGGAATCATATCAAGCAAGTATGTTTCTGTTATTACACTAGTAGTATCATTGTTACTGCTGGACTCCAGGGTGAATTCTGGCAGGAGGGGAGAAGTTGAAGGGGACTAGGCAGCTGTATTAGAGGGGATTGTGTTGCAGGTGGCCCACAGAGAAGCAACAATGGGTAGACATGGGCCCTAAGTCCGAGGGAGATTGAGGAGCAGCCTGGAGCCCCAGAGGGACCTCTGTGTCTCTTATTTGACTCACAGCTTGAGATACTATGGAGACCATGGGAGGAAAGAAGGAGATGGGAGGGGAAGACAACACCAACCTCTCCCCAGTCCCGAGCCTTTGCAGCAGCCACTGAAGCAACACAGAGACCAATGCTTTTTAAGCCTGAGGCCTGTCTCTTTATTAAAAATGAAAACAAAATTTTCTCTTAAAAAGGAAGAGCTGGGTTGAAAGCATGGACCATATTTTATCAGCGCATGGTGTCAGTGCGAGTAGCGAACACACCATCACAAGAAGAGCCATCTCGCCTCGTGCTTTGGAGCAGAAAATGATGTGGAGGTCATTCCATTAGCGATCGCAGCTGCTTTTAAACAGAACACATATAACCTGAATCCAATTAATGAAAGTATCCCGGCAATCCTTACCGATGCTAAGGCTGAATGAATGTTTAAACCTCGCTCATTCACCAGCTTGGTGCTGCACAATAGTTTAAATCTCTATAGCACATGGTAATTCCTGAATGAAGGAAATTATGACTCAGCATCCTTGCTTTTGATTTCGGGTGACTTGGCATTGATCACCAGGCTGGGCTGGGCTGTGCAGTGCTCCCTTTCTGGATTTCAGCTACTTCTGCACAGAGCAGGTGAGTCCACATGCAACAGGATCAAAGTGTTTTATGTTTTTTAACCACCCACCCACAGAGGACACAGATTTTCACTGATTTGCACACAGAGCCATCTCAAAGGGAAAGAGGAGACAGTGACAGGGTGGGCTGAAGGTACCCAGGTCTAATGCCAGCCACCGGCATGTCACAAGTCCCTGCAGCCTCTAGAACACCACATAGCTCCACTCTGGTTAGTAGACACCTGCACAACTTCTGCTATGCTTGGGTACCACTATCAGCCTTATTTATTCCTTTATGCTTTAAACTGGTAATTCGCACTGCCATGGCAATAATGCAATTGACAATGCCTGGAAATAGCTTTTGATTGTTGCAACTTTGGGGATCAGGGTGCAGCTTCCAGCGGGTAGAAGGCCAGGGAGGCCTCAAAGCACTAGCATCATAATATAATCATAATTACTTGTTATTATTCTCAGCAAAGTAGCCACAATGCCATAATTTTCTGTCAAATGTTGCTAGACCTTATTACTCCTCTGCTAAAACTAAAACTTAACCTACAACACACATGACTGTCCCCTACATAAAAGAATTACCTAGTTTAAAATATCATTAGTGCCAGGATTAATAAACTCTACTATTAGTTAATTATTTCCTCTTATATTTATTTTAAAAGGTAATTTTATGTAGCTATCACAAAGGAAGGAATGAGAATAGTTGTCATTAAGTAGAATGTATTCCTAAATACGTGTACAGTGAAACCAAAATAATATCAAGTTATTTATTTACTTATTTATTCTGCAATACTAGGGGTACTAGGGATTGAACCCAGAGACATTCTATCTCCAAGCTATACCCCAAGCCCTATTTTTTATCCTTTATTTTGAAACAAGGTCTCTTTAAGTTGTGGAGGGCCTCACTAAGTAGCTGAGGCTGTCTGGGAACCTGTGATCCTCCTGTCTCGGCCTCCAAAATACTGAGATTACAAGTATGCATTGCCACATCTGGGTTAATATTAAATTTTAGTTATATAGCCAGGCGTGGTGGTGCACGCTTGTAATCCCTGTGCTTGGGAGGCGGAGACAGGAGGATCAGGCAGATTCGAAGCCAGCCACGCTGGCTTAAGAGACCCTGTTTCCAAATTTTAAAAAAGTATAAAAATAGGTCTGGGAGTGTAGCTCGGAGGTAGAAGGGTTTCCAGGAACCCCAGTAACACCAAAAAAAATTTTTTTTCCAATTATATAGATTGGCTGAAGAGTTTGAGTCTGGTGGTGGCTCTCTTTGTTCAAATCCAGCTATACCAATCCTGGCTATCTTTCCAAATGGACTGAAATCAGAGAACTACAGTAATATATGCATAGCCATGTTCATTGCAGCACAATTCACAATAGCCAAATTATGGAAGCAACCTAGGTGTCCATCATCAAATGGATGGATTACAAATTTATGAGATATCCACACAATGGAATTCTACTCAGCAATAAAGAAGAACAAAATTATGTCATTTGCAGGAAAATAGAAAGAGCTGGAGAACGTTATGTTGAGACAGCCAGTCACAGGAAGTGAAGGGTCATATGTCTTCTCTAATAAGTGGAAGCTAGAGAGTATTTGGGATACAACAGGACTCCAGATAATGGAGGAGACATCTCAGCAGAGCCAGAGAGGTGATCTGGGGGAAGTGGAGGGGAAGAGTGGGGATCAATGAAGGAATTAGTACCACCAGCTTTATGTACATATGTTAAAATGTCAATCTCAGTACTTGAATGGGGAGGGGAGCTGGGGGAAAGCCCACACTGTGCTGTGTGCATGTAGGTCACTTTCAAAATGATTTACATTATGATGTAAGACTATAACCTACCAGTAAAGTATAAAAATCCATGTGTAATAGAAATGTTAAAAACACATCAACTCAAAACTGAGACGTTCTCAGTTTTCTAAGTTTATGTACAAAAGACAAAAGAAAATTGAGGGGGGCAGCCTTTCTTCATGCGATTGATGAGGTGCCCACGCACCTCTGGATTCCTGAGGCCCACCAGCAGAAGGTGGTACTGGTAAAATGAATCTTAGTAAGTCTTCTCAGACTTTCAGAGGTCATCATAATTTCTTTTTCCTGATGAGGAAGCCTGAAGAGGCAAAAGTAGTAAGAACTCAGTGTTACCTGCATTAACATCTCTCAGGAAGCTGCCTATGGTGAGATGCTGAGTAAACGGTTAGAGAAACAGGGAGGGGGCCCTCCTCAGAGATGCAGTAGTGGAGGGAGGTTCCTTCCAACATCTGGGACTAGACTGAGTGATGAGGTTCTCTCTGTGTGAAAATCAATGAAAATCTGATTTTGTGGGTATTATTTTATGAACCACATTGCATACTATACCGGTGCCTTGAGAAAAGAACTTGATGGTCACAGAAACTAGTTATAACACCTGGCTGGATAATATTTGAAGGTTTTCTTGCTGCCAAACTTCCTGGGGCCCTTCATATGACAATGTGGATTAAAAATGCCAATCCTCCCATCCCCAGGGGGGAAAGAAAATGAAACCTAGCACAAATTCATCAAGATGCACACTGTTTTCTTTTCTTGTGGTGTACCTAGTCAATCCTCATAGCCCAAGGAGTAGGCTGTGGTATTCCAAGGGGCATGGCTTGAGTAACTTAGAGAAGAAAAACATTTTCTTTTCAGCACAGGATGTGAAAATTTCAAGAGATTACGGTTGTCCTATTACTCCTACCTCAGCCAGAAGGTAGAAGCCATATATCAGTGATTGCTTAATTAGTAAGGTCTGCTAGATAGTAGGTTACTAAAAAAATTTATTCTAACTTATGACTCTCTTTTTTTACTCTCAAATTCTCCAAAATAACAGGTACTAGAAATGGTTAGTATTCACAGGCCCAAATAACCATATTCCTTAATTTTATAGCCTAGAGCAAAAGGAATGTTTTGCATTGAAAATGCTGTCTAAAAATCTCCCTGACAAAACCCCATTGATGTAAACACCCTTCAGCCATGCGGGTTGGTCATTCAGCCTGGACACCCATGCACAATGGCTAAGCATGGGTTCCACGTCATTAGTGCACCGCGTCAAAGCTCTCTCAGGACCTTTACTAGGTCCATCCCACCTACCTTTGGCCCCTCTTTGCCTGCCCAGAATAAATTCACATTCTTCTGAAATGAGTTGGAGACGCAGACTCTCTGCACCATCCCAATCTCTGAGTTCTATGGGGCCAGCTCCACCTGGGGTCCAGCCAAGCATGTGACAGACTGGACAACCAGGCCAAGACTGGTGAGTATGCACCCGACCAGGACCCGTGAGACCCAGACTGGGTCTCACCCTTTCAACTAGAGAACCCATGGGCATTGTGGGGTTGGTGCCATCTCGCTTCCCCAAGGGGAAAGCTTGCCTGTAAGTCACCAGAGGAGAGCAGTGCCTCTTGTGGAGAGCAGGAGTCACAGGACTGACTGTGTGAGCCTGCCTCAGCCCTATCCAAAGCCTGACCCAGCCATGCCTTGACTTTTCACATGAACTAATAAATTTCATTTTGCTTATGTTAATTTTAGCTGAGATTCTAATTAAAGAAGCATGCAATATTATGGTTGGCATCTCTAACATTCTCACTTGTTTATTTCCATCCCTCCTTTGTTTTCTAAAGTTACCTTTTCCTACTTGCTTCCTTCCTCATTTTCTACTCTTCCTCAGAACTTCCCCTCAAAGTCAGAAAAAATAAATATAAGAAAGATTCTACTACATTCTCTTACCTGCTCACCTCCAACAAGATATTTCTTCTCCCAAGATCAGTGCCTAGCCCCTTACCTCTCCCCACACTTGGAAGAATCAAGTACTCCAGCCACAGATGACTGTTTACACAGAACCTCCATGATAGGTTCTTATTGCATTACTACGCATAACTCGAAAAAAATGTTTTTACTGCTTTAATACATCAGTCGTTGGGCCTTATACTTGAACAATGGAACATTTAATTGTATGAATTGAGATTCACTGCAAAAGCTTTTGGGGCAGGGGATGAGGAAGAGTCTCCAGCCCTGTGAGCCCACCTCTCCCAAACTGAGGGACTGAAAAGACAATTGTGATGACTTCTACTGAAGCTGAGTTTCTAAATGTAGACCACCGCCCAAGAACTGAGAATCAGTGGCCTTCACCTTGATTGGTATCACACATGAGCCCTCTGCCTAGCTGTGGAAATGCACTCACCTTATGTAAGATGGTACATTTCCTTGATCTCTCAAACAGAGCCACAGACAAAACGGTTAAATAGTGCACTCCCGCACAGACTGCGTGAAGGAGATGTCTTTGCTGCTCTGGGCCCTGCATGTCAGACACATTCTATTGGACCATGACCAGCCACATGGCTGCTCCTCTTAACAGGCCTGGCAGATCTTCCTCGCTCCTGTGGGGAGGAATCAGGCTGAAAGACTGGTAGCTCCAGGCCCTTGACAGTTCCTTTCTACCCTGCAGCTTGGACCTCAGGGGAAAGCTCTTGTCTCATTCTCCTCCTCAGCCGCTGGCCTGGATCTTCTCCCTGCAGGGCTCCCTGCAGGAAATCCAGGCTGCTCTTCTAGCAGGGAGAGAGCTTCTTTCTCTAGCCACACAGTGGCACTTTCTGTCCTCTTGCTACATGGGGATGAGCTCAGCAAGAACCCAGCTATATCAGCCAAATTGTGACAGTATTGAAGGAAAGGCCCACCATTTGATATACCTACATACTTACAGGACATCATGGCCAGTGCCCAACAAAGTCCCCACCCCCCGCATGCTCCCCTCCTCAGATCTGCCTGGCCTGCCCCCTGAATGAGAAGTACTATAGAGAGGATGAGCGAAAACTCAGGAAAAGCAAACATGTTTTTGGGATTTGTGAATATGCATAAGTATATACATGTATACACATGCACATAAATATACACATTTATAAATATGTAAACACATATACACACTATATTTTAAAATGCATACCTTCTAAATATAGATGAGAACTAATTCAAGAAAAATACAAGTGACTTAGGGATATGTATGTATGATTATATGGATATAGTCATAAATTGCTTAACAATGGAATGAATTCTGGGAAATGCATCACTAGGTGATTTTGTCATTATTCAAATCTCATAGTTACACAAACTGAGACAGCTCTGGCATTAATAGGCAACATAATCTTACAGAACCACTGGCTCATACACACTCTGTTGTTGACCAAAATGTCATGTGACATGCCCCTGGAAGGTGGTATGGACCTTTAGAAGGAGGAGACCACGGACCTTGTGCCCTTGAATGGGATTATTCCACCCTGGGCCCCTCCATTAAACTATTTTTTCTTCTTGGCCATGGGAAAAGAGGTTTTCTCTGCCACACACACCCCATAACTGCTTTTAGGCCTCAACCAGAGGTGTACCTAGTCGTGGATGGGAACCTCCACAACTGTGAGCTAAAATAACTCATTTCTCTTTTTCTGCTACACACCTCAGGCATTTTGATATAGCAACACAGCACATTACAGTGTATATATGCACATACATGTACACATATATACTGTGTTTTAAATACACCACTTTTAAGCATAAGGTAATCTGGGAAAAATTAAAATGATTTGTGATACATGCATGCTCAAATTAATTACCAGTAACTAAAGAAACATAAATTACAACTTTTAAATCTAGCAATACCATACTTCCAACTATACTTAACTGTTCCTTTATAATCTTCTTACCTTTAAAATTACCAATATGGGGCTAAGAAATTAAGAAGCTAATCCAGATATGCTCTTTGTAGTAACTAAGATATATTCTTTGACTAAAGAAGAGTATAAAGGATTCAGAAGTGGGCAAGTGAATTAGCTCCCAGATCAGCCATAATCCCATGAGAAATAGTGCAATACCTTGAGGAAAAGCCTAGATTTTAGGGAAAAGAAGCAACAGAGATGTCTTCTGTAGAAGGTTGGGGTACAGAACATGAAAGCAAAGGTGGCCTAGGAGTGGTGGGGAGCGGGTGGGCATGGGAAATACCAACCACATGGCTGTACCCCATCCACCTTCCACATGAGCAGGCATGGAAGGCCTCTCTGTTTCTTCTTTCTGGGACCATCTTTCCTCCTTCATGACACACTGGCTTTTGGGGTATGACTCCAGCTGCCATACATCTGCTGAGGCCAATACTACATGGCCGTTGTTATAACTGGCAGCTAGAAAGCTGCTTTCTCCAGGCATGTGATGAGCAAGGTATGAACAAAACAGAATTACTTCTCACTGACAGGTTTAGTGACTTGCTACTGGAACTGGATGGGAAGCCACATAGAGAAGTTAAAAGAGCCACACTCAGCACAGGACTACTATTCCTGGTCAGACGGGAAGTCACGTGATCAGTTATTCTTAATGGAGTTCACTTTGGAAACAGGTCACACACAGATGCATTTCCTCCACTCCCATGTCCATATTTTTAAAAAGCCTAAAGCTAAAATGGATGAGAAGAAAATTCATACACCTTCGGGGGAAATAATATCTTTTACTGTCTCCAAACCTTCAAACTTTTATCCTGCCACAAAGAATACAACCAACCAGGCCCTATGAAATTTTTAACCCCTACTTTTATAATTGTCTATGAAAAATCCAGAACCAAAATATTTGGCATATAAAATATAAAAACAAAACGAAGAGTTCCACTTAATTGAGCAAGTGTGAGAGCCTACACCCAGTACTTTGTGTGCACTGTCTTGTTTGATTCTCAAAGCCGTGACGTATGAGGCAGGCAGACAACAAGTAAGAGGACGAGCTCTCATGAATGCTCCAAAGTGGGCTGAAGACAATACCTACCTTTTCATGAGAGGGGCCCAGTTGCTGAGGGCATTCCCTTCTCCAATCCCTGGGACACCACAACTGCCCAGCAAGAGCAGGCAGGAGAAAGCCAGATGGCTGTCCAGAAGCAAAACAGCAAGGGGCTGCTCCCACACTTCCTAAGCACCTCCAAGTGTTCAGCTGGCACACATTTCATCACAAAGTGAACTAAATGCATGCCCCCACCCTCCAGATGTGTAGACTTTGTATGTACGAATGAACAAGGATGAAAT
The DNA here is from genome assembly GCF_963383645.1 of Muscardinus avellanarius. NCBI lineage: Eukaryota > Metazoa > Chordata > Mammalia > Rodentia > Gliridae > Muscardinus > Muscardinus avellanarius. The sequence continues at coordinate 92,405,384 of NC_137789.1, read as the reverse complement.
GCAGCCCAGGGAAAGTACATGCTCAAGGACGTTGACCAGACTATCCATGTCAGGAGCCCAGAAGACAGAGACCAAGGAACTGACTCATCTGCAGAGTGAAATGGTTAAGAGCAGCACTGACATCTGAAAATTCTATAATTAGGAGTCCAGCAAGCCATCACCCAGCTGTGTGAGCTCAGGAAAATTTGTAAACTTCTCTGAGCCTCTTTCTTCTCAAGTGAAAACTGCCGCACATCACCTACTTTATAGGGCTGTCAGAAGATGACAGGGGAATGATATTTGTGAAGTGCTTAGCCTTGGGGAAAGTTATGTAGAGGACTCAAATGACAGGTGCGATCACTGTCATCATTGGAATACCCATTAAGTGATGGAACCCCAGCCACACCAGCCACTGAGGAGTGGATGGAGAGCATCATGTCATGTTTAGAGATGAGGCTCAGGAATCTACACAGCAAGGCAGTAAATGAGGGTCAGACTTTCTGAATTAGAGAGTCTGGCATTTCTAATTTGTTCCCATATCTCCTAACTTGTTCTGCCATAGCTTCTACCCATCCATCCATGGCACAAATTGAAGGACTACATGCTTTCACAGTGTGAAAAACAGCCAGGCCCGTGCATGGCCAGACTCCCACATTACTCACATCTGGACTGTTCACCAGGACCAAGCTCTTCCTGCCTTCAGGTAGGAGTCTACTGTCAAAGGAGGCCATGCAGCCAGCAGAGAAGCAGAGGGTGCAGCTGGTCCCTTCAGGAGTCCAGTCCCTGCTTCTGCCATATGAGTGTGACCTGAGTAAGATCCACCCTCTCTGAATCCTAGTTCTCTCACCCACAGAACAGGGATGTGAAGACCTTCCTTGAAAGGCTGCTGGAAAGACCGGAAGACAGTATATACAAGGGCCCTAACTAGCACACTATCTGCCACAGAGTAAATTACCCATGATGAAAGCTGCTAGGCTCTGACCATGGCCAGTCCTGCATCTGTATGTACTCATTCCTTTTCTGTTCTAACTAAATTAAGGTAAGAACCCAAGTGCTGCATGATAACATCCAGGGACATTCAATACCTGCTCTCTTTGAGAGACCTCTGCCCAACTCTAGCTAAAAACTACCCCTTAAGGAGTCCTGTGTCACTGTTGCCTTGTGGACAACAAGTGAGCTCACTCCCAAAGTCATTATGGCTGGCATAATGTTTATTTTTCTGTGTAAAATCTAGTCATCTTAGAGAATTCTCTTTACCAACTGGAACAACCAATTGACAGAGACCAAGTCTAAGAGTTGTGGAATGCTGGCCACTCAAGCTAATAAGGGGAGTCCAAACAACCCACAACTCAACAGTAACTTGCGAATGGAAACTCTGGGGACCTAGGGAATGTGTGTAACCCACCTGGAGTCACCTGTAAGGCGATGTAGGATTCAAGGATGGTCAAACACAGGTACTATAGGAGAGACAATGTGGAGGAGAATCACCTTGAAATCTAAAAACCCCAGTGGCTCAGAACTCACTAAGCCTACTTAGACCACCAGGACTACCATAATAAATTTTGATCTACCTCTGCAGAAATTCTGTTAGCATAGAATCTTCAATAAAGTCCATTATGTCCTAAGGAGAGATCAACCCACTGTCCCCTCAACTGGAGGTGACATTGACTGCCATGGGAGTGCTAGGTATAGAGAGAGATTCGACAGACCATCTGTAGCAAAGAAAGGGGCACAAATTTAAGAGGAGACCAACATAATTTTGTGTAGCACAAATTAACAGTCCCAAATCTTTACCTATGTGTGCACTAGCCACAACCCTGGGTGTGAGACAGGAGCAAATCAATGTTTATCTCTGTTGCCCTACATTATTCACTTGCTGAAAGGCTAAAAAAATCCTTAAAAAGCTGGTCATAGTAGCACACACCTGTAATCCCAGTACCCGGGAGGCTAAAATAGGAAGATTATATGTTCAAGGCCAGCCTCAGCAACTTAGTGAGATCCTGTTTCAAAATAAAATTAAAATAGGGCTGGGGATATACAGAGGCAGAATGCCCCTGGGTTCAATACACAGTACCCTCCTCCCCCCAAAAGGAAGAAACTTACTGTCCAGTGACAGCCAAAGAAATTGTTCCAGTAGAAGAGTGGCTCTAGCACCTGAAAACCCAGCACTATTATGTGCCATTCAACAGATGAAGCTGAAAGGGGGAAAGACTCTGCTGGTGACAAAGACACACAAAGACCAGCACTGCTCACTGTGTGTTCCATGACACCTGTCACAAAATACAGCTCAATAAATACTAGATCGACAAACGATACAGTCCTGAAAATAGCTCTCATCCCTACAAAATAAATTTGTATGTCCAAAATAAAGCAAACCAGCACACACACACACACACACACACACACACACAATATAAGGGCCTACTGAGATCAGCATCTGTTTTGGTCAAAGAAATAGTGAAATCTAAATAACCATAGAAAATTTCTAAATGAAGAATCCAAAGTGGCCGGGCGTGGTGGCAGAGCTTGTCATCCCAGTACTTGGGAGGCTGAGATGGGAGGATCACAGGTTCCCGGCCAGCCTCAGCTACTTAGTGAGACCCTGTTTCAAAATAAGAGATAAAAAATAGAAATGAGAGTGTAGCTTGGAGGTAGAATTCCCCTGGGTTCAATCCCCAGCCCCCCTACAAAAGAATCCAAAAGTGAACCACTTTAATAAGCAAACAACTTATATAACTTGCCACATTGGAACTTGCTAACATGGAAGAAATCATTTCCATCCACATTATGTACATGTATGAGAATTCCAGGGTCAACCTCAACACCAAGGGAGGGAGCGGGAAGCTCCCAAGTGCTCTGTGCATGTACATCACTCACTGTGAACGACATCACGATGTGAGACTGTAATGCACCAATAAAAGCATACAATAAATAATGTTTAAAATGGAAAAAATAACTACTCATAAATACCCTTGATGTTTGTGATTAGAACATTAAGCTGGGCTGTCAACTTTTGTGAAATCATAGATAAAACATATTAGGAAAGTCTGACATAACACAGTGATTAGGCTGCTTACTTGTTACCAAAGGGTTAATATTAGGCAAGGTATTGACTAGTTTCATACTGGTTGCTAAGCAACATTTCTTCCTCCCCTCAATGGCCTGAGAGAGAGGATAAAATAAGGGCAGAAAATGAGAAATGTTGGAAAAATAGGAAAGTGAAATTCAATGGATCATAAGGTACAATTTGTAGGAAGAGTAAAAGAGGAAATAATTCTTGCAGGATGTACTAAGACATCAGTTGCTTTATGACATCACAAGAGTAACACATTGAGCCTCCAGCTCAAAGATAGAGGAGAGAGTAGAAGATGAATGTTCCTAACCCCAGCATCATGCTGCTTATGTTCAGTTCAGCTTAGCCAGAGACACACACGGTCCCTGGATGACAGCAAGCTGACCTGCATGACAGACCATTATAGCCCAAATAATCATAATAAAAAAAAATCTATCAAGTCTATGAGGCCCAACCAAACCATACCCACTGCAATTCATTGTCCCACTCCTTAAGGGGCCTTTTGTTCCCTTCACATCTGAAAGGCCTCTGAGAAGTGATTCATATCCTCACTAATGTTGACTAAGTGTGCACCATGTGCCAGACACAGGATTGGGTGCTGGAGGGGAGCAATAGAGCCAAGTGATCACTCAGCGTGTGCTGGGTTTCTTCGATCGCCACCTGTGCTCCATTTTTATCCAAATCCTATGATAGGACAATTTAGAAATCTTACAGAATGACCCAAGAGATGCCCCAGGACAGGCCTTCAGGCTGCTGAACTGTTTACTAGCTTTAGTCTCCATCACCAGTTATTACTTTGGATGAAAACCCTAGGTTGGTGCTGATACTGAGGTGAGAGGGAGAGCTACGTGTGTGTGGGTAAGGGAGTGTCTGGAACCTCTGTACCTTCTGCTCAATTTTGCTGTGAACCCCAAATTGCTCTTAAAATAAAATCATTTCAAAATAGAGAGAAAGAAAAGGTAAATTATTGCGAAAACAAAACCTTAAGTCAACCAGCCCATTCTAAAATGAATGACCTAGAGAGAGGTAAGACATTAGCCCATGTTTTCATACATTTGTTTGTTAGACTAGAAGCCATCATCTATGTGTTCTGCAGGAACAGAGATGCTGGACAGGTCAGTCTGGCAGCAGGGAGAAGCTGAGGAAATGGCGGGAGCATATGCACTAGCTGACATAGGATGTGGGACGATGGAACATAGACAGAAGGAGGAATGAAAGGGTCCTGGGGAAATGGGGGGTGTGAAGGAGTGCTGGAATTGAAACGGGGATAGGCAGAAGGAAGGAAAGAACACCAAATGGAGATGAGGAGGGGACTTTTATCAGCAAGGGCTTTGCTACTTGCTGACATGGGAGGTTGAGAAATTAACTTATCCCCAGCTAACTTTCTCCATCTGTTGAACAGAAAGAATACTTACTTTGTACTTACTGTTGGGTAAATTAACCATGATCTATTCAAAGCAAACCCCATGATATCTGGCATACAGTAAATGGTCAATAAACTCTAATCAATATTATTATCATATATGGAACCACTTTAAATTACAAAGCACTAGTTTTAACTGTTAATAAACTATTATTTATAGCTGTGTCTAAGAATGGTCCTGGTTGACTGCCAAACCCATTCCTTTGAGCCAGTGTTTCCCTAATTTCAGGCATGTGTATTTCCCTCTCATAATTTCTGCTGTATCCAAATTCCATCTCTATGATCAATATTAATAATAGTCAAATTATAAAACACAATAACAACAATGGCAACAGCAATAGTGACTAACCTCTGGGGGCTACGCATCACATGCCTGAAGCTATTCGAAGACCTCTGTAAGCACTAGCCCTGATCCTTACAGAAACTCTAGTCCCATTTCAGAGATTTAAAAAGACACAAGAATAAATAAATAAATAATTAAAATGAAGGAATGAGCCGGGCGTGGTGGCGCACGCTTGTAATCCCTGCGCTTGGGAACAGAGACAGGAAGATCACGCAGGTTCGAAGCCAGCAGCGCTGGCTTAAGAGACCCTGTTTCCAAATAAAAATATAAAATAGGTCTGGGAGTGTACCCCAGAGGTAGAAGAGCTTCCAGGAACCCCAGTACCACCAAAAAGAAAAAAATAAAGGAATGAGAGGGTTAAGATCACTTGGCCAATAACCAGCAGAATACAGATTCAAACTCACAGTCTGGCCCCAGAACTTGTCCTTAGTCATCGCTTATAATATGTCTCTTATATCTCTGTATGCCTGTGTTTACCTAATTTTTTACTTGATTCACTCAGCCTTAAAGAAAAACATTGTAAGCTGGGTGTGGTGGCACATGCTTATAATCCCAGCATTTGGGAGGCTGAGACAGGATGATCCAGGTTCACAGCCAGCCTCACCTACTTAGTGAGGCTCTTTGCAACTCAATGAGACCCTGTTTCAAAAATAAAGAATAAAAAATAGGGCTGGGGTGTAGCTTGGATGTAGAATGCCCCTGGGTTCAATCCCCAAATCTGCCAAAAAAAAAAAAAAGAAAAACATTGTAATTTCAAATGATATATGTCAAATCTTAGGTCTGATATGCTAGTTATAACTTAGGTGTGTGCAAAAAATAACTACAAGATTATTTAAATAAAAATATTTCTATGACGGGTGTGGTGGCACACGCTTGTAATCGCCGCACTTGGGAGGCAGAGATAGGAGGATCGCGCAGGTTTTAAGCCAGCACAGCTGGCTTCCGTCAAGATATAACCTCTCAGTCAAGATATAACCAGGATACTCCACCCAGGGAAGCTCTCTTATAAGTAGTACTTAGTGGACTGAGTCCTGGAACAATAAGTGCTGCCATTTATGTGGTCACTTATATACACTCTGATCCAAATGATTTATATAAGGCATTCTAGTGTGTGTGTGTGTGTGTGTGTGTGTGTGTGTGCGTGCACGTGTGTGGTACTGGGACTAGAACCTGAGGGAATTCTAACTCTGGGCCACACTTCCATCTCTTTTTTATTTTCTCTCCTGAAACAGGGTCCTACTAGGTTGCTGACAGTTTCATTAAGTTGCTGAGGCTGGTTTTGAACCTGTGATCCTTCTGTCTCAACCTCCCAAATACTGGGATTGCAGGTATGTACCACCGCATCTGGCTACAGTATTCTACTTAATTCCTCCTAAAAGAGTTTAACTGATAGGGACCATATAACCATGTGTAGCAGAAACTGAGGCACACAGAGATCAGGTACCATTATGGTTTGGATCTGGACTGTGTCCTCAAAAGCTCATGTGTTAGGCAGTACAGCAATGTTCAGAGGTGAAAAGATTGGATCATGAGGGCTATGACCTCATCAGTTGACTAGTCCATTTGGTGGATTAATCATTTGAATGGATTACAGGTGTTAACTGTAGGCAAGTGGGGTATGGATGGAGGAAGTTGGTCCCTGGGAACATGGCCTAGGGGGCTGAATCTGTCCCTTTACTCTGTTTCCTGGATGTTTTCAGCTGAGCAGCTTTCCTTCTTCCATGATATTTCTGCCTTGGAGCCAGGCAACTATGGACTGAACATCTGAAACCATGAGCCAAAATAAACTTTTCCTCCTCTAAATTGCTCTTGTTAGGTATCTGGGTTACAGTGATGCAGAGCTAACTAACCTAAGTAGTCTATCCAATGGCACATAACTAATAAGTGGCAGATTTAGAATTCAAAACATAGTGTGACCCCCAAGGATAAATTCTCAATCCCAGTGCTCTCCTCCTAGAATCATACTGGCTTCAGAATAGATTCCCCCTCACAAACTCCTGGCCACTCCCTGAAGACTGAAATAACTTCAGCATCTCTGGAGATCATATTGGGGGCTCCAACAAGCTCTTTTTGTCATTATATTAACACTATATTTTAAATAAGATCGAATGCAAGTTGGATGGCTAAGCATAAATGTCGGTTTGTTGACTTAAATTGTGCATAAAATATTTTTTAAAAAGATGCCCAAAAGGAATATACAGAAAATCTTTGCTCCTACCCCTCAGGAATTCCACTGGGCTCATCAGAGACCTGGGACAGAGTGTGTGTGGCCCCCCACCCCCAGCCACTACACAGTTAACTTGTATTTCCCAGGCCTGGCACATGTTCAGTCAAAAACTTGGCTGAGTGCCTGTTGTTTACTGAAGCTGGGGAGAAGCATCTGCAACATTACGAAAAGCATATTGTAAAAGGCAACACATGCAAATTAAACCTCTTGAGCTATGAGTAAATTGCTGGGAAAATTTATAACTCATTTAATAAAACTTGAAGTAAATACATAGCCTGGCTCCCAGGGAAAACAAAATATTTCCCACAATTCTCTTCTCTTAAAAAAAAGAAAAAAAAATAGAAAAGGACCATCAAGCCAGAGGCTCTATCAAGTATAAAGTAGAAACAGCTGCTGTGGTGGTGAGCAAAACCCATTTGGGGTTGTGGGGCATTTAATACCCACAGGGCAGCACCACACCTCTGCTCTGGGAGGGAGATGACAATGTGTTAGCCTAAGATGTTCCCATGCAAACCAATGATTGAGCTCACCCAGCAAGAGCATCTTCTATTCATTAAGCCATCCAACAAGTATTTGTTCAGTGTCTACCAGAGAGGAACTGTAATATGGTGATGAGGAACACATGCTCTGGAGCCCTCCCTCCTGGCCTTGAGTCCAAGCTTTGTCACGTTACTAGCTATATGACACTGAGCTATGCCTCTCTGTGACTCAGTTTCCTCACCCGTACAGTAGGAGTAACAATAATAGTCCTATTTTCTATCACTGTGAAAACCAAAGGGGTTAATACATGTGAAGTGCTTACAATGATATCCAGCAAATAATAATTCTTTAGCAGGTATTAGCTGCTCATTATTTATTATCTGGCATTATGTTCCTGCCACTCTGCTACATGCACAAGGTATAGTATCTAACAAGATAGATGAAGCCCCTGTCTCAAAAAGTTCATATTCTCCTGGGGAAGACAATACACACAGAGACTCATGGATAAGCAACCCTTTTTTAGAATGTGCTTTTATTGGTGCATTATAGTCTCACATAATATAAATCATGTTGACAATGATATACATGCAAACAGCACTTGGTGTCCCCCTTCCCACTTCACCTCCCTTCCCAATACAGAGTACTGAGATTGACACTGGCGTATTCACATATGTACACTTAGTTGATGGTGGCATTTCCATTAATGAGCCTCAGTCTTCCTCCTCCCCTTCCCTTAGACCTCCTCCCTGGCTCCACTGAGGTTTCTTCTCCATTGTCTAGAGTCCCTCTCATATCCCAGTTACTCCCAAGCTTGCACATATTAGAGAAAATATATGACCCTTCACTTTCTGTGCCTGTCTAATATTACTTAACATAATGTTCTCCAGATCCTTCCATTTTCTATTAGCAACACTTTTTAAAACAATAGTAAGTGCTTCGAAGAAAACAAAGTAGCACAATAGAACAGAGCTAGCCTGTTAGGAGAAAGGGTTTTATTAGTTACAGTTAACAGAGTCTGAGATATTGACATAGGAACTGAGCCCTAAGTGATAACAAGGACCCAACTTAACCAATAATGTTCTAATAACTAGTTAAATATACTAAGACGAATCAATAAAAGAAACATGTTTGCTCTCTTTGAATGACAGCCAAATCCAACAGGCTGGAGACTGAGGACAGGTCTGTAAGATTGCATGGTGGGGGGTCCACAGGGCAAGAACATCCAGGGCATTGCAGGACACGGGGGACTTTGGATTTTACACCAAGTACAAGATGTAACTGCTGTAAGGATTGAACCAAGACAACGAAATGGTCCCATTGACTTAAAAGCCCACTCTGGCTGCCATACAGTGAATATACTGTAGAGAGGAGGGGGGGGATAAAACAGTTCTAAAGCTACTATAGTCGCCCCAGCAAGATGTGCTGGTTCCTTGGCTCATGGGAGCAGTGGAAGAGATTCAAGAGCATTTTAGAATTGGGGCCAACAGAACTTTCTGATGGATTGGACGTGAAGGCGAAGAAAAGAAAGAAATCAAGAATGTCTCCTAGCTGGGCAGGTGGGTTGTTATGTTCATGAGCCTGTGATGGACACTGTGGAATATGGTACAGGCATAGTTTCTATTCTGAAAGAGCTCTAAAGACAGCTGGTCAGAGCAGCCTTACACTGTACATGAAACAGAACGGACAGATGATGTAAATGAATTGCTTACATGCTGGTTCAGAGTCTAAGGTTCAGAGAAAGGGAATGCTGTCAGTGAGAGTTTTCAAGGAAGGCCCACAGGAAACAGAGCAGCAACCTGTCCTTGAAGGACTCAGTTCTTGGATTCCATAAATCGAGAGTCACACAAGAAGAGAGGGTCACATGTGCACATGTGGAGGAGGACAGCCCGGGATGGTCCACTCTAAAGAACCCAGACGAAGCCAGATGAACCACTTGCTGCGGATGATAGCTCCTGCCCCATTCCCTACTGGGAGGGAGGTGATACTCTCATTTCTTCTGGTCATCCTTGTTTCTGTCCTTTAAAAAGGGGACATGTGGGACAGTGGCTGAGTACCCAGCGCCTTCCCAGGTTCAACCCTCACCATAAACTCTTACCATCTGTGTGACTCTGAACAAGTTACTACCTTGTTTAGCCTTCAGTTTCTATAATATGTAATAATAATGGTATCTACCATGTAGAATTCAGCAAAATACCATCCTTAAAGAGCTTAGCACAATGCTTTACTAAGATGAAAGTTCTCAGTAATTTCTAGTTAAAGAAAAGATGGTTCCTTTCATGGCTTCCTGTCAGGCTTCTGTCATAGCTTTTATATCCCTGATGGTTATTGGCCATTTAAGCAACTGTCTTTCTCACTAGTTTCTGAATACACAAGTGAACTGTTTTCAGGTCGAGCGTCATGAACAGCAGCTAACAGAATACCTCTAATTACCATCACTATCATAATGATAATACTGCAATTATTATTCTTTATGAGAGTTGATATTCACTGAGCTCTGTGTTAAGCATTACACTAAGCATGTTGCAGGTGTTAAATTATAGGTTACAGAATAGTGGTTTGGAGGATGAAATATTTTACTCTGAGTGTCTGCTCCATTGCTTCCTACCGATCTGACCTTTGGTAAGCTATAGAACTTTTCTACCACTTGCTTTTCTCATCTGCAAAATGGGGACGTAGCAGTATTTACCTTAGTCGGTAGTTAGGAGGGTTAAATGATCTCAAAAATGGAAAGCTTTTAGTAAAGGTTACGGAAATGTTAGCTGTAATTATGTTATCATCCACAACGACCCTATGAGTTAGGTGCTGCTGTCAGTCTGATTTTAACACAAAAACAAAGACTCTACAAGAGTGCAGGGACCTCTCCAGCAGCCACACTCTTATGAAGAGGTAGAGCCAGGACACAGGCTGAAGCAATTTAGTTCTGGAAACCCTGTTCCTTACAGCTACATTTTTGGAAGAATCTATGTTCAGCATTAACTTTGCTAGACAACAAATCCTCTGAAAGCTCTGGATCTGAAACTTATGAGTCCAAGGCAGAGAGGATCCCACCAAGGTGATCTCTCAGCCTCCCCTCCACATTGGCCCCAGAGAATTTACATAGAACCAGGCACAATTATGGAAAAGAAAAAAGCCATTTTTCTTCTGGGGAAATTAATGGAAAACAGAAAAAATAATATGGACAATGATACACCATAGGCAAAAAAGTTGCGAAATCAGTCTCAATAAAATTAAAAAATTTAGCCAGGTACAGTGGCACATGCCTGAAATCCCAATACTCGAGAGGCTGAGACAGGAGGATTATAGGCTTGAGGCCTGCTTCAGCAACTTAGCGAGACTCTGTTTCAAAATAAAAAATAAAAATAGGGTTGGGGTATGTAGCTCAGAGGTTGAAATGTCCCTGGGTTTTTATTCTCTTTTCAGAAAAGAAAGGAAGGAAGGGAGAGAAGGAGGGAAGGAGGAAAGAAAAGAAGGAAGAAAGGAAAGAAAGAAGGAAAGAAGGAAGAAAGGAAAGAAGAGAGGGAGGGAGGGAGGGAGGGAAGGAGGAAGGAAGGAAGGAAGGAAGGAAGGAAGGAAGGAAGGAAGGAAGGAAGGAAGGATAAATTGTTCATAGTTCTAGCAAGATCTATAAGGCAGCTACTGAGACTGCCAGGCCCTGAAAGGCTGCTCAGAATCAGCAGGTAAGTTTGGGTCCATCATAAGACCTATATCAATTAAGAACACAAGGTCACATTCTTTGGGGTTCTCTTTATAGAAACTTTAAATATCCAGGTTGCTTTCAACTAGAGAATCTTTTCTGTTGTGGGCAGGTAGGTGCTATACCCACCTCTTAGTGCACTTCTGATCCCTACCCCCCCCCCATCACAGTGCTGTGACTATTCTTCTCCATCCAGCTGCCTTAATTCTACACTTCCTTAATTCTCACTTGTCCAGTAGTTCATGGTGATGTCCATGCCTCTTCATAGTGGAAAAAGGCAGCCACGGTATGTAAGAGTCAAATATGGCTTACCACCGTGGGCAACAGTGCTGCACAGACAGAGGGTGAGTGCTACCTCGCTGCCTGCCTTTGGCCAAACTACTCAAGGGATTTAATGGCTATGAGTCTCAGATGTTTCATCAATAAAATGGGATGACAAATAATACCTTGTGCGGGGCTGTGGGAAAGTGAATGGATGGTTGATGTAAGATACCTGGCACGGTGCCCACAACATAAGAATGCATCCACGTGAGGAGCTGTTGATGCTGCTGCTAATACTGTAACCATGACTTTGTACTAACGGACTTGCTCCCACCACAGAATTAATTCCCCCACTGTAACACACAGACCAGAGGAAGTCAATACGATCTGAAAACTATACTCAGGAAAGCCCCAGTTCTACCCCTTGTTGCGCCTATTTCCACAGGCTACAGATGGTAGCAGGGGAGAGGAGGGATGCTGGCACAGGGGAACTTTTGAAAGTCCTGACAGTTTATTCCTCTAAGAATAAAGGCAGAAGATGACGGCTTCTGATGCGTGTTCCAGGCCTCTCCCATCTCTCATGTATTTGGACATCAGTCAGGCCCATCAGATCCTAAGACTGCTGTCTGCTGACTGACAACAGAAAGAAAAATTTAGAGGTGTGAGTGAGATGACAGAGCTGTCTTGGCTGCCTCTGAAACGACTCTTTTCTTAAAGAAAAGAAAGATAACAGTTAAAAAAAAAAAAAAAAGAAAAAGAAATCCTCAGACAGCTGCAATACCCTGTCGCAGTTGCTGGGACAGGTTTGTGTTTTGTTTTCCAAAAAAGCTTTGGATAAATTTAAGTAATGAGAAAGAGGAAATAAGTCATCCCGAATCTTAATCTCAGTCCTTTATAGGAGTTACAATAGAATTTAGGGACAAGTTTTGTTCTTTGGATACAACAGCCAGATAGTTTTGAGAAAAGAGAGTTTTGTCAACCTTAAAAAATTGTGTGGTTTTTGTTGTTGTTGTTGTTAAAGAACAAAACAAAACCTCACCAATCTCTAAAACCCAGACCCTAAAGTCTCCTTCCTTCCTTTGACTTGGACCAACTGACATGCTATGACTCCAGTACATGGGAATCCCATTAGACATTCAGAAAACAACCTGGAGGTGGAGCCATCTCTCATTCCCTCTCCCCGTCTGCCAATACTTCTTTCAGTATTAGTAGTTTAAAACATCTTTTTTATATCCAAGATATGGAAAACTGACCACTTGGAGAGACTCTCTGGGAAGCAAACCTATGTCTAGACTGACGGCACAGGCTGACTCCACATCCAGCCTCCTTTTAATAACAGGGATGTCCTTGGTCAAGGAGATCATGTTTCAAAGGCCCCTGTTCTGCTCTGTTTTCTGCAAGCCCCAACTTTACAATAGTCCTGAGAAGAAACAGATTCCCAATCTCACCCACAGGTCAACCACAGCCCAGAAAGGAATGCCTTTATTAAGATAATGCCTTGGAATACCCAATAATTCTAATAGCAACCAAAAGAACAGATCATAATAGATGGGAGGAAATTGCACTTTGAGTATTTTTCCAAGAGTCTAGGAGGGCTGAGCAGGCCAGAATAGGAAACTTCATCCCTGCTTGTAAAATGCTCCAGGAGAACCACAGCCCTGTGCTGGACTGTTGATTGATGTAACACTTGGATTAGAAATACATGGCATGAAATACCATTTCCAGAGAGGAAAAGGAAGTTCTTGATGAGCCTGGTGAAAGAGTGATAAAAGCTTCACTCAAAACTCCCACTTTAGTATCAGATTGTGGGAAACTTTCATTGAAACAATGCAACTGAGTCCATTAGTTATCCACTAGGGAGCCCAACATAAATTCTTAACACCTAAACTGAGAGAAGGCCCCATAATGACAGAGAGAGAGAGAGAGAGAGAGAGAGAGAGAGAGAGAGAGAGAGAGAGAGAGAACGAACCAGAGGAAGATAACAAAATATCCGAGAAAAGGAAACAGGCCAATAAGAATGTCTTCTTCATTCCTCCAGTATCCCTACTCGGCAGTACTGGCCTAAGGGGTCACGGAGGACCCATTTATGGTGTCAGGTAGGAAAGAAAACAGGGTCCTGGGTCCTGGTTTGGGCGTTTACTGTGTGACTTTAGGCACACTGCTCACTTTCTTGGTCCTTTACATACCCAATTCTAGACGCAGAACAATAATTATTATCCTTCCCAACTTTGGGGTTATTAAGAAAATCTGGTATAACAATAACTATGGGAATTGGTATGCCTAGAATATGGGTTGTCCCCTCTGACACTTGGTTTTGAATTTGGTGTTTGTAGGTGGGGCTTTTAAGAAGTGATTTGGTCATTCAGAGGGATCAGTGCTCTTCTGGTGGAAGTGAGCAGGATATTTTGTGAGCGAGTTGTTATTAAGTGGGTTCAGGCCTCTTCTTTTGTCCCTCCCTCCTTCAGCATGCACACACTTTCCCTTCTGCTTTAGGCTTTGACTATAAGCATCATAAGCCATTGAAGGAGGCTGGTCCAGGCTTTTGGACATCCCAGCC